>NC_092804.1:133946531-134623683 GCF_040954645.1 Diabrotica undecimpunctata | reverse complement strand
TCGTACTCCCGTAGAATACCAGGTAAATATAATCTCACTTGAGCCTTAAAGCCATATTCGATCTCGACAGAAATCGTTTTTGTTTGCGGCGGGGATAACTTTCGAACTTTTTTCCTAAGTTTGAAACTAGTGTCTAAAATAACTCTTCTTGTGTTAGTTGAAGTTTTCACTAAGAGAACGATCGGAATCTCTGGCCCCAAACATTCTTGGATGTAATAATTGTAATTTTTGCTAAATATCACGTTATTGTAATCGCAAGGATAATCCAGCCATAAACTGTTGTTGATTGTGGTTTCGTTCTGAGATTCAGAAAATGTTGAGTTCTGGTCAACTTCCGGTCGACAGGTCATGCAGAACCATTGAGGCGAACTTTGGTCTGTAATTCGAATTAAATGTCTAACGCCTGGCGAATTTTCTATTGTACCAATGGCGTATCTGTAACAAAAGAAAAATATATAAAACATTATACTACTTAATGAAAACGTATTCTTAATTATCTTTATTCTATGAGATAATTATACAGGGTTGGTCAGTAGTAAAGATAAAATAAAAAGCATTTAAAAAAAACTATTATTAAATATTATTAATAAAATATTATTTTCGATTATTAAACATTTAGAAGAAAACAAGGGCAGTCTACTTTCAATCTCTATTTGCTAAAGGTGACGATAATCAACCACAAACAACAGAAGTGACGACAAACGAAGACATAAATATTGAGGAGGTACAGGAGGCATTAAAGAAATTAAAAAATAGAAAATCACCAGTAAAACACTAAATACTACATGAACTCCCAACCTACGGAAGACAAGATATGACCAAACAACTATTAAAACTAATCTAAAAAATAATAGAACAAAACAGAATACCTCAAGAATGGAGGTCAAGCATCCAAATACCTCTGTTTATAAAGGAAGACAAATCGGACCCTAAAAATTACAGAGGAACTATTTAATAATTACAATACTAAAATTAATAACCAGAGTAATATCAAATAACTTGAATGAAATTATAACACTAGCAAAAGAAAAACAAGGTTTTAGGTGGGAAAGATCATGCACCGATCCTGATCTTCAGTATAATCACCCTGCTCGATCTTATACATGATCCATTCGAACAAAACAACAGTAGATCTGGTGATATCAAAAATACACGCCAAATAGCGACCTATCTAGTCAATAGAAACTTCGAGGCACTAATATCAGACCAAACACTTAATACCGGAGGAAGGAAAACAAAGAAAAAAGCCGCCCCAAAGCAGAGACGAAGTAAACGATAATATAATTCCAGAAGTAACATTTATTAACATTATTTCGCCCAGAGAAGGTACCTAATACAAAACAGCAATTCAGGAAAAGGGAAATATACAAGAACAACAGGGAGACGATTATTAAAGTACATGAACAATGATACAAGGATTATATGACATGTGTCTAACTACAAGTATAACAAATTGTGATAACATACTAAATAAATTAAATGAATTAAAAAGAAAAAGCAAAAATAATAAGTGAATTATTGTCAATCGAAATAAAAAAAAGAAAAAAGACTGGTGTATTTGGAACTGTAGGTAGCGGGTGGATACTTCTCTGCGATCTCGACAGGGGATAGATCTACTTTAGGAATAGCACTCCTGCCTACCCGACCTCATAGATTTCCTCAGCCTTCCATCTCCAGAGAGACCATGTCAAACCCATAGCATTCCCATATCCACTTTTTCCTCCCTCCACTTCCAAACCAACTCTCCAACACGTACTAGCCAAGCGTGGCGCCCAATCAAAAATAGCGGTTGGAACATATTTGAAGCAGAGGGTACTAAGAACCTCCGAAAGAAATCAGGCTACTGCAAAGAGCGACAAATGCATATTATTTCATATATTGTTAGAACTCTTTCATATATCAGACCAGAAGATGGTGGAACCGAAGAAAGAGCTGAAACGAATAAAATGGGACATCATCGGCCTCAGCAAATAAGATAAAGAGGAGAAGCTCAAATTACTCTTAAATCAGGACACGTATGTCATTTTAAAAGAGAACAAGGCACTTCAAATGGTGGAGTAGTATTCATTATACATAGAAAGCACATACACAATATAGTTGAAATTATCAGGATAAGTCCGAGGATTGTATATCTCATCTTCAAACTAAATACAAGATATAACCTTAAGGTAATCAAGACACATACTTCAACGATTTCCCACTCGGATGAAGAAATTGAAGAATTTTATGATGATCTAGAAACAGCGTTATATGACACACCAGCATATTACACAATTGTGGGCGACTTTATTGGGAAAATGGGATTTAAACAAGATGATGCAGAAGTAGCAATGGGTAAGTATGGATGTAACGAAATAAATGAACGAGGGTAAAGATTGCTGAACTTCTTACGCCAGGATTTATTTATCAATGATGAAATCTTTTTTGATAAAAAGCCTCAGCGTAACTGAACATGTATCAGCTCGGATGGCAGCATCAAAAAATGAAATAGTTTATATCGTAACGATCAGAAAAGAAATAATCAAAGACATTACAGTATTTAACAAATTTTCAATGGGAAAAGATATCGTCACAGATTAATCCGAGCTAAGAAACCATTAAATGTCAAATTCAAAAAAAAACAAAGATGATCCTAAAAACAAGAAAAGAGTAATAGATTCCACGTCCAATAACGTCCACTGTTTCCGATGAAAGAGCCGGGGGTTCTAGAAATAGAACTCAGCTTCTGCCAACAAATCCTACTCTCACGTCCCCGAAGGCTTTTGCCCCGTAACCACTAGGTGCATGGCGTACAATGGTTGTACGTTATGTAGCAGACGAGAGATGGTGAAAGACGAGTTTCTGGCGCCTAAAAACTGGAACATATTATCGGCTAAGGCAATAAACTCTGACAGAAAATTCTGGTCCTCCAGGTTGGGGGCTGGGCAATGGGCCGGTAACCCGTTACCGTAAAAAATATAACACCACGAAACCTTTAAATAAGCCTCAGATAGATCGGTCTTATCGACGACAACTTAAGCAAAGAAATATGGACTAGGCACTCGGTACCTGGAATGTGCTGACATTGAATAAACCAGGAGCACAAGCATCATTACTTAACGAGCTTAGAAAATACAAAATAGAACTAGCAGCAATACAAGAAACTAAATGGCTAGGACACGGAATAAAAGACACAAAAACGCATACAATACTGTATAGCGGAAAAGAGAGCGGAAAGAAAGAGTTCGGAGTAGCTTTCATAGTTGACAATAAGATAAAACACGCCATATTAGATTTCAAAGCAGTGAATGAGAGAATATGTAAACTAAGAATAAAAACAAAATTGTTTAATCTCTCAATCATTAACATACATTGCCCAACAGAAGAACATAGCAGGGACATAAAAGAAGATTTCTACGAACTGCTAGAAGAAGTATATGACAGCTCACCAAGAAACGACATCAAGATCGTACTAGGAGATATGAATGCTCAAATAGGCAAAGAAGAACTTTTTTTAGGAACCATTGGTAAACATTCACTCCATTAAAATACCAATGAAAATGAAGAATTACTTATCAACTTTGCCAGTAGAGAAAACATGATCATAAGTTCGACTTTTTTCTCACACCCCGACATGCACAAAGCGACATGGATTATGCCTGGAGGAACAACCGCTAACCAAATTAATCATGTCTTGATAGACAAACGGGCTGCAACAAGCGTACAAGATGTGAAGAGCCGAAGAGGAGCATGCTGCGGATCTGACCATCTCCTACTACAGATAAAATACAGATGCAGAATTCAGAGAAACAGGAGGGAAAAACAGGAACAAAGAACAGAACAGCTAGATATACAAAAATTGAAACAACAAGATGTCAAACAGAACTATGAAAGAGAAATAACACAAATACTGACAGACACAGGCAGCCTAGGCACCGAAGAACATTGGGAAGAAATCAAAACAAAAGTCGCAGCAAGAAAAATCATAGACAAGAAAAAGAAAAATACAAAAAGGGAATGGTTCAATGAGTGTAATAAGGCCATACAGAAAAGAAATGAAGAACTCAAGAAATATATGGAAAGAAGAACCAGAGAAAGAAGGGCAAGTTACCAAGATGCAAGACGGAGAGCCGATAAAATATGCCGAACAGAGAAAAGAAAATACGAAAACGGCAATTTACAGAAAATGGAAGAAAATCTTCAAAGCAACAATATACAACAGGCGTACAGATATCTACGCAATTTAATAGAAGGATACAAACCCCGAACAAATCTATGCAGAAATCCAGAAGGCCAAATAACCAGTGATCCAAAAGAAATAAAATCAGTCTGGGAAACCTATTTCCAGACTGATTTAGGGACACAAGACATATTTAGGGACACAAGAAAATGAAGAGCATATGGACATGCATCACAATGAGGGAGATACCGAAAATATAGAACCCCCCACGATGGAAGAGGTAAAACAGGCAATACGAGCACAAAAGAACAATAAGGCTTAAGGTATTGACAACGTCCCCCCTGAGCTATATAAATTAGGTGGCGATCACCTAGTAGGACAAATGTATGTGCTCATGAACAAAATTTGGAATGATGAAAAGATCCCTAATGATTGGAAAACCGGGATTATATGCCCAATCTATAAAAAAGGGGATAGACTGAAATGCGAAAATTATCGCGGCATAACTCTCTTGTGCACGGCGTACAAAATGTTTACTTACATACTAAACGAACGACTCCAACAACTAACTGAAAATATTGTCGGGGAATATCAAACCGGTTTCCGACAAGGAACATCTACAACTGACCAACTATTCACAGTGAAACAAATTTTAAACAAATCGTGGGAATACGACAATGACGTCCACAACATATTCATAGATTTCAAACAAGCCTACGACTCAATTAATAAGA
The DNA here is from genome assembly GCF_040954645.1 of Diabrotica undecimpunctata. Classification (NCBI taxonomy): domain Eukaryota; kingdom Metazoa; phylum Arthropoda; class Insecta; order Coleoptera; family Chrysomelidae; genus Diabrotica; species Diabrotica undecimpunctata. The sequence continues at coordinate 134,618,790 of NC_092804.1, read as the reverse complement.
ACAAGTTATATCAAATATTGCAGAGCTTCAATATCCCGCAAAAATACATCCGACTGGTAAAATCAACAATGGATTTGTCAATAGCAATTGTCAGAGTCCAAAATGAGCTCACTGAAAACTTTACGATAGCCCAAGGATTAAAGCAAGGAGACGGGCTGGCACCGACACTGTTCAACTTGACCTTGGAATATGTGATAAGACAGCTGAATATAGGAAGAGGTAATCTCCCAACAAATAAATCAATACAGATTGCCGCCTATGCCGAAGATATCAGCATCATGTCTCGCAGAACAGAAGAGGCGGCAGAAATATATTCACAATTAAAATCAAAATCAAGAGAGACCGGACTAGAAATAAATATTCAAAAGACAAAAAAGTTAACACAGGCAAGAGCTAGAAGAAACAGACGCATAGTTGAATTAGAGGACGATATTGAAACGGTAGAAAGTTTCACATATTTAGGAGTTGCATTAAACACGGATGGAACAGAAGAACCAGAAATCCAAAGAAGAATAGTAAAGGAAAACAAAGCTTATTTTTCACTCGATCATGTGTTTCGCTCCAACAACACACACTGGAGATCGAAAATCAGGGTCTACAAAACTATTATCAGACCAATAGTATGTTATGCATGCGAAACATGGGTGATGACAGAAGAGACAAAAAGAAAACTGAAAGTCTTCAAAAGAAAAGTCCTAAGAAAGATATTTGGACCTATTAATGAAAACGGAATATGGAGATCCAGGTATAACTTGGCTGGGATGGTCATGTAGTAAGAATGGAGACAGAAAGATTGCCGAAAAGAGCCCTAGATAGTAAAATGCAGGGCGCAAGACCAAAAGGAAGGCCACGGAAAAGATGGGAGGATGAAGTGGCAGCGGACGCGCAAAATTTGCTAGACGTGAGAACCTGGAGAAGATCGGCGCGGGACCGACAAGGTTGGAGGCATAGTTTGGAGAAGGCCAAGGCCCGATATGGGCTGTAGCGCCATTGGAGAGAGAGAGGAGTACAGCAAGGAGACACCGTCTCTCTGAAGTTATTCACGACGATTGACCATACTTGTAAGAAGGTGCATCTGAACGAGCATGATATCAACATAAATGGAGAAAAGCTTAGTCATTTTAGATTTGCAGATGACATCGTCCTTATATTCATTGTATGGATGATAATGTATGAATAATAATATTTAAAAAATTATATTATCATTAACAACGTCAACAGAACTTTTAGAAACGAAAAATAACAAATCCCTTAGCAATAATATATACAGGGATGAGTGCCTTAAGAACCGGCAAAATAACGCAAAAGATAGAAAACATAATACGTTGTGAAATACAAAGAGATGCAAGTAGTAGAGGTGAGAAATTATCGATATAAACCTATAATTTACTTTACATTACATTAGACCTATCGAAAGTTTCCCACCTTTAGACGTTAGCTTATGAGCTGGTTGACTTCAGTTGTAATGTAAGTAAAAACAGTTCAAGTACGAGTATGTTTTTATCCAAAATTAAAGTATTGATCAATAATAAACTATGATTTGAGACGTCGTATACACTCTTCTCAATACAGAATTATCATAGGTTGTTATTCTGTATTTATCAAATTACTACTAATTAAACTGTTTACTTACATTTGCTTTATTGCCTTCAATCAGTTTTTACTTTATGTGAAATTTAAAAAATGTTAATGTTCGACGTCATACTTGTAATATTATGACTGAAGTCAACTAGCTCATAAGCTAACGTCTAAATGTGGGAAACTATCGATAGTCTGTTTTGGATGGGTTGGAGTCAATAAAAGGGCTATTGGTTAACTATTTTTTTAATCTCGAGCTTTCAATTGTGTTTACAATTATTATAAAGAGCTAAAAAAGACAAAATATCTTACAAGGTTGAACTAGAAAGAAAAAACAATTTTTGTTAACTTACCAAATAAAAACTAGTTTAGTAAATAAAAATTGCTGCTAATACATCTTAAAAATAATTAATATAAAAATGTCTTAATCCAATAAATGCTTGTCTAAAATTTTTTTATAATTTTGAAACCATTTTTTTAATACAAAAATAATTGAATTTATAAATAAGTTAAAATAGCAACCAATTACAAATAAGCCTCAATGTCATAAATGCCAACATAAAATTTTTATTTTTGACAATTATATTGCCAAAAGTAAAATTTCGTTTAAACATTATTTTTTGTTTAGTAACAAAAAAGAAGAAGATTTATTCACCGTTGCCAGATGTCTAAAAAAATGTAACAGATATATGGAGAATTAAATATGACATTTTACAAGTTTTATATATAAATCATAAAGAAAGAATATAATTATAAATTTTGCTTAGATTTTGAATTTCTGATCTTCTGTTTAAATTATTATCACTTTTGCTAATACAAACCATTTCCAAAAAAGTCCTTTTAAATTTATTACTTTCACTACATAAAATTTTAATTTTATCAAAATCCATAATATGGTCTTTATTGATTACATGCTCTGCCAAAAGCACAAGATGGTTTTTTAATTCTGCAATCACTTTTGTGAGAAATAATGCGATTTGAAAGATTTCTTCCGGTCTCACCAACATATTCAGCCTCACACTGAGTACAACTAATGCTGTATACTAAATTCGTTTGTTCAAATTTGTCTATAGGATATTTAGTTTTGGAATATAAAGATGAAATAGTTTTGATGTTCTTTGTTGCTATTTTTATATTGTCAATAACCTTTAGTGTTTGTATTATATATATATATATATATATATATATATATATATATATATATATATATATATATATATATATATATATATATATATATATATATATATAACTAAGGTACACTCGAAGAGTGGTGGGTTTTTCGGTCAAAGTGGAGAAATAAAAGACAAAGAAGGTGGCTACTTCATCTATTTATTAAAGACGTTTCGCTTTCTGCTCAGAAAGCATCATCAGTTCATCTAAAAAGAACAATATGAAACCAAACATCCATAGAGAAGTTACAACAAAAGTGTGTTACCTTACAAAGACATGTAGCAGTCAATGATGTTAAAAATATGAAAAAGCTTATGAAACTGGACATTCAGAGTTAACGTTGTATAAAACAATTAATTGAAACTAGGTATAGTTTGCAATTTAACAAAATTAGAACAGCAAAAAAGAACATGTGATAAACATACATGTATAAAAAAGTTATTATAAAAACTTAGGTAAAAAACATTAAGGTTTATTTTAAAGTGTAAAGAACTAGAAAGATCATAAGAATGCACTTTCAACAATTTTATTTAATAAATTGGATTTTAATTTTAACTTTAGGTAACATTATAAGTTATTTAAGATTAATAGTAATAAGATAAAATGAAGTTACCAGTCTTTAGCTTACTGAGTCTCGCCGATAAATGAATTTACAGGTTTAACACCCACGCAAACAACGTTAAGAGAGGTGGCCTTGAGGTCAAAATGACATAAACAGCAAGGCAACCTACCAACTTCTATATAATAAGGCGGTATATTCAAAGAATGTGATAAATTTGGTTGACAGCTTGTCGTTAAAAAACCAAACAATGAAAGGAAAAGGTGGTTAAGATCACCATTTACCCCACAGTGATTGATCTGTCAACAAAGAACAAAGCATGCGAAGTCAATCCAAAATATCATATATTATTATATTATGACGTCACTAGTTAGCCAGCTAACAGGTGAAGATTAATACAACTTCCACAGTCCAAAGGTTCAAACATTTAGGACCGTAATGAAAAAGATTCTATGAATCAATTTCAGTTTAAATTTTATCAAACAAGTTCATCAAAAAGAACAATTACTTAATTATGTAAAAGTGATATTGACAAATATTAATAAAATGTAAGTTGATAAATCTTAGTTAAGGAAGGAATAATTTATTTTATTTTATTTTTATTTAAATTTATTATATGAAAATGTGTGTCTTACGACACACCGCAGTGATATTAATTTATCTAAGCATACTTGTGCTCTTGCTCAACATGCTATTAACACTGAACGCAATCTCGTTAAAAGACAGTTTCTAGAAATGTGTTCAATATTAAAACATCCTAATACCCTTAATAAGAGAACCGACATTAGTAATTTGAGTCAAATTTATCATGCATTAATTTTACAGAATTAGGCTTGATATGTTGTTTACTTAAATTTTGTCCCACATTGGGGTTTTGTTATTACATTTTCATATAATAAATTTAAATAAAAATAAAATAAAATAAATTATTCCTTCCTTAACTAAGATTTATCAACTTACATTTTATTAATATTTGTCAATATCACTTTTACATAATTAAGTAATTGTTCTTTTTGATGAACTTGTTTGATAAAATTTAAACTGAAATTGATTCATAGAATCTTTTTCATTACGGTCCTAAATGTTTGAACCTTTGGACTGTGGAAGTTGTATTAATCTTCACCTGTTAGCTGGCTAACTAGTGACGTCATAATATTATAATATATGATATTTTGGATTGACTTCGCATGCTTTGTTCTTTGTTGACAGATCAATCACTGTGGGGTAAATGGTGATCTTAACCACCTTTTCCTTTCATTGTTTGGTTTTTTAACGACAAGCTGTCAACCAAATTGATCACATTCTTTGAATATACCGCCTTATTATATAGAGGTTGGTAGGTTGCCTTGCTGTTTATGTCATTTTGACCTCAAGGCCACCTCTCTTCACGTTGTTTGCGTGGGTGTTAAACCTGTAAATTTATTTATCGGCGAGACTCAGTAAGCTAAAGACTGGTAACTTCATTTTATCTTATTACTATTAATCTTAAATAACTTATAATGTTACCTAAAGTTAAAATTAAAATCTAATTTATTAAATAAAATTGTTGGAAGTGCATTCTTATGATCTTTCTAGTTCTTTACACTTTAAAATAAACCTTAATGTTTTTTACTTAAGTTTTTATAATAACTTTTTTATACATGTATGTTTATCACATGTTCTTTTTTGCTGTTCTAAATTTGTTAAATTGCAAACTATACCTAGTTTCAATTAATTGTTTTATACAACGTTAACTCTGAATGTCCAGTTTCATAAGCTTTTTCATATTTTTAACATCATTGACTGCTACATGTCTTTGTAAGGTAACACACTTTTGTTGTAACTTCTCTATGGATGTTTGGTTTCATATTGTTCTTTTTAGATGAACTGATGATGCTTTCTGAGCAGAAAGCGAAACGTCTTTAATAAATAGATGAAGTAGCCACCTTCTTTGTCTTTTATTTCTCCACTTTGACCGAAAAACCCACCACTCTTCGAGTGTACCTTAGTTTATTTTGGATTGACGGTCGTACTCCTTTTCTCGATATATATATATATATATATATATATATATATATATATATATATATATATATATATATATATATATATATATATATATATATATATATTATTGTGATATTTAAAGTCTTGGTGCGCCAAGCAATAATTATCTAATTAATTTTTTTTTTTTTTGATTAATTAAAATTATCTAGATGACATGATTATGACTCTATCATCAATTTTTAATTCTTTTATCTCAGGGATAAATTCGTGCTTCAATATCTATGCTACTACATGTGAAAGGTAAGGTCCAGAGAATACCGGAATAATAAAAAACACATATGATCTAACACTATATATTGAAATAAAAATAATGAAATAATTCACACTCAAAAGTTTTCAATAAACAAATCTCATATAATGATTCTCAAAAATTTTGTTCTACGTACGTGAACAATCAAAATTAATGGTACAAACAATATTAATTGAAATCTCAAAATTCCGAACTATTCTAACTCTCCTAATCAAAATATTTATATCCTTTCTAAATTAAGTGTAAAAATTGTGTTATCAATAAAAGAAAAAACTGCAGAAAACAAAATATCTCTCTCTGATGATGAGTGGTCCAAATCCTTGTTCCTTGTAGACTATATTATCTCCTCTCAACCGCTCCCTATGTAATCAGCAATCTTACAACAGATTGTTGCAAGTATATCGTCCTTAATGATCTCCTTCAAAAGCAACAATCATTCAAATTATGATAGCCTTTCTCCTCTCGATAAACTGAATCTCTCGTTGGCCCCAGTGAAAAATGACTCTTGGAATATCTTCTCTTTACGATAAACTGAACCTCTCGTTGGCCTGAACAGTGACTCTTGGAATATAAGTAGGAAAATATGACTTACAATATTTTGCTGCTCCAGCTTCTGTCAGATACACTAATTCCACAAAAACTCACTAACATTCAATACTACTGCTTGCTACTTCTCAGGAACTGCCATAGAACAATCCCTGTTCGTCTTACAGATTTGGAAAACCAACTGCCTATATCTTTTTTCTCTCCTCAATCTCGCTAAACTTTTTCCTACATACTTATCCCACCTTTTTCAATCTCCGCCAATCAAAACTCGTCACAATTCCCCCATTTTTTCATTTCGATAGCAAACAAATTTTTACCTATACTTATAAATTTCCTAAAACTTATTTACAAATAATATTTTTCTATAATTCTTAAAAACTAACAAAAACCTCTTTCTATAATCCCTTCTATTGTCTTTAATCACTGCATTAATGTATTTTGAAAAACCCCGTTCAATTGTCTGTGGCTTTCACTTAAACTTATGCGGGTCACTCAAGTATAACAAAGAAATAATTTATGCAAAGCTTACATTTTGTTTAGTACAGGAAATCCAAGAATTTAATAACTTTCCTTCTTCGAAATGTTTGTTGTTTATTATCCTACTTATCTGAAATATTTTAATGTTTTTAAACTTTGAAATATTTTAATCAACCCAATATTTTTCTCGATTTTACATATCATAACAATATATATATATATATATATATATATATATATATATATATATATATATATATATATATATATATATATATATATATATTGTTATGATATGTAAAATCGAGAAAAATATTGGGTTGATTAAAATATTTCAAAGTTCAAAAACATTAAAATAATTCAGATAAGTAGGATAATAACCAACAAACATTTCGAAGAAGGAAAGTTATTAAATTCTTGGATTACCTGTACTAAACAAAATGTAAGCTATACATAAATTATTTCTTTGTTATACTTGAGTGACCCGCATAATTTTAAGTGAAATCCAAAGACAATTGAACCGGGTTTTCCAAATACATTAATGCAGTGATTAGAGACAATAGAAGAGATTTTAGAAAGAGGTTTTTGTTAGTTTTTAAGAATTATAGAAAAATATTATTTGTAAATAAGTTTTAGGAAATTGTATAATTATAGGTAAAAATTTGTTTGTTATCGAAATGAAAAAATGAGGAATTGTGACGAGTTTTGATTGGCGGAGATTGAAAAAGGTGGGATAGGTATGTAGGAATGAAAGTTTAGCTAGATTTAGGAGAGAGAAAAGATAATCAGTTGGTTTTTTAAGTCTGTAAGACGAACAGTGATTGTTCTCTGGCGGTTCCCGAAATGTAGCAAGCAGTAGTGTTGAATGTTAGTGAGTTTTTGTGGAGTTAGTGTATCTGACAGAAGCTGAAGCAGCAAAATATTGTAAGTCATATTTCTCTACTTATATTCCAAGAGTTACTGTTCAGGCCAACGAGAGATTCAGTTTATCGTAAAGAGAAGATATTCCAAGAGTCATTTTTCACTCGGGCCAACGAGAGATTCAGTTTATCGAGAGGAGAAAGGCTATCATAATTTGAATGATTTGTGCTTTTGAAGGAGATCATTAAGGACGATATACTTGCAACAATCTGTTGTAAGATTGCTGATTACATAGGGAGCGGTTGAGAGGAGATAATATAGTCTACAAGGAACAAGGATTTGGACCACTCATCATCAGAGAGAGATATTTTTGTTTTCTGCAGTTTTTCTTTTATTGATAACACAATTTTTACACTTAATTTAGAAAGGATATAGATATTTTGATTAGGCGAGTTAAAATAGTTTGGGATTTTGAGATTTCAATTAATATTGTTTGTACCATTAATTTTGATTGTTCACGTACGTAGAACAAAATTTTGAGAATCATTATATGAGATTTGTTTATTGAAAACTTTTGAGTGTGAATTATTTCATTATTTTTATTTCAATATATAGTGTTAGATCATATGTGTTTTTTTATTATTCCGGCATTCTTTGGACCTTACCTTTCACATGTAATAGCATAGATATTGAAGCACGAATTTAACCCTGAGATAAAAGAATTAAAAATTGTGATAGAGTCATAATCATATCATTTAAATAATTTTAATTAATTAATCAAAAAATTAATTAGCTAATTATTGCTTGGCGCACCAAGACTTTAAATATCACAATAATATATAATATATTTATATATGTATATATGTATATATATTTATATATATATGTATATATATATATATATATATATATATATATATACATTATGTATATCAACTTTAATAATCCTCTTTAAACCTTTAAAATACACCATACTATATTATCCATTACAAGAGTCAGTAAAGTTAAAGTTTAAATTTAACCAAGCGCAAAATGTATAATTACAACCTAGAAATTTTGTTACTTAGAAACTATGTATTTACTAATCATACTGCACTTTGAAAGTAACTTTGTGAATGCAGCATCCCGTAGGAGATGCCATAGTATCATGCCTTTGTAAAATGCTAATTTAGAATGAAGAGCACATTGTGCAAGGAACTTTTGCGGGGCAATTAACGCCAATGAGAAGTTTACCGTGTCATATTTACATTAGTTTACACAATAAAGACTTACATAAAAACTAAGTTTGAACTCCTTATATGGAATTTTGTTAAAAAAATATTAAAGCTACAAAATATTTTGAAAATCACTTTAAAAAACAGTCAATACTTTTGACCGTCCTGAAAATATATTATGACATACTTTTCTAGTGATCATAAAATATGCTGGGGATAGAAAATATTTACTGATATTTTCTTGCTTTATTTAATTTTATTTCATATTTAAGTGTCCATCTACTACGGTTTCATCTCTTTTTTTACAGTTTTAGGGCTATGTAGCTTTACCATTTCTTTTTTGTCTCTTATTATAATATATTGAATTTTTCAAGTTTTATTATCAATTCAACTATTTTGCTACTTTTGATATCTTTCTATTTGGATTTATTATTGATTATTATTAACGTGAATTTAGGTAAAATGGGTATAATTTGGAGGCCATTTTAAACGTTGCCTTTTGCAGTTAATTTTAATTTTTTTCACTAACACCCCCTAAACTTCTGTTTCCAACAACTCTTCATGGCGTATGATGAATGATGAAGATATTGAGCAGAAACCTTTTGAAAATGGTTGAAATGACTGCTAGTTAGAAGACGATACTTTGAAGATTGAATCGGACGATTTAGATGAACAAAATTGCTCTTAAAATATTCTTAATTCAAAAACTTCCAACTATTCAGTGCAACCAGTTTATCTGTAAATTTGATGGATCCAGATATAAAAGCAATAGTGGTGAAAAGCAAAAAATCTACAGAGGAAGTACCAGGAACATCGAGTGAGAATTCCATCGTTTCTCAGTTTATTGTAAATTCGGGAAAGGTTCTAAAAGGTAAAAATGGACATAAAATAACCGCAGCTAGAAATATTATTCATTTTGTAGCTGAACCCAAAGAAAATGACAAAAACTACACAAAAGTTGAAGAATATTTCTTACATTGTTTTTCAGATGATGTGTTACTTCGTACTCTGTTACACACTCAAGTACTGAAATTACAAGACAATCTAAAAAACATGCCAGTAATGATGTGTGACAGCTCTTCGAAATATATGATCTATGCTATTCCTTATTTAGGCAAGAAAACCAATACAAATGGTTTACCTTTGGGTACATATTTTGTAAAGAAACTTATAAAATCATCAGTTAACTAGCAGAGGAGTTACTAAAATACCAGTACAAACTGACATTTATTCAAACTCTTTGCAAAAAGAAAAGAGAAATTCCACAGAAATTGTTAAACGTAAATGCAGAGTCCCCAATACTTCTATGCTTTGTTTTGATAAAAGAAAGACATTGGTATCATATATGCCAAAGAAAAATAAGATCGTGTTACTGTTTCCAACACTTCACGAAGGTGTTGATGTCTCCAAAAAAATAGCAAACACACTAAAATAATTAATTATAATGGAAACTAAATGCGGAGTGGATACATTTGAATAGATGTGTTCGAAAATGAATGCGCGTAACACGAGGAGGACGGCCTTTATGTATCTTGTATCATATGATAAATATTAGTAATAACTCGTATGTTATTTACGCCATAAACGCATTAAAACCAAATAGAAAAGATTTATCCCAAAACGAATATGTGGTTGAATTGGCTCATTATCTCGCAGGACTCTGGCTGAAAAAACGATTGGGTATTACAACTTCGAACCAACTGTTGTTACCTATCATTGCATAAGGTTCCCTTTTTCGAGTTGGGAAGTTGTCATTATCATTATCTTTCGATCGACAATTTCTTTATCGATCCTGGCCTGCTCTAAGATTAGTCGCCATTCTATTCGGTTTCTGGCAACGTGTTGCTATCTTCTGATCTCTATAACACTAAGTCGGTCTTAACTTCGGCCTTAGCAATGTTTTGTATGTAATAATTTTAGTTTTTCTTTGGATATTTTTTAAGTGGAATTGTTTATGGAGTATATAGTATGCCCTACTTGTAAAGTTTATTCGTCTTTTAATTTCTTCGCATGTTTTATTGGTAGTAGTCACTAGCGAGCCAAGGTATGTGAAGCTGTCAACACGTTCAAAGTTTTGACTTCCAAATGCTGTTTCCCGTTCCTCATTTGCTATAGGATCCTTAGTAACCTACATATACTTGATTTTATCTTCGTTAATGACTAGACCAACCTGTTTCGCCGCTGTTTCGAATTCTAGGAAATATTGCTCATTATCTCGCTTGCTACGCTCTATTATGTCAGCGTATGCTAAGATTTGTATCGATTCATTGTAAACTATACCACCTTTTGGAAGTTGTGTGTCTCGAACTGCGTTTTCCAAGGCAATGTTAAATAGGAGGCAAACCAGGGCATCCCTTTCTATGACTCCATCCTTTTTCTCAAAGGATCGAGAATTTCCTCTTGTATGCTAACGCTGCCTTTTAAGTTAGGCATTATCACTCTCGTTAATGGAATAAGTTTTTCTGGTATACCAAACACACGCATTAATTGGTATAGTACTATTCTCTTGACACTGTCGTATACGGCTTTGAAGCGTCGACGAATAGGTGATGGGTTTCAATGTTAGATTCTAATGTTTTCTTGAGGATCTGTATTGTTAAATGAATCTTGTCAATTGTTGATTTTTCTAGAGTAAATCCGGCCTGGTATTTTCCAACTATGCCAACTGTAGAAACTTGTAGCCTTTCGTAGAGAATATTTGCTAGTATTTTGCAAGCAGTTGTTAACAGGGTTATACCTCTGAAGTTGTCACATTGTAGCTGATCACCTTTTTAAGTAACGGGCATATTACGCCTTCAGACCTTTCACAGGGTATGGTCTCATTTTGTCAGACAAGAAGTAAAAGTTTATACAGTGCTCGTAGCAGGGCGTCGCTATCATTCTTGTAGAACTAAATACAAATTTAATCAGTTCCTGGTGCATTATTATTTTTAAGTATTTTTATGGCTTGGACATCCTCTTTAGTGGTAGGTAGTCTTTTGCTTGGGTTGAATAGATTCCAATCATTTCGATCCGCTACGGTGTTATCTGCTTCTTCAATACAATGACCGTTAAATTTTTATTCGAAAAATTCGACCCATCGGTTCAAGATTGAGGCCATATCACTTAAGATATTTTCTTCTCCATCCTTACAGCTCCCTATTCTTGGCTTAAACTCTTTACTCATTTTGTTTACATTTCTGTAGAACTTTTGAGTTTCGTTTTGATTTCTTAGGCATTATATATGTTTTGTAACTGGTTTTTGTCAAATTGCCTGTTTTTCTTTCATGTAATCTTTTTTCTTCCTTTTTTAGGTTCCTGTATTACTGTTTTGCTATTCTTGTGCATCTAGCTTAAATTGTTTTTAGATATGCTCTATTTTGGTTATCTCTTGCTTCTTGGCACTCCTTGTCAAACTATTCATTTTGTTTAACTGGTTTGATTTGTCCTAATATTTTTAATACCTTCTAATTTATTACGTTTCTACATTTTGTCCACAATTTCTCCACATTTCCCCCGCTTCCAGGCTCTCTATTTCCTCATCCATTTGTCTCCTATACTTTCTCGCAACGGTTTCAATGCGCAGATTATCAACATTAATTCTGTCTTGTTTCATATGCTTATCCTTCTCTAGGTTTGATATTCTTCCTCTGATTTTTGCCATTACAAGAAAGTTGTCACTATCTAGGTTTGGACTTCGGTAGCTTCTAATATCCATGACGTCGGAAGAATGCTTTGCATCTATTGGGATGCAAATAATAAATGGGCTATTGGGATTTAACCTATCCGGTTAATGGTCAGGTCATTTCCATTTTCCTTTGTGTATTATTTTATAAGGAAATTTTGAAAGGAAAGAAACTGAAATAACACCAGAAGAAATTAAAAAACACGCCAACGCTATGAAAAATGTAAAGGCTTCAGGACCGGGGGGGTACCCATTGAACTGATTAAATATGGCCCTGACAAACTATTTCAGCTATTGGCTTATACTTTTAATTTATTCTTGAGAGGAGAAGAGCTACCCCCAGAATGGAAAACTGCATATATCAGTAATCTATGCAAAAATAAAGGCGACAGAAAAGATTGTAAGAACTACCGAGGGCTAAGTGTAACTAACTCAATCTGTAGAGTCTACGAGAAGATAATTAAAAGCCGAATTGAAGATTGCTGGGAAGACGCTGAAGATCAAAGTGGCTTTCGTACTGGTCGTTCTTGTATAGACAATGTGTTCTGCCTAAAACAAACAATAGAAAAGCGTTTGGAACATAATATGGAGACACACATGGTATTTATTCATCTTCAAAAAGCGTATGACAGTGTTCCATTAACCAAGCTATGGCAGGTGCTAGAAGACAAGAATATTCCACCGATTTACATTAATGCTGTTAGGGAGTTGTACGATGATATGACGAGTGCAATAAAGATTGAACAAAAAGTGACAAAAAAGATAAAAGTGACCAAAGGACTTCGCCAAGGCTGCTGCATTGCACCTACACTCTTTAAGATTTATTTGGAGGGGGTTTTGGATATTTGGAAAAGAAAATGTAAACCTATGGGTGTTAAAATTGGAGACCATACACTGTACAGCTTGCATTTTGCTGATGACCAAGTAATACTTGCAGAAGATCAAGATGATATCCACTACATGTTACGAAAAATAGATGAAGAATATACTAAGTGGGGCTTATCAATTAATCCATCAAAAACAGAGTACGTAGTAGTGGGAGGTGAACGAAAGCACTTAGAACTAGGAAGCAAACAAATTCAAAATACTGATAGCTATAAATATCTCGGTGTAAACATTACAAACAATGGTCGGAATACAAAAGAAATAGCTACTAGAATTGGTCAAGGAAATTCAGCAATACGTCAACTGAATAGTATACTTTGGAATAACCACATCACCCGAAACACAAAAATTAGGATATACAAAAGTATCATAGTAAGCATTGCTACATATGGTTCAGAGCTTTATGTAATAAATAAAAATGACGCATCCAAAATAAAAGCAATGGAATTGAATTATTGGAGAAGATATTTCCAACTCACTAGAAGAGATATAGTAAGGAATATTGAAATCAGAGAGCGTATGGGCATAGACATTGACGTCCTGGAAACTATAGAATACAAAAGGCTGAAATGGTATGGTCATGTAGAAAGGATGAATGATCAACGATGGCCAAAAAGAATGTTACAGTGGATCCCCACCAACCGCAGGAACAAGGGAAGACCAAGAAGATCGTGGAGACAAGAAGTAAAAGTTGCAATGGAAGATAGGGGTCTACAAGTAGATGACTGGAACGATCGCAAGCGTTGGAAGCTAGGTTGCGAGAAACGGCGGCAGCTGTAATAAACTCGTTATATATATATATATATATATATATATATATATATATATATATATATAGAATCTGATAATTTTATTATTCTACTTTTTATTCCAACCACAGTTGACTTTGGTGGAGTGTTTGTGATATTAATGGTAGTTTAAATACCTCCCTGAATAAGTAGATTTCTAAGACCAATCGATTAATATTGGGGGTTAAATAAAGGGTACTGAGAATTTAGTATCCTCTTTCTCTATAGTAAAATAGATTTCTGGGCTGAAACTCTTAAAGGATTTCAGTAATTCATTAGTTTTATCAGATGATACAGTCAAGATGATATTTAATTAGGTTATTTTCAATATAAAGGTTTCAACGTTTCAGTTGAGGTGAATTCCACCTGCAAAGTAAAAACTTTGGTATAGGGTAGATTTTGAAAATAAGAATAAATAGAAAATATTTACAAAATTTTATTAAAATGGTATTATATTTTTACCGTGACGCAGTGGACTTATGTATTTTACGTTTTGAATAATAAATAAAATTATTCTTTGTCCCTATGTCCCTATTGATTATCTGATAACACAATATCATATCTTATTTAACACAGTGAAAGAGAAAATTGCACGGTATGCACACAATGACTACCATATCAAGGTTAATGGATCTGAACTAAGGTGAACACTTTCACTCGATAAACTCAACCAGTAAATTCACAATTTGCATTCGATTTTCTTACTTTACGTTTAACAAAAATAAATTTAGCTGAATCACGTAACGTTCGTTTCGTAAGTTTTTAGAATCTACTTAAGATTGGATTATTTTGGTATTTGTTAAACGGGCTCATTTGTAAGAAATTACTAGATTAGTAGTGTATTTTTATTGGGCTACTAGGAACAGTATGGCTACTAATTGATTTGGCTGCAAATTTTACGTAACACGTAAATATATATAAAACAGGTAATAAATACAAAAATTTGTGGAAAAAAAGATACCGCAAATATACTCCGTCATCATTATCTTCCTCTCCACGTGCCATATTATATCCACGTGCCAGAAATATTCGAAATTGGCGACCACCATTACCAAGGTTTCTCGATCTTCTGCCACATAGATGGAATTTAATAATGTTTGTAAATAACATTTATTTAATATAATAATATTATCATATACTTTTATGTTATTTTTTTTTGCTTTATCGTCAGTGTTAAGTACATTGGATTTTGGTTTTTGTCGCTGGATTCGTTTTATTCTTAGTTCATTATCTGCCACAACGGGTTGGTGATCAGATCCAATTTCTGCTCGTGTAAATGTAGTGGCTTTCTTAACCTTTAACTACGGGCGCCCCTCCATTAGTCATAACTACGTGCGCGGTGTATTCTGTACACCACCGACTAAAAACGCAAATAAAAGCCACAACTAGGTATTTTTAGTACATATATTGTATATAATAAATGTAGGCATATATTTAAGAGAATGTCTTAACATAAAAAATAATACATAACGAAAATATAAAGATTAGCAACAAATATAAGAACAAAAACTCAACCACTTCTTTTTCTCTAAAAATAACCTTCTTGAGATTCTTGTATATTAGCTTAACATTAAAAATATTATAAAACTAGTATATTAATCTAAAAACTAGGAGTAAATAATCATTCACAAATGAACATATTTGAGAATATGTGTGCTATTCACTTTCGTTTTCTTCCTCGTTTGCGTCTACTAAATTACAATTTGCACAAATTGTAACAGAGTGCTCTTTACAAACCATTCTATTACATTTGTTGCAAGATATTGTTGTAACTCTATTTTTGCTCCTTCCACAACAATGGCACCTCCCCCGTTTTTTTGCTGGTGGTTCTTCATCGTGGTCGTCTTGTACGTTTTTGTATTTCTTCAAGAATATTTTTAAATCCAGAGGTAAACTCTGTATTTCCGCCCTCTCAGAAAGATGAGGTCTTATCAATGCCAATGATAATTCTTTTAGAAAAACTCTTCTATATTTTTGAGGATTGTCGATGTTGGCAGCATTGTACAGGATCTGGCTGTTAATTCCGGCAATATTCAGGAGTTGAAAAAACAATGCCATTGGCCATCTTCGTGTTCTTCGGGATACCGAATAGGTACTGCACATTTTGTCTACAGTGTCTACGCCTCCATTATGTGAATTATAGTCTAAAATTATCATTGGTTTTCCTGTTTCGGGATCTACTGTAGAATTACTGTACATGGTAGATAGGAGAATGACAGCTTTATTTTTTTTTTGGTGTGTAGGATACAATGGTAACTTCTTTTTGAAAACCAAAAGTGGATGATCCAATTGGTGTGTTTTTTCTTGGTAAAAACTCTGGAGGTAGTTCCCTTTTATTTCGTTTAAGTGTGCCAACCATCGTTATCTTTTCCTTCAAAAGGTTAATTGCCAACGGATAACTCGTATACCAATTGTCGCATGTTAAATTACGGTTTTTACCTTTCCAAGGTTGAAGCAGGCGATGGGTAATATCCGTTGGTGTGTTAGATTTTTTGTAGGGCCCTTCCGGTTGTTGACCACAATACACCTCAAAATTGGTGACATAAAAGGTCTGCGCGTCACATAACACAAACACTTTTAAGCCATACTTTGCAGGTTTACTTGGAATGTATTGCACAAAGTTGCATCTACCTCTAAAAGGTATCAATATTTCATCGATAGTCATTTCTTCTCCCAAGGAATAGTTGCTGCTACAGTTTTTCATAAACGTATCAAGAGTAAAGCGAATGGCAGCAAGTTTGTCAATTGATTTTCGGTCCTTTCGAGTATCTTTGTTGTCAAACCTAAGAGCAGCAAGCAAAAATAAAAATCGATCTGCGCTCATACAGGCTCGAAAGATTTCTGAGCCGGTACCATCTTTTGTCCACAATTCGAGGAAGTGTGTATGATTTTGTTTTTTAGTCCCTGCAAGAAATAATAATCCTAATAATGCCATGATTTCCTGTTTAGTCGTATCTTTAGCCCGTCTTGGCCGTTCATAATTTAATCGCATTTTTGCAATCTGCAAATTTGTACATTCAACTATATTTTCTATGATTTCATTTGTAAAGAGTTTTTCAAAAGCACTTAGTTCCGTAGTAACATCTCTCGCACACACTGTTGGCCCAGGAAATATCTTGACAATATTTTTTAAAGGAGTTTTAGTAAATTTGCTAAGAAGAGATTTCTTATATCATTTAGTTTTTCTGTCTTTTGCTATAAAATAATCATTGTCTTCATCAAGATCTGAACTGTTTTCAATGTTACTGTTTGTGTCCGAGTCAATCGTATATTGATTTTCGTCATTCAGATCAACTTCTGATTCAGTGTCGTGCTCCGTTTTTTCTATTAGCTCGTCGTCTGAAGTATCTGGGTCTCCACCAACATCTTCATCAGATTCTTCCTCAAATATAGCTTGAGCCATAGCTCTAAGTTCATCTTCTGAGAGTTTTTGGGGATTTCTTACTGGTACACGATCCCTGCAAAGTAAATATTTTGTAGTACCTCTCGATTTATAAACGTTACGAGAAATATATAAAGGCAACGTTTGTAATTTTTATTATTTATTTCTAATTAATATTTCAAAGAGACATAACCGTATTGCTATGGAAGAAAGAACATGAAAAACAAGACCACAAAAACAACTAGAAGGTCGTTAAATAGTCCAATAATAGGTACTCACAAATATCCAAATAGATAACGGTATATTAAGTTATGAGAAAATGCTAAAATAAAATATTTAATCAAATATATTATCATAAAACTAGTTTTATTATAATAAAATGAAAGTTTTATTAAAATTTTAATAACAAATTACAAATTCTTTTATTCAAAACGTTGCAAAATGTCTAGCTTTTGTTACATATAAGTCGCTATACATTAATAATGCTATTTTTTAGTAGATAAACGTAATATAAATCTCACAAAATTTACTTACATAACTAGGTGCTTGATGTACTACATACACCACTGGTAAACTTCTCCTGAATTTTTCCAACCGTCAGTCTATCTCTGCAGCAATCAATTTTACAACTGTTGAGGTTTATAGCTGACACATCAGAGATAGGTTAGGTAGAGGGACACGTACGCAACCAGTGCTTATCAGAAATAGCGGCCAATTTAGTGCGACTGGTGTACTGAGTACACCGTCGCCCGTAGTTAAAGGTTAACGAAATTTCGAAAGCGCTCATTTATACGTATATAATTTATTTGATTTCTTGAAGATCCAGGATTGCTACCATAATTAAATAAGGCTTTTCAAGTATTTAGTCGTCGCTTGGGTAGTTTATACCAGGTGTTCCTTTTTTTTTCACAAAATTTATACAATCTCTGTCCTCGATCGTTAGGTTGTCCAAGAATATAAGGACCTACAGTTTGATCTCCTTGACCTTCCTCATTTTTGCATTTTAGTCGCTTTTAATATATAGAATTTCGTGTTTATTAAACTTCTGTCAGATGTCGAGGATTTGATCGTAGATATTTTCGACTTCATCGTTATTTTTCCTATTTAAAGTCGGGCCATATATGTGAAGTATATTGGTTTTGAATGGTTGAGTATTTATTAAAAGTAATTCTTCTATCCCAGACTGGTGGGAAGTATTTTTTCCATTGTGATGGTACTAATATAACACCATTTTTGTGATACGATTCTTCTGTGCTGTTACCGGAATAATATAATACACTACCGTCCTTTTTACAAGGCCCAGTATATCAATTTTAATTATTTTTATATCTTGAATTGCGTTGTCAAGTTTTCCAGCAGCAACTAGATTTCTGATATTACCTGTGTCTATTCTCAAATTAGATTTTCTTATTTCTAGTATTTTTTCACAGAGATCTTCATCATTATATTTGGCTATATTATCATTATGTGGGGTAGGCTTCCCTAATTAGATTTCTTCGTAAGCTTTTACCTT
Source organism: Diabrotica undecimpunctata (assembly GCF_040954645.1). Classification (NCBI taxonomy): domain Eukaryota; kingdom Metazoa; phylum Arthropoda; class Insecta; order Coleoptera; family Chrysomelidae; genus Diabrotica; species Diabrotica undecimpunctata. The sequence goes on along the minus strand of NC_092804.1, from coordinate 134,599,854 downwards.
GAGTGATATCAATATCAGTCTCCTTTACAGACATCTTCTGCCTAATCTTCTCCTACCCACTCTTCCTTGATCTGTCTATCTTATTGTTTCGATAAACTTGCAAATTGGAAAATATTTTTATTTTTTGGAAGCCGCCATCTGTTGGTAACTAGTCGTACTGTAGTTAATGCGCTTTGTTTCATTGTCTCATCTCATATTTTAGTTATGACCAGCCCGTATAGGTCCAGTAGCAGATTTTGAAAAATGATTGTACATTGATAAAAATAACATAGGCTAAGATATGCTTAATAATTCAAGAGTCCCTGTTTAAGACTGTCAAATTAAAAAGGCATTAAAGAAGAACCAGAAGAAGACAACTTATTCCCCTTTCATTTTAAAGCTTTTAAGGGGGTGGAAACAGTGATATCTTGGTAAGAAACACAGCAAAATGTAGTTAACTTCAGCTCTTGGTACTTGAGTGAATGAAGGACTTGGCTTGCAGAAAATGAGTATCGAAGCTTATGTAAACCAAAAATTATAAATTTTTTTACATAAAATAGATATGTGCGTGATTTTCCACTGTTCAGTTTAAGGTGTACTGTAAGTGTTTAATATTTTATTCGTTTTTATTGTACTCTACATATATCTTCAAGAAACCAAGTACACGAATATACATAACATACTTAAGTACAAAAAAACTGCTATATAATAAAATATAATAAAAGTTTAATGTGGTGCTAGCAGTACGCAACAGAAGTAAACGCCTTCATTGTAAACAATAATATAGATACATTGGTTATTTCTACAACCAATTTTACACATCAAAGCCATATTAAACATTCGAACTACATAAATCATTAAGATGGCAGGTCATACGGAAGGACCGCAATTATTATTAGGTCGACAATTAAGCATCACGATCTAAACCATATTTAAAATATTCAAAAGATCTATACAATCAAATAATATAGGCATAGAGGACTAAAATCGTTTACTGGCAGTTTCTGCAATATACAGCCAACCAAAATACTCAATGACTGTTGAACAATATGAGTAGCTGTTTACTACTGTTACGATAAATAATGACGTATCATATGACTCAAAACTGTAAACATATTTATTACTAATATCCTTATTCATTCGAATATTTTCTAGTAAGAAGATCCACGGGTCTCCCTCGGCGAAAAAACCAGTATGGCGTGACCTTCCAGTCTTTTCGCCAAGAGTCACGAAGGTCGACATCCTTCGACGAGATTCTATATTAACGGTGCTTTATATATAAAGACGAAAGTTTTTGAATAACAGTTAGTTTGTGAATATGAAGTCGAGTTTTTAGATCGAGATATAATTGTACGCGGAAATAAATATAAATAAATATTGTGATAAATTAGTGAATATTTGAATAAAGACTTTAATAAGTTTGTAAGTGTTATAAACAGAACCTTTGATAATAAATACAGACAAAAAATAAGATTAATAAAAATATAACACTACACTTGGAAACAGATTTATTGCGGCTGGTGATTATAATGCCAAACATAAACAATGAGGCTCTAGAGTAACAACACCAAAAGATACACAACTATTAAAAGCAAAAGTCTTGAGTTCATATCAACAGGTGAATCAACCTAATGATCAACCAACATTCCTGATCTGGTTGACTTTAGAATTTACAAGGGAATTATCAAAAATTGCGTGTTGGTAAACTCTTATCTTGAATTGTCCTTTGATCATTCTCCAATTCTAATTACAATCAGCACTGACATAATACAAAAATAACCAGCACCAACCTTTGGCAATAAATGCAATACACCAATTAGAACGATTTTCCTTAAATTTTTAGATACCTTGTCGAATCTCTTTATATCCCTAAAGCACAATGTTAATATAGAGAATACGTTGGATCATTTTACATGATCGGTACAGAAAGCGATATTTGACACTTGCCAAGTGTCAATGGCACATCTTAAGAAATTCGATAAATAAACAAAAGATAGCCGAGAAACAGAAAATCTAGCAAGAATTCGTGCTTCTGCAGACTAAACTAAATTAAACTAAGCTACATTAGAACTTAAGACCTTACTAAATACTAATAAAAACAATTAAATTTAAAACTATCTTAAGAAATTAACAGCTTCAGAAGCTACTGACTATGCCTCAATAGGGACTCAATGGGCAAAAATTAATAAGGACAAATCCAATGTTTTTGCCGTGCCTTTAGAAAAAGTCTTTAAACCATATACCGCTAAAAATAACTTCGACATTGAAAATAAAGTGAAAGTATTTCTGCAAATCTAAGCAAACAATGTCTGTAAAAAAAAACAAAAATAATAATACAGACGAGAAGAAATATAGTCCCACAAAACATTATAGATGAAGATGACATTGAAACGGTTGGAAAGTTTACATACCTGAGAGTAGAAATATATGGTGACGGATCAGAAGATGGAGAAATACGGAAGAGAATAACACAGCAAACAGAGCTTATTTTGCCCTCTCCCATAGATTTCGGTCTAAAAATGTTTACCGAAATACAAAGATGAGAATCTATAAAACCTTAATTCGACCAATAGCATGTTATGGCAGTAAAGCATGGGCCCTGAAAGAAACATCCAAAATCAAACTAGACATATTTAAAAGGATAGTCTAAGGATAATACTAGGACCTGAGAGGGAAAACGGAATCTTCAGAAGTCGATACAACAACGAGCTTTATCAACTTTATAAAAAAGCACCACTTTCAGACTTCATTAGAATACAAAAATTGCAATGGGCTGAACATGTGATAAGAATGGGAAAGGATGGGCTACCAAAAAGAGCACTGAATGCTAGAATGCAGGGAAAGGGACCGGTTGGAAAGCCAAGAAAGCGCTGGGAAAACACAGTAAACAGCAACGCACAAGCCCTTGTAGGAGTCCGTGTATGGAGAACATCAGCCACAGACAAGCAAGGGTGGAGGCAAATAAAGAAGGCCAAGGCTCAATTTGGGCTGTAGTGACGTAGAAGAAGAAGAAGAAGCAAATTATCACTGGATAGTTTTCCTGAATGTTTTGTTACTTTCTAGAATATTTGCCAATTGTAAAATTTTACACATTGCAAATTAAATGCAATGTTCAAAAAAATGTTCTTAAATTAAAGAAGGCAGTAAAGAAGAACCAGAAGACGACGACTCAGTCCCTTTGCATTTTGAAGCTTTTACGGCCTTACAGAGAGTAAGAACCACAGCCCGAATGTAGTCAAGTTCAGCTCTTAATATGAATGAAGGACTTGGATGGCAAAAAAATGACTATCAAAGCTAATGTAACCAAAAATTAGCAATTTTTTTACGTAAAATAGATATGTGAGTGATTTTGTACATTTAATTTTATAGTGTACTGTAACTGTTGAGTGCTGTGTTCGTTTCCATTGTATGTCCTCTACAAATTTCCTCAAGAAACCAACTACAGTAATGTAGACAGTCATCTGAAAATATTGCAAGGAAAAATATTTCGGAAAAAGAAAAGTAAAAAATCGCATGAGACTTACAATATTAATTATACTACCAATCTTCTTATTCCCAACCTACCTCAAAGATTATTGATTTATTGGTTGGACTGGGTTAGAAGTCGGGTATTATTAGGAACAAGGTTAATAGTTAATCAACTTAAGTTTTAATCCTTAAACTGCTGAAGTAATATTGTATAAAGGGATCGTCAGGCTTATATGAGACGATGCGCTTATCGCGGAACGCCAGAATGTCGCTACTTTAACTGGTTGTGTTAGACACCAAAACTAATTAAACAATGTTAATCTTTACGGTTAAAATAAAGAGTGTTTTACAGATTAATAGCTTGTATCTTTATTCTAAGTAATATATTTAATACCAGTTTTTGACAATAACAAAGATAATATTATTTTAAAAACCAATATTTAAACCACAAATAGACAAAATACCTAATATTTAATTGACGTTTAGATTTTCCTACACTGATCCACAAAATTAATCAGAGGCCTAATTCGGTAATAGATTTTGTAGTTTGTTAAATAAATATATTGCTTATAAATGTAAAACAGGGAATATACATAACTCTGAAATAATACTTAACTTGCCTTTTTACTTTTTATAAATATAGTGGTACCTGCCAAACCCAGATCAGAACAGCAATATCGGCTTTTATCGACAACATTTAGAATTAAAAATAATCTTCTTTTTAATTTAGGACTATTCATCCCTGCAACTAAGTCTTGAAACTGCAATTTCTAGCTCTCGTACCATCGTTTTATAGTGTAACGATAAGATTACTTTATTGTTACTGAGAAATTTAAAATAACTTAATTCTGCCTGTAAGGTATGCAACCAACTATACATGTAATCGTATTATCAATTGTTTATCAATTGGTCAAACTGCTTACCTGCCGCTTCCGCTTAACTTGGAACTGACCGAAGCCGACGATTTTAAAAGTGTAAGAGCTCACTTTATATCCAACCTTCGAACGGGTCAGAAGAGTGATCCTTCAATGACCAACGCCACGTGGCTCAAGTTATCAGAAAAGAAATTTTAAGTTATTTAGAGGTGCTTTTAAGTTAAAGAAGGCGTTTTTTTTTATATTAGAAGTTTTTGGAAAAAGAAGATTTTGGTTCAATTGTTGAAATATTGTTGCGTTGGGTGAGTTTCATTTTAATTAAAGTACATCATTTTTTTTAACCATTATTAGTTTCATATTAAAATCATTTATTCAATAATTTTACCTTAATTATATTAGTCAAATCACGTTCAGAATTCTTTCTGTTAAAAATTCTCCTAAGTACACGTTCTCATCAATATCCAAGCAATTCGGTAATGTAAGGAGATCCTTCATTACTATTTGCCTATAATATATTCGTGATAAGTTAAATTTTAGTTCTTCAGTGAAATATTCTTAGTAAAATGCCAACATTTTTTTTTAAATACATAGTTTTCGATTAATTTTCCAAGGTCACAAAAAGTGTACGAAACCTTCACTAATTATCATCTTCTGACTAGTTTTTCTTGTCCTAACCGCCTTTTTGTTTATCAACTCTGAATAAAGCTAATGAGAGCTTCTTTGATTTTATTTTAGTCGTTGGAGGAAGAAAGAATATAAAGTCAATACAATAAACATTATTTTGGATTTGGGGTAATAGCTTTCAGTTGAGTTTAGTTTGGAGTTTTTTTGGTTTTTCCCGAATATTGGAATAGCGGTTCAGTTTGGTGCTAGAACAGTGGGCTTACAGCTTTCACCCGAACGAGTCCCGGCGGCGTAAGGCGTCCGGAAGAAGAACCTTCTCGGCTTGAGAGTAGACAGGTTCTTTTTTCTTTTTTTTCTGTTTTTGTAATATCTTAAAAATAAGTTACTTAAATATTGTTTAAACTTTAGTGAGTGAACGAACCAAAACTTAAAAATAATTCTAGTCAATTTTCATAATTCATATTTGCGTATCATTATATATATTACATTCAATTTTTTCTTAACATCATTTGCTTATTTTTTTTTGTGTCATTAAATATGTTAAATATATATATGTATTAGTAATAACAGGGTAGGGGTGGATTTTAATACACTTTGTAAGGTCATTTGTGCACAAAGGTCCATTTTGTATTTTTACAGCCCTACTGGTAACGTCACTGATTCATCTTGGATCTGTTCCTTTCTGAACAGACCAATTGAAATATATCTACAGGTTATCTGATTGGAATCAACTTAGAAATTGTCGAACTGATACATTGTGTTAAATATAGGGAAGGGTAATAATTGTTTGAATATATAAATAGGTTGGTTGTAGTAAATTTTGTTTTAATTAATGAATAAAACTTCATAATAAAAGTTCCTACTTTTCGAGCATATTAGAGGGTGTAAATATATTGTAAATAGGGATCAACAGGTTTTTTGTATGATAGGGTATTTAAGTTAAATTGTACATTACAGTTTACAGGTTTTTCTATTTTATTATTATTAAATTGGGTTTTAAGTAATAATCTGTTTTATTAAACAACCTTTTTTTTAATAAAGTTATATCTAGTTACAGAAAACATAGTTAGCAGCAGCAATAAAGTCACTAGGTGAAGTGTTTGTTAAACTAAGAGTCCAGTAAACATCTTCCCTGGCGCCCAAATCATTCTTCTCTCATATATTCCTGTTGTCAGTACTTACCCTTAGTTCGTTTTGGTTATTCTTATATTTCCTTAGTTAATATACATCTTTCCTCTTCTTTACTATTTTCTCAGGGCATGCAAATAGGCCTAACCCTACCTTGAGTATCAACGGGCCAGTCTCAAGCATACCCAGCTAGCCGAACTGCATTCAGTTTCAACTCTTATTTTAATTTAGTTTCAAACTTATCTTTACACTACTCTACAGATCTTATAACATCAGGGACATAGTCCCAAGGGATCTGCCTACTATATTCGTTACAGTAGCGCCCAAAGTGGAGCAAGATAAATTTGTTACAATAGGTCTCCCAGGTGGTCTCGATGTATTAGATTTTTCTGACCTTGCAATATTTGTGAACGTGTTATCGTCCATTCCACTGATGTGGTCTATCTACTTTCTGTGTCTCATTGTTCACTTTTCACAACTCAAAAAGAGAATGGTACAATGACGAGTTAAAAAGCCATACAGAAAAGAAATTAAGAACAAAATAAATATATGGAAAGAAGAAACAGAGAAAGAAGAGGCCAATAAAATATGTCGAACAAAATAATTACGATACAGTTTACATAAACGCATAACACAAAAAAAATTCACAAAACAGTCAGAATTTACTATTCCTAGGGTATATAACCACCCTCATATAATAATTTATTGTGTGTAGGTTATGTTTTTTAAAGTTAACGGTTGACTTACTTGCCCTTGATCATGTAGAAAAGATCATGCTTGTGGTTAACGAAATCGGGACAAGTAAGTCAACCATTAATTTGGAAAAATATAACCTACAAAAAAAGCTTATGGGTTACACATTTTCGCAGAATTTTTAAAATAATCTTTTTTGAAAACAATTTCTGGAGCAGAAATGGAAACATCAATAATTAGTTATTTAAAAATGTATTTTTTATACATTGAATTGTGGCTTAATGTCATATATACACAACATTTAAATTGAACATGCCACAGGAAAGCAGTTTCAGAACCTTTTTATATAAAGCTGTGGAACCAGGTAAGGAATAAGTTGACAACAGTATTGGTTGAATGAGTGAGAAGCGTTAAAGTGTGGTTGTGACGATGGAAAAACGTCTAAGTGTGCTTAAACGGATTGACAAAGGTGAATCGGTAAAGAAAATTTCTCGAGAGTTGAATGTTGGGAAAAGTACAGTGAATGACTAACGAAGGGATCAGCGTTTAATCGAGGATTTCTGCGCCCAAATGGAATCAGATAAAAATCTAAAAACTAGATGCACTAAAAAAAACGAAATTCAGGAGAGTAGATGAAGCTCTTTGGTTGTGGTTCCTTCAAGAACGGCGAAGAGGCACACCTATTAGCAGCCCGATTCTAAGGGAAAAGGCTTTATGTATACACACCAAAATTTATTGTAAGTCAAGGTTGGTTGACTCGCTGAAACGCACGTCATGGAGTTAATTATGCACACGTAAGTAAAGAAAAATGTCCGCGGACGCTTCAGGTGGAACTGATTTTACCTCCAAGTTTGTAGAAATTATAAAAATGGAAAAATTAAAACCCGAACAAGTATATAACATGGATGAGAAGGGTCTCAATTTTAAAATGCTTCCAGAAAAAACATTTATGGGAAGTCATGAAAAATCGGCTTCTGGATTTAAAAAGAATAAAGAGCGCATTACAATTGCTATTTGTTCAAATGCAGAAGGAACACACAAAATTCCTTTTTTCATTGTTGGTAAGTCCGCTAAACTGCGTGAATTTCAAAATTTACATCAATCGTCCCTTCCCGTATTCTACAGATCATAAAAATCAGCATGGATGAGCGCTGATCTATTCAAAGAATGGTTTAAGCGTAAATTTGTTCCGAGAGTAAGGGGCCATTTTAAGAGCGTAAATCTTCCCTCTAAAGCAGTCCTACTTCTGTATAATGCTCCAACTCATGGAAACCTGTGAGATGGATGATATAAAAATTATCTTTCTTCCTCCTAATGTGACAAGCTGGGTGCAAACGATGGATCAAAGGGCGATTTAAAGCTTGAAAAGACGATACAGACGTAAATTACTGTCCGAAATTTTACAATGCGCAGAAAGTGAAGATCTCAATCTTATTGATAGCATCAAAAAAATTAACTTAAAAGACGTAATTTACATGTTAGGTTCTGCCTTTCAAAAAATTCCTGCTTCTACTTTCGTTAAGTCAGGGCGAAAACTTTGGGCCAACATTGAGGAACGTGTTGAGTATCAACAATCACACGAAGAAAATAATTCTATTACCATTCTTTAAGATCTCCAAACGTTATCCGAAAATGTCCAATTGCAGGCCGAAGATATTAAAGAATAGATGAACTGTGACGAGAAACTTGAAAACGAATTTTTGACAGACGACCAAATAATTATAACAATTAAGCAACACATGAAGAGCCCTATGAAAATGAGGAGACTGATGATGATGATGTTGACGGAGAGTAAAAGGTCGGCCACACCAAAGCGAGGGCTGCAATGGAGGTGGCAGGGAAGTATATTGAACAACAACCTGGGTCATCTTCAACATACGTCTTGGTTTTTAAAAAATGGAGTGATATAGCTTTTAAAAATTCACTTACTGTCAAGAAACAGTTACAACAAGTTACCGATTTTTTTAAAACAAGTTTGTAAAATATTTAAATATGTATATATGTATATGTATATGTACATACAAATAAATAGTATTTTTGAAGTGTATACTCCGTGATCTTTATTAATATACACCTTCCTGTACATGTGTTTGATACATATATGTATGTATGTAATTGATTTTTTTCATGAAAATGCCTGCATAACGGATTAACCAGCCATTTGGGCAACCGGTCAAACAACCTGGTCCCGAGATGGTCGGTTAAAAGGGAGTCTACTGTATTTGATACAGAATCATGAAATAAAATTATTGTACTAGTGCTAGTTATAAAAATGGAGGTTGGCTAGTATAGTTAAAAACTCTTATATATCTTCAGCTGTATTTTCCTTCCTAGTTCTCTTTTTCCCTCGATCTTTTATTTCACTATTGGTTGAGCATGTTGATACTTATTCATTCTTAGTATGTGGTCTAGATAAGATATTTTTCTCACTTTTACTGTGTTGAATAGATCTCGTTCCTTGCCTATTCTTTGCAGCACTTCTTCGTTCAAGGTATGCGATGTCCATGAGATCTTGAGGATTCTCCGGTAGGTCCACCTGTCAAAGGCTTCCAATTTATTTATCGTTGATGTTTTAAGGGTCTACATTTTAACTGCATAAAGAAGAGTCAACCAGACGTAGAATTATAATTAACGTAGTCGAATTTCGAGATTTTTTGGCCTGTTCTATTCTCGATCTTATTTCTAGATCACGATTTAAACTGCTATCTATCTAACATGTCAGGTACTTTATCTTGTTGATCTATTCTAAAATGTGCACGTTTATTGCGCAAGGTTGAGGTACATTTTGGTTTTTTCGGATTGACATCACATTGGTTTTTTAATGTTTATTCTTATACCAAATTGCTCGCAGATTAAGTTGTTGCTGTTGATGAGTCGTTGCAGATCCAAGTCAGTATCTGCAATTAACACCGCTTAAGTGAGAAAAATTCATTAGGACACCGAAAAAACTAAAAACAGAAATCTCTCTTATAAGATTTTTTTTAAATGAATGCCTATTTTTATAAAATATCTTGTATGCAATTTTATTACATTCTAATGTCTTAGATTAGCAAATCAATTCATTGAATTTCGAACCAGGTTTAAAATTGTAAAAGCTAACCAAATTCGGATATTTTACTTTTGTTTGCTATAACAGATAACCCGAAGTATAGGAATTGTGTTTCCCGAGTTTTACATTAACCGAAGACGAGAGCGAGTTTCTGAAAAACAAACTTTATTTTGAAGAATCCTGCCATTTCCATTTGCTTTTAAAGTGAATTTGGTTCTTTTCTTTTAGAAGTTCAGAAAACAAATTTGATTTGGATAATAAACTTACACAGATATAATGTAAACATTCGTTTGCTTATATTCTTACATATATATTTTTAGTAAATTTCGTTTAACCGATAAATTTTTGAAACAGTATTTATTTGTGTTAATTATTATTTAATCCTTTATAGGGCAGAATTATTTTTTGGTAATATAAACAAATTCTTTGCAGATTATAGATAAGGAATGATCCGTTATTGAACTTTCATTCGTATTTTCATTTTATTTTTACTCCTTGTTGTTTTTTTTAGGTGGTTGAAATTTCGACCACAGCCTGATTAGGTATGTTGACTTTGCTAAATGTAGTTGTGGTCCCATAATCGACCACAGAAAAAAACACATTAATTAAACATTTTTATTATGAAATAATGGAAAACATTGAATACATAATGCAACCTGGCAATCTGAGCATTTAATACTTGAACGTTTTGGCTTTGCTCTCGTTGAACAGAGTGCACAACGTCTTGATGTTCCTTTTTCTGGCATGTGATTGCCAACATCGCTTAGTCTCACCGTGCTTTCAACGCTAACAGAATTAGTGGTTGCTCCCATTTTCTTCAGTTTATTTCTTCCTATTGTTACCTTAGGTCCTGGTCTCTTTCTGTTATAGAAATCACCTATGAGCTCGTTGGCCAATACACTTCTAAAATACAGGTGACTCATTGGTTTCGATAGTCTTATAAGTTATATATGAATTTACCACTGCTGCATCAATCAAATAGTAAATAATCTTCATATACCATCTTCGGGATTTCCATGAAATTGGATAAGAAGCATGAAGTTGATCGAATAGATCGACTCCACCCATATAGCGATTGTAATCACTTATGGCTTTTGGACACTTAACACTTTCTTGTTCACCATTCGGTTTTCTTCGCAAAACTGAAGTAATCTCAAGTGGATTATGCATAGTACTGCCGACTAAAACGCATTTGCGCCCCGATCTTTCCATTTAACAACAGACATATCATTGGACATGAAATAATCGTGTTCTCCCATTTTCATTGTTTTGTCCTTTCTCATTTGTGTTGGAAAGTCTTTACGATTTATTCTAAAAGTTCCACAGCAGAACAAATCATAGGTTAACATTTTCTTAAGAAGAGGAAAACTCGAGAAAAAATTATCGAAATAAATGCAGTAGTTTGCGCCTCTAAGAGACTCGGTAATGTCTAATACCGTTTTAGCGCCTAAACCATATTCAGCATGTTGTGATTGAGATTTGCCTTCATATATGCTAAATTTGTGCACGTATCCAGTTTCGGAGCATGCAACGACCCAAACTTTAAAGCCTCTTTTTATGGGCTTTTTCGGCATATATTGTTTGAGAGAACTTCGCCCCTTGAAAGCAACCATACTTTCATCTACCGCAACATTGCTACTTGTATAAAAGTTCTCTTAAAAGCGTTGCTGCAGTTCTGTTATCAAAGGCCTTACTTTGAACAGTTTGTCAAAATTGGGGTTATTTTGATTTCTTTCCATGTTTTCGTTATTGTTTAGATGGAGAAAACGAAGAATTTTTAAGAATCGTTTTTGCGTAAAAATTTGCGAAACTCTTGGCACGTGCATGTTAATATCAGTTGACCAATAATGTCTCAAACTAGGTAGTTTATGAAACCCCATGATTATAAGAACCCCTAGAAATGCTTTCAGTTCTTCCTCAGTTAGGTCGAGATTATTATGATTTTGTTGTTGAGCATAGAGATTTGACTGTGTAATTATATTAGCTATAATATCTTTGCTCATGAACAAAGAAAACACGTCGAATGGTGAATTTATATTGACCGGTTTTGCTGGGCCAAATGGTCTGGTAAACGGCGCATTCGAATATTTTTGTGCATCAGAAGCGTTCTTTCTCCATTTATATGTATCATCGCACTTTACTGGGTTCTCTTGGTTCTCTTCTATTTCGTCTTCGCCTGAGGAAGTATCGACGTCGTCAAAAATGCGATTTGTTCTTACCTGAGGGTGGAAAGCTATATCATCCATTGAGTCATCTGAATCAACATCAAGAAATTCAACCTTGTCATCATTAGACAATGAAGTAATAGTCACGTTGGATGCAACCGACGTTCGGTTGGAAATAGGAAGATTATCTTCTGCATCAGAATCACCCTCAAAATCTGAATTTATGGCTTGTTGATATGGAATACCATCTATGTAATCAAATAAATCATCCTGAGTCATATTTTGTAAATTTTCAAGTATATTGCGGTGTTCCATTTTACTGCAAAAGATACGTACATTGTTGTATACAAATACTTGAAAAATTTAACTACTTGATCTACCGCACAGCAATTTAATTCTTGGAAATATTATTCAAGTAAGTCAGATTTACGTAAAAAAAGAATATAATTGTATAGATTTAAAATAAACAAGAGTGAAAATACATTTCAATAGAACAATTGTAAAATCAGCATGTGCTACTTTGAGGTTATGTTTAGTAAATCAAGATATATCATCTTAGCGCCAATAAAATCTGAATAGATAATAAAAGACCATAATACTGTGATGTGTTACCTTGAGTTTGATGTATAAATCTTTTGCAAATTATTTTTCTAACTTTTACAAACGGCAAAAACCTGTGATCACGTTCAACGGTAACTTACAGAGTATGATGGGTTGTGGTTAGCGAATCGACCACATTGCTGCCACGTTGCCGTATTTTGTTCTGTGGTGTTCATTTTGGGTATAATTCATTTACAAACACTGAATTTGCACTTCGGTAACTTTTCATGTCAATTACTAGCTCATAAGTATTAATAAGAGCAGTGGTCGAAATATCGACCACAGACCTATAAAGGGTTAAAGATATTTTTTCTATTGTTTTTTATAAGTTTTTTTATATTGTTTTTATAATTACCTATAGGACAAGATGTCTGAGAAATTGTAAAAGATCTGAAAACATTGGTCCTATCAGCACTAATTACCATTAAGTAGTTATAAGGAACCTGATAGAGAAGTCTACTGAACACAACACCCATTGGCACTTATATCCGTGCAATACGACAAACAATTTGGTACTATAAGCCAGCAGAAAATACTTACAACACTGACAGAATGTTGGACGACACTTTTGGAACATATTTTTGAGAAGGCAGATCTGAACGAATATGGTCGTGGAAGATCTCCTTAATAATTTGCATTATTCTGGTTTTACAACTCAACGTTCCGAAAATGACATAGTTGTTACAATTAGCGTCAAGCATGACCAGACGATATCTACTCTCATGCAAACTGCTCTTAACGAAATTAAAAGTCGGTGCTTGAAAGAGGGCCTAAATGTTAACCCCAGTAAAATGACTTTGATACCATCCACAAGGAGACGTAAATACAATTTGCAGCTTCCAATTGCAAATAGCATCACATTAGACTATTTCAAAGAAGTGAAATATCTGAAGGTAACTCTAGATTAAAAAGTCACGTTTACCTGGAATATTTATATTGAAAAAATCTTATCTAGAGATTTGTGGGCAAGTTGCACCTGTCGCAAGGCATTGAACGCACTGCATTGAGGCACTGCAGCTCTAAAAGTGATACTAAATCTTTCTCTCTTGCAATTCGACATACGGAGGGTGGCAGTAACCACTTTCTTCAAACTGCCAGACACAAATATCTAATGAAACCTGGAGATCCAGTTGGCCACTTAAAAATCTTGGAATAAACTCTATTGTATTCTAAGAAGAGGCTGACATTCTGACAGATGCTATGCCAGTCAAATTCAAATTCGAAACACCCTTTGAAATGGTCAAAAAATACCACCAAATGAGTGACCCGAAACTGGAAGACCGTTTACTCGTATGGTATATGGATGAATTTAAGATATGTGAAAGGGCGGAAGTCGGAGTTACTGGGTTCAATTTTAGGCTATTTAAATGTCTTGCAAACGCCCCAACTATCTTTCAGCTAGAAATACATGCTATAGATTTTAGTACCCACGAATGTCACAACCGAGACTGTCGAAGGGCAAGTATTTATTTTATTAAACAACTAAGCCGCCTTAAAGGCTCCAAGGTCATTTACTTGAAAGTCAAAGTTAGTTTGCGACTGTAAATAATCCCTAAAGCAAAGTAACTTTGATGTGGGAGCCAGATCACAAGAGAAAATGAGGAAGCTGACAGCAAGTTTAGCGCCCTCTGACATAGAAAACAAGTCACCTAGAAACTAATCATTTTTGTCAGAAGTGTTAGCCTAGAGTTCAACTAGATTTAGGTATGCACAGAAGATATGTCAAAGTGCGGTGAAGCAGCAAGACCTTAAAAAGCTCACATAATCTATCTAATTTATTTATGGTATTAATGTAACTGGAAGGAAGCTTAGTAATTTGAGATTCGCAGATGATATCTTCCTGATCGTCCATCGACAATTGATAGACAAAATGTATTTTCCAGTGGAGGCCAAGAAAAGAAGCACTACGGAATACCCAGGGACGCCCACCAACCAAAAAGACTGATGACCTGAAGCCTGTTAGCAATAACTGGATGTAAGCCGCACAAGACAGAGACAGATAGAAAGAAATGAAGCAGAACTATATCTAACAGCGGACGCATACGCGTTAATGATAACGATGATGATGTTAGCTTTTGTATAATCATTTTAAGTGAACAAAATGGCAATAATATAAAAATGCGTTGCTTTTTTTCTATTAAGTTTTAGTGTGTAACGAAATATGGACTAGACAAGATTATTACTGGGTTTCCCTAGGTAAAGTATCATTATAATTTAGTTCTTCTTTTTACAGTTTAGATACGTATTCCATTCTGGGAAGATCAAGTTTTGTGTTAATAGTAACATGTTTTGGTTTCCAAGAAAATTTCTTTTCTACCCTTAATGACTAAATAGCCATGTTTTGCTTCATTTCAGTGCTTTTTTACTGTATTTAGCATGGAAAGTAATATCTGAGTATTCTAAGAATATATTTGTTTTATAAATAGTATCTAGTGCATAACTCAAATCTTCATTTATAGTAGGTTAGTGATGTATCTATTTATGATGATCAAGAATATTTATCTATATACTACTAGCACACAAACAATGGGTATACAGTTTAGACTTAATAATAGAATGAAGAGGAAAGTAATGACAAATGTTTCAAATATAATGAATATTGGTGTGATATCAGATGTAAGAGATATTAAATAAACTTAAGTCGTATAAAGGACTATTCAGAAGAATTTGCATTAAAATGAGCTGTCAAAATTCAATGTCGGCCTGTTTGTATAGGACAAAAGTATTGCCTTGGATAAAAGTGTTTGTTAAAGAACCATTCTTCTTTTTTAAATGCAGTCTCCGTTGAGAAAGTTGGCTATCATTACGGTTTTTTCGAAAGCACTTCTCTCATTGGTAATATCTCTAGCACTCAGCTTTGGCCCAGGAAATATTTTTACAATATTTTTGCTGAAAATTTTGCTACATTTGCTCACCACTGAATATTTATACCACTTTGTTTGTTTATCTTTCGCTATAAAATACTCATCTTCATCGCTGTCTAAACTCTCACCATCGCTCTCGTTATCTGAATCAGAAGACTCTTTATCATTTAGTTCTATCTCCGACTCAGTGTTATAATCGTTGTCTTCCGTAATTTCTTCCTCTTCTTCTGACGAACTAGCATCCCCTTCTCCCCTAACTTCTTCCTCAGGTTCTTCTTTAAACAATGCTTTAGCCATAGCTCTAAGCTCATCTTGTGTGAGACTTTTAGGGTTTCTAACACGCACTCGATCCCTATAAAAAATATTTATCCTAAGTTTCCATTTCACATTTTTGTATAAAAAGTACAATGTAACATTTACTACACAGAAAAATAACTCGTTTGCAGGTAATTTAAAGTTTAACATTCGTTAAATTTACTTACATAACTATGTGCGTGGTGTACTCAAGGCACCGTTCGGGAACTCACTTTGATATTTTTTATCACAACTCAACTATTCGATCAAAAATCACGTATCGACTGTAACAGACAATGGTTGATACTATACTGATATGTTACGTCGAGCGCCGTAAATGCAGAAAATAGTTTTAAGAAACGGCAACTTACTTAACAAGCATGGTGCACTGTGTACACCATAGCCCGTAGTTAAAGGTTAAGCGTTGTTCCTAGAAGAACGGTTCATTTTATAGAAAAACTGCTAATAAACATTTTTGTTTAAAGTTATCTCAGTTATATTTTGTATTTAAAATATTTTTTGTACAACATGCAGATTCATGGTAAATCAATTTCTCCCTGTGCGAATGGGTTCTTAGGGAGAAGCCGGGGAGTATAAGTAGTAAACATTTTCGCATATTTTTTGAGATCCCAAAATTGATCTTCTTAGCCAAAATCAGCCTGTTCGTATAATGTTTAAAGGTTTAATCTTTGATAACTGGACTATATATAAATTGTTGTAATACGGAAGCAGATAAACTTAAATTAATCTACATTTAAAACGTAAGAAAAACTGTTTTATTTTTAAAACATAAATTATACTTTTAGGAGAAAAAGTAGAACTTCAAAACTTCAAATAAAGCAGTCTTATGTTACAATTGATTGTGGTTATGTTCGAAATATACATTGATTATAAAAAAGTAAAATGGTACAAGAAAGTACATCCATAACTGGTTTTTATATGCAAAGCGAATTGTTCAATGTTTTTAAGATACAAATAATCACTTGAACTTGTTTTCTGTTTAATCACAATCCAATTTAATATATTTCCTTGTTTGCGGTTTTTAGATTATTATATGCCAATTACATAACAGTATAACTTGCAAATATGTATGCGAGATTACTCTTCACACAACCAATATACCGGATATGCATGTAAAAACTTCAGATTAGGAAAATAAATATCTTAATTTTGTATTAAGTCAACTAGTTAATAATTTTTTTTATTTTTCCTATACGGGGTGGCCTGCTTTATTGCATTTTTCCATTAGTTTCTATCTTAGATTATCTTGGCAAATTTGAGTAAAAATTAAACCATCTTTGTTTGATTTTTTATATGCACATAATATGACTCACGTTCAGGTTTTTTGCGCGTCATTCAAATGCATTCTAATTACATAATAATAAAAATATAAAGAGATAATTTTAATGCGTGATTTTATTAATTTTAAATAAAAATGTTTAATTAAGTAGATATATTGTGTAATGAAATATTACTTACATATAGGAATTCTCTTCGTCCCATGCTAATATCCTGGTTAATTCAAATGCGCCGTGGGTGAGTGGTCTAACTCTATTATTTGAAATTTCACAGGCGTGCATAAAGTGCCCATTATCTCCATCCTTTACGGGTAATCTAACAATTACCTTAGTACCGTTGTTATTGAAAACAGGATGAAAGATAGGTTCCGTCCAACCTATATGCTCTCGTTCAATATGAAACTGAAACAAAGAAAAGACAAAGATTTAGTAAAGAAAACTATAGTATAGACTCAAGTACTTTATATAATAATACGGGTAAAAAAGAGTAATTTTTTTAATGCCGCAGAATTTATAGTATCAGCTACTTAAAGCAAAAATTGTAATGAACCACAGGATATTATTGGATTATATTGTAGCAAATAAGCATTTGTGTGGCCACTGAATGCTTGTCCGACATCGCTAAGAAAAACATAAAATATATTTAATTAACGAGACGGTAGTCAGAAAACATGAAAATGATTATTCCGCCATAAGTGGCGTACGGAAAATAACACGATAAGTCGCGTACCGGCGCTGTTCATTGAAGTGACGTTTAATATAGAACTAAAATTAAACGTAAAACAAAATATTTACTCAACAAAAAATAAAAACTTTTTGAAGTTATAACAAATGTTCAAAATGGGCTCCAACGACGCTAATACATAATTGCAAGCGATCTTTTTTTTTTATTTATTTATTTAATGTCGTCCGAACCACTGAGGTTATAGACGACAACAATGGAAAATGCATATTAGAACAAAGAAAGGTTATAATACTTATTACATACTAACATGAAAAAAGTAGGGATGAAAAAAACCTACCGGTTTTAACCGGAAACCGGTTTTTTTACATCGCAATAATTCGCAATTTTATGGGTTGATTTTTTTGTCCCGGATATAACCGGTGTTTTATTTTTAAAGTAAAAACCGATTATTGGGTTTTTACGGCGATTAGGATTAGGTTAGGTAATATTGAAAGTGCAAACTCACATCAGCCAGAAACAATTTTTTTATAATATTTCGTTGAAAAGGTATTTGTAATCATAATATTTACATAAGAAGTGATCTGGTACATCATCTATTTTTCACACTTGACTCTTAAAATTGAAAGTAAGTGAATGGCTTTTTCTGATTACCAAAAGTAATGTTCTGACTATGAATATCGAATTAGGTACCGATTACGAATACAAATCTCGAAGGTTTCCCTAAGTTTTCAAAACGATACACCCATACAGGAAGTATTAAATAAGTTAAAATGTACCTATTATACAAATATACAAACGAGTTAAAAGTAATACATGATAATTTTTTTTGATGGTAGTAAAAATAAAAGATGAATTGCATTATCCAATTTATTTTTAAGTAAAATATTTATGTTGATATTATTTTTTTTAAATCTCATTTGAAAGAATCTGGATAATTTTTTATAAGTTGAAATGGTTGGAGTAACAGGAGAGAATCTCTCTCCTGCTGCCGACTAGAATGTAGCTTCGACTATATTTTAAATAATTTTAAACTGTTTGTTCTTGTTTAGTGTAGTGTTATGTACAATTTTATGTTTAATTTTATGTTTACAACATTCTGCGATTGTTGGATAGCCCAAATTTGACGAAATGCCCCTGAGGATGATCTAGGAGGCGAAAGTTTTTGGGCAAGATTTAATTAATAAAACTGTGCTCGATATCTGCCTTTCATTTTATCAAAGTTCATTTATTTGAGCATTCAACCTTACATCAATTTACATCCAATTTAGGCTCGGAAGTTAGGACGTACCTTACCGAAATCGGAAAACTTTCTCCTTCCTGCTCCTTCCAGAATGAAGAAGCCAAAGTGAGTTTAAAATAAAACCCTCTTTGGTCTTCACACGATCTGGAGTTGGTAAACAGTGATTCCAGTTCAAGTTCTCAGGACACACGGATTCAAAGTTCTTTTCCAAATGAACTGACTCTATATCTGCAGCAGCCTTTGCTGCCGAGATTAAGTGATCCGTTTTCATTCTGGGAGCAGAATAGAACCTGTATGCCAGGCTTGGCTTTTATAGCTAAAAAATACATGTCGTTGGTCGGAAGTTCGGTGGCATCAGAGAGACTGGTGTCATCATTGAATTATATTGTGTCAGATGAGAGAAGCCGCTTAACTGATCAACATATATATGAACGAGTTTTTCTTAGGCTTCATGAAAAATACTGGCCAACACAATGCTAAATCCATTTCATATAATATAAACTATTTGTAACCTTCTAACCTATACTTTTTTACTTAAATTTTTTACTTTAATAGAATAAAATGGTTTTATTAAAAATTATGTTTTATTTATATTGATATTAATGTTCTTTCGATAGTACCTACCTTTTAATTTTGATCATATTGATATCGAGTCGAATGAAGTATCGCAAACTAAAGTGCATTGTAAACGTAACTTTGTAACCTATTGGATTAAAAAAACCGAAAACCGGTTTTTGGAAAAACCAGTTTTTTTGGCCGGTTATAACCGCCAGGTTAAACCGTAAGCAAAAAAAAACAGTATAACCGAAAACCGGTGTTTTGTCAAAAACCGCCATCCCTAGAAAGAAGATTAGTATATTATGTAATTTGTGATACAAACTAGATTTGATTTAAATATCTTTTATGCCTATAGACGTTAAAAACCTTATAATGTTGTTTAGATGATTATTGCCTCTAAGAAGTTCGCCTATGTCGATGGGAAGGTTGAGTTTACTTTTCGTTTCCTGGAAAATTTGACATTCGGTTAAAATATGTTTTACTGTACTGTTAGTTTGACACTGGTTGCAGTATGGTGGGTTGTCTCTTGTGATTTGGTAAAGATGTGTAAGGCGGGTGTTACCAAGTCAGCCTCGAGTAAAGATGACTTGTTTTCTAGGTAACAAAAAGGGTTGTTTTTGTAAAACATTGTCTTTAACTTGACTTAGTATTTCGGAACACTGCGACCATTTTTTTTACCACACGCACAACTAACTATGTTTTTTAAGCACAATTTAAGATCTCTTGGTACTATTTTATTTAGTTGAACTTGGACCATCACTTGTCGCTGCTTGGTGAGTTAGATAGTCCTCAACCTTGATACTGTTTACTCCAATATAAGATGGAACCCAAATTAATACCACATGTTTATTTTCCTTCGCAGCATTTTGAAGTACTTTATAAATGTCTTTATGAAGAGGGTTGCTGGAGTATATGTTTTGGATGTCAAAAAGGGCATTCATTGAGTCAGTTATGATTGTATAATTTCTCTGATCCGTTTTGTTAGTGAATTTTAGAGCTTCAAGGATTGCGTATAATTCTGCATTGGAGATAGATGCAACTTTAATTTAGTATTATGAGTATCAGAGAAAATGGCTGCCCTCACTCCGTCCGTTTTTTTGATGCATCTGTGTAGATCTTTCAGTAGTCGCTAAATCTATCCATAATATCTTGTGTTGTTAATTAAAGTGGTTTATTAATATGGCTAGTGGGGATTTATTTTTATTAAATTTTGATAGATCAGTGATCACCGGTGGTTTATTTACAGTCCACGGAGGAGGAGGGTTTTTGGAAGGATGGTATATTGTCAGAAATATTATAGTTTACACTTTATAGTTTATTTAGCTCCAGAAAATAAAATCCAATTTATTTAAGTCTAAATATCGTGGTGGCCACCTTCCCGCTCTATTTCTTCCATATCCACATTCTCTCAATAGTTCAACGGCACTACTTAAAATAATTCCGGCAATTTATTGTACAAAAAATGTAAATAAATTTTTTCGTTTACGTGATCCTCGAAAAGGATCCTCCTTCATTTTCATGAAATAGTGAAAATTATATCTAATGCATTTATTAAAATCCTTTATAAAAGGTGTATAATTAAAAAACCCAATCGGGCTATATCACAAATACAAAACGTTTTCGGAATCCATATTCCATCATCAGTGTCTAGGTGTACATGTTTTGAGCCACTAAATATCTGGGTAAAAACCCGTTAAAAATTATAGTTTAAAATTTTGTTTACATTATTCGATCTTATATATTAGAAAGACGTCATATCTAGGACACATAATGCGCCATGGGGAATTTGAGCAGCAGCAGGTAATATTAGAAGGCAAGATTGAAGGCAAAAGGGGCATAGGACGAAAGAAAAAATCTTGGCTACGTAACATCAGAGATTGGACCCATACAAAAGGAAATAAATTAATTCATCAAGCCCAAAAAAGAGAGAAATTTGCCATATTAATCGCCAACTTCAACACAGAAGGCACTTGGGAGGAGGAGAATATATTAAGATGTTAAAGTTACCAGTGGATTTGATAACATGGCAACGTACGACTCTACATGAAGTTGCTGGTCCTGAGACAAAGTGTCTACGAGGACTTGATGATAGCAAATTTTTTGTGATACATGGTATATAGTCAGCTACACTAACTTAGTTTTCTTGTGGAAATTATATCTGTTTACAATAGTATTATTGTGGAAAGTAACTTCATCTCAAAAAAAAACGTATGTATGCTACTCATTTATTATAGTTATCCTCATTTAACTCTTGGTGTAGCTGTGCATGATATGGATGCATCTTGTTCTTTTTTAAAATTCTCCATACTCTATGCGGATTCTCAGTGATATTAAGGAATACATTTAATTCATTCTTCATTTCCAACAGTTTTTGTTCAATAAGCTTTTTTGTAATTTACGTGTCCAGTCCGGTGAAACTATTATAGTAAACGTTGAAAAGCTTCTCTTTTTGGTTGTTGTCTATCTGAGAATTGCTAATGATAAATTATTGTTGCTAGTAGCATATTTTTGTAATATTCTCCTGGCACAAAAGCCACATCAATACGTTCCTCCTTAAAAAAATTTAAGTTGGTAATAATAACAAAGCAACAGGAACTACAGTCCATCTAATTTACTTACCGTTGCACGTCATTATCATTGACAGAGATCGAAGTTAACATAGTTGCCAAAGTATAAAAAAAATCCTGAATCCAGTTTAAATCAAATAGGTCACATAGTTATTGCAAAAGAGCTACCATCTTTTTACAATGACTATTTAAATTCTTACGTGACATTTTTGAAATAAAACACACTAATTTTGTTCTAAAAGGAACAGATTTTATTAAATAGGTAAAAATATAAAACAAGAGGTATTCACTTTAAAATTCAAAATAATAAAGTACAAAAAGTGTCAACACCGCAACTGTCAAATAAGTGTTACCAATTTAGGCCAAAATATCACTTTCTTTCGATTACAGTTACAGTGTGTTCCAAACAAATGTTCTTCATAAAAACGCTTTATAAAGCATTTATACAAATTAAATGAAACATATTATTGTGTATTTCTTTAAACTTACATTAATAGAAATCTTTAAATATTATTTCTACGCGTATATAATAAAATATGTCTAGTGGCTGTAATGCCAGTGTACTCGGCAAAATGATTCTAAAAAGAACACACCTACCGCCTAAATATTTCGTGTTGGTATCATGTGACCTCACGGGCTATGACGCGGATGACGTGCAACGGTAAGTAAATTAGATGAAGTATATATCAAAATTAAATATTTCACTATGTGAATAGTTTCAGATAATAGACTATATTAAAAGTTTTTTTTTACATAACTATATTTTTATGTCCAGTCTCTGATTTGTTAGAGTGTCTCCAGGGTGTTAATTTTGCTAAGAAATTAAAACATAATTATCCTTTAAACTGTAAAACCTTTCGTTTTTTAGTATAACACAGCCAAATCTTACACTGAAAAACGAAAACATCCACACACCTACCTACATTCACCTACAGTCCCTGTAGATGAATAAAAAACAATTAATACCATTTATATGCAATCTAAATTTAAAAAAATTAAAAAGTAAACCAACAACCAATATAGCAATTTTTTTTTATTACTGATTACTTGTAAGATGTATATTAACATTATTGCAGAGTTTTAAACCTGAAAAATGTTCTCCTAAACAAAAATATGACTCGTCAAGTTATTTCTCTATGGTCTTCATATTGGAATTGTGTGTTCACTGCAAGTAGACTTTCTACAATATGCACACTTGGAAGTATTTCTTCAATTTTTCTACACGGACAGAAAGAACATACATGTTCTGTTAAAGTTTCTTCTTCAGGAAGACGTGCTTGCGTCTTATTTGTAGTTGTAATAATGTTGGTAACGATTTAATTGATGCACTAGTTATCAAGTGCGGTCTGATGAGATCTGTACTTAATTGGTTTAGATAGTGACGATGTACTAATTTAATATTAGTAATACTATAGTAAATTACGCGACTATTTCTTTTTGCAATATTCATTAATTAAAAGAACACTGTTAGCGACCATCTGCAACTTATTCTGGACACATAGTAATTAGAATTCATCCGGTCTACAAGATCTACTGCTTACTTTGACATTTTGTAAAATGTTATAACCTCGGACGTAAAATTTTCAGCTGATTTTTTATCAATTGCGTCGTTTTAATGAAAAATAGATAATATCAAAACATGTTTGTTTTTGTGGTAACGTTTGATAAAAAAGACAGTCTTTACTATACCCAAAAATACTGCTCTTAATTTGTCTTTCTACCAGGATTGTCCCGTAATTGATAAGCAATTCCGTGGCCAATGAAATGGACATAAAACAGATATCTAAAGTAACATTACCACCATAATTTACAATTGGTTCTATCAAACGTCTTACTACATTACTGGAAGTATTATTTAAAACATAAAAACGTTATGCGTGTTTTGCTGGCTTACTGGGTATATATTGACGAAAACCTACATACATCGTCAATGTAGTAGTATTTTTCAATTGTGTATACTTGTCAAAGCGCAAGGGGCAAATGATGACATAAAATCGCTTTTTTGATATAACTGTAGAAAAACACTTAAGAGTAGTCCCATCTCTAGCCCAAAGGCCATATAAATTTAGGTACATGAGAAGCTTTCAAAGTACCAGCTAATTACAACAAGCCAAATAGTGCTTTAATCTCATCACGATTAGTTTTTACTGTATCCGTTTCACGAGAATACTGGTTGCGCATTGTTTTTAAATATGTATTCGTATGTTGCACAATTTCGTTTATCAATTTGACAAAAAAAATAGCTTCCAAGATTTAGTTGCTATAAACATTTTTTTGCTATTTGCTTTATACCTGGTAGACGAGTAGCTATGTTGTGCTTACGAATGCGACTAGTTTTTTGCTGTAAATGAACATCCCATTTTGGTTAACCATCTTTTCTAAAATAAAATGGAGCACCTTCACTGTAAATAAAAGACTCATAATCGCCTCAGACTCTGTATTATGGCATGTATTTTCATACTGATCTACACCACTCTTATAGTCCCACCTCTCACCTCCTCTTGTAAGCTAATGTTTGTTTTACTTTCTCTGCGTCGATTTTGTTTGATCAAGCTAAAAGTTGTCTTTCTTTAGTTGATTTCATAATAAAAATAGAAGGTAGAAAAATATATATCTGTGATGAGGTTATTACTGCACCCCAACTTATTATTCTTACCACGGCTGCTAGCGTACTGAGCTCAACGCTCAGTTTATGACCGAACAAGTGATTTATGTCTCTTAGGCTGACATTTATGCTTTTAGGCATTTTTTTCAAACGTTAACGTATACTGCAGACAAAGATAAAGTTGAGTTTAAATGCCGGTTCTTTTATAAGAGCTTTTACATCGATAAAAATTATTTCAACTGAGCGCCGAGCTCATGACGCGAACAACGGCGGGATAAATGAACGAATTTATTTCTAGACTAGATATGCAAGTATAATAATTATGTCTCTAATATTTTGGAGTTATTTAAATAGTGAGGCTAAAACGGTGGATTTCAGTAAAAAAGTAAACTATATTTTGTTATCTAACAACAAAGCACTGAAAATTGTTTTCAAAACTTTCACAAAATTTATTTTAATTTATTATCACTAGAGCAATTTCTCAATTGATCTATTTTTGGCATGTGTTTACATTTCTTATTCTTTAACTGAATAAGTTGAGAAGGGGATAACTGTTTGTCTTAAGTTTGTTATTCAGAATTCTGCTATATTATGTTATGAAGTTATATTATGTATTTTTAAATTTGATAATTTCCATAAATTCTAATAAAGATATCTTAAGGTCTTTATTTTAAATGTAAAGGTTTTGATATTGGACATTAAAAGAATGATTATGATCTAGAAGGTAAAGTGCGTACGAAGAATTGGTTTTTCTATTATTGAAAGCCGTTTTGCGCTCTGCTATCTGTTTCTTAAAAGTCCTACAAGTTTGACCAATGTAAGTTTTTAAACAGCCGCCACATTTAAGTTTGTGCACCACTGTGTAAGTGCCTTTCTTTTGGCTCTTGTTATTCTTAATATATTTGTAATAATTTGTTGTTTATTAGCTGGTGCTATTCTTTTTTGTGTGTTTGGCTATTTTTGTTGATATTTTGTCTATATCTTGTATATGTAATCGAGCAGAAGGTACTTGGTTTTTGTCTCTGATGGTGGAAATACAAATTTTATGGTTTTCTTGTGTACCTAGTTGTGATTTAAAATTTTATTTACTGTTTTTTCGTTGTACCTACCCATTGTTTACTGATATTTGCTTAATAATATCCAATTTTATCCCGAAGTTCTTTTATTATGGAAATTTCTATTAATATATGTAACATGATATGGAAGGGTGCCAATTTATGTCGTGTAGGATGGGATAATGAAATATGTATATTCGTGCCAGTATGGGTAGGCTTATGAAATACGGAGTTACAGAAACTCATGTTTGTTGTTAAGTCTGATAATTTTAAAATCTAGAAACCTTATTGATTGATTTTGTTATGTTTCTATTCGCGTCCACTGCTGGAAATAATCCTCCCTCAGTTCTTTCCGGTGTTCTCTACACTGGGCCTCTTGTAGCCAGTTTCTCGCTACAGGTTTTATATCATCGGTCCATCTAGTCAGTGGTCTTCCTCAGCTTCTTTTAGAGTTTCTGGGTCTATATTCTATAATACGTCTTGTCCACCGTCCATCTTATATTCTAGCTAAGTGCCCTGCCCAGTTCCACTTAAGCGTCGTGGTTCTTTCGATATGTGGTTCATTCAGATGATACGTGGTTCACTCTATAGTCATTTTTTAATTAACAATAGAAAAAGAACGATATTAATCCATAAATTTTCTAGTTTTAAGAATTATCAGACTTAATAACAAACATGAGTTCTGCGTATTTCATAAACCTACCCATAATGACACACCTATACACAACAATTCATTATTCCATTGTACATAATTAAAATTTGTAGCCTACCATAGCATATTACATAGATTAATAGAAATTACCATGTCAAAAAATACCTTAGATATTAAATAGAATGGATAGAATTGAATAATATTAAGCAAATAGCAGTAAAAATAGGTACAACAAACAAACAATAAATAAAATTTTAAATCAAAACCTACATCAAAAAGCTCTAAAGTTAGTATTTTTGCCACCAGAAACAAAAACGCAGTACATTCTAAGCTATTACATATACAGGTAAGGTATCAACAACAATATCCAAACACATAAAAAAGAAAATAATGATACCAGCCTTCTAAACAAACAACAACATAGGCAAATATATTAAAAACAACAGAAGTCAAAAAAAAAGCAATTACACAGTGGTGTATACAAACATAAATGTGGCGACTGCCCAAAAACTTACATCCGTCAAACTGATACAAATTTAAAGAACGGATAGCAGAGCAAAAAAGGGCTTTCAATAATAGAAAAACCGATTCTTTATAAGCACTTTCATAACTTGTTTATACTCCAACAATAAATAGAAAAAAGAATATCGATTGGTACCGAAGTATATCTAGCCTTCATCGACATAGAAAAGGCATATGATACAGTTCCAAAACTTAAATTGTGGCAAGCTTTATAAAACAACTCGACATTAGTCCATACCTTTTAGGAATAATCACAGAAGTATACAGGGATAACACTACTTACCTAAAAATCGAAAATAGACTATCAGAGCCAATAAGAGAAACTAAAGGAATAAAACAAGGATACAGTATTTACTTACTGTTTAATTTATATATTGAGGCAGCCCTCCAAATTTGGAAAAACCACTTCCAGGGAATGGGAATCCCCATAGGAAATGACGTACTGTTCTTCCTAAAATTTGCGGATGACCAAGTCGTCCTAGCTCAAGATTCTTATGATCTAGAATTTATGATAAAGAGTCTATACAGAGAATATGTAAAATAAGGGTACCAAGTCAGCATGAAGAAAACAGAATATTTATTAAATCAATTCAGATGCAAGGTTTGAAGTGTTGATAGATAAGGACGTGGAAATCAAACAAGTGGAAAAATTTAAATATTTAGGTGCACTCATTGCTAAGAACGGCTTGGGAGGAATCGAAATTAAACACCGAATTAATCTGTCTAAACTACTCATGGTGGGATTGCACTATTTCCAAAATGTGGGAACAAAAAAAGAATAGAGCAAACACTGGTTGTATCAGATCTTAGAGCGGCCACCTCACTTTTGGAATACGGTACGTGCGACAGTCAACTGCGCACAAGTAGGAGAGGGTGATTTTAGTTGGTAGACAGGATAATAATTATCTGAATCTTTGACAGTGCTATCTTTAGTACTTTAAATTAAACTAAAACCCAAATTTTAGGGACTCAAAATGGAGGTAGAATAAAGAAATTTTAAAACCCCCCCTCAGACAAATTCTGGGTGCGCCACTGGTACAGTGCAGAAGAAGATTTTGCTGACGTAGAGAAAGAACCGAATTATTTTATCCGCCATCGTGCACACCAGTTGGTTACGTGTCCATCCACTTTATGGAATATTTTGCAGAGAGATCTTGCTTTGCGTTCGGTGGATGGGTTCAAGATGAAGATAACTGCCATATTTGGAGTGGACGCACATAATTACCAATTAAAAAGCAACTGTCTAAATTCAAATAAGCTCTGATTACTCTTCAAAATCTTAAAACAAAATGTTTAAGCTTGAGTTTAGGCTTTCAAAAACCTAAAAAATAATAATTTACATATGAGGGTCCTAGTCGACAATCTCCACTTTTTACCAAAATTGAGTCTATTTTAAAATACTTTACAAAAATATAGAGAATAACAATCAGAAACGGCGTTATACACCTATAAAATAGCATATAAATTTAGCCTTAGAATCAAACCCGACAAACTCCATGAACGGTTTAGAATCAAAGTCTGCAATGTCCTCTTTAATCAATGAACATCCCCGCAAAGATCATGTGATATACCACTAGGAGTCGGCTGGAGTCGTTATCGTTATAATTTCTGGTAGTTTTTTTTAACCAAGGTGCCAAGCTGTTTATTTTTTTTTAATTTTGTTAGTATTTTAAAATGGAAACTATTACAACTCCTGTTGAAAACAGCAAAGCTCGCAAACGAACTAGAAATCCGTCCACATGGCGGCAAAATGTGCGGAAAAGATGAGGTACGTTCATTTCAAAGGTAACATTTTTGAAAAATAATATCTTTTCAGGTACTCTTCATCAGAATTACCACAATTTCCTACTTGCGGTCACAAAAGAAAGGCCTATCAATGTTCTTTTCTAACAATGAGAGATATCAACTATTTTTGTGATGCGTTTTATGCAGCTAAGGAGAAGATTAGACAAGATTCCTTTATTCTAAAATTTTGTACAGTTCAACTACCTAAACGTCACTGTCCAAAAAACTCTAGAGATGAAGCAAAAACAACGTCTGGGAAATGCTTTGTAAGGAATAGTCTAATGAATCAAAATATTCCAGTGTGCCAAAAAGACTTTTTAAACATACTAAATATTACGAAACATTGCCTTACATACATTATGAAATCATTTGTAATAATAGAAGAAGGATCTACGAAAACAAGGGGTAACAGAAAAACTGCAAATTTTAAAGGAAAACTAGTTCAAAAATTTATTAATACTTTTAAAAGTATTGAATTGCATCAATGTCGCTCTTTTACACGTACACGTACCTTTCTTCCGATTTGTCAATAAAAAAGATATTCCAAATGTATATTAATCAGTGTTCTCCAGAGAAGAGATTAAAATCATCATACTTTAGAATGATTTTTAATACTAAGTATAATCTTAGCTTTAGTACTTCCCGTACGGAAGATCCAGATGATTGGATAACACTATCTGTTGATTGTCAAAAAAACCTTGTACTTCTCAAGGTCCCCGACCAAAGTGCCTACTACTCTAGGCAACTGTATTTGTATAATTTAACCCTAGTTCAGGGAACATCTCAATCAAAGCTTACTTAAAAAAATGTAATTTTGTATTATTGGACAGAGGACGAATTTGGAAATGTTCCAACAAAATTTCTTCCGCTGTTTTTTACAGGCTTAACATAATTGATTATCAGCTAATGGCAGATGGCTGCAGTGGCCAAAATTAGAACACTACGGTAATTAAAATGTGTTGCAAATCGCTTTCATTAAGAGCACCAAAACATGTACAAAACATCGAGGTAATTTTTCCTGTAGTGGGCCATTCTTCCTTGCCAGCTGATAGGGTCTTTGGTAATATTGAGAAAGATATTCAAAAACTAAAAGTTATATAGCACCCAAAAACGTATTTTGAATTGTTTTCAAAAATAGCTCCAGTTACTCACTTGGGCCAAAATTGCAGTGTTTAATTAGAAAAAACAATCTCAAGGGTTTTTAGACCCACTGGTACATGGCATTTTGCTCTTAAAAGTACAAAGCGCTTTTTCATAAGAAAATGCAAAACTGGATATATCAGCATTAGAGGAGAACTTAAATACAGAAATTATTTGCCAATATTTAAAAGTGTTTTAAAGAAAGGTTATACGATCTATATGATTGACCCCGTTATTATAGAAAGTGGTCTGCAAAAAGTAAATTCACTTAAGCTTAAAGATGTTGATTAACTTCTCACCAAGTACTTTAAAAATACTTGCAGAACCATGAAAAAACTCAAGTTTTTTGAAGATATGGTCTTAAAAAATAATCAACTGGAGCAGCTAGCAGTTCAGGAAGAAAGTGCTGATACAGTTCCAGATACTAAAGAAATAATAGAGAAAGCAACCTGTAAGTTTTTGAAGAACTTCCTTCTATTTTAGTATAATATATATTTTGTTATTTAAATTACATAATTTTAAAAACAAAATGTTGCTATTTTATTTTTATGAGCTATCATAAATAAAATTATCTGTTAAGCTCTCCAAGGTAACATAAAAAGCTTGTATTATTTTTTTACCGAATTTTAGTATCAAAACTGGTAAAAAACACCTTTAATTATCAAAACCGGCATTTCTATTATTTTTTCAATTAACCCTTAAATGCCCGTGATATGAAAATAACCATAAATGCCCATGTGGGGTCTCCTAGGGACCCCACTAAAATTTTCAATTTACTGACTAAAAGGAAAACACGGTTAAAAATAATTTTAAGCATATTTGAATAATTTTTATTTATTTTTCATACAAAATTAACGGCTTTTCTAGAAACAAATTATTTTCAATTCGAACAAAATTAAAATTAAATAATAATATAAGCATATAACTTTTAGTTGCAATTTTTACATACAATAGTTTTTTCTTCTTTTCTGTGCACCTGGCATATAAATTTTTTGCAAAAAGAGCAAACGGTATTCACTTTTCTGTCACAGTTTCGCGGACACTGGTAACAACGAGCACGTTTCTTAGCTGAATGGACGGATTGAGTTGCAACTTCGGTAGTTGGGTTTACCATTGGTATTCCACAATCTTTTAGAGCAGATTTTACATAGGCTTTATGTTTTATATATTTCGCTCTTTTTTCCATGTTGTTTCGAGCAAGCTCAGCCCCTAATTGTAACAGGAAAATACGTCTTCGTGAAAAATTATTTTTCTTCCAATCAGGATTTTTTTCAATGTATAAAATATAGGCATTTAGTGCACATATGTCTATAATATTCATAAAGAGCCTGAATGGCCAACGAGCAGTTCTTCTTTTACAGGAATATTCCCTAATCAGTTTGTCGGCATTATCAACACCACCCTTGGTATTATTATAGTCTAAAATCATCAAGGGTTTGTTTTGAGAGTCTTGACAAATTATATCACTATCGTGTTGACTTGAAAGAAGATGTACCATCCTGTGTATTTTAGGTATGTACGAAACCATAGCTAATTCTTTAGTAAAAGCAAATATTGACGACTCCGCAGGTCTTTTTGTCAAACTTAGTTGTGGTGGTGTATCAGGTTTATTTTTGCGGACGGTCCCAAGTAAAGTAAGGTTTTTAGATAAAAGATATTGAGCAAGAGGAACACTGGTAAAAAAGTTGTCAGTTGTAATTCCTCTCCAACTGCCATGATATGGTTCCACCAGATCTTTCACAACACGAAATCACTGATTTTTCTCTATTCTACCACCTGGTAGTTTTCCAAGGTACACCTGAAGTTTTGATAAATAAGATGTTTTAACATCCGCGGCAGCCCAAATTTTTATCCCATAGCGGCAAGGTTTTGATTTTATATATTGTCTAAAAGGACACTTTCCTCTAAAACTCACTAACTGTTCGTCAACGGTTATATGTTCGTATGGTTCAAAGGCTTTGTCACAGTTAGAGACGAACATGTCCCAAATTACTCGTATCGCCGCTAACTTATCCTGTTCCTTCCGCTCCACCCTGGTCACTTTGTCATCAAACCTCAAGAAACTCGATAATTCTTCAAATCGGTTCCTAGCGAATGCGGCTGTAAAAAATTACCGGCGTATTGAGGTGTCTGTAGACCATATCTCTCGTGTCGATTCTTTCCCACACCTTAAAGCACCAGCTTTGATAAGTGCTCCTAAAAAGCTATCCAGTTCATTGTTGGTAAGTACCGTCCACTCTTTTTTGTTATTCGGATGTTTTTCGTTCCACTCTTGATAACGCCTAACAGCTTCTTCATTAGTATGAAGGCATATGACATTCTTCATCTCTTCGGTCAAAAATAAATTGAAATAGTCTAAAAACGTGTTGGAATTTTTACTATAGTTTGTTAAGCCTGGATGTACATTTATAATATTTTTTTGTTGCCTCTTGGATCTCACGAAAGGTAGGCTATTCCACTGCATTCCAGATTTGGATGTATATGTTGGACCACTAACCTCACTAATATTATCGTCCACTTCGGTAGGTTCTGCATCTGATTCCTCGTCACTGTTGACTTTTAAATTGTCCTCAGTTTCCGAAACATTTTCCTCAAAAACATCTTGCTCTTCGCTATCTGATTCGTCGGTAATCTCATAGTCGAAATCGGAGTCTGATATCCCTTCTTCTATATTTCGGATAATTTTTTCATGTTCTTGGTCGCTTATTGTCATTTTCATTCTCTTACGGTCCATTTTTCAATGTAAACTGACGAAAAATGTTAAAAATAATAAAAATATTCTGGTGCCTCTAAATGCCCAATCGGGGTCACAGCGAGACCCCACTTATCTAAATCTCTCTTACAGACCACTGCACCTCACGAATGTTCGTGGTATACTAACACTAACAGAAAACGTAGGAGACACGTCCACACAAATACCTGATTGCGCGGTTGCCAAATGTTTCAAATAAAGATATTATAGCCAAAAATGTATGTCTGGGGTCCCATAGTGACCCCGATTGGGCATTTAAGGGTTAAAAAAAAACTGTTAATAATTTAAGTAAAGTTTTTCACTATTTGCTGTCATTTGCCATTGGCTCATAAATTAAACTATATTTGTTTTGTTATTAATTAAAAGGAAACCATATCATTGTTTTGCGTTTTACTTCAAAGTCAAAATGATGGGGATTGCCGACTTTGTTACTAGGACCCTCATATCAGTTTTCAGGCTTCAAAAATACGTAATTTCGCATTTTTCAGATTTTAAACCGCTTATAACTCGAAAACTATCAACTTTAGAGAAAAATGACTACAGGCCGTTTTTATTTGAAATGATCCAAAAAATATTTCAGATTAAAAAGTTTTTCAAATTATTATAAAACATAACCACGGTAATATAGAAAGCTAGTTTTTATTATGAAAGAATATAAAGTTAGCCGCATATTAAACGCATTTATGTGTGTATTAAATTTACTGAATATAAAATATGTGTTTAAAACCACATTTCTGTTAGCTCTATAAATATTCTATATCGAACTATAATTTTGCAAATGCAAAAGCATGAACTCTATATATTATGAATATCGGAAATACAAACACAACAGTTTTCAGACAATTTTTAATCACGTTTGTTGGATTTTTTATTCAAAAAATTTACCATTTTAATTGCTCCACATAAACATATATGTCTAAATTAAAAAGAGTATAACTAGATTTTAATTAATCATGGAATTAATTACCAATTAATTGTAACGTAGAAATTTATTAAATAACGAGGATGGTAAAGAGTCTTTTATTCAGGGTGTCTAATATAACTTAGACTTATAAAATAGCCTTTGTAAGTCAAATGTCATACCCGCAATGTATCACCGTTACTATAAACAAATTTTGTGACCTTAAAAATATTCAATAGTCAGATTCCAAATGAAAATTTGAGATAAATATTTTATTTTCTTCATAGTGATTAGTTTGTTCGTAGTGGTAGAATATTGTTGTTTTTGTAAAATTTATAGTTTCCAATTAAAATTGTGAAATCTATGAGTTAATATTTTATTTAAATATACCTTAAAAACGAATTTTCTGATATATACATTGCCAATAACTTAAAACATACAACCTTTAAATGGTAAAACGGAAAAAATAATTTACACGCAGAGAGTAAAATGATTGTTAAGCGAGTTACAACTTTGTTCTACGAAGAGTCGTGTTTAATCTTAAGGTTGTATCTCAATCAAACTCAAGATTTTTAATAGTTTATAAAATTGTAAAACATACATCTCAAATTAATCCATCATTATGTTATAAATATCGTATCGCATTAGTGTAAAAGAGTTTAATCATTTCGCTATAAATTATTAAAAATACATGTTTTCGTTTTTTGGCTCTCCTGTAAAATCGGTAGAAATTATTTACATTGTTCGATGGGGGTGTCGAATTAACTCTTGTACCCTTGTACCTCTTGTAAACTTTTGTACCCTTTAAAGGATAACATAGATTGACCTGACCTTTTCTATTTTGGTGCTAACAAAATTATATCTAAATTTAGATTATTGGGATGTTTACATCCATTTAGCCTATTCTTCAATAAGGTAACGTCCAAATCTAGTATTAAATTTTCAGTCTAAGTTATTCGATTATGACTGTTGAGAGATTGTTTGACCCAATTTTGAGGTATTTTGGAAAAATCTAATTACAATGTAACTAGTTTGTAAATGAGAATAAATTTAGAGAGTTAAATATACTTTGACTAATTAAAAATGCTAATTTTAACAACTTTATTCAGGGTTTCATTTATTCAGGAGCGTAGCTAGGATTGAATACAGTGTTTGAACGCTCGTTTTAAATGAAAAACAAATAGTAGAATAAATAACGATATCGTGTTTTATATATTTATTTTATGTGATTTAATGGTATGGAAACTTGCTCTTCAAAAAGCATCCAATAACCCAGTTTACCATAACGTTCATAACAATCATTTTAACCACTTCTTCTCATCTTACTCTCAAAACGAATTGCTCTTCTATGGCTGAATTAATTAATTAGTTCATAAATACAGTATAACATTTCGGACAATATACCACCCTACCAAAGACCCTTCTCCTCCATGGAGTGTAAATAAACCACGAATGATCACTGATCTATCAAAATTTAATACTCGTAAACATAAATATCCACTGGCTACAGTACTAAATTACTTGAAAGACAACATGGATACATTTAATGACTATCAAGAGATCTACACAGATTCATCAAAAACAGCGAATGGAGTAGGAGCAGCAATTTGTTCTAATGCTCATAATGCTAAATTTAAGTGGCAGAACAACTGGACTATCTCCAATGCAGAATTTTCCGCAATTCTAGCAGCGCTAAAGTTCATTATCAAAACGGACCGCACAAGTTACATAATTATCTGACTCCTCAATGAATGCACTTTATGACATACAAAACTTATACTAAACCTATACTAATTTGTAACACTAAAAACAACCCTATTCATAAAAATATTTGCACAGAACTTTAAAATGTTTCTAAGGAAAATAACCACCGATAATTTTAACTACGAGTAATACAGTGATTAAAAAAGAGTTCAATCCAATATTGACTGATAAGGACATTGACTGGGAAAGCTTCAAAATAAACCTTGAATACAAAATTAATCTTGCTGTGTCATTGAGAAACACGAGGCAACGTAATGACGAATTGAAAGATTTTATAAAAAATATCCAACAGGTAGCTTGGGAAGATACTCCCACAATAACTTTTAGAACAAAAGGGAACAACTATCCAAAAGAAATCAGAGAACTCACCAGTAGAAAAAAGAAAGTTGAGAAAAAAATGGCAGCAATACAGAGCTCCACGAGATAAAACTAGTTTGAATAATGCTACACAAAAACTAAAAAGGGAGATACAGAATATAAAAAATTCAACAATTAATTCTTTTTTAAGTACTTTAACAGCTGACCAGAACACAGATTATTTGTAATGGAAGGCAATAAAAAAATGAAGAGACCAATTATTCATTCTCCTCCTATCAAGTTGGAAAACGGCAACTGGGCTAGAAGTAACGAACAGAAAGTAGAACGAATTACAGATCATTTAGAAATGACGTTCAAACCCAACGACAATGATGGTGAAGAACTGAGATAGAAAGAACAATTCCAAATCAAAGCAAGAATAACGTTGACACCATTTAGAGAAGTATCAACAGAGATAGAAGAAAATATAAATTCTAAGAAAGCTCCAGCATATGATCTCACAACAGGAGAACTAATAAAAAATCTACCAAGAAAAGCAATAGTTAAGCTGACACTCCAAATAAATGCTGCGTTTAGATTGATATATTATGTTTCCAGACTCTGGAAAGTAGCCGAAGTCATTATGATCGCCAAACCAGGTAAACCTTCTAATGAAGTGGCATCCTATCGACCAATATCACTCCTTCCGGTGATTTCAAAACTATTTGAAAAACTTCTATTGAAAAGATTAAAACCAATAATAGAAAGAAAAAATCTTATACCAAATCATCAATTTGGTTTCATAAATAAACATTCCACTATAGATCAAGTTCACAGAATAACGAATATAATAGAAAAAACATTAGAAGAAAAGAAAGTCTGCTTTACAATCTTCTTGGACGTAGCACAGACATTTGATAAAGTCTGACGTGAGGGTTTAAACTATAAAATAAGAACGTTCATGCCTAAACAGTATTTAGAAATCTTAGAATCATACATTGCGAAGAAATATTTTAGAATAAAACAAGAAGTGTACACCGATTTAAGGGAGATCAAAGCTGGCATGCCACAAGGAAGAGTATTAGGTCTGGACCTGTACCTATTGTATAGGTGTGACATTGCCACCTTCGCGATTGATACAGCCTTACTAGCAATAGAAGACACTAGTGAAGAAGCGACTGATAAGTTGCAACTATCAGTAAATAAAATACATACCGGGACCAGAAAATGGTGAATAAAATTAAATCAACTTTGATCAGATAAAAGGCATATATCGAGCACAGTTTAATTTAATCTTGCCCAAGTACTTTCGATCCCTAGATCATCTTCAGGGGCATCTGAAATAAGCCAAGAAACGTTTTTTTATAACCAAAGAAATTGATTAACTTCGATAAAAACATTTTTATCGAAGTTAATCAATTTCTTTGGTTATAAAAAAACGTTTCTTGGCTTATTTCAGATGCCCCTGAAGATGATCTAGGGATCGAAAGTACTTGGGCAAGATTAAATTAAACTGTGCTCGATATATGCCTTTTATCTGATCAAAGTTCATTTATTCGAGCATTCAACCTTATACTTAAAATTAAATCAGACTAAATCTGTACATATTAACTTTACAAATAAAAAAATAGAAAATTTTCCAATAAGAATAAATAAAACCCAAGTTTCTTATGCAACATCAGCAAAATACTTGAGCATCACCCTAGACGCGAGGCCGCGCTGAAAAGTCCATGTCAAAAATAAACGAAGGGGAGCTTGATATTAGATATAAGAAATTGTATTGGCTGATTGGAAAATCGAAGAGAGGAAAATGCAATACTTGGGTCATGTGTTCAGAGGCGAAAGATATGAATTACTTCAAGTTATACTGGAAGGAAAAGTACAGGGCAAAAGATCAGTAGGAAGACTCCAGAACTCGTGGCTGAAAGACCTGAAGAAATGGTTCGACCGCTCATCCGCAGAAATCTTTCGCGCAGATGTTTCCAAAACTACAATTGCTATTTGGATCGCCAACATTCGAAAGGAGACGGCGCCATGAGAAGAAGAAAAAGAAGATTGGAGAAAATTTAACATTATCCATTTATAATAAATTATCCATTTACAAGCAAGAACTGAGGCCAGTAACGGTATATGGTTGCCAACTCTAGGGCTGTACCAAAGCTAATAATCTACATATTATCCAGAGATTTTAAAACAAAGTACTGAAAAACATTGTTGATGCTCATTGGTATATCCCTAACAGTAATCTCCACCAGGATCTGAGTATGAAACTGTGACCGAAGTAATCAAGAGAACAGCAGCAAGTCACGAGCAGAGGCTGCATAGTCATGTGGATGTCAAGGCAATCCAGCAATAACACTGAACTAAAGAAAAGACTCGTAAGGACAAAACCATTTGAGTTAGTGTAAATATGTAACAGTTTAGTGTACAAAGCAGAGTATAGTATTGTGATGTTACTGCATGTTGGTTGTAGTGCATTGGTTGATAGATAAAATAAGAGTAAGCCGTAGGGTAAGCCCTTAGATTTAAGTATTTGCTGTTTATTAATTTAGGTTAGAAAATATCTGATAATTGGTCATTTGTGACTAGATAGAGTTATACAATCGAATTATTAAAACTCATCGATGAAGATGTTATTGATGTAATGGTTGAACTCTTTAATCTAATATATCAGACTGCCACAATCCCCCGACAATGGCTGCAATCGACCTTTGTAGCAATTCCCAAAAAGCCAAGTGCAACAACTTGCTCAGATCACAGAACAATAGCTTTATTGAGTCACACACTTAAAACATTTTTAAAAATAATTCACAGCAGAATTGTTAAAACTCTTGAATATGAAATTAGTGACACACAATTTGGCTTAAGAAATGGTATGAGTACAAGAGATGCTTTGTTCGGCTTGAATGTGCTGGCTCAGAGATGCAGGGATATGAATTAGGACATGTACTTATGTTTTGTAGACTTTGAAAAGGCATTTGATAAGGTTCAACATAAAAAGCTTGTAGATATATTAAAAAGCAAAAATATTGACAGTCGTGATATGAAAATTATATCTAATTTATATTGGAATCAAACTGCCAAGGTAAGAGTTGACAACCAGTACACCCAAAATATCAAAATACAGAGAGGAGTCCGCCAGTATTGCGTGCTGTCCCCACTACTTTTCAATGTCTACAGTGAAGCGGTATTTCAAAAAGCAAAGCAATTAGGACACGCATTGAAATAGCACATGCATCATTCATTAAACTTAAAAAGTTTATTTGTTGTCGGGATATAAGGTTAGAACTACGCCTGAGAATGCTTCGATATTACGAGTTCTCTACTCTTCTTTATGGCTTGGAAGCGTGGACACTAAAACAAGTCCATCTGAATAAGTTGGCCGCCTTTGAATTTTGGGGTTACAGAAGAATCCTACGAATATCATGGATTCAAATAATGTCACACGTGGAAGTAACTAGAAGGATAGGAAATGAGGCGGAAATAATATTAACTATCAAAAGACGAAAACTTAAGTACTTAGGACATGTGATGAGAGAGCAAAAATATGCATTATTACAACTTATTATGCAAGGCAAAATCCGAGGAAAGCGAAATGTGGGAAAACGAAGAATATCCTGGTTTAAGAACTTAAGGGAATAGTTTGAATGCAGTAGTACAGAACTTTTTAGAGCGGCAGTCAACAGAATCCACATAGCCATGATGATTTCCAATCTTCGATAGAAGATGTAACTTAAAGAAGAAGCGTTATACAAACACCGTACAGGTGTTAAACAAAAAAAAAATCTTTTTTTAAAAAACTTAGATTATGGCTTTTTTCATCTTTACCAATTTGAATTGATCAAAAATTAGCTCGTTACAAATCAGCGCTTTTGATACCTTGTTATAATATTAATTTACTGTCTACATATAATTTACTTTAAATTTACTTACCTCAGTGCAGTTGTAACCATTCTGCGATCTGCAAGTTACAATTACAAATTTGTTTTGTAATCTGTTTAACCAGACAATGCCGACATTGTTCTCTCCATGGAAACTGACGCTAGTCACGTAGCTATCAGTTTCTACGCTATTTGTTGGCTTTAATTCGAACGGAAATAAATATTTAACAGTAGTTAAATTGACGATCCATACGGAAACTTCGGGATTGGCAGTTTCAACCTGAAACAAAATTTTA
This sequence comes from Diabrotica undecimpunctata, assembly GCF_040954645.1. Taxonomy (NCBI): domain Eukaryota; kingdom Metazoa; phylum Arthropoda; class Insecta; order Coleoptera; family Chrysomelidae; genus Diabrotica; species Diabrotica undecimpunctata. Next base: position 134,560,117 of record NC_092804.1, on the reverse strand, counting down.
TATTAATTAAATTGAAAACAAAAATTTATAAAATTTGATTTGAAATTATACACCATAGGAAACGCAATGGGAAAATCTAAACTGTTCTCGTTCTTCTTTATTTTATTTGATTGCAAAAATAAGCTACACTAACTAGTAATTAGTAAACGAACTAAATACTACTTAAATTATTGAAAAATTAACTATAATTACACATTTTATAGACGTTTTGATTTCCAGTCCGGAAATAGAAAAATTTCTGCGTCCCTAATTATTTCACATCAAAATGCATTAAAAGAAACTGTTCATATATATTTTAAACATATTTTTGCAAAAAATAAATTATTTTATTTAATTCCCCAAACCCAATAATCACAAAAACATCTTACAGATTTATTGGGTGGAATTTCAGCTACGAGAATAATTGTAGGCGCTTTAAATTGCTATAACTTAACATCGGGATCCAAATGTTACCTCTATTTTACTACCGCTCCCAGCTCAAAGACATGACCAAGTAGTCCTTAAGACACTGCAGCTTGGTTACCAAATTTACACATGGATACATCATTTCTAAGGGCCTTCAGCCGATTTGACACAACAGTTAAATACCAATTTCATTGCAATATATTATAGTAATGACACATTATCCAGTGTACTAAACAATAAAATCAATATCGAAAATACAACAAAATCTGAAAGAAACTCTAAGAAAAGTCATTAGTAAAAGAATAATCTTTTTTTTTTAATTGTAAACTGTAAAACAAACTGTAAGATTTCAGTTAAAACTGCTAAAACTTTCTAAAACAAAAATACCGCGCCTCGCTAAAGACCGTAGGGGTTGATGCGCTTAAAAAAGTGGATTTAAGAAAATAATAATTCAACTCTGGATAATCTCATAGACCTAGAATCAGAAATACATAAAAGATTCTCTATAAAACAGAAATAACTGGCTATACTTTTTAACATAACATAAGCATTCTGTTTTTTTTTATTTAGCTTTACGTCTCTCGACAGCGTAGGTCACTGACACAGGTACAATTTTATTACATTACATTACAAGAATATACAGTAACATTACAATCAATAAAGAAATACATTATATATTAATAATTGGTACAATTATTAATTATAAAATTCTAAACTACGTTTCTTCTTCTAAATTTCCTGGTAAAGTTTGGTTTCATAAAGGAAATTAGTAAGGTTTTGGAATTGATCGGGCGAACTGAGAATATTTTGTAGGTTTCGACTCAAAAGATTCTTTTTTCTTTCGTTGTTAAAGTGGGGACAGTCTACGAGAATATGTTTAACAGATAGAATATTACCACAGTGTGTACATGTAGGTGGATATTGGGAAGTCATTAAATGTTTATGAGTTAGTCTTGTATGGCCGATTCTATTACCTGTGAATTAAGATTGTGTTTTTTCGTGTCATGGAAGGAAACTCAAGCTTTTTAAAGCTGGGATGGATGTTACGAAGCTTGGAAGGGATTTTATTCCAGTGATCTTGCCAAGACGTTTGGATGATATTTTTAAAATAAGACTGTAAATCTGTATGTAGATTAGAAGACAAGGCTCCATATTAGAAGACAAGGCTTGTTTTGCAAAGAGGTCGGCTAGTTCGTTACCTGAGATTTCTACATGAGAAGAAATCCAGATCATGGTTATATATGCTCCCATTGAGATTAAACTGTCGAAAGAGTTTTGAATAGTTTGAACCAAAGGATGTACCGTGTATATACTTTTGAGAGAATAGATAGACGCTAACGAGTCTGTACATAATAATATTATTGCTACTTTTTTATATTCTGGAGATAGTAAGTTTGTAGCTTAGAGAATAGAGAATAATTCAGCAGTATGTACGCAGCAGAATAGCGAGAGATTACAAGATATGATTAAATCTGTAAAGAAGAAGGGGAGAGAGAAAGAAAGATTAAATCTGTGTTTGAAGTTACAGCACATCCAACAGCTATAGGATTCTTAGAAGCATCTGTGTATAAAATTTGGTCAAATCTGTTGTTAGAAATTAATTCTTTAAATGTTTACCTTAGAAATTGTGGATTTGTCTGGTGCTCATCATAATTAGTTAACGAGAGATTAAAATTTGCTATCAATTTATTAGAGGGAGATTTAGGTAATATTAATATTGGAGTTGTGGCTGAAAGATCGATATTATTCAGATGTGGTGAGAGATATTGTGGCATAGATTGAAGTTTAATAGAAGGAGAGTTCATTACTTAATAATTTATAAGCTGGGTTCTCGGTATTAGCTGAGATTCGAGACGAATATTTTAAAAGAAAATGCCGCCGACGTAGCCCGAGGGGAAGTTCATTAGCTTCTCTATATAAACTCTCTTCGGGGCCGACCTGCAGGCTCTAAGGCATATTTAGAGTGCAGTGTTGTGTACAGAATTAAAAAGTTTTAAATCTGGTAGGCTAGGTGACATATAAATCAAACTGCAGTAGTCTATTTAAGAACGAATAAGACATATATGAATCTGAAGCAAGGAGTCTTCGTCTGCACCAAATTGTTGATTAGACAGAGTTTTTAATAAGTTAAGATTTGTCATGAACTTAGTTTTGAGATCACTTAAATGGCATTTCCAAGTAGGTTTACTGTCAAATGTGAGTCCTAAAATCCGCATACTCTTTACAGCAGGTAGACAAGTACCATTTATAGTAATTTTAGGATTTATAGTACTGGCTGTCCTGCGAGAAAACTTAATGATTTTTGTGTTTTCAACAGAAAAGTTAAATCCACTTGCTGAAGTCCATTCAAGCAATTGGTCAGTAGCATTCTGAAGTAGTTTGCAAGTGGCAACAGTGTCTTTGCCTCGACAGAAAAGTAGTAAATCATCTGCGTAGACTGCAAACTTAACCGGAAGCTCAATTTTATTACATATATTGTTTTAAACAAGAATAAAGAGTATAGGACTTAATAACGACCCTTTGGGAACACCATATATTTGTTTGAAAGTCCTAGAGATTTTTTCATTTTCTCTTACGTTAAAGGTTGTATTTGTTAGAAATTAATTAATAAATGAATGAATGAATTAAGTATTAAAAAAACTAGCACTACGCCTCTCCATCCTCAATCAGACGAAATGGTCGAAAGACATAATAGAACTTTTTGTCAATACCTTTCAATGATTGTAGCTGATAATAAAGAAGATTGGAATATTTTAATTCCTTTATTCCTGTTAGCCAATAAAAGTTATGAACATGAAGCAACCGGTTATTCTCGACGAGTCTACGAATTTGCGCGTAAAAGTTTGATGCTTGAAAGTCAGGTACAACAATGGAAAGACATCACCCAGTATGATTATAAACTCCCACACATAAGAAAGGGTTTTGTCCACAACCTCAACGAAACTGAGTAGGCCCGTACACCTTTCTGCAAAAAATAAACTATCTAATCTACCACATTCAGTTTTCATCCAGAAATATACCTAAGGTAGTGCATATCGATATATCAGCTCCATACCATGGAACTGCAGTAGTGTTACGAAAGTTCCTTAAGATTTATCCAACCTAGAAATAGCCCGAAAAAGAAGAAGTATTAAAATTTTAGAATATTCAAGATGCCATCGAAAAATCCCGAAATGTCTAATGAATTCTGAAACGTCAGAAAATATATATATATATATATATATATATAGTCAGAAACGTATATATATATATATATATATATATATATATATATATATATATATAAACAATTGTTTTTGACAGTTTGGAATAGTAATAATTGAGTTTTTAAGTTTATAGTTGTCATTGAATTAAGTATTATCATGTATTATAAACAAGTTGGTGTTTAGATAAAGTTATTTTTATTAATGAAAGACACCAAGATACCTAATTGTAATTTTAAATCTTATTCAACTATCTAAAAGATATTAATATCCATTAATAATATTAATGTTTCATAGACCTTAATATTATACCAGTTTAATTTTTCATTAACATTACTATAAACTAAAATTTTAATTCACTTTAATAATTGTACTTCCTCACTGAAACACTCTAATTTGTAAATTTATATTATACTTATTGTATTGTGTCCACTCGCTAATAACCCTCAGTGATTGATGGGATTAATAAAGCAATAAAAAAATTATGTGAAATGATATTGTCATAATCTATGTATATAAATTGAGGTTTTTCGTTTTATTGGACGCATTATTTTCTTGTAATTTTAAAGGAAAACTTTTTTATGTACATAAGTATCGTATTAGCGAAAATCTATTGAAACTTTAAAGTGTTCTTTTGTAGTGGAAAATCAATAACAGACCTAAACGGTGTATTTTCGCAAGAAAAATATGATTTCGTAGCACATAAAAGGGAACTAAAATACTTTTGTCAGTAGATTTATCGACTTAAATTGACTATATAAAAAAAGTTGGAAGAGTGGGTACATACCTCTTTGCCATATAGTTCTTATAGATTGCAAAACTTTTAATAAATGCGAATACCCTGTAGAAATGTTTTTAATAAGTAATTTAACTAAACAATAATGTATGTTTGGTACTGATATTGTACTCCTAGTTTTTAATACAAACAAGTGGTTTTAATAAATATTTTTTTAAAATTAAAGTGTTTATCTACTAGATACTGCTACGTAAGTTATATATATATATATATATATATATATATATATATATGTATATATATATATATATATATATATATATGTATATATATATATATATATATATATATATATATATATGTATATATATATATATATGTATATATATATATATATATATATATATATATTATATATATATATATTTTCTCCCAGCGTATGAAGTGAGCCACATATCAAAAGAAACTGCGGTTGAAGTGAGGTCCTGTACAAAGTGAGGTCCAGTATATGCACCTCACTTAGTCAATCAATGTAAGACTTTTTCGTAGACATGTACTGATAGCAAAAACTGTTTTTTTACAAAAAAAAGTGGGACCTCATTTTGTATGGTCCACATCAATTTTTAGTTTAGAGATTTTCCGCATAGAGGCGCTGACTTTGGCGTATATTTTCTAACCATGTATATTCTATGCCCTGTTGAATAACTTACGATACACATAGTGAGGACCATACAACTGGCAACATCTGTTCAACCCATTTTAAAACAGTGGATCGTCGCATAAATTCAAATAGTACAAAAATGTATAATACTTTAATCCTTTTTGACAGCGTAGGCGCAAAATTTCGGTCGAATTCTTTTTAACCACATTTATTTTTTTCGAATCGTGAGAAAACTAATGGATATTTTAAAAAAATTTAAACGCAGAATAAAAGACTACATTATTGCCGAGGGCAGAAAGTCCCTTATAATAAACAAAAAGTTTCTTTTGAATGATATATTTAAAATAAAAAATCAGACTAAAATTTTTTTCACCTCTGTGACTTATTAAAATAAATATTATAGAAGTTCTCAGGGACTCTCGATCATAGATAATACAGTATTATTTTATTCTGCGTTTAAATTTTTCAAAAATACTTAAGAGTTTTCTCAGGATTCGACAAAAAAATAAACGCTAAAAACATTTCGAGCAAAATTTTGCGCCTGTGTTCTCAGAATGGCTTAAAATAATATACATTTTTGTAATCAGTATTTCAAAAGCTTTTAAATAAGGTGTCACATCATGTACTTTCCTATTTAGAAAATCAAAGTTATGCCTGTCACCTGAAAACGTATCGCGTAAAGTTCGAAACATTGACGCTATAATATACGATGATTATTTTAAAAATCGACCTGTCCGAGCGTTTTTCTTATGTTCTAAAAATAAATAAGTTATATACAGCACAGTGTTAGCAAATAAATACACGTTTTTTTGTTTGATAATTTTGTCCCTGAGGGCCAAAAGTAATTCTATATTTTTAGACATATCTTCTGTAAAAATAATACAGGAACTCCCCCTCCTCGTTTTCCCTTTATCACTATTCGCTTGAAAGCTTTCATGAGAAATTTCTCACTCTCGCTGATACAACTATCAAATTATGTAGAGGTTTGATTGTCGATATTAGTTGTGTAGTAATTTACGGTCATTCTTTGTAGTTCACCTACTCTTCGTTTGTTCAGTAGAGATCTCATACTGCCATTCACTTGAAATTAGTTCTTTCAAAACTTTATTTTTTTTCATATTTTCACTTTATGTGCTACAACTTTTAAGTTGTATACTATAAGATACATCAACGCATTCTTTTAATTGTGTGCCCATGTTAGCAGCTAATGATGGCGCTCAAAACTTTCATTATCAGTATCACATTTAGCTATTATTTTGGTAAATTTTACTATAGTATCAAAGTTAATTGGATCTAGTGCACCAAGCAAATTTTTTCATTTATTTTCTTCTTTATTTCGATTAGAAGAGATGCCAGTTGTTTCATTTTTCTTGATGCAACTAGTAGGAACTGTTTATCTCGGTGACTTTTCAAATAACGTTCTGTAACAGCACAAATTAAATTATCGGTTTTAGCTGAAAAGATATCATATCTGATCTCATTTTTGGAAATACTTCTTTCCTCAAAAAATCACTTTTGGAATATGTCGAACATAAAGATTGTCCTTCTGTTTGAGCAATAATTCTTTCTGTGGTGTCTGTTGTATTATGAGGGCATTTCTTAACACGTTTATAAAGAAATTTTCTTTTATAGAAACCTTTACAAAATTTGCAAGGTAAATAGGATGATATTGTTGCTGGTTCTAGTTCTCCCAATAAAGGTTTTCGCACAGGGACAACACGATCATTGGTAAAACTTTTTAGAAAATTTCCCTTGCTTCTGAGTTTATTAAAAAGTATTTTTCTTTTTTTACTACAAACTGAACATGACAAAATTTCTTGAACTTCAATCTCGGCTTCATGATGTCTGGTAATATGTCGAGAAAATTTAAGAACTTCTGTATCGCAAAAAAATCAATAGTCTTTTTTATTACATAATCTTTTTTCTTTTGATCTCATTACCTAAAAAAATGGTAAACAGAAAATGTTTTTGATGAATAATAAACATTAAGCATTTTAGAAACTTGTAAAATATTTATGCAAAAAGTTAATTGTATTGTACAGGGTGAGTCAAATTAGATGCAAAGTATGGGGATCTCGTAAACGGTAAAACATAGGGAGAAGGTTAAACTGGGGCAAAGTTGCGTAATTAAAAGCGCAATAATTTGACACTAAAAAATCAAGGATATCTTAAGCCGTTTTGAAAAAATTCGCAAAAAACCAAAATTTTGCAATTCGGTTTTTATTTATTTTTTGAGTTATTAACAGACTAAGAACAAAATTAATAACACTTTTTTATTGTCGCTTTTAATGCTCTATTAAACCGTTATAAAAAATTTTATATCCGACGTTTCGTCTTTTTGGAACCATCATTAACTTCATTTTTTCCAATAGTACTAAATTCAGTTTTCTGCAGATTTGATATTATCGTTTTATTAGAAATTCAACGATATATAAAACTTTATTGCTAGACAACGTTTCGACGCCATAACACTTTATGGCTATAAGGACTTTATAGTAGACCTTATTTAGTGAAAAAAGTTTATATAAACATAGGTTGTATAATGCTTTTTTTCTGAGCTACAAGGTCATAAAGTATAAATAATTTTTTAGTTTTTTGTAAATATCTCAAAAATGGTATCTACAATTGACCAATTTTACAATTATTAAAGCGGCATCCAAACTTATCTAAAATACAAATAAACTCATCTTATTATCAATCAGTGGCGTGCATTGGGGTTACTAGTTGCACAATTTTAAATAGAACTTCTACGCCACTGCATATTTGGCAACATTTCTAAATTTTATTAAATTCTCAATCAATTTTACATAAAAAATGCCTGTTGTAAAAATGTCGTATCTCTTTTAGTTTTTGAGAAAAGCAGCAGTTAATCGTTCTTTGCAGATATTTTTTCAAGTGTAAAAATTTATCTTTTTTAATATTTGCTGTTGGTTAAAGTTAATAGTAAAAATAATATTAAAAATATTAAATTTTGTACCAAATGTTATTATTTATCAATAAGAATATTATGATTTTTACTATTAACTTCTATCAACAGCCAATATTAAAAACGATAAATTTTAGCATTAAAAAAAACACTGCAAAGAATGATTAACTGCTGTTTTTCTCAAAAACTAAATACATTTTAACAACAGGAACTTTTTATGTAAAATTGATCGAACATTTAAAAAAATATAGAAATGTTGCCAAATATGCAGTGGCCTAGGAGTTCTATTTAAAATAGTGCAACTATTAACCTCGGTGCACGTCACTGATTGATAATGTTATGAGTTTATTTATGTTTTCGATAAGTTTGAATGGCTCTTTAATAACTGTAAAATTAGAAGTCAATTGTAAATACTATTTTTGAGATGTTTGCGAAAAACTAAAAAATGATTTATATTTTATTACCCCGTATCTCAGAAACAAAGCATTATACGACCTTTGTTTATATGAAATTTTTTTCACTAAATGAGGTCTAGTGTAAAATCGTACTTCAAAAAAAACAGACTTACCCTGTGTATTTTTATTTTTCCATTTAATTTCACTGAAGATGGTTTTATGAAGTCAAAACGTTGTCTAACAATAAAGTTGATGATGGTTCCAAAAAGACGAAAGGTCGGATATACAGTTTTTTATAACGCTTTAATAGAGCATTAAAAGTGACAACGAAAAAGTGTACAAAAAGCAAAAGCAGACAACCCCTATTCCCTATTTAAAAATAAGAGGTGGGGGAAGTGAAACGGTGGGGTTTGACAAATGACAGATGTATGTACCGTAATGTCCGCCTTAGATCAAAAATCGACCTGTTTCGTTATTTCCTTAAAATATAATAAATACTGCCAAATATCGAAGTGGACTGTTTTCCTTGGCCCACATTGTAACACATAATAATGCAATATAAATTTCGCATTCCTGAACTATCACTGTATCCTCCATTTTTATTATTATTTTTCTCAACTAATGCCATTTTCAAAATTCTTGATTTCCTATCCATCTTTAATGTAAATTATTGAAAAATATAAAACTATTTCTTTGAGCTAGTCTCCGACAAGTCTACCGTGATTTAATGCTTAGGTACTAAAATGTTATAAAATTAACAAACAGTACGAGCAAGAACAAAGCGAAATCCTTCTTAAGTACAAGTGACTGAAACATCGAAACAATAATTCTTACTGTGTTATACAGAAAAAGGCGGTAGAAACCACTAATCTCATATTTATCGACAACACTGTATGGTCCTCACTTGATGAGCTGTAAGGAAATATACACGTAAAGTTGTCCTCACTTTGTGTGCATAACTAAAAAATATATACAGTCTCACTTTAACAGCTGCGTATAATGGCTTCACTTGGGTGGCAATATACTTGAACAATACGGGACACATACACGTAATTTTTTTTGTGTATATTGGTCATTTTTTAATTGCTATTTACTTGTCAAGGTCACTATGAAGAGTTGAAACAATTATGTCTACGTTTTCTACCGGTCCTCACTAAGTGCGTGTATTGTCAGGACCTCACTTTGATATCTGTGCATAATTATATATATATATATATATATATATATATATATATATATATATATATATATATATATATATATATATGTATATATATATATATATATATATATATATATATATATATATATATATATATATATATATATATACGTAATTATTATTTTATTATTGTGAAAAGAAAACGTCAAATAATAAATATACACTACCGTACAATCATTTTGTGAGGTTAGCTGCTATAAGTAGCTTATAGTAGCATGCGGTTTGTTTGTCACTTACTAGAGTCGGAGTAAGGCCTTCGCCGCCGCAGCTTAAAATGACTTCACAGAATGTAAACACACCTTCCGATCTAACAATTCCAGTAAATCAACGTTCGAATATCACAAACAGTTATGCATCAGCCGCTTCAAATTCTTTTTCGAGTAAGATCCAAGCAATTGTATTTAGTTGTATCGATAATGCTAAACTGCAGGACTATCTCATTCCTTTGGGCACAATCATCAACCCAAAAAATATTATTTTTTCATCTAGATTATCTTATAATAGAATCTGCATGTATTTGGCAAACAAAACCGTAGTAGATAACTTCGTAACACAACATGGCTCTATAGAAGTACTCGGCGAAGTTGTAACAGCACGAAGACTTGTCTCTCCAGCAGAAAGACTAGTCTTGTCTGGAGTCTGCCCGTCAATTCCTCATCAAGTATTAGTTGAAGAATTACAGAATATCGGTTTAAAGCTTATTTCCAGAAAAACATTTTTAAAAATTAGCTCGACGCTTCCCGAATATAGTCATATATTGAGCTTTCGGAGGCAAGTTTATATAAGCCCTATAACATCACCAAATTCCAAAATCTATTCTAATAAATTTCGACCAAACACCTTACAGCATACTTTTGTCACAAGGTACACTCACCTGCTTTATTTGCAAAAATACAGGACACATATCATCCCAATGCAATAACAGTTCCGTAACGGAATCAACTCATATTGAATCAAACAATGAAGTACCAAATTAAACAGCTTCAACAGGTATACTACACAAGGTACCAAACACCCAGCAGTCATCAAGTTATCCATTATCAAATCCGAGCATATCACCTACACCTACAAATCTACATGACAAAGAAATTACTACTCATAGCAACACTTTCAATCAACCTCATTCAGCGGCAATACCGTTGTCACAAACTTCGAAAGCAATATCCTCTTATCTATCAGCTCCTTTTCCATTAGATACAACTGCAGAAAATTCTAATAAAACTGACACATCACTACAATTTGCTGAAACAACCATTTCAACCAATCTTACAAATAAAACTTCAAGCTCGACTTCTGTCACTACCTATGAGTTTGCTCTACTCCTTCCAAATGTAATAAAGCCACAGCATTTAAGTGAAAACTCTAATAGCAATTGCGAAAACGCAAGTTCTTCCATAAAGCGCAGTATTGGTGAGATCGACACGCCTCCTTCAGGATCAGCAATTTCATCAGAAAATCTGTTTACAAAACTCAAACCCTCTAAACTAAAAAAACCGCGCTCATCTAAAGTCCCATCTACACGGGAAACTCTTGAAAATTTCATTGATAATCATACCCCAACATTCGTTTTAAATTATCACCGATTGTCCTTACTGATTGATAATGTCCAAGGCTCTCCCGACACTATTAGCGTCATTAAAGAACGTCATTACAACTGATATGGCTGGTTTACTTAATCTTTTATAAAGCAGCTATCAATATGCAAATGATAGATCTACAAAAAGTAAGTTTACAAAACTTCAAAAGAAACTACACAACCATTAAGGGAAAGAGATTTCTGACTTAGATAGTGACTCTTCTGTAGACAATTGTTCCCTATGCTACAGCTTCTTTTATCTGAATATTCTCCAGATATTATTTGTCTACAGGAGACAAACCTAAAGACCAATTAGTTGTACAATTCAAAAAACTTTCTTTTCCGTTTACTCCCAGCATGTAGCACATATTCAGCTGAACTCTACGCCATATACCGTGCTGTGAAACTTCTTAACGAGCTTACACTCACAAAAGCCCTGATCATAACAGATTCCCTTAGCTCTCTAAACTCATTAAAACACATTTTTCCGAAACATCCTTTTGAAAAGTTGCTCAAATACCAGCTTTTCCAAGCTCATGGACATGGAAGAAGCGTCCAATTTTTATGGGTTCCCTCACACGTCGGAATAACAGGAAATGAAGAAGCTGACAGGACTACACGAGAGGTAATTTTAAGTGATTTGTCGCAGCCGATAGACAAGTGTGTTTCCAGTGACTTAAAAGCTTATTTTAAAAATAAAGTGTTGTGTTTGTGGCGAAATGAGTGGTCTCAAACTAATTCCAATCTAAATAAAATCAAAAATAATGTGTCTCAGTGGTTTCCATCGTCACGCAATAGACGAGAACAAATTGCGGTGGCGCGTTTACGTCTAGGATATACCAGATTAACGCACTCCTACCTTTTCACAAAGAAAAATCCACCTAGATGTGATCAGTGTAACGTCCGATTAACAGTCGAACACTTTTTAACAATTTGTAGTAAATATGACCAAGAAAGACAGCGCTACAAAATCCCAAACGCTCTACCACAGGCTCTAGGTCAAAACTGTTCCTGTGACAATATAGTGAATTATCTCAGATCCATAAACATTCTGTACAATCTGTAGGTGTTTAACTTTGTTATTTATATTTTGTTCCGTCGCTAATAACCTTTTGGTGGATGTGACATCTTTTTCTAATAAAAAACAAATGTATGTTTATTAAAAAACAGTCAGTTAAACCATTTTGTTGTTGAATATATACAAAATGTAAGAAATTAGGCCCCACACCTTGCCACTGTAGTAGTATGCCACATAGTAGTTATAAACTTTTTGAAGTTACCAAATTAAATATTATTTTATTATCTCGTGAAGAATTTTACAGATTGTAATCAAAATAATTACGGTATTTTCTAAGTATGTGAGCATCTTTAAAAAATCTTTATTAATAAAAAGGAATCGTCGAAATGTTTGTACGGGCATCACTTCAGAACGACTGCACCAAATTGGATAATTGTTTTTTTGTTGTGCTTGTTATTATCAGGAAAAGGTTTACGTAAATGATTATTTTCAAAACATTGTATGGAAAGACTTTAAAACAGTTTTTCTGTCATTGTTAATTGCAATATAATTAATAGATGGCGCAATACTATGACTAACAAAGGAAGCTAGGACTAAAAAAAATAAATGCCAGTATTGATAGACAACAATGCTACAGTGAATATACCGGTTCTCGTTCGATCACCGAAGTCAAGCAGTGTCGATTGCGGTTACTACATAAATGGGTGACCGAAAATGTCTGAACCGATTTTTATGAAATTTTTCATGTTTATTATGTAGGTCTGAGAATAGGTTGTTTTCTATTTTTCATACCCCTAGGTGGTAATGGTGGTTCATCCCAAACAATTTTAAAGCGTTGTATTACTTTTTTTCTCTACAGTAAAATTCTGAAGCTAGCGTCACGGAAATAGCGCCACGAGAAGGTCTCATCACGTCATAAATTCAATTCTAGTCATCTTATATATTTTAAACAGTTTTAAATTAAAAACTGCATGAAAAATATCTAACAAAATAAAGACATTAAATGGGGCAAAAAAAAAATTAAAAAAATATCTGTCACTAAAAGATTCGATTCGTAACGACTACCAAAATTTAATGAAAGTCATAGATGTCATCCCATTAATAACAACATTAAATCATCTATTTACATTTTTATAAGAATAATTCTTGTTTTAAAATAATTTCTTATAAATACAATTAATATTTTTAAACATATTTAATTTATCTAATAATTAAATTTACTATAAAATGTTATCTATTTATATTTTAATATTATTATTTGGTCTTAATTTGACAGGTTTGTCATATGACTCTCGAATATACATTCTTTACCGAATAGCTTGATTTTCTGATCTTCCATCCAGATAAAAAAATTTCTAAAGAATATAAAAATATTTTGATGTACAGTTTATATTATTTATAAACTGTATCCAAAAAATAATATAAAGATTGCAACATTTTATTAGTTTAAAATATAAAATAAAAATATAACTTACTCTTGGATATCGGAAGGACTTGATTTTCGGATACAATGATTGCTGCGCACTATGACTGCCATACCATGGATACTTATATTCTCCAACGTTCGTATCATTAAAAGTAACATAAAGTAAATAAATTCCATCAGACGAAAACCATAATGCGTGAGAAGTCTTCAAAATGTAGTTTTCATAAAGCCAATCAGGAATCCCATTAAATATAATATCAGATTGGCCGGTATAAGTGATTCGACAGACCAAATCCTTCTCAACGGGTTTATAGTAGATATCGTTGTTATAAATGAAGGCAACTGCCGTCCCGTCTGGTGACCAAGTGGCATATTGAAGGAATGGCGCATTTTCGTCGAGTTCGGTTGGAGATAATGGCCGTCGTAATCTGAAATAAAATTTCGTTTATCGAACAAAGTCAGTATGATAGATAGTTGAATCGAAATTTGGTAAATGGGAAAAATATATCTATTTTTATTGTTAATATTATTTAGACTTTACAATTTTCAAATATATCTTTCACAGTTCAATGTAGGTATAAATAATAATACTTATTTCTTGTGTTTCTATAAACTCAACGTAGTTCAGTCGTCAGAGATTTGACCCCTTTGTTACCCTAAAAAAGATGCAAAAAAGTTTACCACTTAACTCAGTTAACCCCCGGGTTGCCCCCTAAAACTCCCCATGTAGGGGGGTAAAAACGCAAAAAACTCAATTTATCAAGAATCTGTAGGCCGTAGAAAAAATGTTTCAAATAAAAAATGTAGCTGAGAAAATTTTGGACAAAAATATTAATTAGCACTTTATGCGTAGAATGCACCGTTCTCTCAGAAACCGTGCTTGAAGCGACCTGCAATTTTGAATATCAGTTCCGCACGCGAAATCAATGTTAAATAAAAGTTATATCAACTCGACGGTAAAAAATCGATATCTTTTGATCCAAATGTCCTATCGACAAAAATCAAGATGGGTTTTAAAGGCAAAGAGTGCAGATTTCGTATGCATATTTTGCACTTTGTTACAAATAAAGTGATTTTTTATAAAGCTGTACATTAAATAAACTTTGCGCGATTTTTACGATTCCCGTGAGATTGTGAGATCAATTATATTAATTACTTTTATTGCCGATTGTAGGGAAATTTCCATTATTGCAGAACAGTCTTCTAAAACTGTAACATGAAAATTAGATTTTGAGTTTTTACAACAAATATGAGGCATTTGAAATATGACTAAAAACGCAGAATTTAAACTTTTACATTACCAATAATGACACGTCATGGGAAATGCCTTCAAAAAGACCGTTTTGGGTGTAATTTATAGCAGAAGTTAAGTACTTTTATAAAATGTACTAGTGTTATTAAAATCAAGCAGTTTTAACGTTTTAGATCGATTGTAATGTGAAAGTTTAAATTCAGCATATTTCAAATCCCTCACATTTGTTGCCAGAACTCAAAACTAAAATTTTACGCTATAGGTTTAGAAGATTAGGTTCTAGATATGGAAACTCCATAGTGACCGATCAATGAAAGGGATACATTTGTATTGATTTCATGTGAATCATAACAAATGGCAAAAATCGCACATTTATTTATTTAACACCTTTATAAAAACTGAGTTTATTTGCGGCAAAATACAAAAATTGAATACGAAAGCTGCACTTTTTACCTTTAAAACGCTCCTTGACTTTTGTGAATACAAAACTTTGTTTAAAAAATATTGGATTTTTACCGTCAAGCTGATCGCGTCAATCATTGTTTCTGAGAGAACGGTTCATTATACAGGAAAAATGTTAATAGAGTTTGTGTTCAAAATTAACTTAGCTACATGTTTTATTTAAAACATTTTTTTCTTCATAAGATTCTTCATAAATCGATTTCTTTCCGTTTTCCTTCCTCTACGTGGAGGGTTTTAGGGGAAAGCCCGAGAGTAACAGTGGTAAACTTTTTTGCATCATTTTTGACGTCGTAAAATTAACATTGTCGGCAAAATTCAGCTTGTTCGTATGATTTTTAGAGGTTCAGTGGCATTTTCGTCTCTGGCGACTGGAGGAACTGAGCAAAGTTGTATTATAAGTGTATATTTTAATAGGTGTAAAAATTACATATTATAAATATAACAGTTATTGCCTTTTGATCCCTTCTTTTTCTTCTTGATGTGACTATCCGTTACGAATGTTGGCGATCATCATGGCAATCTTTATCTTATCTGCAGCAGCGCGGAAAAGCCCCACAGATGTTGTATTAAACCAGATTCTGAGGTTCTTTAACCAAGATGTTCTTCTCTTTCCTGGAGACCTCGTTTTCCAAATATTTTTCCTTGCAGGATGGCTTGAAGGAGAGCAGGAGAAAGAGAGCTTGATCCGTTAACTTTTAGCAATATTCGCAATATTTTTCTAACTTCTACTGTAGCATTTCAAATCACCTTGTATAAGTTAAAACACCGAAATTTTATTTCAATCCTTTTTTGCGCCGCCGAGGTTAATAATAAACGGTTTAATAAATTAAAAATAATAATAAAGGTTTACGAACATTTTAAAGTTTGTTTATATATCACAGATGCATATTTCTTCGGTATTCTTTGATCAAGAGCCACTTTAGGATATTATGCGCGTCAAATAAATAAGAATACGTTCATATAATATGTTTTGTTTATACCGAGTTGGACGAATGATTTTTAAAAATTACTCTTACTCTCTTACTCACTCAGTCTTACCCTAAAATCACTCTCGGTAGGGCCGGCCACTGTCAAAGGCGTTTAGTTTTATTGGAGTACGAATTTTTCTTCAAATTCGCAATCATTTCGGTTTTCGGTCTTTATCATGGGAAAATGTGTATTATAGTAGCAGTGTGAAGTTTTATGTACAGTACATAAGGTTTGAAAGAGATTTTGTTAAGAACAGACGGCGGTGTGTTTAGTCGGAAAAGAAGCCGGCAAATTTGTTGAAAAAAGTGAATTATACTCAATGTAATGTGTCAGTTTTGAAAAAGTATCCACTATTTATTTTTTATTTTTATGTCGTCTCTGATCTGAGATATTTGTAAAACGGCGATTACAACAACTTTTAAAGATACCCACGTAGTTCCAGTTTTTAAGAAGCCGAGTTTCAATGTTTACCTCCAGTGCCTAACTTCCAGCCTCATTTCGTTTGTCCTAAGCCATTTCAGACTTTTCAGTTTGGAGATGCATTTGTTTGTGTTTGCAGTGTAAGTCCAGTTCCAGCCTCAGAAAGAAATAAAATTAACATTTAGCGAAATCCAGGTAACTTTTTTTTGTTGAACTTTTAAAGTAAAAATAGACATTTTCTATTAATAATGGCTTTCATAACAGATTAAGAAATTATAACACGTAAAATGATAGATTTTAGGGTGTGACCTAGCTGTCATATTAATTGTTATCAAGTTTTAACATTTAATACCTTGTTTTGTTTAGTTTTTAAAAAAAAGTTAACCTCTATGCATATTTCCATTTAAAAGATATTTTTCATTTCTAATTTTTTCCGTTCCAAATTGTAGACCATTAACAATTGTAAGTTCTTATAATATCTCCAACTTTAAGAGTTTGTAAACCCATAGTAACATAGTAAGTTTGTTTTTTTGTTATTTTTTTTTTTGGTATTTATTTTTGTAACTATTTTTTATATAGTTGAGTATTTTTTGTACAATTTATATTTGTAACTGTTTATGATGAGACAACAATAAATACTAAATTTTTTTCCTAAACCATTTTGTTTATTTCTTTAAAAAAAAAAGTTTCTAACTCCTTTTTGTGTTTTTAGGAAGAAAGTGCCTTTTCTTTCATTTAGCAGGAAGATTCTTCTAAGCGACGTCCTTATTTTAAATAGCTTCAGAACCTTCTTGTGTTTTGTTTGTCCAGGAGACTCATGTAAGTACCCGTTTTGTTTTACTTTTAGTAGTTACCCCGTTCCAGCCCTCTTGTCATTCAATTTATCCATGATCCAGCTCTCCAGAGAAACCCTAAGTGGCCGTTCGCAAAGTTTTGCTTACCCTGTCTCTAGCCCCATAATTTCTGTCCCCAATTTTCAACCCTTTATAGTAATACCCTACGTGGTAGGCAAAATAATCTTTACACTACATACTCCAACTTGACTTAAATATTTCTTAATAATAATGTTACTCCAATTTTGGTAACTCTGCGGATCCAAAAAATCATAATAAAAAGAGGATTGTTTCTATAATGGAGGGTTTAAACGTTGAACCTTTAAGATAGCAGAAAAATACTAAATTTAGATACCCTGGATCTACTTAATGGCGTATTTTTAAATGAGGGGTTTAATTTCAATATAGTTATTTTAATTCTCGCGCTAATCTGTTCGACTAGATTCCACTTATCTCTTAAAGGTAATTTATTAGTATATTAACTAAACATTAAGAATGAATAATTGTGAGCACAAAGTTTCAAATAAAGGAAGAGAAAAAGTATTAAATTTATACAGTGTGTTCCAACGAAAATTTGACCCCCCCCCAGAAACTTAGAAACCAAGAGTTTCTTTAAAATTTCAAAAAAATACGTCAATTTGTATTTGGAAGGGGACAAATTTTCATGCAAAATTGATGCCCTAAAATGTAAGTCCCTACTGTCCCGCATCAACCCCCAGTTTTTTTAAATAGCAAGTTTGGTCGAGAGACATATCATTTGAAAGGTATTTTTTTTCTACAGGACACTCTGTTTTTTTTTAATTTACCGAAAACTTTGAAGATAATTTTGTATTTAACTAATTTATTGGTTGAATATAAGTAATAACAAAAAACATAAAATGTCATCAACTTAACTAATTAAATGTTTGAAATAACCTCCTGTGACCTCCATACAATAATACAGTCTATTTTCAAAGCATCTTCGTACATTTTCAAATACCTCCGGTGTCAATAATCGGCATTCTGTCACAATTCTTTGTCGCAACTCTGCAAGATCTGCAGGAGGAGTGGCGTATATTTTTGATTTTAGGCAAATTGATTTGACAAAAAAAATCCAAAGGTGATAGATCCGGTGAATTTCAAAAAGTCAAACTCTTTCTCTGTCGTTTTTTCTTCTGGCTTTTAATATTCATCTGATGGCAAGCTGACGAATGTGTTCCCTATCATCGGAGAGCATTGCCAGAAGCATATTTTAGGGGTGTGTGAAGTATGCATTATTTTGAATGCACTTATGAATCACTTTCATTTGTTCGTGTGACATATATGATGAAAAGTCCAGCATTTTCCAAAGGTTGCTTGAACCATCCTTCAGTTTGTGATTGCATTTGGTAGTGAACCAGCTTGGAGCATAAACTAAGACAACATATTTGTCTAAATCTTTCAACTGATCTGATGGTTAACTAGATGCGATGTACAATCGGAGTACACGATTGGCAGTTGTCACCCACCGTGCATGATTCAACTTTCCAGGACTTCTATCCCCAAATCCTGCTGGTGATTCTCCTTTAGTAACTATTTTGCATATGTCGTATAAATATTTTTGATCCATACTCAAATATACTTTGTTTAAATCTGGAAACAGCACATCAACTGGGCTCATTATCGGTTCAAACTTAGTTGGAGTTTGTTTGTGGCAGTCAGCTAACCCTTTGCCAATTGCACCGCTAAAGTCATGAGGGCCAGATGTTTGACCATCTAAAAATTCAAAAAGATGTCTCAGTGGAAGTTCATTGGTGTGTAGCTGACACACCACCCATTGTAAAGGTTTGTCTAGTTTAGTTTCCAGTATTCTAATAACACCATTACTTTTCCTGTGTTAGTTTGACATCCAACACAAACCAGTTCCGACAAACTAATTTGTTTATCTGACATAAACTGCATAATTGAATAAGCTATGTCCACAGCTTTCCCTGATAATGGTTTGACGTGCCCTATATATTTTGATCCTGGTTCTTGAATAATAGATAAATCATCTTCTTTATGGACACGACGATGTTTTTTCCCGTCTTCACTAGTTTCAATGGAATAGGTCTTGTCAATTCTTCCATAAAAATAAAGCGCTTGCAATAAATTGGTTTTATTAAAATCTTTGCTTAAAATTTCCTTACGAATCTTTAGTCTTTCCCGTCTGACTTTATTTTTGTCAAAAACTAAGCTACTTTGAGACGTCTCTTTTGTTCCCATATCCTTCAACAAAGCCAATGCTAAAGCTGCTGCAGGCCTATCTGGTATCCCATATCTATCACACGTTCTAGCAAACGTACCTATAATAATTCTGGTTTGTTCTGTTTCTGCAGTAATATTTTGAGAAGGGATTTGTGGCAAAACGGTTTCGTCTGTATCGTGATGGAAGTCTAAGTTGTCGTTAACTTCTTTCTTTTCTTTTTCTTATTTTTCCTGTCTCTTCATGGTTTCTTTCTCTTTTCTTATAATTCGTTTTTTATTTTGTGTCGTACTTTTCAGGTCTATATTACTAATCATAATTTGGCGTACAGTTCTTTGGTCTATTAAAAACTCGCGCTCCATTACAGGGGCCTTTTTTTCACGAACACAACTACAAAAGTTTAAGTCACTACATTTACAAGTGCACACATCAAATAACTTGCCAGACTTTTCCAAAAACTTGCTAAGATGAGAAGAGAATATTTGCTTATGTTGATCTCTTTCGAAATATTTATTTAGATCTTTCATTTCATCTAAGCTTCTTTTCAACATATCTCTCATAGTTTTGTAAGATATCATAGGGATTGAAGCTTTACGAAAGATCAATTGAACTTTTTCCAACGTTTCTTCAGCTACGCAAGAGAAATCTGGATTCTTACCGTTTTCCTTAAGCTGAAGATCGTTGCCACACATAGTTATAGTGTCTCATAACATCAATTATGGTCGTTAACATTGTTAATGTTAACTAAATTGTTTGTCACTCCCTATAATTCGATTGTCACGATCTCTGGTCCTTAACGCCATCGAACGACCGGTCCTTAACTAATCCTAGCACTTAAAAATAATTACTTTGGTTTTAAATTAAAACAGAACTACACTCGCACAATGCTTTGCAAATACAGACACAACCTTTCCGCAACACAAATGTTGTACTACTTTGAACTGCGATACTGCGAAGTAGGGCGCTGCCGACGGTCTCGACTCGACGGTACAGGTCTCAACTTGTCTGCTTAGGTGGAAAGAGGGGGGGGACTAAGCGCACCGCCTCGACAAGCCCGTACTGACAACCGCTATCTGATTTCAATTCTATATTGTTTTAATGTAATTTACCTAACTTAAACGCAACTATTTTTGATCTTTCAAATATATCTACGACTAATCCCTTTAAAAAGGCAACCGGTATAAATATTAAATTCTCACACAAAATGGTGGTACTTGCGCACACTGAAGATGTTGCATAAGACAAATGAAACTATTTGGGGTTATAATATTAGTATTAACAAACATATATAACGCTACCCGGTCATTCTATCTCATTTCTTAATGTGTACAAAATTATTTCCAAAATGTTACTTTTTACCAAAAAAAACTGAAATTTAAAGTCAAATGCGCAGACTGAAGATATTTTTTTTCAGCAAAAATATTTTGCAGTTTTCTTTTAGGACCCCAAATGCAACTTTTAAAACCTACCCCGTTTCGATCGGATAAAAAAATATTTTTTCGGCCCACCCTATTGTGCAGACTACATCGTATAAGTACCTAGGACATGAAATTCGGTTCAGCAGAGATAATCAGACATGTGAGCTCCCACGTCGCATAGGATTAGCCTGGGCAGCGTTTGGTAAAATAAACTATGTATTTAAATCGGATCTACCCATATGCCTCAAAAGGAAAATCTTTAACTTTTGTGTCTTACCTGTATTTACTTATGTAGCGGAAACATTAACACTCACAAAAAGGTTGTTAATAAGATTTTCGTGACTCAGCTGGCTATGGAGTGCCAGATGCTAGGTGTCTCTCTAAGAGACTAAATTCCAAACTAAGAAATACGTTGTAAAACAAAAACAACAGATGCTATCAAAAAAATCCCGTCGTTAAAATAAAATTGGGCAGGACACGTCGCCAGATTATCAGATAACCGACGAACAAAACGTATTTTAGAGTGGAGACCAAGGCAAGAAACAATACGGAGCAGAGGACGCCCACCAACTAGATGGACGACCTGAAGCGTGTTAGCAATAACTGGATGCAAGTCGCACAAGAAAGAAAAAGATAAAAAGAGCTGAAGGAGACCTATATCCAGCAGTGGACGTATACAGCTTGATGATGATGATGACAACAAAGACAGCTTTAATGAAATATTTTAAAAGACCTCAAAGGATATTACACATTGCGGGAGTGGCTCTTCGTTAACATTGACAAAAGAAAATTCCATTTTTAAATAATTTAAATAATATCGTCTGGTTTTTTTTACGATTCCAGTTTAAATCAAGGTTTGTTACCTTGCTTAATATACATGGTAAATCACTTTTTTCTTGAACAGAATATTTTTCTACAGAATCTACGGGTCTTTTTAAACATGGATCAATTACTTTATAATTAAAATAACAAGGTACGCGGCTAACGTAAACTTACTTGTGTGTACTTCTACTTACTTATGGATTTAAAGTAAATTTCAACAAAATGAGAAAAGTGCTCTACATAAGACATTTAAAGTTGGAGCTAAGAATTAGATTGGATAGGTGCTACGTTTTCTCCACTTTGTTTTATGGAATGAAAGCTTGGATCTTGAGTGAGATATCAGTGAAAAAACTGAAATCATCATCGTTTTGAGCGTCCAAGATAATTCTGAAAATATGGTGGACATAACACGTCACAAACAAAGAGGTTCGAAGAAGAATTAATAAAGAAATGAAAATGCTAAATACAATTTTAAAGCTTAAGACCGACAGGACTGAAAGAAATTAGGGGAGGTCTATGGTCAACTTTGGACGCAGAAGGCTGGATGGTAAGTGTTCTAAACATTCGTACCAATTTTTATCTCTGAGAATTTCTGGAAATTTGACTGGACTTATGCATATGGAAAGTACAAAAGATAGTCGTTTACAAAAATTGCATTCAGAGAAAAGTCTACGAAAAGCAAAGAATACTTTAACAGCAGAAAACTAAACCAAATATTGGTTATAAAGAAATATTTGGAAATCAATAAAATTAGTGTAGTCTACAAATTTATTTAAATAACGAAAAGATAATGTATAGTATAAGTTAAATAGATAAATTCGTATAAAAGTAAATATATGTTAAGAATTGCTTACCTCGTAGATATTTCATATATATGATATTTCGCCAACGTGGTATATTTAAAAACAGATTTAACTTCACTAATAAGTAATATGTACTTTAGGTCGCTTGATATCTTAAAATCGACTACTCCATACTGTACCTGCAACAAAGATTTAAATATGATGAAAAAATTTAAAAACAAAAAAAACATTAAAAATCTCAAGCAAGTATTTGAATACTCATAAAAATAATTTATTTAACAATTTTCATTATTTTACTATTTCACAGGTATATAGATAATACATAGTTATTTATTTATAACAATTTAAACCGTTTTTTGAAAGTTTTAATACATTCTAAATTAAAAGAATTCAACTAGAAACTTAGTTCTACAAATGTATTTATTAAATATTCACTAATTCTATATGTGTTGGATTACAGAATCGTTCATCCGGATACAATGCAACGACAAAAAAAAAGACAAATTTATGTCAAATTAGAAAATATAGTAAGGGGAAAATAACAGTCTATTCTGGAAGCTCTCTCTCGTAAATCGGTCAAACTACAACCAAAGCTAACAGAAATATTTTGTAGGTAAGCTTCTAATAAGTTCATCGAAGTATTTCGTAGGATCAAAGTAGTGTTCTGTATCTGATCATCTTCTAGTTAGTTATTCTTTTTTATTGTTATGTATTTCTCGATGAACGACCTTTCATATCAGTGTGGCACTGTGATACTCTGTCAATTTATCGAGTTCTTTTCTGCATTCCCACGCTAGCCTACAGCTCCTGTAAGTCACACAGCGGCTTGACGATCTATGACGTATTGATCCAATTGATTGTGATACATTCTATCAGTGGAATAAAAATGTTTCCTATCCATTATTTCTGTAAACTACTGCACCCTACTGTTACGTTTATATTTTGTGCAAAAAAAATTGTCATAAATATATGAAATGTTTACTGAATGGCCTATCATTTGTTCTTGTAAATTGTTCGTTTAGCTACAATTTTGTCAGTCTGGCCAAATCTGTATCTTAGTAATATTAAATACTAATTAACAAATTATTTTATGTGTACATGGGTACTATATGTAGGCAACACGTATTGTTTTAGTTATTTAAATCATGTTTTATTAAATGAGCCATTCGTAAAGTAGGGCAAAGTGAATTTAAATATTTGCTTCAATGTTTTGAAAGTCGAACAGTTTTCTTCCGCAGTGGAGAATGGGGCATTTTAATTTGTTTATGAGATAGGGCCGAGCGAGCATTTTTGAAAAGGGGGTGCTAGGAAATATCCTGGTTTAATCCAACCTCGTACTGAGAGATTTTATTGTGTACCCCTCTATAAGCATTCCTATAGTGTGTAGTGTTCCTAGGTCAGCCTATCCTAAAAGGATAAATTTATTTGTCATCTCATGTCGGTCTTAACAGTGTGCCGTTAACGTTCCTGGAATATATGGGACTTGGGGAGTTAAGATAATATAGTAAATTATTTAGAAACCACAGTCCAATTATTGCTGAAATTTACTGGGTAAGTCATTTATATTTTTTGTGTCCTTTTTTTTTCAGTTGTTGTCATTTTTCTTTTATAGCATTTTTGTATAGCTTTTAACTGTAACATTTTTAATAGTAGATAATTAAAGAACCGTTTGGTAGAAAAAAAATTTTGTTTCAAATTAATGCTAGTTTATTTTAATTTGGATAGACGTTATAGTTGTAGGAATATAATTATATTTTATTGAATAAAACTACAATTCTGATTTCTCCCTGTTGTTTTACGGTTTCTCTTAGCAGAGGGACTTTTTCTTCCTTTATTCTCAATTGTTTGTCCTTGTGGAGGGACTAGTTCTTCCCGTAGATGGACTTGTTTCTCCTAGTAAATGGACTTTTGTTTGCTTGTACGTAGATATTTTCTACTGAACGTATTTTCTGGGTTTATTGGAGTGACTTTGCATTTTATTTTCTCTTTCTGGTTTGCTGGATTCCCGGTTACGTTTGGAGTGGCTTTATGAGAAGGAGTAAGAGAAGTCAATATCGACAACAAAGGGAATAGTGCTTCTATTAATAGAATCACCTAAGTTTATTTATAGTTGGACGGTAAGTTCTTTGCATCGATGCCGTGCCGTTTGGAGATCGATGCATATGCACGCTCACATTGTTCATTCGATCACTGCCACTGCATGGACGGCTGCCGTTATCGTTGCCGTCCTTTTAAGGTAAACGGTACCAAATGAAAGCGAGCACACAAATCGATCTTTGTCGACCGACCAGAGGACCAGTTGCGTTTTTTGGACACTGCTTAAGCTACGTCGCTCCGTGTTGCTACATAGTTCTGTGTTGTTCATTATAATTTTGTGTACTTTGTTGTTTTGTACCTAACAAACCTTTGTAGATTAACAAACGATCTCGAATGTATGCGTGTAAAGCATCATCGATGAAAGCTCAATCGAACTTTTATCGATCGTCCAAATTTGATGCGCCTAGGCAAGTCTCAGTCAACAATATGGACTCAATATAAACGTTAAGAAGACAAACCTTATGATAATTAGCAAGAAAAGGATAACAGGTCAACTCTATATCAACCAATCCCCTGTAGAAAGAGTGACGCACTACAACTACCTCGGCACCATAATAAATAAAGAGTGGACCAACAACCAGGAGATTAAAGCACGCATCGAAAAAGCTAGATCCACCTTCAATCGGATGGGGGCCTTCTTCAAGAGTCACAAACCTCTCTTGATACAAAAGTAAGAATGCTGTAATGCTACGTCTTCTCTGTCCTTTTTTATGGTGTTGAATCGTGGACCTTGAACGAAGACATGTGCAGAAAACTGGAAGCATTTGAGATGTGGCTATATCGGAGAATTCTTAAGATTCCGTGGACTGATCGAGTCGCAAATGAGGAGGTCCTCAGAAGAATGAATAAGAACCGAGAGGTATTGACCATCATCAAATCTCGAAAGGTACAATTCTTCGGATATATTATGGAAAACGAGGTCCAGGAAGAAGAAGAACATCTTGGTTAAGGAACCTCAGAATCTGGTTCAATACAACATATGTGCAGCTTTTCCACGCTGCTGCAGATAAGATAAATATTGCCATGATGATCGCCAACATTCCTAACGGATAGGCACATTAAGAAGAAGAATTAGCATTAGACATTTTGGTCAACGGTATGCGTGTTTAGTATCTAGCATGATTTCAATACTTTACTCTACTCTCATTTCGCATAATCTCCGGCGTTCGTATAGTACCACAGGTACTATGGGCAGGGTGAAGCGTCAAGCTGTAGCTAGCTTGCGACGCTCATCTGGAGATGGACTCGTAGTCTCGTAGTGGCGATGGTTTCACTAACGGTCATACGCCAAAAGACCGGGTGGACCAGGGTCACACTTGATTGGGCTGTATTTTATGGTGTGAGACGTGGTACAAATTCATTTTATGTGGCTTCTTTGCCGAACTTTTGTATAACTTTCTATATACGGTTTTTTATATTCAGCGGAAAAGTAACAATATCTTTCTGACATTTGAAATGGTTATTTATCAGTTTTTTTACAAGGAAATTTTTGACGTGTTATGTAACTATTAGTGTTTGATTGATATATTATTTGACCTCATATGCGTGCCATAATAAGCACGAAAAAGACTAACGTAAGATCACCTGCATCTTTTTTAAGGGACACATTTTTCTTTAGTCCATCCATTACATTCACTCCTCCCTTGTTTCTATTCTACAATGTTATCGTGATACGTTTTCATTTATAGCCTGTGTTTTGATCGATCTCATATGAATTTTGAATTACTAAAAGCATTACAACTATTTTATTTGGACATATGAAACCTACAAGACAACAAGATCAGACCTTAGTCTGCAGCTTAGAATCCAAATGATCAGAGGTTACGTTTTTTCTGTCTTACTATATGGCTGTGAAAGTTGGACAATGGACTCTGAAATAGAAAAAAGAATAGATACCTTTGAGATGTATATATACAGACGAATGTTGAGAATTCCATGGATACAAAGAGTTACTAATGTTGACGTATTTCGTCCCATGTGTAAACAAAAAGAATTACTAAGAATAATCAAAGAGAGAAAAATGCAAAGCTTGGGTCATGTGTTGAGAGGCGAAAGGTACGAATTACTTCAAGTTATACTGGAAGGAAACGTACAGGGCAAAAGATCAATAGAAAGACGCCAGAACTCGTGGTTGAAAGACCTGAGGAGATGGTTCGACAGCTCATCTGCAGAAATCTTTCGCGCAGCAGTTTCCAAAACTACAATTGCCATTTGAATCGCCCACCTTCGAAAGAAGACGGCGCCATGAGAAAAAGAAGTTTTTGCAAGATAGGTGTTATGCAATGGGCTATTTATTCCAGTGTGAACTGTGAAAAATACAATTTCGAAATCTAAAGGCTCTATAGTTACTTTCTCCTCTGACGAATTGACTGACAATATTCTTTTCTCTGATTTTAGTTTTGAATAAAAATACTTAGAATTTATTCCATAATGTGTTGTCGTTTCTGATAAAAGATAAACCTCGTCAGATATTTGGTTCAACTAGGTTTTCACCTTCAGAGAGCTCCAAGTCAGATTTTCACTAGTGGTCTCTTGGTCTTTCTTTACATATTTTTTCATTATCAGAGCCA
Source organism: Diabrotica undecimpunctata (assembly GCF_040954645.1). Taxonomy (NCBI): domain Eukaryota; kingdom Metazoa; phylum Arthropoda; class Insecta; order Coleoptera; family Chrysomelidae; genus Diabrotica; species Diabrotica undecimpunctata. The sequence continues at coordinate 134,532,700 of NC_092804.1, read as the reverse complement.
CCTACTACTTCTTCGTCGCTGCGATCTCCTTTCACAGTCGAAAGACATTTCGACCACAATAAATATTTTATCACTAGGTACCTACCGAGATCTACTAAGAGTAAAATAAAATAAGCATTTATATTTTTATTAGTTTAAACACATAATTTGTTCTGTAACACCCATTATTGTCGAAACAACCGAGTAAGAACAACCGAAGATTTAATTACGTACCCAAAAAAAATCTAGTTTTAGTACTGTCGTAAATCTACTGTAGTTTAGTAGCACTGCTGTCTAAAATGAGGAAGGTACAACATAAATTACCAAATATGCTATTTATCACATCTGTTATATTCTTAGGGAGTTTTACTTAGTGAGGGACAAGATCTATGCGGAATTTTAAAAACCCACCTGCTGGTAATCTGATATTAATACCTATTGTAACACAGACCCCCAGAGAGACATTTACAGAGTTGTACTAGTTTGTATCCAACAGTCAAATAAAATTATCGGAGAAAATGTTGAATTTCGAATTATTAATTTGTGTACTTAAATGTTTTAACCATTTGATCTAAATACTGATTATTTTTAAAGTAAACTCCTTCATAATATAGTATTTAGAAACATTTGCCTTTACCTTTTTATCATCAAAATTAAGACTGGCAAAATAAAATATTTTTTCAGTTACGAAAATAAAAATTTTCTTTTGGAGGATTTACAAGTTTAAGTTCGTCAAAGAACACTTAATAATAATATACTATACAGTGAGGTCCTAAAGTAACGGATAAATGTAATTTCTACGTAATTATAAAGTAGATGAAACCTACTGAACCAGGTCGATTTTTACACACAAATATACAAATCATCAGTAAATCTATTACCATCCTAATATAATCAAATTAACAAAAACACTAATATATTTTCTTTCACACTTTATTTGCATTAATACCTAACTTAAAAGATTTAGATGTAGCAACTAACTTCATGCTGTGAATATGCGCGTACTTCATACTGTGAATTTTATAAAAATTCACTCTCATCAATTTTTCCCAATCGCGCCTAAAGAAATATAACTTCAAAAATAGTTTTTATTTACTTACATGTCACATGTGATGCCACAAAAAGTTGCCCATTGTCAACTCATCGTCATTATCGTTCTCTTCTATATGGAGGTAATCTTAAAACCATATGTCCATTGTTAGTGGCTAATTTATCTACAATATGTTCTTTAGTTACGACTTTTGTATGAAGAACCTGGATTAGTTGATCTTTGGTGTGTGTAATGATCCTCAAAATATAGGTCTTCGGCTGTTAAAAATTCTTGAATTTCATCCTTCTTACTCTGTTTGGTTGAAGTTTTTGTAATGCATCTGGAGTGATGTGATGCATTGTCCATAACAATCATGCTATTTTCTTTTAAATTTGGAAGTAATTTCTCAAACCGCGATTCAAAAAGCGTCCCTTAGATGTATTGGTGGTAGTCTAGAGAACCGTCTTTAATACTCTTGGAACTCAACAATAACGCATCATTCGCCCATCCATGTTGTCCTCCTCAATGTAATATGCAAATTCGCTTGCCTCTAGAATGGGGTACATCTGTTTGGCATTTTCTTGTACCGTTTGTCCAGGCGTTATCTATCGTTTCGTGAGACTCAAACCAATTCTCGTCCAGATAATAAATTTCTATTTTTGGTCACAAATTTTCCCAAAGTCTTTGTGGAACAATCATAAACAATATTTTTTTTTTTTCCATGATATCGTTTAGGTTAGGCATAACTTTAGCTGCATACATATTATATATTGTCTCACTAATAGGTTCCAAGAGGTGGGGTTGAATTGTTTTAGAGCTTCCCAAACCCTTTCTTGTTGTTCTACTTTTCGAACATATCTTTATTAAACGGTACACTGTTGCACTAGAATTTTTGTTAAAACCGCCGTTTGCTTAACAGCTTCATATTTGGTAATTTTTTTAGAAAGTCCATCAAATACATCTAACACCATATTTTTCTCAGCTACACACAAATTCTTCTTTCGCTGAGTACTTGGCCCCGCACTTTCATCTTCATCTTCTAAATTATCCGTAGGTTCATTTTCGTCAGATAAACGCACATCACTTTCCCATGGCCGCCACATATTTTTCTTTGATAAATACTAAATATATCACAACACTTTTTTTCGACAAACTCTTGCTGAAAGAACCGCAAAATATACTGCTAAAAGAATGACTAATTCCGTTATTTAAATATTGTGACAATGATCTCACCCCATTTAATTATTCTACGAAAATGTACTTATTAAGTACTTAGCGATTACCAGAAATATAATATTGTTTGTAAATTTATTTTTAGGTCAACCGCGGGAATTTCTCTTAATTATTTTTATATGTTATAAACAAAGACATCATATTTTTGATAACATTTCACAAAAATATTTAATGACGATGATTTGAAATAAGTTTTACTTTTTTTTTGTGTATATCAATAATTATTGTTCATTGACGAACCCACAAAACAAAATGTCTACTTATTTTCGTAACTGAAAAATATTTTATTTTGCCAGTCCTAAGTTTAGAAAATAGATGAACGCAATAATGTTTTTAATGGTATATTGCGAGATTGTTTACTACTAAAAACCATTGTTCCGATCAATCTGTAAAAACATTTAAACAAACTATTAATTCAAAATTCAACACTGCTCCGGTAATTTTATTTGAATGTTGGATAAAGGTTAGTACAACTCTGTAATGTCTCTCTAGGGGTCTGTTTTACAATAGGTATCAATAGTGGATTATCGGCAGGTTGGTCTTTAAAAATTCGCATAGATCTTGTCCCTCACTATGCCTAAAAAGTTACTTAAACGTACTGTCTGATATTTATAGACTCCTCCTCCTCTTGTCTGAGAGTAGTTATGTGTACAAGTATATCTAATCGTTTATTAAAAATATGAAATTTTATAAAAATTATTTTGTAGTAAGTATTATTATTCTCGTTTGTAGTACAAACATATTTGCTGGATATTTTATGGTATTTTTGATGACACATATACTTTGACAGAAAATGTAATTTCCTGAACGAGGTTTACGTAAATGATATAAAGTTGCATACTTTATGGCATAGCACAAAATTTTAAAATTTTATGAGTTGACTTTTACATTTGCAGTCATATAATATTACTACATTTTCTAAATTGTACCTAGTCAACACAATATTTTTCAAGTTCAATATTCTTAATCTTGTAAATTATACAGGGTGGTCCTTAAGTAATTGTACAAAAAGACACAGTAGATTCTACACTTTAAAATATTAAGAAAGATACAGGGTGTTAAAATGCAAAATTAAAATTTTATTTTTCGCTATAACTTTTATGTTTGTAAACATTTATGTATAAAAATTGCCAACTGGGTACTTTTAAATATAAGAAATTTTAATTTGATACACACTTTAACGTAACTGATAGAGGGCGCCACTTATGCCACATATCTGGTATAAATTTGCACTTAACTTTTTAGCTCTTAAGTTACCTGTATTTGGGATAAAAAATATTAAAGATCCATTATTTTAACAAAAAAAAGGTATACTTGTTAATAACTTCAAAACTCAACAGTTTTTGAGATAATCGTATTTTAAAAATCAGCTGCATAATTCTGATCTAAGGCAATTACTCGAGGCAACCAAGAAAAAATAGACATAAACATTAATACTTCTGAATTTTGGTATAAAATGCCTTTAACCAAAGTTAATAATTAACGAAATATTAAATAAAATAAATATATCAGCAGGAAATTAATAATAGGATTTGACAAAATAACAGAATAATAGGATTTTACATCAAACATTTTACGTTTTATGTTAAATTAAAGTCATAAGAAAAACATCTTGTTTACAAACCAAATTAAGCAATAGTTAAACTAAATAACATAACTTTTTGTCAAAGTAAGTATTCGATATGTCCACCATTTTCTTTAATTTATTTGTCAATGTATTCCATAAAAGATCGTCTTATATTAAATAGCATCATTGGTTCTAAAGAAACTGCTGCAGTATTTATTTCTTCCCATAGTTGGTTGCGAACACACGGAATAACCTAATGATGACATTACTTATTTATATGATTACGTTACAGCTTACGAGTAACTATAATTACATCTCGAACAATCGAACAAATGGATTATTATGATTTGCTAACGAACTAATATTATGCTGAAATAAATTGCCTGTGTGCTTACTCTATTTATAACAAAATTTACGTAGTGAAAAATAAGTATTCTTTTTGGATTTTTTATGAATTAAATAATTATATCAATATCTCACCACATTGCCAATGAATATGACTACCACGAGCAATCCAACGTTCAGAAAAGTTGTATTTAAGTATGTTCTAACTGCCTTCTCTCTAGAATATGGTGTCCATCTTGCATAAACCATATATTTTGGGTTGTTAGCATTTTACAATAAAGAAAAAGTAATTATAGAAGCCATTATAGAAGCTTAAGAAGCGATAGCAAAGGGAAATTGTAAACATGATGACGGCCAACGTCTGAATACGGACACGGCACCTAAAGAAGAAGATGAAATATTTTTTCTCCAATAAGACATTTAGCACCCATAACAAAGCATTTTGTGAGGTAACATTATCATCTTTGAGTTGTTTTAATAAGAATAAACTATGAATTATGCTTATCTACAGGTATTCAGTGCTTTACCGCACAAATATTAAACTAAGAATTATTGTGCAGCTGACTTATAAAATGCATTTATCTCGAAAACGGTTGAATTTTCAGGTTACTAACAAGTATACCTTTTCTTTGTAAAAATAATGTATCTTTAATATTGTTTAACGCAAATAGAGCTAACTTAAAGAGCAAAAAAGTAAAGCGCAAATTTATGCCACACATGTGGCATATGTGGCGCCCTCTATTAGTTACAGTAAAGTATGTATAAAATTATAATTTATCCTACTCAAAATAATTCAACTGTAAATTTTTGTTCAAAAATATTTACAAAAATAAAAGTTATAGCGAAAAATAAAATTTTATATTTCCACTTTAACACCCTGTATCTTTCTTAATAACAACATTTTATTAAAGCAAGTTGGCTTAAATCCTAATATTTTAAAGTGTAGAATCTATGGTTTTGTTTGTACAATTACTTAAGAACCACCCTGTATATATTCTGACTGATATTAAAAAAAAACACGTTACCAAAATTATATATTTTCTTTGGAGGTCTAAACGATGCCCTTGATATTAAATATAAACATAAGAAATCAAAATGTTATACAGAGTAATTCTTTGGGAGTTATATAATTAAACGTTGTAGAGAAACTTGACATAATTAATACCTGAAAATTTGGGATGTTTGGACATGCCTAAATATTCTAAAATATTTAGAGCTCCTTTGCACTTCTGATTATACTGAAAATTGACTAAAACTTTCTTATTTTAAATATAATGCCCTATATATTACAGTGAAACTTCTCTATAACGGGCACCAACAGGGGAAATAGTTGTCCGTTGTGTAGAGTTGTCCGTTATGTAGAGCTATCGGTTAATCAATTTAGCGAAATAAATAAGGGGTTTTGACTTACTTGATCTTTAATTATATTTTTTTGTACAATTTGCATAAGCATATACAAAAATCAAACAAATAAAATACTAATGTAAAAAAGGTAGGTATTACTTCTTAAAAAAATCATCAATTTTGGTTGGTTTTTATTTTAAACACTTCAGACAATTACTGACTCAACATTTAGAATTACATCAGATATTTTTGACGTGACAACGTCTTAAATTAGGTTGTGGCTCGGAGTCATTCATGAAAAAGTGTAACGCCCGCTCACGTCTGTTACGATGAGTCACCGAACGAGAGAGAGGCCCGCCGGACCGGCGAATGCCTTGCGTCTCTCTCCCACTCAAACATGATCGGTCCGCTGCGCGCGCAGCACTAGAGAATTAGGCGCGTTGAATCGGTGCGTGCTTGTGTCTCTGTCTTTCTCGAGCGTTCTTGGCGTTCAAGACACATTACAGCAGAAACACTTCCTTTCATTTCATATTTCTCCTATCATCGTCCTATCCTCAACAAAATCACTCAAATAGAAATTATTTAAGTTTAAGTTTACATGTACAATGTTTTAGTAAACAAAATATATTTCTATAGTTAAAATTTGTGCAATTCTTATTTTCATTCAATTCCTTGTTCCTATTGTGCAATTTAATAATATTCATATCAATAAATATTCTACCGAGAAAAAGACGTTGTCACGTAAAATCTTCGCCCGTAAAACCGACTTTACAGGCAACCGATTTTTTTGACTTACTCTTTTTATAGATAAACAATGATGATAACTCTCTTAATTTTAGGCAAACATCATTAAAATTACTTACATTTCTAGTAAGTTCCTGCTTCTAATGGTAATTACTCAAAATCTACAAAGATTTCGTTAAAAGTTTTTTCAATTATCTACCAAAGATACTTAGAGCAGAAACAACAACAAGGAAGTACTTAGAGCCTACCGAACATCACTTTTGCAACTGTATAGACTTTACCTCGAAAGATTGCCACAACAAAAATTTGAAAAAAGTCAGTAGATGTATGTTTGAATCGATTTTTAAAAAAGAGAATTTGTAACTGTTTAACCCGAGGAAAGATCAGTGCGATTTATGTTGTACTCATAAAAATGGGAACATTTCTAAAGCTGAGTATAATATACATATGCGAAATAAAAAAAGAGAACGAATTGAAAAAGGACAAGACAAAGAAAAAGCCTTAAAATTTGAAGCACATATATGTTTACGCAATATCTTTAAGCCTCTAAATTAGCTCCGATGACCCAAGCCAGCGCATTTTATTATATAAAAAAGTTAAATTTACATAACTTTACTATGTAATTAATCTACACACTCATGCCGCGGTTTGTTACTGGTTCGACGAAACAGCCACAGAATTATACATAATTTGAAAAACGCTTTGCAAGAAAAATCGTTATCAATTATCCTTTGGTCGGATGGCTGTAACTATCAAAACAGAAATACAGTTTTATCTAAAGCACTGCTCAACTTCAGTAAAGAATGGAATATTACTATAGAGTAAAAATTTTTTAGTAAAAATACCGCTCAAGTATCAAAATAAACTGCAATTATACACTCGCGATCATAAAATCCGGGTCACCTTGAAAATTTCAAGTTTCTTGAATATTTTTGCATCTAGTGCAGTAATAACCTTTTTTTTTAGGCTAATGTATTTGTTATTTGTCATCAATGTTTGTTTTGAACGAAAGAAAAACGGTTTTTTTATTGTTTTTATTGAAAAAGCAGAAAACAAACCAAATTGTTGAAACAGACATACGAAAGAAAAAATGAAAAATACAGAACGTGGTAAAACATCAGTGGAATTTCAATGACTAATATCGTGTATTACCTCCCCTTGCTCTAATAACCTCTTGCAGACGACGAGGCATATTCTCAATTTTTCTCCAGATTACATGTTGTGGTATGTTATTCCACTCTCTCACACAGATCCTTAAGCTCCTGTGCATTGTTAGGAGAACGTTTTTCCAAATCGTCCCAGAGATGTTTGATGGGATTCAGATCCGGAGATCTAGCTAGCCAGGGTAACCTCGTAATTCCAACCTTGTCCAAGTATTGCATACTGATCCTGGCAACCTGCGGTCGCACGTTGTCCTGCATAAAAACTGCGTCTTCTCTAAACCCTGCCATGGTGGGCATAACATGTTCTTCCAGAATCTCCGTAATGTACCTTTGTGCAGTTAAGGACACATTTTCGATGAAGGTTAATTCTGTGCGGAAGTCGGAAGATACACCTTCCCTAGCCATGACCGAGCCTCCACCAAATGGCATTCTTGGAGCAATGCAAGCTTGTGAAAATCGTTCACCGGTTCTCCTCCAAACTCTTACACGTCCATTGGATCCAGTTAGGCAGAAATGGAATTCATCTGAGAATAACACTTTGCTCCAATCATTAATTCCCCAATGCGCGTATTGTCGAGCAAAAGCTAGTCGTACAACTCGATGCGCACGGCCAAGTGGCGGTCCTGTAGCCATTACCCGAGAAGATAGTCCAGAAGAACGAAGTCTTCTCCTGACTATTGCAATACTAACATTGCAATTTCGTACTTCCTGTGGGCAATTTCGATGCATACCCGCAGTTGAGGTCCGGTTTCGTAAAGCCTGAAACACAAGGAAACGGTCATCTCGTGCCGTGGTCGTTCTTCTTCGTGCATAGCCAGGTCGTCTGGTTAGCAAACTCATCTTCTGAAAGCGTTTAAGCACTCGTTGAACCATAGAAAGGCTTACGCCAACAGTTCTTGCGACTTGCCGTTGAGTGTGACCGTCTTCCACAAACGCAACAATGCGTGCCGTTTCAACAACAGTCAAGGCATTTTTGGCAAAAAATAAACAATAATAAACACTAATAATGACACTAATAAACACTAATGGTGGCAATAATAAACGTTTGTTTGTTGCGTTTGAACAGAAAGTCGAAGCACAAATGGGACATTTAAAACAAGGGGCAGTTACAGGTACCGTTCATTTTGGGAAGTGTATAGTTTTCCGCAAAATCGGCATTATTGGAATTCTTTGTTACAAAGGAAACCCTAAGCCGACAACAATTCTCAGAAACATGCATTAGTTTGTATTTGTGTTATTATTATTTACGATAAAGCTCGTTAAAAATGAAATAATGCCAATTTTCAAGGTGACCCGGATTTTATGATCGCGAGTGTATTTCGCTAAAATATTGATACACCCTTTTAAACAATCAAGAACTTTATCATTTAGGTCAAAATTGTGTTATTTTATTAATAACTTTTCTAATTAATTAGTTTTTACTGACTCCTGAAAAATTACCTTTTTGACACTTAGGCGGTTTTGGTTCCTCAACGACGATAGGTTTGATTGTTATATGTATATATTAACAGAACAACTCTTCAAACACCTGACTATTGTGATGTCCTCAGAAAAACTTTTAATTTCCTGCACTATAAGCTACAAGTAATAAAAGAAGAGAACAAGTTTAAAGGAAATAAAGGAAAACCCAACTATTTGAACCAAAACTAATAAAATTGATTTACATACACTTACAAACAAAACAAGGTCTTAATAAAATAGGAAAAAATAATTCAGATCAAAAGTATTTTTAGGAATTGTTTGTTTGTTTGTATACGTAATTAATTATTTTTTTAAAAGACACATTATATATCATTTCGTTCTAGGAAAGTCGGTCGACTTAGATCTATCTGCGTTCTGGTGAATGAAATGCTTCCAGAAAGTAATTTATAAAAGTTATCAAGTTTCCCTTTTAGATGTGATTTATTATTTCTACGGTTTTTGTAATATATCAGACAGACTTTTAATATACTTAAAATGTCAATCTTAAATATTTCTAAAAATGTATTAGTTTATTCAAAAGTGTTAAGTAATAATAAATATTACATAATTCATATTAAATCTAAGTGGACTTCTTAAGCATTTGTGTGTAGAAAATTCAACCAAAAAACGAAAATGAAATTACAGGCAAGCCGTTAATTATTTAAATTAAAATAAGTTGCCAAATACAAGGTTGTTTAAAAGGTTACTATGGTTTGTTTTTTAACCAGGAGGAGTAATTTGAATTTATCGCGCCGTAATGCTTGTTTGTAATTGGTCCAACAGCAGGCAAGTTTACTCCACTAAATTATGACATTTTGGCACAAATGACATTTATGAAATTTTAAAATTCAAAATTTATATCGACGATTTTTTCTGCGTTATTCCTTTAATTTTTAGATTTTTCGTTTGCATTTATATAAAAAACCGTTCTTTTCAGAACTATTTAGCGACGTATTCGTGATATTATGCTAACAATATTAATTCAATGCCAAGTACTAGTGGTAATTATTCTTCTCCACCTAAAAAACGCCGAGTAGATTTGGGTCATTTATTATCAAATAAAAAACAATGCATTATAAACATGTACAAACAAATAAAAATTGATAATCCTAGAATTAAAATAACAGCCATGGTAGCAAAAATAAAACAGGCAACAGGTTAGTTTTGCAGAATAGTTATTGTTAAAATCAGGACTTACTAAAGTAACATGCTAATTTTAGGTGTTGCGAATTCAACTATTTACAGAACAATTAAGGAATATAAGCAGGTTGGAACAGTAAGATGTCCTAAAAATATTGGCAGTCGACCTTCTATCCTTGCAACATATAATGAAAGAGTTCAAACATCTGTAGGACAGATAGTACACAGCTTCTTTTTTAAGAATGAAATGTCCACTTTAAGTGAAATTAGCAACCGCCCAGATCTTCCAAAATATGGGTCGTTCATTATTATATAAATTCTTGAAGCAAATCAATTTTAAGTAAGTAAATATAGGTTAGCCACAATTATATAGTAAAATTATCTAAAACATTTTAGAGGTTTCATTTTTATAATCGGGTATATTATTGTTACTACCAAATAGTTTTTGTAATTAAAATTTATGAGCTACATAAGAAATGATTGTAATAGTACCCTTCTTATTTGATCAAAATATTTTTCCTCTTTATAGACATAAGTTCAACAGTTTTTGTGTGACATGTTTTTGGAGACATACCAGTGTACAAATATTTTCATTTTAAGTATCATGTACTTACATTTAACTGTTCTGATTTAAAGATATTGTACTTGGTATGTTTGATGAGTATACTAAGTAATGATCTCATGAAGTAAGTTATTAAAAAAAAATAAATTTTAAATTTTTAATTGTATACTCTACTGGAATGTTGTCAAGTATTTTGTTTCAACAGATATAAGAACATGGAACGGGAAGAAAAGGAATATTTTTTACTTTACATATAAGCAGATTCATTGCAGCAATTATTGCATAGCATAACTATAGATTGTTTATCTTACTGTTTATATAGGATAATTGATTTATTGTCTATATTATGACTGTCTTACCATAGTTATTTTTTAGGTGAAATTATTCAAATAATGGTTTATACATTGGACTGCTGACCAAAAACAAAACTTTCTTGCTCTATAAATTTATAAACGTATGTTACTTATATCTAATTATCATAAGAAAAACGGCAACTATCTTTTAAACTTAGTGTACACTTGTTGGGAAGCATTTTCATTTTGTTTTCATTAAAATAAAAGAACTTTAGTAAATTAATGTTTTGTTTTAGTTACTCGCATCATTGTCATAGCCTGTAAACTTTTCTTTTCGTATTCATACTTTTATGCTGTATTGATACAGTTGGTTTTGTTCTTCCTGGTTGTAGATCGTCACAAGAAAACTGCAAAATTATGCTAGAATTTAACATAATAGATTCAATTTGTTGATTATCTCACAAAAATCCAGTATTTTTAGTAAATTTTATTTATTGATAACACATGGGACAAACTCACTGTCAAAATGAAACAAGAATCCATCATTAAAAGACTGATTAGCATGCATGAGAAGAATAAGAAGCTCATAGAGTTAACTGAAATCAAGTGCCCTATATTGGTGAAATCAAAAACTGTTCTAAGCATTTTAAGGCAATTAACTTATGTAATTTTAACAAAATAAAAAACATCAATATTATGCTTAGGTACAATTAGGAATGGGCATTTTGGGAATATCAAATTGTGATTTATTTATCTATTGTTCATATGACAAATCATTTTTCACTCTACCTATAAAATTTTATAAAGAATTTATAACAAACGTGTTGAACGTTTTAAAAGATGTTAATTTTGAAAAAATTGTGAAGTAATTAAAAATACATAGTCATTGATATTAAAATTTGTTTTTGTTTAAAATAGGATTAGATATGTTTACAATTGCACAAATTATTTTTAATATATCATCGCAAAATGGTAAAAGGTAAGTAGCTATGTAATTTTTCATAATTTTAAAACCTTTTTTTATTCCCTGAATTGCTCGTTCCACATGCACACTAACTCTTGCGATGGCAGCTGTCTGCAGAGATTTTTGACTATAAAGTTGTTTCCTCTTCATTAAAAAGGGCGGTTTATCCATTTCACTAAATGTTTATGACATTCCTCCTCAATTTAAACCCTTTATCCACCATTATTGCATCGCTAAATTCTACTTTTATTATAACTTTTTCATTTGCAAATATATGTTTATCTGATGTCTTACTTTCATAGCAAGAACTCAAGTAAGATATTAATCCCAAGGGAATTACACCTATTAGGGTTTTTTATAGTGTTACACTTTTTATAATGCAAGTATGTTTTTATCCAAAATTATGCATATTTGTTATTTGTATGAATAATTGTGACTTTTTTTGTTTATTGCTCGCTTAACAAATCATATTTTACAATTCCAGTAGAGTATAATGTAGAATTTGTAAGAAAAATTTTAGCTGTGTTAAAAATTATTTATTTCAAACATTCTATACAATTCTTTTAAAATAAAATGTAAAAATTATACATTAATTTAATACATACTCTATTTATTATAGTACATTAAAATTATTTACTTACAAGAATTATGTTATAGTCAGATTTCATTTTGTATGAACCTTGTTAATTTGAAAACTTATTTTTTACTTAATATAGGGTTTGATATGTTTATAATTGCACAAATTACTTTTACTACTACAAAATTTAAGTACCAATTTGTTCTTTCATAATTTTAAATAATTTTATTCTTCGAATTACTCGTTCAACGTGCACTCTAGCTCTTGCGATTTCAGCTGTCTGCACTGAGTCTTCTTTAGAAAGTTGTTTTTTCTGTTTTAAGAAGGGATATCCTATTAATTTCATCAAATGTTCTTCACACTCCTTTTCAATCAAAAATCCTTTATCTACCATAATTGCATCATTAGGGTTTAATTTTAATAAAACTTTTTCATTAGTAAATATGTGTTTATCGGATGCCCTAGCTCCGTAACAAGGACTCAAATATAATATTAACCCCGATGGAGTTATACCTATTAGGGTTTTTATAGTATTACTTTTTTATAATTTGAGTAAGTTTTAATTCTATATTCTATATTGGAAGTGAATTGAAATTCACATTAAAAAAAAAATCAAACATAAACAAACAAAGTTAGGTTGATAGAGGTTAATTGTCAGTTGAACTGTCAAAGTTTAAATACGCATTTGAAAGTTTTCTGCGAATTTTTGTAATTTAAGTACAGTATATTTCACGAATTTGCGCTTATTTTGGATTAGAAATCAAAGCTTGGATAATTGTCATTCCAGGTTGGTTTTTTTTCGAAGTTTGATGGTGCATGGTGGAAACATACAAGTAAGGGCCTTACTAACATTTTCTTTGTGATCTTATTCCTTTACATATTTCCTAATCTTCTATATAGTCTAACCACATCTAAACGTTTTGGTAGATTTAAACTTTGTTGACGTTTGCCATTATGGAGGAAGAAATTCCTCCCGACCGGCCACCAGATCCCGACCCAAATATAAGTCAAAATCTGTCTCAAAACAATGCAATAGAGAAAGTAAACATTAAAGAAAAGAGATATATTCTGAATCAGATTTGGGGCCCTTTGAGGTCTTTGTTCAGGGTAAAAATAGTAATGTGGGTAATTATCATATCCTAAGTATTGCTAAGACTATCTTTAATTTAAAACTGAAAGAGATTGCTAAATTTGATAGAAAGGGAAAAAATAGAGTGGGGGTAGTATTCAAGGACAGACAATCTGCCAATTCGTTTATCCTTAGGAAGGACTGGGAAGAATTAGGTTATGAGGTTTTCATTCCCACTCATCTTATCTCTTGTAAAGGTATTGTCAGGGGAGTTTTTAAATCTTTGTCAGAAGAGGAAATTAAAATGTCAACTTCTACTAATCTACCCTTTTGTAGAGTTATCTGTGTTAAAAGAATGAATAGAAGGGTTATGCAAAATAATTCAGAAACCACTTTCATCCCTACAGGTACTATCTGTTTAACTTTTTCAGGAAGGAATATTCCCAAAGAAATTGAAATTTATGGTCTGCCTATGAAGGTGATACCCTTTGTTAGTCCAGTTCTCCAATGTCATAATTGTGTTTTATATGGGCATGCTCTTTCTCAATGCAAGAGAAAAAACAGATGTGTTACATGTGGTGTAAATCATGATTCTCCCTCGTTTGTAGGATGCAGTAGGTTTTGTATGTTCTGTAAAACACCAGATCATGACTCTAGACATCCTGAATGTAAAGAAAGAAAAAGACAAAAGAGTATTAAGGAACTTATGTCGTTTGCCAACTTATCCTATTATAAAGCTAACCAAAACATTCCAAGGGAAACATCTAGCCCAAAGTTGAACATTAAGGATTTTCCTAATCTTGGAAATAATCTATCCTCTGCAAATAGCATTTCAGTTCAAGAGAGGAGATCAGTTGCTACATCCCTGTCTTCAAATTCTGTTTCCTACAGTCAGATTACAAAATCCACTCCATCAAAAAGGAAAAGACCATTAAATGCAGGCTTTGATCAAAGTTCTCATTCTAAAGTATTGAACAATCCTAATGGGAGATCTCCCAAAGAATCCCCAAGTCACTTTATAAATAACTCTCAGACCCAAAGAGATTTAAATCAGGCTATATTAATGCTCAATCAAAATCACAGGGATTTGGTTATGACATTTTTATTGGTGAATTGATTAATAAAAATTATAGTTCTCCTAAGGATCACGTTGGATTAAATGTAGAGATTGGTAATCATAAAAACAAAAGTGTATCACATAATGCTATAAGTACTAGTCAGGAGCGAGAAGGGATGGAGGTATCTGGGTCTGAGGACTCAGAATACTGATTCCCCTCTCGTCTTGACCTGGTACATATGTACATGTTTTTAACATTTTATATTTTTAATTATCACGCCCCACTAACTATTATACAATGGAATATAAGATCTTATAATACCAATGTTGATAACTTAAAAGTTCTTATTAAAGACTATAACCCTGATATTGTCCTCATTAGTGAGTCTTGGCTATCTAACCAACACATAATTAGATGCAGAGGGTATCAAATTATCAGAAAGGATCGAGGTGATGGATATGGGGGCTTAATTACCCTTATCAAATACAATATAGAATTTTCGGGATATTCATATTAACAATCCTGGTTTTAATTCAGATGTTCAATTTCAACTCACCTTTTTACCCAAGTATAATTTAAATATATTAAATATGTATTGTCCTTTGGACAATCTCATTTCCAAAACATGCTGGTCTTCTTTGGTCAACTCGATCAACAAACCTCTACTCATCATGGGTGATTTAAATTGTAATCATAGAGCATGGGAAAGCTCAAGAGATAGTGTTTATGGCAAAAATATTTTGCAAACTGCAGAAGATCTTAAGTTAATTTTTCTTAATGATGGTTCTCCAACAAGATTGGTTCGTCCTGGTGGCAGCAAATCAGTAGTTGACTTATCATTGGCTTCGATAGATGTGGCACCTAAAATTAGTGGATGGACCACCATTCCAGATACAGGATCTAGTGATCATTATCCCATTCTATGCTATGTCGGTTTCCCAACACAGGACTCTAATCAGGTTTCTAAAAGAAGAAATTTTAAAAAGGCTGATTGGCTTACTTTCCATGAAAAACTAGACTGTATTTTCTCATCGTTTCCAATTGAGGACTATGAAAATTTTATCGAATATATATCATCAGTGGCACACACATCAATTCCTTGGAACTCCTCTCATAATAACAAATATCACATTGCATGGTGGGATGATTCATGTGCTCATATAATACAAAAGAGAGTTTTAGCTATTAATACATTTAAAAATTCTCCCAGTGTTGAAAACTATATAGAGGCTAAAAAATTCATAGCGAAAGCTAGAAAATTTCTAAAATTAAAGCGAAAAATAAGCTTTAGATCCTTTTGTAGCAAACTAGATGATAGAAATTCGTGGAAATTAGGCATCGGACAACGACGCAAGACGTTTTGAAACCGATATATATATATATATATATATATATATATATATATATATATATATATATATATATATATATATATATATATATATATATATATATATATATGTAGCAAACTAAATAGAAATACTCCCTTAAAGATATTTGGAATAAAATTAACAAGGTTTCTGGTAGTAAATTGTCTCTTTTAACTCAATTGTCACCTGAGGAGGTAGCCCAAGAAATTTTAACATTTCTCTCACCTATTTCTGGAGACTTTGAATTACTTTTCAGTCCTCTGCAGTATTCTGAGAATCCCATATCATTTGATGAATATCACAATACTCTTCTGTCTAAAACTGATTTTGCTACGGGTCCTGATCAGGTTTCATACTCTATGTTAAGAAATTTACCGCACTCTGGATCATTACTCTTAATTCAATTCTTTAATGAATGTATCCGGAAGGGGCAGGTTCCTCTCTCGTGGAAACAAACGGTCATATTACCCATTGTTAAGCATGGAAAGGATAAAACTGATCCACTTAATTATAGGCCAATAGCTCTATCATCGTGTGTTGGTAAAATGCTGGAAACATTAATTAAAAACAGAATTGAGTGGTTCTTAGAACACAATCATATTTTAAATCCATTGCAACTTGGTTTTAGAAGGGGTAGAGGTTGCATGGAATGCATTTCATTACTAAATTCTAAAATACTACAAGGATTTTCATTGAATCAATTTACCATAGGACTTTTCCTAGATATTTCAGCAGCTTATGATAGTGTCAATATCTCTCTTTTATACTCTAAACTAATTAAATATAACATTTCTATTCAACTAGCAAATGTCATTTATTCTATATTAAATGATCGTAGTATTTATGTAAAGGACAAAACTGGTCAAATTCATGGTCCAAGAAAAACTAATCAAGGCTTACCTCAGGGCTCCCCTCTTACTCCAATGATATTTAATCTGTATTCCCTATCTTTATACGAGATTATTCCCAGCGGTTGTAATCTGATACAGTATGCAGATGATTTGGTTATTTTGGTTGGTGGGGCTGATCTACTTAAATTAATTAATTCTTTGAACTTGTTAATGGATAGGATGGATCTCTGGTTATTAGAACACAACTTAAATTTATCTTACAATAAGTCCTCAGCAATTACATTTCAAATAGGGAATCGTAAAATTAATCCTCCAAATGTAAGAATTAGAGGTCATGCAATTAAATGGGTGGATACAGTGAAATATTTAGGGGTAGTTATTCAAAAAAACCTGAAGTGGAAATCCTATGTGGATTTAATAGAATTAAAAGTAAGTCGTAGCTTGAATGTAATGAGAGCTCTATGTGGAACATATTGGGGTAGTGATCCTAAAACTCTCCAGATAGTTCATAATGGTTTGATACAGAGTCATTTAGATTATGGATGTCAAATATTATCAGATTGTCCTAAGGCGCTAATCAACAGGTTAGATAAATTACAATATAAGAGTATTCGTATCATAACAGGATGTATGAGATCTACCCCTATTCATGCATTGTTAGGTGAAAGTGGTCAAATTCCTCTAAAGTACAGATAGGAATGGCTTAACTCTAAATTCCTCCTAAAAAATCTTATGCTAATTAATAATCCAATAATTTCTGCCTTGAATCAATTACAAATATCAATGCAATCAAATCATAATTACTGGAATAAAAAAAGTATTCCCCTCTTAGTTTCCATCATGAATAAATTCCAGCACACCCCAAATTTATTTTCTAGTGACTAATTTCCGTGCCACAATTTTGAATTAGAATATCAATTAACTTCTATCTCTATTAGGAATGTGCAATCTAATAAAGGTGATGAGCATGCAATAATTCAATTTCAAAGAATCTCACTCGACAATCCACTTCACACTATAATCTTTACAGATGGGTCAGTTGATAGTAAGGGCTCAGCAGGATTTGGTGTTTTTTGTCCTGACTTTGAATACTCATACTCTAGTAAACTCCCTACGCAGACTCAAGTTTGCACTGCAGAGATTATTGCAATTAATCATGCGATTCAATTTGTCTTGGAGAAGGATATCAAGAGAGCCTTAATATTGTCTGATTCTAAGAGTGCTATCCAAAAGATAGGGAAAACATCTTACTCAATGGAAACTAAACATACCTCTATTATGACCAAAAGGGGCATTATAGAAGCCAATCAACAGAACATCAGTATTATTCTGGCTTGGATTCCAGGGCATTCGGATATTAAGGGCAATTCTGTTGCAGACAAATTGGCAAATATAGGAAGATCGCTAAAAATGCCAGCCAAAGTTAAATTGCATTATTCAAACTACTTATTTTATATTAAAAAGCTAATTTGGACGCGATGGGAACAAGAATGGAATTCAAACAGATCAAAAGGGTCGTTTTATAGTAAAATAGTCAATACATGGAGCAAATTACCATGGTTCAATCAATTTCCTTATAAAGACAGAAGGCATATCACCGCAGTAATTAGAATGAGAACAGGACATTGTTCCACTCCCGTTCATTTATTCCGCATAGGTATTCAGGACAACCCATACTGTGAATGTGGTCAAATTGGATCTCTGAATCATGTTATCCTAGAGTGTCCAATAAACGTTTCTTCAAGTTTTGACCTCTACAAAGAATTGGTTAAAACAAAACTACAAACTCCTATAGAGATTTGCTCTCTCCTATCCAATCTTAATTCTCAAAGACTAAATTTGTTGATTACTTTACTTAATCTAGCCAAAATCAATCTATAATATATTTCTATCTTATCTACTATAACATAACCTTACAAATTCCTCTCTATTTTTACACCTGGGTTCTCTATCATCCGTTGGTAGAAAAAAAAATGAAGAACTTGGACAGTCCACAGTAAAGTAGCTATTGAATTAAGTAGATAGCTGCAGAAGAGTTTGCTGTGGAACTCTGAGGACCTCATCACTTATTTTATATACAAATAACTAAAAAGCACCTAATAGAAAAGAAAAGATTATGTAGAAAAAGACTGGTTGCTACACACAAGCGAGAAAAGTTTTATCCTGTGTTGAATTGTCTTTCCTATACTAACTGTCTGGCCGAAGAAGAAGAAGTTTCAACATAGTGTTCATTCAATATAAAATAATTTCAATTTAGTTTTATATGGGGATATTCGATTGTCTAGAGCAAGTTGAGAATATCCCCCCTGAATTAGCTGGGCAAATTATCCCCTGGGATATTACCCAATAAAGGAAGAAGAAGAAGAAGAAGAACAAAGTTAGGTTAGAATCAATGAGTGAGGTTTTTCGATACTGATTACTGGATTACCGCAAGGCCGAGATAATCAACCAAAAAAGAAGATGTATTTGGTGACTTTTATAGTAACTTTCTTGGGTGTAAATCTGTCTTTTTAGTTTATTCTTCCTGGTTAAAAAACAAACCATAGTTAAATTGCAATAACAAATAGTAAGATTGATCAAGATATTATATCTCTCTGAGCCTCTTTGAACAGTTTGTAGAGCTCATAGTTGTACCTGGATCTCCATACTCCGTTTTCGTCAATAGGTCCAAATATTAGCCTTAGGACTTTTCTTTCGAAGACTATCAGGTTTCGTTTTGTGTCTTCTGCCATCACCCATATCTCGCATTCATAACATACTATTGGTTTAATAAAGTTTTTGTAGTTTTAAGCCTCGAAAATGCGTATTTTCGCATTTTTTAGATTTTAAATCGATTATAACTCTAAAACTGTCAACTTTGGAAAAAAATGACAAAATACCATTTTTATTTAAAACAATACAAAAAATCTAAAAAAAAATTTTCTGTGCAAAAAAAGTTATTAAGTGATTTTTGTAATTTGTTAAAAAAAATTGTTTAAATAATTTCTGCCCAAAAATTTCACCCGACAACCTTTGGATTGGTTTAAAGGGGACATTTTTTTAAACAAGAATCTGCAAAGAAACCGAATCAGAAACATTTTTCCTACGGGAGCGGTCTCACAACATTAGTAGTTTATTTATTTTATCTAAAGTCTTTACAATATTTCTTGTTTAAAGTATATTAAGATGAGTAAGAGATAAGCCTATAACATATCAATAGCTAGACCAAATTATTTAATCAGAGGATGTTTGAGAAAATAACGAAAATAAGGATGCATGTGATGGGCAGACGGAAAAGATGATGACGTGACACAAATATTTGGAAATGTGACAACACTACTTATTTCAATAAAAACAATAAAAAACTTTATTGATAACACTAGGGAGAAAAATCAATATGGTTTAGAGTGACAATCTAAAAGGTGAAGTTTCTAAGAAAGTTTAAGTAAACAAAGTTGCCACAAGATAGTAAAATATTTGGAAATATCTTTATTTTCCAGACACAATCTTTTGTAACTTGTTTTATGAAATAAAAGATATTAGGTACTAAAAGCTGTGAGTCTTTGATTGCCTTTCTCTCTAGGCCTTTCTACCTAAATATCTAGTCTTAGCTGAACTACGGTATATTTCGGCTTCTATTTGGGTCTAATTAGTTCTTGGTAAATTGAAGACAGGCTTGTAAAGAGAAAGGCAGCATTCTTCTTTTCAACCAAATTTTTCACTTTAAAGAGTACATACTGGCATTTCCTTAGGTAAGAGGAAATACACACTACTATTTGTGAACTAAGTACTAACCCCTAAATTATCTGAAAATATTTTCGATTTCTATGTTTAGTGGTTGCTACATAGTTCACACACACATAGTCTTCTTCTATCACCCAAGGTACAAAGTGTACTGCCTTTAACTGTACTAAAAAGTACAATGGAAAGATGCATCAATGATTATAAAAGAAACAGACACCAAAAAGAGACCAATCAAATAAGCAATGAAGAAGTAAAATATGTAGCAAACCCATCAGCAGAATGTAAAAATGGAAAAAGAATAGATGCATACTAAAGAACTGCATCTATAAAATACCCTGTAAAGGCAACAATTTCTATGTTTAAAAAACCGCAACAATACTAAGTATCAGGATAAGCCAGCATGAAACACACATAAAAAGCAGGGTCTACAACAAATCATAGATATGGAAACATACGTGGGCCAATCAGCACAGAGTACGATGAAAATATTCATCAATAATGATGAAAGAAACAGTCACGAAAAAGAAAAAAATAAAAAAAGACGCCCTCATCCTACTCAATGAAGAACAATGTGTGTCAAACCAGGCAGAAAAATGTGTTGCAGAGTGTAGCAAGCTTTGGTTACCAATACTGAAAGAATAAGTCAACAACAAGAATATACCATTAATAGCGGATTACGAAACTCTGAGATACAACGTCTTCAATCGTACACAATACATATGCAACACACAACACACATACGCAATACACGAACACTTTCTCTCTCTCTCTCTCACACACACAAACACACACACGCTTATAGCACATATCAATAATGCAGAACACTTTGAATAATCAGAATTTGAGGTTCCATGGAGCAAAAATCCACCTTCATATCTATTCAGCCACAGCATGGCTGTTACCTATAACACCCCAGCTAAGAGGATCAATTTTCAATTTTGTGAAATGACATAACCTCGTCAACAACTTTGGCGGTCATTTAATCTTCTTAACAAAATTTTGTGATGTTTATTTTTGAGAAAGACTTTCCGAGTGGAAATCGAAACATCGAATTTTTTAATTAAAAATATAATTATAATTACAATCAATTAATTGTGGCTTAATCCCATATAAACACAATATTTAAAGTAAGGTTTAAATTTTTTGCTTCTAAATGCTCACGTATAAAAAAATACAATAGAAATTCTTTTAGAATACTACTGATGTTAGCAAAGCGCTTGTCTTATTATTTATTTTTCCAATATTGCTTCGGTTAACTCTCTTTCTGAACCTAATTAGGGCTCTAAGACTACATTTCTCCGTTCTTTGATATACTTGAAATATCCATTATCGCTACGTCCCTTTCCTGATCTTAACTTAGTTAGGTACATTAGGTGCTAAAAGTTTAAGTCAGTGGTGTAATTATTTTCAGTTCACATTATTGAAAATGTAGATTTCAACGATAGTGCTTTTTTATTTAATGTGGTGTATAGTGTTTATCACTGCTTTTTTTAAATAAATAAATGAAAGATTTTACCATAATTATGTTTAAGTGATATTTTTTCGAGATTGTTTCTAATTTTGATTCTCTTATTTTATTTTGCATAGACAAAGAATTTAGTGTTGGTAGAATTTTAGTAAAGAACAATTTTAGTATACTCGGTACGCTGTTCCCAGTCCCAACTGTCTAGTAAATTTAATAATTATTTTGTGCTACGTTGGTTAAATTTTGACCGAGTGGAAGTTCTTGAAAATTACTATGCAACCAAGTATACGTTCTGATAGCCAATCTTTAAACAAAAGCTATTCACATGTGATTTAATAACAAAATAAATCTGCATCACTTAAAACAAAAGTTTATTTTTAGAATGTTATATTCGTTTATAGATAAGTATTTACAAATGAAAAATTTGGGTGACAAGACACATTCTGTCATTCCTTTGTAATATATTTTAATTTCTACCTAAACGGATGTGGAACCTTCGATTCTGGCGTTTTGGTTTCAGTACAAGTTTTTTAGCAGCTTTTTGTGCTGTAGATTTTACTTACGTCGGGCGTATAAATCTCGAGTGTATGGCGGCCGGGCCCGCTGTACACTCGACAAAATTTTAGGTCTATATTTGCCAGCGGTCATATTTAAAATGGTTTTAGATACAGTATACGACCGTTGTGGCATACAAGGCTCGCATATAATTTCAAGTTATATAGCTGGACAAATATTGAAAAAAATTGGAATTTTGTTGTTAGTAAATGCATATTACAACAATCTAAACACAAATAATGAGGCTCGGCCTCGCAGATATCGCAATAAGTCACAACTTTTTTTGCATGATTTTTAGATATGTCTGCACGAAGTTTTTATTGCATAACAGCCTTTACAATATTTTCTGGCTTTGTTAAGAGGCCCTTGTTTTTTAAGCGACTTATGAATTTGTGCTGATTTCTTTGATGTCGTTTTATTTTCATCATTTTTTTCATCATAAGTTAGCAAAGATCTTATTATTTCTTCCCGAAATGCTGTAATTTTTTTTGTAAGCAAGTTGCTTATATACTATGTGAGAATTTACAATTCGTAAAGATAAATTATAAGGGGTAATCTGATCAGATTGATCAATAGATGACTTTCCTTTGTAATATTCAACTATTGTCTTTGGTTTATGAACAATACCGCTGCGTCGCTGCATGGCTATGGTTTCTGTAGTGTGCTTAGTGGTGAGAAGAAGAACATCCCTCTTATCTTTTTACTTTAGGACGCATACACCTTTTTTGTTTTCCCATAATGTATAATATAATGTGTTTTCCTATATTATAATGTGTTCTATTTTCCGACAAAATATTTGTTAGTTCAAGATTTGTATAATAGTTATCAGCAATAATAGTTCGTCCTGAATTTAGTAGGTCCTTTGAGTAGTTAATGACAATGTTAGTTGGTACAGAAACGTTGCTCTCATTTTTTTCCTTTTCGGCATATATTTATAGATTTCATATGTACCCATTTCCACCGCATAATTAAAAAAAAATTAACTCCATATTTCAGCGTTTTCTGAGGAAAATTTTGTTTGAATTTAAATCGTCCTTAAAATGGAACGATAGACTCATCTATACAAAATGTTTGACATAGTGTACAAACCTTTTGAAAATTTCTGATTTGATATGTTTTTTTACTAATGGCTGTACCTTAAATAAACAATCTTCTTCTGGGCAAATTTCATCATCTGAGAAGTGCCACATTTTAAGAAGCAGCTGAAATCTATTTCAGGACATGGTTTTTGATTTATTAACATTTTTATATAGGTTGTCGTTGTTCCAATACTTTTACAAAGAAGTCATTTTTACCAGACTCATGTAAGCTACTATACCAATAAATCTAATTATTTCTTTTTGGTCGGTTGAAACCCATCTGTGTAGTCTTGAATCAGTGGTTATACTATTGGAATCACACAATATTTGAATTGCAAGTTTGTTTGATTTACAATCTCGTTAATAATTTTAGCGCCAACGAAAGTATTGCGGCGTAGTTGCCACATAATCCATCTTCTGCAGAGTATTCAAACTCGTGATAATTTCCAATTGGCTGCGTCCACGGATGTTCTAAAACATTTTGATTAGCTCCAACTCATTTTCCTGGATATTGTCAGTATCTGCTAAGTGAGTTTAAGCTAAGGTTTCAATATCAAAGAGTTCTTCCAATTATTCAGGTGAAATATTGTTACCCTTACCGTTCCAAATCTTTCGATAACCTATTGTCGTTTGTTGCTGTATAATCAAATGGAATGCTGGCTGTAGCGCCAGCACCTTCTATTTCTTTTTGTGGGGCATCATCGGGCAAGAGTGATGTAGCACAGCTTGGTTGATCCACAACATTCCTCGTACACAATTTCTTTGAAATGATGTTAGTTGGTTGTACTTTGCGTTTGATATTTGCTTTGGGTATGGACAATGCTATTTTCTGAGAATACATGTCGGACGATGCTTCTATGTCTGAGAAATCTAAACTGAATATTATTTCTTCATCAGTGGTTGGCAAAAACATGGGTTCAAGATCGAAATCAAATGAACTAAAGGGGTCTGATTCGTCATCTGAAATAATAAAAAATACGAAATACATATAGTGAACTACGAAAAAAATTTAAAATCAGTCAAAATATTCATATATCTATTTCAAAAATGAATACAGTTATTACCTTTCAGCATCTTTCAAAGCAACTTCGACAATTTTTTTTGCCTCGATTACTCATTGTTACACAACAAACACGCACATCAAACAACAGTTAAAGCTGGACCACAGTATATTGCTAAAGAATTCTTTTAGCATTAAACTGTGGCTAGACTGAGTAGACTGGCACTTATCTACTTGACAAGTGCAGACTTAAATAAAGCGACGGCTAGTACAACGACCACTGGCACCACCAGCATGCCGCCTGTGCCCGGCCGGGCGCATACGTCCGCTAACGGTTTTTTTTTTTTGAAAAATTTTCACTAGTCTGATTTTTTTTTATTCAAATATAGAGTAATTATTTTGGAAAGGCATGTATGTAATTAATATGTGCTTAGCATTTGGGCTATGTTTTTTCGTTTATATATAGGTAGTCAAACTGTAAATACCAATAAAATAAATATTAGAAACAATTTTTAACTTGAATAGATGATAACAAAGAAATAAATATTCGTTTTACATTTGGGAATATTTTTATAGCTATTATCGGAAAAGTACAAAACGAAAACTATTTATACAACCAACATTACATCTCACTACTTAGTACAACTACAATATATTGTCATCGAATGCCATAGTCTGTGGACTAGTACGCATTTCGATGCGCGTCGCCCCGCCTCGAATTTTCCCATTTTCTCTTGACCTGGAAATCCCTATTTATTGCTCGAACAGCGCATATAAATATTGGCGATTTTCAGGTCAGTCCCTCACGGGCTCTCCGAGAGCTTAGTGCTCTCGGGGCTCTGCTTCCTGCATTTATTTTCCATACTCTGTGGCTGAGAATTGTTTCAACTTAACTTATGTTTTATTTCGACGAAGAAATTGTCATGTAAGAAATGTCTCGCCTTTTTCAAGGCAAGACACCGAAGATAAATATTTTCCAAGTCCATAACCCGAAAATGGACTTAAGTAGAGGAGCTCTCGACAGTATATTCGAAGCCCTCTACAGAGCACCCGGGGATATCAGAAGGTGGTTAGACCCTTAATTGTTCCCCCGAGGTGACATGGCGCCCGACAACGTGGTTAAAATCCGAACCCACGACCCAGCTCGAATTTACAGAAGGCAACACACCATTGACTTCAACATGGATTGCAGTCAAGAGAATAATGAGGAGAACCACGTAGTGTTAGAAAGCAATACTCTAACACTCCGACATTGAGGCCTTCTGCAGACCTGACGCCTTCGACGTGCAGACGCCTTTGACGAGCCAGGTTTATTCGAAGTTAGAAGCCCCAGATGCCGATGGAATTCCCGGAGTAGACCCAGTCATCGCCCCCCTACCGAAAGTGGTTGGACGACTACGTAGGCATCGGCACACTGGTACTCTACGAAACCCCGTTGGATATGGCAGATGGGATCCGGACGACCGAGAAGAAGACGAGCCCGTTGGAGGAGTTGGCATACCGACCGAGGATGGACCTGTAGGAGCTTGAGATGCCGTTATCACCACCGATCTCCCCCTGTAAGTAGTGCAGTGTTGTGTGAATTTCTTTTTGAACATTTTACTTGTATTTTATGCATATTTTCTTGTGTATTTTCACATTTGTATTTTTTAATCAATAAATATTTTTTCCCAGCCGCAGAGTCTCTAGAGGAGCGAGGATGTCATCGAATGCCATATTATGTGGACTAGTACGCATTTCGATGCGCATCGTCCCGCCTCGAATTTTGCCCTATATAAATATTGGCGATTTTTAGGTCAGTCCCTCACGGGCTCTCCGAGAGCTTAGTGCTCTCGGGGCTCTGCTTCCTGCATTTATTTTCCATACTCTGTGGCTGAGATAACGAACATGATATGCAGTTGATACTAAATAAAATAAACACCACAGGAAAAACATATGGCCTGAAGATAAATGCTGGAAAAACAAAATGCATGACAATAAGAAAGGGCGCATTTTTCAGAGTACAACTGCACGTAGATAATGCTCCAATCGAGCAAGTGAAAACATTCAAATACTTGGGAATGATGGTGAATGACTAATGGGATCCTCAACAAGAAATAAAATGCCGTACCGAACAAGCAAGACAAGCTTTTCTTAAATTTAAACCGCTACTTTGTAACCGCAATCTTTCCTTCAATCTTCGGTTCAGAATGGTTAAGTGATATGTATGGTCCATATGGTTATACGGCATGGAGACATGGACGTTGAAAATATCTTCCATTAACAAGTTGGAAGCCTTCGAAATGTGGACCTTGCGAAGAATGTTCCGCATACCATGGACAGATAGGGTGAGAAACGAGGATGTCCTAAGAAGAGCAAATACTGAGAGAGAATTGCTTAGCTTGATCAAGGCACGAAAGATTGGATACCTGGGCCATATCCTGAGAGGGGAAAAATATGCAATCCCTCAACTAATTATCCAAGGAAAGATTGAGGGCAGGAGAGGAGTAGGTCGCAAACAAATGTCGTGGCTGCGAAATATAAAGAACTGGACAGGCGTAACTAACACTGGCGAACTTTTGCATGCCGCAAAAGACAGACGTCTGATCTTAAGATAATTCGCCAACGCACTATAGGTGCACGGCACCATAAGAAGAAGAAGTGGCTGAGAATTGTTTCAACTTAACTTGGTGTTTTATTTCGACGAAGAAATTGTCATGTAAGAAATGTCTCGCCTTTTTCAAGGCAAGACACCGAAGATAAATATTTTCCAAGTCCATAACCCGAAAATGGACTTAAGTAGAAGAGCTCTCGACAGTATATTCGAAGCCCTCTACAGAGCACCCGGGGATATCAGAAGGTGGTTAGACCCCTAATTGTTCCCCCAAGGTGACAATATTTTTTCCTCATATTTGTCAAAGTATCTTAGACATTACTATATTTATATATTATTACACTCATGCATATATATGTCATCATCAGCCTTTAAGAAAAATCCCATTTACATTTTATTACTTAATCGATTATGAAATTTATACACCACCTTCTATCTTCTCTTTATCACACACGAATTTTTTCTGTCTTTTTCTCATTTCACTTTCTAATATTCTTGAACCATTTAATTTTATAGCCAATTCACAAATAAACATATATAAAAATAAAAATAACTATCGAGCGTCCCCTAATGACAATGTTATTTAATCATTAAATTATTATTTCCAGCATTCTAGTTCAGTTAACAGGCAGTTGAAGACCAAGACTGATGTCAGTACTATTTTGAGTAGGAACATACTGTCCCGGATAAATATATCCATATTCATCGTCTTTATGTCGTTTAATTTAATACTTTTAAATACTTAGTGTTCAATTTAAACCCACCTGTAGATAAAATTAGTATCCATACAATAGGACAAACATGAAGAATGTCCCAAAATGAGACAGAGAGCATAACACAGACTGCTGCCTACAAAACATGAGAGCTCCCACCTGTAATATAAGAATGTCCCAAACACCAACGGTTCAGAAAGCTATCCGAAGGTACAAAAACGACCCATTAAAGAGAAAAAGAGAGAAAAACAAATAGCATAAACAAAATCAGTACAAATACATAAAGAACCAAACAAAATTCCCACTACCAAATACCACTCAGTTGTCAACAAGTCTTTGAAAAATGCTTGTGCACCACTGTCCACTAACACGAAGATTGTGAATGTAAAGATGTACCAACCACATGGGTCTAAGTCTACCAATGCAAAAACTTTTAAAACTTATTATTGATTGCTTTTATGTCATAAGCTGGACAAACCTTTTACAGATTCTGAGAGCACTGTATAAATGTGTCAGGAGTAAATCCTTGATGAGTTTTTTTAGGGCTTCTTTCTGCAAACAGAGATATTGCACCGTGCGGGACTAAATTCGCTTTGAGGGTAGGCTGAGTGCCTGATTTTTCGTGGAGTCTTTTTTATAAGAGTTTTAAGCGCACAAAAACTATAACTCTTAAAACTGTTGACAAATGTTTTGACAATGGTTGACATTTATGACATTTATAGAGTGGGTGCATTTTTGTCAAAAGTGGAGTTAAATACTAAATTAAAAATATTGATAAATAGTTTTACATGTTCGAATGGATTTATTCGAACACCACCCACTGTTTAGTTTTGCAACTATTAGCGCAAGTACTTTAAATTATGTAATTATAACCACATTTTTAATTAAGAGTTAAAATTTTTAAACACGTTTTTCTAAACTTACTGAGATTCCCTACTTTTCAGGTTCACTGAAGATAGACTGATAAATCCAAAACCGTTCGTTCTGAATAAAAAACCAACTATAATTCTAATCCATTTGGATGTTTAATTAATTTTTTTAATTAAAATTACAACGGAAGTTTTCACTTCGATGTTAAAGTTTATTAATATAAGTATGGTTTTAATAAATGTATATTTGTCTCTTATAAAATTCTGTAAAGTTTTTCTTAAATTTTTGTGTGTAAAAATCATCATAGTATTATAAAACGGTTATACTTACAAAAGCTATATTTGTCATAACAACCGTCGACGTTAAGTTATCTGCGTCGAAAAGTGTAACGCTTCCATGTTCATCCCTATAAATAAATTCGGTATCTGTAACAAAAGAATATATATTAGAACATAAATCAGCTGACAAATTTATGGAATTATATATCTAACCTAAAACGTGAAAAGGGCGTAATTTCCGTGGAACAACGTCAGTGTAATTCAGAAAAATGCGAACGTATATCTCTGCTCCTCTAAGACAGCCGTTTACAGATTTTGTAAGGAACCGCAGTCGGGTGAACTGATAAGTGTTGCGTAACAAAGAGTTTAACAAAAAAGTCTTTTCTACCTTTCTCTACAATGACAGAAATATCTAAGGAATTACACGAAACAATAAAAAAATGCGACCACTTATTTTTATTAAACATCCAAGCTAATTTGGTCTCTCTGGATTATCAGAGAAGTTGTACGTATAAAGATCATTATAATGACCTATAATCCAATACACATAGTGCGCCATAATACATTTATTTCTCTACTTTTAGAACATAAACACAATGACTGCTTATGTCCTTAAGTCAGTCGTATCACGTTCTCAAGCCAGTTAGTCGTAGTTCGGTTGAGAAAGGAGGAAGGTAAAAGAGCAGATCCTAGATCTTAGTAACTTCCTAAGGACGATAAGCATGTATTACAAATACCAAGTAACATCTCTTGCACAAAACACCAAATAAATAGCAAATCTTATCTCAGAATAAGAAAAGTAACGGCTAGTTCCCGGTGTTCAAAATTTGGAGCTACTTGGCTAAGGGTAGAGGGCTTCTACAGAAATGTTTCGATCCATAGTTTACGTTTAAAGATGCAAATTAGATATAAAAGTACTGCCAGAAACAAAAAAGATAGAAAAAGGAACGGACAAGTGTAAAGGTTTTGTTTATTTCTATAGTGGAGTAGGGAAAGAGCAAAGAGTAGCAGCAGCTATACGTATACTGATAAAAAAGGCTGTTATGAAATAATATGATCTAAAAACAAATAATTTTTACAAGAGTTAAGATAAAGCTAAAAAAGGTGATTTAGTGGTAGTGGGCGCATACTCACCTCTTTGATATAAAAAGGACGAGATAAAGGATAACTTTGGCGGCGAGTTGACGGACTTAATAGAAAGTATTAGCAGCAGCAAGAAAGTAATTCTATTAGATGACTAAAACACGTGAATCAGAGCAAGATACTTTTTTCTTTTGAAGAGTAAAAAGTAAATATAAGCCCTGTAGTTATTTATGTACTAAGGGCATTAAGTAGATATTTATGCCCGAGAGCGACTATCTTACAAACACATGAGTCTCTGGCCCGAGTGTTTGTAAGTCACCCGAGGGTATACACATCTATTAATTCCCACGGTGCATACAAAATTTTATGTCATACTACACTTGAGTGCAAAACAATCGACTCAAAAGTGATATTTGAGGTTACACCTTCTGTTTTAATGTAAGAAGTATGAACATAAAAATATGTCATGTGCAAACAATAACTTTATTATTGAACTTACAAAAACTGCTATTGAATTATTTGGAAGACACATTATAAAAACAATATGCAATACCAACAGAGTTTCCTAAATATTAATCATTGGAACTAACGCAAGAAAGACGTTATGAACAGAGAAATCAACAATTACACAATGAATTTCTTTATTTTTCAGTATTTGATATTATCACCCCTACTCCTAATTACACTTTCCAATCGATTTCGCAAGGATCGGATGACTTTTATAATAAATTCTTATGGCATTGCTTCCCATTCATCATTAAGCTCAGATCTCGATTCCATTATGCTCCTTGGTGCATGATTCATATCCTGGACCCTTCGTTTAAGCTCATCCCAAACATGCTCTAACACCACGTGTTCCTCCAAAATGTCTGTGATATAACGATCCGCCGTTAAAACTCCTCAACATCCTCCACCAGGCACGAAAACCAACTCGGTTTTTTCATCCATGGAAATGCCTGCCCAAAACATACGAGAACCGTCTCCATATGACGCAATTTCTCGTATACAACATTGAGTAAATCGGTCTCCTGGCCTTCTATAGACTTGATGCCTCTTGTCGTTGCCATGTAGGTATATCCTACTTTCGTCGGAGAATAATACCTGACTCCATTGATAGTCGCCCCAATCCAGATGTTCTCGAGCAAGTTCTAATCGCCTTTTCTTCTGGACTGCAGTTAGCTTTTGACCCGTAGCTGCCCTTTTTGGTGTCAGATTGACTGCCTTTAGTCTCCCTCTGACTGTCCAAACACTGGTAACTACACCTCGGATCTCGCTAAGCTTTCCTTTGAGATTCTTCTTCTTCTTAGTCGTTGACCTGACGCAAGTATCGTGATATCATGAAGCTATTAGCTAAATTTCCCAATGTTCCTCCACGTTTTTCTATCTTCTGCCATTCGAGTACATTCTGACAATGGAGCGCCAATGGTAGCAACAATATGGTCCGTGTATCGTGTGGGAGATCTACCTCTATTTCTTTTGCCTTCTACTTTTTCCTGGATGGTAAGTTTTTCAAGACCATTTTTTCGAAGCACATGTCCAAAATAGCTTATTATTTGTTCTGATATTTGTGTTCTTAGTATTTTCTTTATGTTTAGCTGGTCCAGTATGGATTCATTTGTTCTTCGGGCCACCCATGGTATTCTCAGCATTCGTCTCTAGCAGTACATCTCAAATACATCTATGTTCTTTTTGTCTTTCTCAGTAAGGGTCCAGCATTCCGATGCATAAGTAAAAACTGGAAAAACTAGACTTCTTACTAGTCTCATTTTTGTATCGGTAGTTATTTCATGGCTTTTTCAAATTTTTGTTAATTTTGCCATAGCGCTTTCGATACAAGAAATCGATCATCTCTCTCCGTTGTTATTAGTTTACGGCCTCCTCCTTAGTGGCGGACATAATCAGCAGTATCTTGGTACCGACGATACACTCGGGACACAGCAGATTGGCTTAAATTTAGTCGATTTGCCAGGGCCCTCTGACCCAGGCCTTCTCACAATAACGCTACTGCTTGAACTGCTTTGACGGATGTGGTATCCATTTGTAATGCAGTTGCGAACTTAGTGACTGATGTATTAGTTGGTTTGCTATGAAAATTGATACGTACGATGTTACGTATTAAGCGTTAACTAACGCGTTACTTAACGCGTTAAGTCGGTGCGTGTCTATTTACATGAGTCAAATTCTGACCCCCTCTCTACGTGTTGCATTATTTACTTGTAATAAGTCATCGGATTCACCAAAAAACAAAACTTTTTAAAACTAAATAATGAAGGTAATGATTATACACTAAATATTTTTAAATTTACACTTTTTAGATTGAAACAAGAGACATACTTTCGCAAAATAATTTTGAGTCGATTATTTTGCACTCAAGTGTAGTTTGTTAGAGTGAGAAATACCGTCGTTAGGGTAATGATGTCAAATATGGTCATTAAGGAACATCTACGGTTGTCAAACCTAAAAAGTTAAAATGTCAAATCTATCTATCACCAGATCTTTCCAGAATTGCCAATTTTATGTAAGGACTACTAAATAATGTTATGTAGTTATATTAATTTAATTCCATATTTCTTAACTTTATTAATAAATATTATTAAGACGTTATCAATTTTTTTTTGTCTTTATGCATGTGCCCGCACAGTTTAATTTTTATTTGCCGGAGTTTCGAGTTTTAGTTGAGCTTTGACTACTATCCTTATAATAATTACGAATAAAGATTTTTTAAAACGTAACAATGGGAACCTGTCTTTCAAAAAAGAATAATAAAACAACAAAAATATAGAAATAGCAAGAAATAAGTTTGTAAAAATTATAACAATTCCCTGGAATAAATACATTAAATTAAAATTGGGAGTAATAGCTCTGGTATGGTCATGTGAAAAGAATGGACGACGACAGGCTGCCAAACCAAATTTTAAAATGGACGCCAAGGGAAAGAAGGAAGAGAGGAAGGCCAAAACAATCCTGGCTGGGCGGCATTCAGAAGGCAATGTCGGAAAAAAACCTTCACCCTGGCGAATGGAATGTCCGACGTAGCTGGAAACTGGAAACCGGAAGGCGGACAACGCTATAAAAAACCGGAAAAAAAAAAAGTAAGAGCTCTAATATACTATTTGTTTTTAATACTATATTGGTAACTTGAAACCTAAAAACTGAAGTAAGAACACACAAATAAGCTACAGTGATTTGAAATGTGGTGTTACAGAAAGATGCTTAGAATAGCATGGACACAGAAGAAAATGAACACGTAAGTATTGCGAGAAATGGGCAAGCAAGACGCAATAATAAATATAATAAAAAAAAGAAAGTTGCAATATCTGGTACACATATTAAGGGGGCAGCGATATAAAATGCTAATAATTAATAATGCAAAGAAAGATAAGAAGAGGAAGGAGTAATAGGAAGAGGCAGAGTAGTAAGGATGTGAAAATTTAAAGGACATGTTTAGATGTAGTTCACTAGAACTCTTCAGAGCAGCGGTAGATAAAGTAAACATAGTGATGATGATATCCAACCTCCGATAGGGAGAATTAAAGAAGAAGATATATTCTATGAGAAAATGTTTTAATGAAAGAGGTGATAGATGAGCGTAATATTTTAATATTATATTATGAGCTTTCTGCCCATATTATAGCAGTAGAATATTTTATAAATTCAATAATTCCCTAAATCATTAATTAAAGAATCAACTTTTTTGTCATGTCATAAAAAATTTTAGACGAAAAAATCAGGTTAGCGTACTTTACTGGATCGTTGCGTATACTGAATGAATAATTTTATGGTTCAAACAGTTGAAAGTTTACTGATAAAATAAACGAATATAGAAAGTGAGAATATTAAGGAGCTTTTTGTTGCCCTAGTAACGCACCGTTCAAATTACATTCATAGTTGATTCTCAAGAGGACGTGGCGGGAATTTGTGAGCAGAAAGGTTACATGCAAATATCTTTTTTGTGGCAAAAACAAAAAAGCAAAGCACGAAGTCGGGATACGATACATGAAATATAACTTTGGTTCTGACTAGTTGTAAATCCACAGACAGACACAGACGTAAAGAGATATAAAAATTTTTTTTGGTAAAACAAAATATTTATTGTTTTACTTATATTTACCAAATAGTTTGTTAAATTGTTAATATATTTTTTATTACGTCAATAAACGAATCAACTTTTATTTGGCAAATTTTAACAATTTAGCCACAAATAGCCACAAATAGCCACTTAAAATTATGAACAGCTGACCCGGCAGACTTCGTACTGCCTCAATAGATAAACAAAAGATAGACTTTTGTATACAATAAACTGAAAGCAAACAAAAGATATTCGTAATTAATAAACAAAAAATCCCCTATACGAATAAAATTTTATTATTATTTTCAATTAATGACATATGATATTTAAAGTAATAAAGTTTGAAGTGTAACAGTTATAATCTGAAACTTGCCTTACTCATAATGAATATAACATCTTTATTAACATACATTCAAAACAACAGTGTCAATTAAGTTTTAAAATATTTTCAATTACACAGGAATCATAAGGTTGCATGATCAATTGTTATGTCACAACGATGTCACAAGTCCTTAGAAAATAAAGTGTGCAAAACCATTTAGTATAAACCGGCTATACCATAAGTTTTAATTTAACACATTCACGACCAGCCGTCACACAAGTGTGACGGTGAATTTTTCGTAAGAACTGCTGACACACATGTGTGACACCGAACTAACATGATGAAATGTAAAATAATTTTACCACGGTTTATCACAGTGCGTCTAAATTCATAGTCCACTTGAACAATCCTTCTTTTATAAGCTATGGCTGGGTTGTGATCTCGACGTTTAAAAAACAAAGAAATAACCCATACATTTACAGCACGTATGCAAACATCAAATACGGAAAGTATCGTTATTATGAATAATTTAGACAGGTAATATAACTATGTAACTTATTTATAAACAGTGTAATCCCTTACTATTTGTTTTAGACGTATTAACAATGTCAAAACGACATCTAAGTAGACGAGGTCTTCAATTAGAGGCTGTGATGGCTAGTAGAAAAGTTAGTGAGTACAGAGATACCGAACATATTAAATATGAATTCGAGGGGGACCATAATAATGAAATATTTTATTCTAGTGAAAGTGAATATTCTCCTTTTTTCTCAAGAAAATACTGAGGCGAACTGGCTTGATGTAGAGGAAGATATTGAGATACATTAGTTTACTGAACATGAAAATATAAAAGTAGAAATTCCTGTTGACGCAACACCTATACAATATTTGTCATTACTATTTGATGTAGAACTTTTGATAAAAATCATAGAGTGGAAAAATCGCAGAGCTGCTTCACGCAAAGAAAACCCTTATTTAAATAAATATTTCTTTTTAAGTCGCTGGATGGATATTAATATTGACGACTTAAAAAATTTTTGGGTGTCTGCATGTTAATGGGAAACATAAAACTTCCCTCCTTACGTTCATAGTAGAGCACAGATCCACTATATCACTTTTCAATATTTGGAAAAACTATGCAGATTAAAGTTTAAAGCTATTCTTCAAAATATTTGTTTTTACAAGCCGGAAGACATAGAAGTTCAAGATCGACTTCACAAAACTAAATTCAGTTATATTAAACTAAAAACATAGTAAATATGGAATAAGAATTTATAAGATTACTAGCTCTGATCGATTTTTACTAAATTTCCTAATCTACAGCGGCAAGGGGACAGTAGTAAATAAAAATGGGTATTCGTTTGAAGTAGTTAACAGCCTTTTTACTGAATATTTAGAGAAGGGGCACACTGTATACATGGACAATTATTACAACAATTATGAGCTTGCCAAGTTTTTACATGAAAAGAAGACCTAAGTTTGTGGAACATTAAGAAAAAATAGAAAAAGTAACCCAAAGAGTGTTATTACAAAAAAAAATTAAGAAAGGACAAGTCGTATGGCAAAGAAGAGGTCCAATCAGAGTATAAAATGGAAATATAAGAGAAATGTAATAATGATTTTATCCAAGCATGGTTCCGAAATGGTTGTAGTTGAAAATCGTAGAGGCCAAAAACAAATGAAGTCAGTAATGATACGTGACTAGAATTCCTTTATGTCGGGAATTGACAGAATTGACCAGATGACTTAATATTATGACACACCACGAAAAACTTTGAGATGTTACATGAAAGTTTTCTTTCACTTAGTAGATATTTGCACGTGGAGTGGCAACTGGTTGTTGAATAAAAATAGAAACACGTCAAAGAAAACAAGAATGATTAAACATTTATTGGGACAAACATAACATCCAAGCAGAAAAAAGTTGTTGCGGAACACAACTTGAAAAAAAAAATGAGCAGAAAAGATGTCGACAGTGCAGTGCAAACCAAACAAGGGCTGTCACCTGGTATACATGTCAGAAATGTAAGGGGAGTGGCACAGAAAAGACAATTAAATTTATGTTTAATTTTTTATTGGAAGTAATTTTTATTTTTGTTAATGTTAAAGAAATAAATGATTTTTTTATAAGTAGTAGCTAAAAATTTTTATATCACATATTTGTGACACTTGGATTATGTTTAAATTTTTATTACTATAAATCAGTGTCACACATGTGTGACATTATCCAAAACAATTTTTTTTATAATCCTTGTTCAATCATAATACTCCCCAAAATGGTGGATTTGGCATGTTCCTTTCAAGTATAACAACAATTAGATTGTCTGGACAGACCTAAAAATAGGTTGGCCGTGAATGTGTTAAAAGCCGTTTACAATACAAATTAATAATATTATCTTTGTCTACATGTAACATGTAACACAACACAGATAAAACATAGGTGGTGAAGTTTTATTATTTCGATGTTGCTTATAATAGTTTACAGATCAAAAAAACACAAACGTTGTCGGAATAATAATTCCATCATCAGGTTAAAAAGCAGGTTAACATGCCTGAGCCACCAAAATATTAGGGTACAACCCTTTACAAAAAATTGAAGTTAACAAAAAATGTACATGTTGTTGTTTAAAAGTGAGTGATGTTTAATACTTTTTTAGATTTAACTTCATGTGTTGTCTGGCCATCGCAATGGCCAGACGCACGGGAAACGTTGAAATCATCGATTTACGCGGGATCACGACATCCTCTCCTTTGTATTTTTTTTAAATGATTGTAACCTCAATAACGTTATTTATTAGCCTTTTTACAGCCAGTCTTACTGTGTTCCATTGCACAGTCGAGGAGGAATGATAACTGATCCTACTTTTAACTGCAAATTGTGAGGTAATTTCAATGAATTTAAAATCTCCGTGGGATAGTTAACTACGCCATCCTGGTTGAAAACTGTGTTAACTGAACTAAAGAAAATCAACTGTCCCAGAAGAAAATTCTAAATGGTCCCATTGAGATCATTGACATCTTTATTTTGCAAAAACACGCTGAATAAGCTCCTCTTTTGAGTTTGTGATGTGTCCAAAATCTGTAAGTCATGTGATGAATCCGGTCAAGGTGTTCTTGCGACTTTACCATTTGCTATGTCTAAAAACTGTTTCGAAAACACATTTGCAGTTTGATTTTGTTGCAAAAATACTCCCATGTTAGTTGTTAAGTGTCTGTCCATGAAGTGTCTTTACGTGCCACCGCAAATGTGATGATTTTACGCGTACGTTTAGTTCATCAGCAATAGTTGATCGGGCAACAACTAGCAGAGTCTGACAAAAATCACCTGACAACAGAATCATGTCCCTCCCAAAAATATTTTGCTTGTCACGAAGATCTTCTGTCTAGTGGCTCCAGTGAGCCACCTATGAGCCATTGTGCATTCGTCCCAAACAATCAATTTGTATACCTGTAAGATCTTTGCTATTGCGTTATTTTTGGCGATGTTGCAAATTGGTGTTTCGTTGATTTGTATGTTTAATGGTAATTTCAAAGCAGAATGTGCAGTTCTACCGTAATTAACTGTTTCGGTTAATGCTACACTGTTGACTGTTGTTCCCTTTGCAACTCGTGCGTTAATGCACCGTGCATATGACGATTGGGTGCTGTCATTCTCAAACAAGACATTTGTTGTGTAGGATTCGACGGCGCACACGATACAAAACATCCTCAGATATGTCATCTCTATACTTAACCCATAAATCTGTTTGGATTCGAGGAAAAATATGTAGATATGAAAATCGCAAACAATGTACGAATGTTACGAGTTTTTGAGCGTATTATCCGAGTATCAATCGTTGTCGAGTAAATGTAATAGTTGACATACATACATTTACTGTTCTCAGTTGTTCAAACCATGTCGGATCACAAACATTCACCAGTTAACGAACATGTAACGAATTTGACAACCTTCACAAATTAATTTAGTCGATAAGTACCCTTGTGTCCACATCATTACGCCTTTGCGATGATGTAAATAGACTCGCTGAGGTCTCTTAACCCAAAGACTTAGACCCATATTATACGAAAACTTTTCTTCCTTACATCAAAGGTGTCACTTAGAAAATCGATAGAATTCTTAAATTAAGACGAATAAAGACAATATTTTTGTTCACTGACAAAAACTTTTATCTCTTGTCCGATTAATAAAAAAAAACATTCCAAATGAACAACATGGAGTTTTTCACATTCGATGTGCAGACTGACCCCGATCTCATATATAAAAAATCAATTTTGTCTCTATACAGGACACAAAATTTATTTTGAAAACTCCAAAACCATAGCCTCCATCCGCTTGTATAATCCAAGAATTATACGAGAATCCATAGAAATTGAAACAATGCCAAATTTTCTCAATAAAAGAGATGACCGGTTACCTTCGACCTCTCTTAAAGAAAATATCGTCCGTTCGAGCCTCCAATTAAAATCTAACCGTCAGAAATGTTCGCACCAACCCCCCACGTACTCCAGTTCCAACCACCTCTTTAAAAGATTAAAGATTAAAGATTAAAGATCTTTAATATTTAAAGATTAAAAAGAACTGCACGTCAAATAAAATCAGAAGTTGATGCGTTTTTTACTATTATCAATATTGATATGGTTGACGAAATTCTAATTTTTACCAATTGATATATAAATGAACATAGAGATAAAACGCAATATTTGAGAGATAGAGATTGCAGGAATGTGGACAGGAGTGAGTTATTGGCCTTTTTTTGACTCCTTTATTTGATTGGCATTAAGCACGGCAATCACACAAATGTGATGGAACTTTGAGAAAAAGATGGCACAGGGATTGATATTGTTCGAGAGGTAATGAGCTACAAACGTTTCCTATTTATTGCACGTTCATTGAGATTTGATGATAATTATACAAGGAGTGAATTGTTAAAACTCATACAATTTGTCAGAGTATACAACAATTGATGAAATGCTCCATCCCTTTAGAGGTAGGTGTAGCTGGATACAATATATCCAACAAACCTGCTAAGTACGGGATAAAAATGTACGCGGTATGTGATGCTCAAACATTTTATACCGCCAATTTATAGATATATTGCGGTAAACAGTCAAGTGGATACGACGTATCAAATTCGGCCTTTGACGTTGTAAAACGTCAAATAGAGTCCGTAGAAATGACAGGAAGAAACATAACAACAGATAATTTTTATACTAGTATTCCGTTAGCTAGATATTTGCTGCAGAAGAAAGTTACTCTGCTTGGGACGCTGAAGAAAAACAAAAGAGAAGTTCCTCAAGAATTTCTTCCACATAAATCAAGGGCAGTTCAATCTAGCATATTTGGATTTCAAAAAGATTATATGGTTACCTCTTACGTGCCGCGTAAAAGTAAGTTAGTCATATTATTATCGTCTATGCACAACGAAAGTACAGTTGACATGGATACTAAGAAACCACAGTTGACTTTAGATTACAATAAAACAAAAGGAGTAGTTGATAGTGTAGATAAATTATGTTCATCATACAGTGTTTCACGAATTACTAAAAGATAGCCGTGTGTTATATTCTATATTTAATGAATATTGGAGGTATAAGTGCTACATTCTACATTCCGCTGCAAATTCTGGAAAATAACTCAAAAGGAGACATTTTCTCAAAAACCTTGCAATGAACTTGATGAAAGAACACCTTCATACACGATCACAAATTAAAACACTTTTACGTGATATAACCGAGTTCCTGTCCAGGATGTTTCCGAAGCAACCAGTACGAAAGACAAGTCAAGTACAGTCAAGAAGATGAAAATACTGCTAAACGTGGTAGATGCTGCAATTGTTAAAGTGAAAAAATCAAGTCGTATACCTCTATGAAATGTACACAATGTAGTGCATTCACTTGTAAAAGATATTCTAAATCTAATATTGTATGTATTATTTGTAATGATCAAATAAATTAAAAGTTTTTTTTTACAATTTATTAAAATTAGTTAAATTAATAAAGCGTTCTTATTTTTTGACAAAATAAATAACGATACAGTTAAGAGCGTAGGCCCAAAATTTCGGGCCAATGCCTTTTAAATGCATTTATTTTTTTCGAATCCTGAGAAAACTAATTATTATTTTGAGGGCCAAAAATCCCTGAAAACTTCTATAATGTTTATTTTAGTAAGTTACTGGGGTGAAAAAGAAGAAAAAATTAGGTGTGATTTTTACTTTCAAATATTAAAGTTAAAAAACTTTCTGTTTATTCTAAGGGACTTTCGGCCCTCGGTAATAATGTAATCTTTTATTGTGCGTTTAAATTTTTTTAAAATATTTAATAGCTTTCTCAGATTTAAAAAAAAAATGAATGCATTTTAAAAAGCATTGGCCCAATATTTTGCGCCTACGCTATTAATCAATAATTTAAAGTGTCGAAAACACTAAGAAACTACATGGCAGCAAATTGCTGCGGCGCGCCTGATGTAATCATTTAGGGCGCGCCTGGCCGAAGGTTAAAAAAATTTCAATAATTTTATTTGCTAAAAGTTTTATTAAAACTTGTCGTTTCTTATAAAATATTTTTTAATTGCAGTTCTGAATATTGTTAATTAATGTAAGAGTCATTTTTTTTTAAATGGCTATCTTGGCTCCTATGGGTTGTTGGAGCATTTTTTTTTTAAGTTGTGGTTTTGAACCAGCTTAGAAATATTTTTTAGCCATTTAATTTGAACTTAATTCTACGGGGTTGATGTAAATGTTTATAAACTTAAAAACTTCTATTTATTATTAAATTCTTTTGTGTACATAATTGTAGTTTTTTTTTACTTAACGAGGAAATTACCCCCGGATTATTAAAATCCGTTCAGTCAAATTATTTGGAGCATTAGAAATTTTTTTTAAAATAGCTACATTTAAACAAATTTTAATAAACAATAAAAAAGTTATTAACAGTATTCAAAAACAGTAATTTTGTTGTTCATTTTGCAATAACTTTTTTATTTATTAACCGATTTTAGTTTAGCATCTTCCATTTTGTATTTGTATTTTTTTTTCCAAAAAAGTTGTCTGTTGACGTCAAATCTCTTGATAAATAAGTTTTTAAGTTATAATAATGAGATTGACGTTTTGATTGTTTACTGAAATATAGTCCAATAAAAAATTGATGAATCACTAGATGAGAGTCTTTTTGTAATATCTCATACTATGTACACATTTCAACTGTCAAACCCGTCTATATAGTGTCGAGTAAAAAACTAATTTAGTTAGCGCCATGATTTTAATTTTATAATATTGATGCAAACATTTTATTTTAAAATTCAAGCATATCGTATTATCCTTAACTATAATGTCGCTGCATCTTAAATATTTGCAAAGGAGATAATTTGAAAACCAAACGTAAAGTTCCGATGGCATCTCAAATCGATACTCGTCGTCGTAGCAACTGAAACTGTGTGTATAATATAAAGTAAGAAGATGGTAAATGAATATGAGGTCTTTGCCTCTGACTATTACTACAGTGTTTAAAAAAATGAGTATAATATTTATTTGCGGAGCTGTATCTTTTTTATAAACAAATATGAGAAATGTCAATACGCATACCTATATTTTAGCTAAAAATAATAACAACCGTCTGTGGTATTAAAACCATGTATCTTATGTTAACGTTCATGATGCCCTTTTGGGTACCTAAACTAAACTAAAAAAGTATACATCCTGCAATACATAAGTTTTTATCTAGAATGTGTAGTTTTTGAAGTTATACTTCTAAACGCACGGTCGGCGTTGGAAATTTGCATGAGAGTGAATCTGTGAAACCATTACATATGTAAGATAATGAGTAAGAGAGAGACAGAAGATATATTTTCTCTTTTTTCCTCTCTCGAGAATAAAAATGTTCCTTTTGTATATATATTTAATATTATATATATATTATATATAATATTGTATATATATATAATATAATATGTATTAATATTATTATTTATGTGATATGTTTTGTATTATTTAAAATTAAACGTTTATAATTATTTTAGGCTTTTGTATTTCAAAATAATCACTGTTTTACCGAGAACTGTCAATTTTGAAATCTGTTAGTGTCATTTTTAATTGGCAAATCCTTTACGCGTTTGGTTCATACGCTGGTGGTTGTGAGTTCAAATCCCAATTATGAATTTCCTTTTTTATTTTGGAAATATTTACATACCTGAAGTTAATCTTATTAAATATATGTAATATATGCAAAAAACATAAATTTTAAAATAAAATAAAAATTTACAACATAATCCGAGTTGTTGGTTTTTTATTTTTATCTTCGTAAAGTAAGTTTTATGTATATTGGCAGTTTTAAATACTTATGAATATTACATTTTAATTTTGTGTATTATTATATTGAATTATGTTGCAATGTATTTATTGTATTGTAATTTTTATATTAATAACAAAATAAACAATGAATTTTACTGCAGAGTATGTGTAAATTTTTTTTTGCATTCAACTCCTTTTATACATATATAAAAATAAAAATATATATTTTCATTAAAATATTGATACAATCCTTCATTTACTATACTCCTATTACAGGTCAAATGTTTATATACAGCAAACGATGCACCATATACCTATATAACTAATTCTTTTTTTCTTTATGCTCTCTCTTACCTATAGCATTACATATGTAAGGATTGTGCAGATTGACTCCTATATAAATTTTTAACGGCGAACGCGTGTATAGAAGTATAACTTCTACCGGCAGTCCCACTGGACTGCCACACCCGTTTTTTTAATATATTGAAATGAATGAAAAAGATCCTTTTTTTTGCTGTAATGTCATAACCCAGTAAAAGTTTCAATAACCACGAGATAATACACTTCGGTTAAAAATAGCGCTTAGTAATTTTTCGATTTTTTAAGTGATTTTTCGGCTTCGTTTCATGTGATAATAAACTATAAACAACTTATAAATTTATTCTAATTTAATTATTTATCTCTTTAAATGAAAAAATCAAAAAATGTTAATTGTTGATGTAGATAAGTGACTTGGTTCATTTATATAGATATATAATTATTGTTCTAATATTGTTTATTTAATATTTAACTATATCATTAACCCATTAGTTCCCAACGTAGCGTAAATGCAACATTTTTAATTTTATTTTTTTTTTAATGTATCACTACTTAAATATAATTTTTATTACTACATTTTATTTAAAATAGTAAATAAAATACGAATCTAAGCTTGTGGACAGTTGTTTACATCAGGGCAAAGTCCCTAAGAGCTGGAACAACTCTAAAGTAATCTTATTACACAAGAAAGGTGATAGTCGAAAATTGGAAAACTACAGACCCATCAGCCTACTGTCACACCTGTTTAAAATAGTCACCAAAGTCATAACTACTCGACTAATAAGGAAATTAGACGAATACCAACCACATGAACAGGCAGGTTTTAGAAAAGACTATTCAACTTCCGATCAC
Source organism: Diabrotica undecimpunctata (assembly GCF_040954645.1). Classification (NCBI taxonomy): domain Eukaryota; kingdom Metazoa; phylum Arthropoda; class Insecta; order Coleoptera; family Chrysomelidae; genus Diabrotica; species Diabrotica undecimpunctata. The sequence goes on along the minus strand of NC_092804.1, from coordinate 134,488,745 downwards.
CTGTTAACCACAAAAATATTAATAGAAAAATGTAACGAATACAAGTTTCCAGTTTTCCTAGCATTTGTAGACTACGAAAAAGCTTTCGATACCATAGAACACACGGCCGTAATAAACGCAGATACTTTATCACCCAAACTGTTCACCTTAGTTTTGGAGGACGTTTTTAAAAACCTAAATTGGAAATATAAGGGAATAAACATCAATGGCCGCTACCTCAGTAATCTACGATTTGCAGATGCCATAATCCTGATAGCTACTGACCTACAAGAAATGCAAACCATGCTTTTAGAACTAGATACCGAATCTTCTAAAATAGGACTAAAAATGAATTTAAACAAAACAAAAGTCATGCGCTCCGAAGACACCGTGACAATAATAAACGATAAAGTTATAGAAAAAGTTGAAGAATATAAATATATACTTAGGACAAAAAATAATACTAAATAGGGAAATTCAAACTGAAGAAATAAAAAGAAGAAGAAAGTTAGCTTGGGCAGCATTCGGTAAACTGAAATATATACTCAGAAATCAACAAATTCAATTAAATCTTAGATCTAAAGTTTTTGATGCATGCATTATTCCGACATTAACTTATGCGGCACAAACATGGACAATCACAAAAAAGAATATGAATATACTTAGAGTCACTCAACACGCGATAGAAAGAGCAATGCTAGGTATATCACTTAAGGACAAGAAAACAAACACATGGATAAGACAGAAAACCAAAGTCACCGATGTGGTGCAAAAATCATTAAAGTTGAAATGGGAATACGCTGGACATGTAGCTAGGAGCGATCTAAACAAATGGCACAGATCAATTTTAACCTGGAGACCATACCAACACAAAAGACCCAGAGGCAGACCTCCTATGAGATGGACAGATGCTCTGAAAAGGACTGCAGGGAAAAATTGGCTACAAGTAGCGTAAAATAAAAAACAATGGAAAGGAAGACTTGAAGAGGCTTATTTTCAGATGTGGACGTGAATGGCTAGACGAAGAAGAAGAAGAAGATGTGATGTGCAATATTTTGGAAGACATAGTTGTAATATGTACATAAACGGAAAACCAAATAAGTTTGGGTTCATACTATGGTGTCTATGTAGTTCAAATGGCTATTAATTTAAATTTTTACCTTTTGGTGGAAAAATAAGTAGTGCTTATGAAAACGAGTTGGGTCTAGGAGAAAAAGTTGTGCTAGATTTGTTATCAGTGATTGAACGGAAATCTAATCATCGCAACTTTTTCTCATCTTACAAGCTATTCGGTTTGCTAAAAGAAAAAGGATTTTACGCTATTGAGACGATCCACGAAAACAGCACTTGTAATAGTATAATGGAAAGTGTAAAAAATATTAAAAAACAAGATCAAGGTATTTACGATTTTTCTTACAATTCTGAACAAAGTGTATTGTTAGTTAGATGGAATGACAATTCTGTAATGACAGTTGCAACAAATAATTGTACCATTGAACCTCTCGCAGGTGGAAAAAGATATGAGAGGAAAGAAAACAAAATCCATCTAATTTCTTAGCCAAAATTGATAGCTGAGTATAATCGTGGTGTTGATTTGCATGATAACGGCATATCAAATTACAGAATAAAGGTAAAAGGAAAAAAATAGTGGTGGCCCCTTTTTATGAATGTGATTGATAGTGTTATTGTTAATGCGTAGAAAATATATAACGTGGCAAATAAAACCAAAATGTTACAATTAGATTTTAAGTCTTACGTAGCAGTTACCCTTATGAAAATTGAAGTACCGCTCATCGATGATAACGTCCAAGGAGAGGGCATATCGGCTTCAAATGATCCAATCAACAATCCTACAAGATCCAATTCATTTCAGAGGAAGAGAACAAAGCAAGAAGAAGATGCAGACAGTGCAAAAGTACTATATATATATATATATATATATATATATATATATATATATATATATATATATATATATATATATATATATATATATATATATATATATATATATATATTGTGGACCACTAGAACAAATATGTGGTACCCCAGGAACGTTAAGAGACCAAAGAGGCGCCCGAATCTCAGATGGGATTATGATATTAGAAAATTAACAGGAACAACGTGGTCTCGAATAGCACAAGATAGAAAAATATGGGCGCAAATGAGCGCAAATTATTAGAACAACGTATAACTAAGACATCGTCGAATAATAATAAGAACATAGAATAACATTGAAATAAGGGAGGCTACACCGTAATTGGAAACGGTTGATAAAGCTGCACATGCTGATGATGATGATGATATATATATACATACATGTGTGTGTGCCAAAAAAAAATTTTTTTTTTGGCAAATCTCATCGTTGCGTATATGCAACAAATAAGTATTTAGATATAATTTTAGCAATAAAATGCAATAAAAAAAACAAAATTTGTTTTTCTTCTACTCTTGGGAACTAATGGGTTAACTTATGACTCGCAGTTTATTTTCAATAATGTAATGTAAATAAAGCGAAAAGTATCCAAAACCCAGATGAGAATTACTACTTGGAATATCCGATCGCTCACTCAACTCAAGGGACCACGAAATAACCCAAATGCTGAAAGAGAAAGAAATAGACATTTGTGCTCTGCAGGAAACAAACAAGAAAGGAAAAGGTCAATTAAAATTAGGTGAATACATACTAATCTACAGTGTAGTAGCAACAGAAAACAGGGCCAAAGAAGGTGTAGCCTTACTAATAAAGAGTGTTAATACATATCAGAAAGGATGGTAACAGCAAACATAAGAATAGATAGGAAAAACATGAACATCATCGGAGTATATGGTCCAGAAAATAACAAGCCTCAAACAAAAATCAAACATCAGCAGATGTAGGTAGCGACCATAGCCTAGTATTATGTAAAATAAGAATCATCCTGAAATACTTCACAGCCAACAAAGCGGCGCCAACAAAAACAAAAATCAAAGTAGAAGCACTTAATACGGAATCCACGAAATATTTATAAATGAAAAGAATATCAGAGAAGATCGCTGGGAATAAAATATTAGAAAACGATAACATCGAGGAAAGCTGAAAAAACTCAAAAATATCATAATTAACGCACCAACAGAATCACTTGGAGAGAAGAAAGTAACGAACACTAACTTATTAAAAAAGAAAATACCATGGTTCAGAGAGGAAGTAAAGATAAAATGCAAATGAAAGAAAAAAGCCTATTTACAATACAGCACACAACAAAAACAACAGGCATATAACCACTATAAACGAATCAGAAATGAAACGAGTACTTTAGTTAGACAAATTAAAAGGGAACATTGGCAAAGCTTCTCACAATAAATGGAAAACGACTTCTACAAAGTACAAAAAGAAATATGGAGAATGATCAGAATATAAAAAAAAGATGAACATACTAATAAAAACAAAACATATTCAGAAGGAAACATGGATAGACTACTTTCGATCCCTATCTGCTTAATGTGACGATAATGAACCACCAACACCAGAGGTGACGAAAAATGAAGAAATAAATATTGAGGAGGAAAAAGTAAAGGAAGCATTAAGGAAATTAAAAAATAGAAAATCACTATGAGAGAACGGGATACTGAACAAATAACAAAGTATGTAGGACCAGATCTGAACAAACAACTATTAAAACTTATCCAAAAAATAATAGAACAAAACAGAACTCCTCAATAATGGAGATCAAGCATCCCAATACCTCTCTTCAAAAAGTGAGACAAATCGGACAAGAAAAGTTACAGAGAAATAAATTTATTAAACGCAACACTAAAATAAATAATCAAAGTAATAATAAATAAACTAAATGAAATTATAACTCTAACAGAAGAACAAGGTTTTAGATCAGGAAAATCATGCACCGACGCTATATTTATAATGAAACAAGAGAAATCATTAGAATACAACAAAATCGGCATATCTATGTTTCGATAGGAAGGCATTTGACTTGGTTAAATTAAAGGACGTTATCCACTTATTGTTCGCAAGAGAGATACCTCCAGCGATATTCAGAACCATTGAAAATATCTACCACAACAACACAATAAAAGTAAAAGTAGAAGCAGAACTAACCTACTTTATTAAAGCTGGCAATGGGAAAAGACAGGGAGATTCCCTGAGTCTTTTATTGTTCAACCTGATTATGGATGAAATATTAAAAAAAAAATTTTAAAAAGGATATCAAATTGGAGAAATACAACTTAAAATAATCAGCTATGCAGATTACGTAATGTATGCTATGCAGATGTAATTCTCAACGATCTCAAAGTGAAGATGATTTACAACGTATGCTGTACCAATTAAATTCAACCGTCAGAAAATTTAACTTGTTAATTTCTCCAAAAAAGACAAAATGCATGGTTATAACAAAAAGTTTACTAAGATGTAAATTGGAGCTGGAATTTCAGATAATAGAACAAGTGATGGAGTTTAAATATCTAGGCATCACATTATCTAGGAAAGAAATGAAATGCAGAATTTACAAAGCAGTCATTAGACCAATAATGACATATGCGGCAGAGACACAACCTGACATAGACAGGATAAAAGGGATGTTAGAAACAGCAGAGATAAACATACAGATATACGACGTAGATGCAAGATGGAGAACATCAAGAACTGGATAGAAAATAGAAGAGTAGAATAAAACGATCGCTGATTGACAACAAATAGAGTAGTAAAGATGGTAAGATACGGTTCCCCAATAGAAAGGCGAATAGTAGAAAGACCACGAAAACAATGGAACGATAACTTACTGAAGGCACATTGAAAAACAGACAGAGTCATGTCTACATAACAAGTGGAAGAAAAAGATGTTTGTGGAGTTTGTGTCTGACCAAAATTGATCTGAATGATCCCAATCAGAACAGAAAGCTAACCAAGGCAGCTTCCGCAAAATTTGCTGTTATTAAGGTAAGGTTTAATATCGCCTTTATATCAGAACCTTGAGTATACCAGTGCCAAGCCATCATGTGTTAGTAAAGCGTTTATATATAGCAGGTATGCTGAACTCACGAGGACTAAAAAAGTAAATAAAGGAAATTCAATAAGCCAATTGGCTATAGCACAAACGATCTATAACTGATAGATTTCTAATACAAAACAAAAAAAAAACGCAGTGCTCTAAGAAGAACATGTAATTCTCCAATATTTTGTTTCTTTGGTTAATAACGTAAAGATAAAAGTTTAACTAATTCGGCTTAAAAATATTTATACTTTTATCTGATCAGTGCCTCTTCTTTAGGTGAAGTCAAACACCCCCGAGGGGGCGTCCTAATGGTTGAGAACTGTTACTCTACTATAACTATATAGTATACTAGTAGACATTTGTCAAGTGGATGGTCTTTGCAAGCCTGTTTAAACTTTAGTTTAGTGTACTTACTAAGAGTTATTAATTGCAGCTGAAGGTGTAATAATATTAAGCAGAGATGATTTTTATAAAATTATCTATCTGGAATATATAACTATCAACCTTTTTTTTAATATATCGTTGGTACGCTTGCAAAGGGTGTAGCATTTGTATTTTCTTTCGTATGTATTAAAAGTCATCATGTATGTATTTCCATTTCCTATAGTATATGTTAAAACACCGAAATATTATTTCAATCCTTTTTGTATTGCCGAGATTTATAAAAAACATATTTTAAAGTTTATTTATATAACCAGATGGGTATTTCTTCGGTATTTCGTTGATTGAGAGCCGCTTTAGAACATTTTGCGCGTCAAACAAACAGAAATTGTTCCGTTTACGTTTGGTTTTGATCGAGTTTAACGAATGATGTCAATGTTCAATGGATCGCCGAAGTGGTCCCTTCATTGTTTAGTCCAGATTTAGCTGTTTTTTTTTTCTTGTAAGCGGCGCCTGATTTAAATAACTTAAAAACCTTCTTGTGTTGTTTTGTCTAGGAAATCCATGTAAGTACCTTTTTGATTTTTTTCCTTTGTAGTTACCCCTTTTCAGTCTCTTTTATTTACTTATCTACGACCCAGCTCTCCAATCAAACTAATAGTAGCCGTTCGCAAACGTTCTTGTTTGTTTTGCTTACCATATCACCAGCTTAATAATTTCTGTCCCCCATTTTCAACCTCCTATAAGTGATCTTAAAGTGGTAGGCAATATAACCGCAACAAGGGATACAATTATACATTTGATAAAATATGAGAAAAGATCACTACGCTGTTAGAAAAAAGTTCATCTGTGGTTGTGCAAAGAGACATATATAAGTTAAAAATAACATCGATATCTAGATATGAATTGATGCCCAATGATTCTAAATCAAAATTGTATCATTCATTGCGTGCAAAGGAGTGTAACTTGACTTATATCCAATAGCACCACTAGCGCATCCTGTACGTTTAGTGATAAGTCAACTTTGTCTCTTTACACCAGTATTCAGTTAACTTATATCTGTTGACACGTGGCATTTTAACTTTAAAATAAGTATTAAGCACGTATTTCTAACAAATTTTAAAACAGTTTGAACAATTTAAAGTGAGATCTTTTCGAGCTAATAAAATTCTGGAAATGTTGGGAATGTACAATCAAATAATACAGGTAAGTTATTATTATACAAATTTGTCTAATGTGACTTATAACTATAATAACACGTAGATTCCGATTGTGAATCTTATCAACATCAAGAGGCAGCAGATGAAAAGTCAGAGTCAGAAAGTAGACAGACTAATAGTAACCTTGTCAGTGGTACAAGTTAGTTCCCGTTTGTTGATAAAAAAAATAACAACTATGGTTTTAGGTTAAAATGCAGCTCGATCTATTTTTGAGTTTCCATCTGACATACTAAATATATGATCTTGATGATGATAGTAATATTGATCCTTCTTATGATCCGGAGAAAGATATTGACGTTTTATTATCGGATAAAGATGATATTTTAGGACCGAAAAAAACAAAAATACCTACCGGAAAATAAAAGCAAATCAAATCTGGTTGGTGTGAGTCACGTTAATTTAGAAAACACAGTACATATAACACCAGTGAAACGAAGTAGGAATATTAGTATAAAAAAGACGGAAATAACCTTATAAAAGGTGACACAAGAAAACTAGGGTTAGAAAATAAATCGGATAGAAATTTAGACCAATAGACCGATAGAAAGGCAAAAAAGTTAAAGCGAGACAATGCAAACCACTAACAAATTATAACATAACATGCCAAAAAAAGTTTAATAATGTTACAAGATACACTTCATTTAAAGAATATTGAACCATGGGTAGCCATAATAAGAGAATTGCATATTTAGCTAGTCTTGTAAACATCTTTGAAAAGAAAACATCAAAACAAAAAGTTGTTGATGAATCTAAATAAAAATTTCGTTTGTTAACCTATTAATATCATCTCCAGATTAATGGTAATTTAATACCAACATATTTGTCGTGCTTTCAAAAGACTTTTGGTGAAAGTAGTAAATTTATTACCAACACTTTACTCCAAAAGGACGCTTTTAGTTCTGGAATAACACACGACGATAATAGAGGATACCATAATCCATGACATAAATTATCCGATGAAGTTACTCAAGCTGTAAAACATCACATTTTGTATTTGCCTGTATACAAAATTCACTATTGAAGAAACCAAACAAGCAAAAAGTATCTTCCATCGCACCAAGGGTCCAAACACCAACCTGTAAGCAGAAAGGACGAGAACATTTTTCACAGCATGAAAATAGCTATAAAGGTCCAAAAAAGAAATACATGTCAAACAAGTGACCAACTGCATATAAAAATTAAATCAAACGCCATTCATTAGGCTGAAGCAGACTACGCATACAAATCAAAAGCAAATGACAAAATAAACAACAAGGACAACACCTCTACAAAAGTGTACACCTTTGACATGCAGCAGTGTCTACCAACACCCAATCTAGTTACATCTGTTCCATTTTATAAAAGACAACTGTGGACTTTTAATCTTACTGTCCATGATTATATTACCGGAAAATCTTTTAATCATATGTAGTACTAAGTAATTTCCGGAAGAGGTGCAAATCAAATTGGTTTATGCTTGTATAAGCATCTTGTTGACCTTCCTACGGATATTACCCACGTTATATTGTACTCAGATACGTGTGGTGGTCAAAATAAGAATACACACGTAAAGGCAATATTTTTTACATTACTACAAAACAGCCGACAACCATTGACCATAAGTTTCTTATCGCAGGACATACATATGGAATGTGACACTGACCATTCCATGATAGAGAGATCTAGAAAGAGAAATGGAATCTCAATAAATTATCCCAACGACTGGGTGCAACTAGTGAGACAAACAGGAGAGGGGAAACCATTTGTTGTAAAAGAGTAGTGTGGAATTCTTTATTACGAAACTTCATTAAATCCTTTGGAACATTCTAAGAAAGTCAACTTTCAAGGAAAAGGCCGCAATACAGTGTCTTTGACTCCAAACCTTTGTCATGAAGGACCGGTAGCTATTTCTCATAAGAAAAAACAAAACTTAATAGAATTACTACCTTACATCTCTGAAATTTTTCATGATTTCCACAGAAGTTTGCTTTGCGACGTATATCCTGATTCTGTCGAAGATGAAGATGAACAGGATGCAGTTTAGTAGTTTGTAATAAGAACTTTTATCTTTCTTGCAAACTTTTAGTAGAATATAGCTAGGATATAGGTTTTTGTGATAGTGCAGGTTAATATAAATAAAATTAGTTTTATATAAATAAAATTGGTTTTTATTTTTGTAACAGTAGAGTAATACTCAGGTCTACGGTCATTTCTATTTTGGTGGATAAAGCGATAGGTAGATTTATTTTGTTGTGTCAAGGGACATAAGTGTATTTATTTTCGAAAATCATTGTTACATCAAATAAATAAAGTTGGCAATTGGAGGTGTTCTATAAATAATAGTCAATCCCCAGAAATAAAAATTTCGGCAATATACATAATTTATTAAACTTAAGTTTGAAAATTATCAGTACCTTAATCTCTATTGTTCTCAAAACTTTAATTTCTTGACTTATAACCATTTGCGCACGATATAAGCATTATACTTATACAAAAAAGATTCAGCTTCTTAAGGATTGTTCTGCAAATATTCTGTCTTATAGTATAAATGAGGTTTTTGAACAAATTCCAGTGACGATTTAATTTGCATAACGAACTACTCAAAACTAATTAGAAACGAATCAAAGATGTTTCTAGTCGTTCTGTGAATTCGAAATGAGAATACGTCAAACTCCAGAAGTTTTAACTTGAATAGACAGCGAGATAGTAATTTTCTGGTCTTTAATTATTAGAGGAGGGAAGATAAAATTGGAAAAGTGCTACAAAAGAAATACTTATTAATTAACAGCTAGAAAATTTTAAGAAAAATAGGAAAAATCTTTTAATCAAAATTAATAGAATATATATTTTTGGTGTTAGTTCCCAAGTTTGCTTTTTATTATTTAGTTGGATTTAAAAATCTAGGATATTCTATTGACTACGTCTGCAAGCATCCAAACAGGTCGCTTTTAACAGATATTAAAAAAACATATTTTGACCAAAAGAAACCAATGCGTATTCAGTAACATTAGAATAGTTCGACTCGAGCAGCCGAACAGTACGGACGTGAGAGAGAAGCGTGCTTAGGTGGGGGCGACTGACCTATTGTCAACGGAGCTTTTCAGCTCCCGGTGGGTAAGACACCGAGTGTGGCATAGGCACTTGTCCTACATATTAGCGAAAAGCGGATGCGAGGTTGTTACTAGTTAAACCGTCGAGGAGCTGTTTTTATAGGCTCCTCGCGGAGGCTATAATAGCTTCGCGTTTGCGAAGAATTCGGGATCACCTCAGTGTGTCGTCAGGGATGACACTGTAAGGCCTTGACATTTGACAAGGTCGGACAGAAACGGCCCCTGCTCCTGAGGTGTGAGAAACAGGAAGAGGATCCCTCACTGTGAATACAGGGAGTGAACTACCGCGAGGTACCTGGGACGGCACCCAGTAAGCCGTACTGACAGCGGTCAGTCGGTGGAAAAAAAACAGAGTCGTCTAAGTAGAATTTTCTTATATCTTATGAACTATTTGTTCACTGCCTTACGGCAATATGAGTGATATCCCCCCCCCCCCCCAGAAAGTGTTGTCACGCAGGTGACAACACAAGAAGAAGAAGAGAATGATTTAGCCGAATCATCAAACCCCTCTGTTGACAGCTCGATCGAGCTATATAATAAATTTATTAAATCGACTAATCCCGCGATCGACGACATAGAAATCGTAATATCTGACGATGACTCCTATCTGCCCGAGTCGGAGGAAGAAAAAAGCGAAATCGACACCGATGACGATATCAATACGATGGACGCCATCGACGAAGAGCCGAGCCCAGCTGCAGAATCGCGCGAAGCCCCACCCCCAACTGTAGTAGAGACACAACCCGTCGTGGACAACGTCTCCAAAAATGAAGCCGAGCCCGAAATCGGCAAGAAAATGAAAAGGCTAAGGCCCAAAGAAGACTCTTCGGAAGACGAAGAAGTAAAGAAAAAGGCCAGAGAAATGGCGGAAAGGGAAAAGGCCAATGGGCTTTTAAGGTCGGTCAATGTACTGACGGAACAGATCAAATCCCTTAAAGAAGAAAGCCGTATCCGCGAGGAAAAGGCAAATAAACAAATCCAAGACCTTCTCGCTCAGATGACTGAGCTGAGAAACGAAAACAAAGAAAAGGACAAGGAGATACAAAAACTTGTACAACATATAATGGCATTAACAGCAGCCAAGGAGAAAGAAGAGTCAATAATGGAAATCGACCCGTGGAAAGCCTCCCTCGATAATGACGTTGTAAAGCTAGTGGAACTAGGAATCGGTTCACCTCCCCCCGTAAAGCCATCCGGTAGCAAAGGCAAGCCTAAAGAGCCGGAAAGAATCATAACAACCAAAGAACCTGCAGGTTGGACACAAGTCCAAAACAAAAAAGGAAAAAAGACAGGCACCACTACTGAGAAATCAGACAGTAGTGTGAAAACAAAAATAAGCGTCGCCGAAAAGCAGACGCAGATAATAAATCAGCGGAAAGAAATCGAATTTAACAAGGCTGCGAAAGAGGCTCATGAAAGAAGCCAGAAAAAGAAAACTGCCCAAAATAACTTGAGCAAAAATAGCCAAGTTGAAAAAGAAAACGACGTACCAAAAGACTCACCGCAAACAAGCGAGGAGCCTATAGTAAAAGAGCCGAAACCACCGGCGATAATCCTAAAAACTGTAGGAGAACACCAAAAAATCCTGCAGAGAGCAGCCAACCAAGGCATAATATCAGTCAATAAGTTTGCACGATCAGGCAGATCGATTGTTATTAACACAAAAACCAGAAAAGATTACCTAGGAATGATTACCTACACATCCTAGAAGAACACAGTCCAAAAATAGAATTCATCGCATATCCCATAGATAGCGATAAACTAAAAAGAGTCATTATAAAAGGGCTATCTGCTACTACTAGCACAGTAGCAATTAAAGACGAACTATACAATAAAGGAATAGAAGCAACAAGGGTGATCAATATGATCTCCAAAAAAGCTGATAAAAAAGTACTGCCACATTTCATCGTCACCCTCAAAGAGGAAGACGTTGCAAAAATTAAAAAAATATCTGATATATGCTACATGCGAATCTATGTGGAGGATGAATTCAAAATCACAAAAGACACCCTACAGTGTTATAACTGTCAAGGGTTCTATCACAGCTCAAAGGCTTGCCATTGCGGATCCAGATGTGTAAAATGCGGAGAAAACCACATCAGTAACGACTGTGAGAAAAGCCGGGAAACCGACCCCAAATGTGCAAACTGTGGTGAAGCGCACACAGCAAATTATAGAGGATGCTCTAAGGCCCCCAAAAAGAAAACACCTGCCCCAACAAGACCGGTAGGAAGACCCATAAACAGCGCTCCAATCAACAAAGGAGTCAGCTACGCACAGGCAGCGAAAAAATCCGCTGAAACCACCTCAGAATCTCCAGCACAACCACAAGAAGTGTCGGTACAGGACGCAGCTACCCTCATCGCAAACTTCCATACAGAGTATAATAACAAAATGATGAAAATGATGTCCATGATGGACAAAGCAACAAAAATGATGACTGCATTTGGAGAAGCCGTCCGAAAATGTTAGCAAACCAAAACGAAGATCTACGCATTGGGTCATGGAATTCCGGCGGAATATTCAAAAAGATCAACCTTCTGGATGAAATAATAAACAGATTAGAGCTCGATATCGTAGCTCTTCAAGAAACCAAACTAGTGGAAAGGAAAAAAACAAAATTTCCAGGCTACGATATCTATAGAACGGATCATAGAGCATTATCAGGAGGAACAGCTATATTAGTCAAAAGGGGACTCGAACACGAGCACATCCCAACACCAGACGGACTGGTGACAATGGAAGCCACAATTATTCGACTTAAGGCCAACAACGAAACACTAAAAATAGTGTCAGCTTACGTTAGACCACATGATCCGATTTTCAACGAAGATTTGAGCCTAATACTGAACTCAGAAGAGCCAACTATAATTATTGGAGACCTAAATGCTAGATCTCCCAATTGGTTTGACAGGACGACCAACCGAAACGAAAGATATCTCTGCAACCATCTCGAGAACAGACCGAACACATATGTCATCGGACCAACAGAACCGACATGTTTCCACGGAGAACTCCCTACGTATCTCGATATTGCAATCCTACACAACGTGGGTCAACAATACGAGATACACTCTCTAAATGAAGGCGATTCGACACATAACCTAATCGTCCTGACCCTGGGCGCAACAGAATTGAACTATTTGCAGCCCCACAACAGAAAGAAAACAAGTTGGCCAAACTTTAGAAGAATTGTGAGCGAGAACATCGGTAACATCCCAACAATTAATAATATTACAGAACTAGAAGACAGTGTAATAAAACTAGAACAAGCAATAAACAATGCTATCGATGCCAGCTCCAAAACCGAAACAATCACAAGACAAAAAGGAAGATTCAGGGATATAAGTATAGAACTTCAAAACCTAATCAAAGAGAAAAACCGGAAAAGAAGAAAAGCCTACCGCACAAGAATGGTAGAAGACAAAAGGATTGCAAATGAGCTAGACAGGGAAGTGAAAAAACAACTTCAAAATCATAGAAATGAAAGCTGGGACTCCTATATCGATGAGCTAAATCCTAACAAATCCGCCTTCTGGAAGTTATCTAAAATCCTTCGAAAGGACAAGAAACCCATACCTCCCCTACACGGAGTAAACGGGATTGTCCATACGGAAATCGACAAAGCCGAAGTCATGAAGGACGAACTAGAAAGGGCGTGTAGAAACAACGAAGACCCCGACGATGACATAGACTTTGAAGAAGAGGTAGAAAGAACAGCGAGAAGACTTAGAAGGAAAAAGGGCAGAATAGGTATTACACATACATCTCCCGAAGAAATAAAGGAACTTATAAAAATGACAAATGCCAAAAAAGCCCCAGGACCCGACAACATCACAAATAGGGCGCTGAAAAATCTACCAACAAAAGCTATTGTTTATATCACTAACATAATAAACAACATGCTAAAACTACGATATTTCCCAGATAGGTGGAAAGAGGCACACGTAATAATGATTGCAAAACCTGGTAAAAACGGCACATTTCCGCAAAATTACAGACCTATCAGCTTATTATCATCTATAAGCAAGATAGCGGAAAGAGTTATACTAAAAAGACTCAATGAAGAATCACAAATGCTAGGAACCATACCAGAGGCTCAATTCGGGTTCAGAAGCGAACACTCCTGTGAATTACAGGTACTACGACTTACAGAATTCATCACCAAAGGATTTAATGAAAAAATGTACACAGCTACAGCTTTTCTGGACGTAAGCAAAGCCTTCGACAGAGTCTGGCACCATGGACTCATCTATAAAATGAATGAATTTGGATACAGTGAGGCGATGACATGCCTCCTTGCGTCATATCTTGCCAACAGAAGGTTCAGAGTTCGAATAGGGGCAACCCTATCCGAAGTCGGGACCCTGGAGGCGGGTGTGCCTAAGGGAGCGGTGCTGGCGCCGTACCTGTACACCATCTATACGGCCGACACGCCAAAAGAGCCAGGCTCTCTATTGAGTCTTTACGCTGACGACACAGCAATAGCTGTTAGCTGGAGAAACCCGGATCATGCAGCTAATCATCTGCAAAGAGCACTAAACAGATTCCAAAGATGGTGCATAAAATGGAAAATAGCCCTAAATCCAGATAAAACACAGGTTGTAATGTTTAGTCACAGAAGAAGTGTACCAAATCGCGAAATTACAATCGAAAACACCCCAGTAGACTGGACCAACCAGGCTAAATACCTAGGGGTACATCTAGATAAGAAGCTAACGTTCACTGAGCACATCAATCAGCAAATACGCAAAGCCAAAGCGTTGAAAAGTCAGCTCTCAACACTTATTGGAAGGAAAAGTAAACTACGATTTAAAACCAAAATCAGGGTTGCGAATAGTATTATCCTACCAGTCCTAACATATGCATCCGCTGCGTGGGGACACACCTGTAAAACAAACAGGAAAAAGATACAGACTACTCAAAATCAAATAGTCAGAGATGCCCTTAAGATACCAAGGTACGTACCCTTGAGATATGTATATAGAGACTCAGGACAAACAAGAATCCTACGCACGCTAGACGAGAGAGCATATGAAATTTTTAACGGACTAAGAAACCACCCCAGCAGAATGTTAAGAGAGCTGACTAACTACAATGAAAACACAAGGACGGTACACAGAAGACCAAAACAACAGATAGCTCGATATAGGGAGAACCCGAACGAATAAATAAAGAATGAGATGGTTGCAAGAAGAACGAACAAAGAAATGCAGTCAATCAGAAAACACACCAAAAAAAAAACTCTGGCGAGAGGGTACGCTTTTCTTTTTTAGGTTTTTAGGTTTTTAGATAATTATAAGTCCAATATACACCGGGGTGTGTGAGAGCATTATACACTTGGGAATGCACACCCCAATACACGCACACAAATAGGATTAAGGAAAAAAGGAAAGAATTGTTGCCCAGGCATTTTATAGTCCCGACGCCACAAGGAAGTCCACAAAAAAAAAAAACAAAAAAAAAAAACAAAAAAAAAAAACAAAAAAAAAAAAGTGTTTTCTGATTAAATAACGTAAATTCATATTGATACATTCATACTTTTCATTAAACCGTTTAACGTAAATTTACCTTATATAGCAAATATAGAAGGGGCCCGCCAGGCCTTCTATATACCGCTCCGCGGACTAGGCCCTTAAGGCAGATCGAAATGAAAGATCTACTCGCGAAATCCGAGCACTGAGGTCATGTGCGGCATGCATGGGCTTGGTGGCCGGACCCCTCTCGGGTGCTCAGCCGGCGAGGAGAACAAAATTTATTTTGCCAAATCGGCGGCTGAGTGACCGAGCACACACTCTTTTCCGGACATAGAGTCATCAGCTCAGGCTGATGGCTCTATGGTCGGAACACACGCTCCTTTTTCTTTTTTTAGGGACTCAAGTCCCGACGTAAAGCTAGAGTAAAATCAATTGAGTCAGTAAAGTAAATAGGGAGAAAAGCCTAGATGTGGCTACCCCTACAGTTAGGTGGCATAACCACATTCACTAAAAACCGAGGATGTCCTATTACCCAGGGCATCTTAAGTAAATTTCAGATCATAAGCCTCCTCACGTAAGTCACACGATGAGGAGGGGTGGTGGAAAAGCCTGGGGGTCAGATAGGTACCACTTCGACTAGCGAGGTGTGACCGGTTTGATCTTCGGACATGTGGATCCCATTCTTACATTGGTATACACATGTTACTAGGGGCAGGGTTGATCACTGCGTGTGTGTGTGTGTCAGTAACATTAGAAGGTCAAAAATATATAAAATAATTACCAACAAAACATTAACTCTCCTAGAAGTATTTAAAAGAGCACTAACTTCGGTCAAAATATACTATATTTTTATTTATAAACCTCAACAGGCCTGGAAGGCCTAGGGCTACAAAATTTATTTTTCTATTACAAATACAAAAGTATTTACATTTATTTATATAAAATACATATAAAATATCTTATAGTCTTTCCCGTACATTTCTTTACCACTTCTTTCCATTAATTTCTGCCCAATGCTTTTTCTTTTTAATTCTGAATATTACTTGTTTTTAAATCTTCATCTTTGTTGGTCTTTCTTATTGCTGTCCTTCCATCTTACTCTTGGTCTACCTTTTCTTCTTTGTTGTATTGGCTTTCGTGATAGTACTATTTTTGGCAATATTTTCTTTCTCATTCTTTTAATATGTCATAAATATCTTATTCTCTGTGCTTTGATTACCGTCGTTATTTTTAGTTCAATATATATACTTGAGTGCAAACCGATCGACTCAAAAGTGATATTTGAGCTAGCACCTTCTGTTGCAATGTAAGAAGTTTGAAAATAAAAAGATGTAATTTGCAAACAATAACTTTATTATTGAACTTACAAAAATTGCTATTGCAAATAATATGCAATATGAACAGAGTTTCCTAAATATTTATCATTGGAACTAACGCAAGAAAGATGTTATGAACAGAGAGATCATCAATTACAAAATGAATTTCTTAATTTTCAGTATTTGATATTACCACGCCTACTCCTAATTACACTTTCTAATCAATTTCGCATATCTCGGATGAGTTTTCTAATAACTTCTTGGGGCATTGCTTCCCATTCATCATTAGGCACAGCTCTTAGTTCCATTATTGTCCTTGGTGCATGATTTTTGTCTCAGATCCTTAGCTTAAGCTTATCCCAAATATGCTCTATTGGATTTATGTCCGAGCTCAACGTAGACCAAGTTATTGTAGTATATACCGATTGTAGTATATACGAATATATTGTAGTGTATACCGATATCAGTCAGATAGGTGGTGGTGACTCGTATGGTATAGCATCATGCATTATCGCGCAGTAAAATAAAGTAAAATCTAAATAAAATAAAATAAAAAATTAAATAAATCTCGCGTATGGAACCACACATTTCTCCAAAAATGTCTCTGATGTATCGATCCGCCGTTAAACTTCCTCCACGTCCTTCACCAGGCACGAAACTAACTCGGTTTTTCCATCCATGGAAATGCCTGTCCAAAACATACAAGAAACTCCTCCATATGACACAATTTCTCGTATACAACATTAAGCAAATCGCTCTCCTGGCCTTCTATAGAATCGACGCCTTTTGTCGTTGCCATGTAGCAGATTCTACTTTCCTCGGAGAATAATACTTGAATCCATTGATAGTTGTCCCAATCCAGATATTTGCGAGCAAATTCTAATCGCTTTTGATTCTGGCAGCAGTTAGCTTGGGACCCGTAGCTGCCCTTTTTAGTGTCAGGTTGGCTGCCTTCATTCTCCTTCTGAATGTCCAAACGCTGGTAACGACACCTTGGACCTCTCTAAGCTCTTCTTTGCAATTGGCACCAGTGAAATTAGAGATTTTGATACAAGAAATCGATCATCTCTCTCCGCTGTTATTTGTTTACGGCCTCCTCCTTGTCGACGGACATAATCACCAGTATATTGGTACCGACAATACACTCAGGTCTTTTCTCAATAATGCGATTCTTGGGCTGCTTTGACGGATGTGGTATATGATGGATTTCTAATGCAGTTGCAAATTTAATTGACTGATATAGTAGTGGGTTGCTATGGAAACTGACCCGTACGATGTTAACCGAACGCGTTAAGTCGGTGCGTGTAGATTTTTATGAGTTAAATTCTGACCCCCTCTCTACGTGTTGCATTATTTATTTGTAATGCGTCATCCAATTCACCAAAAAACAAAATTTTTTTAAAACTCAATAATGAGGTGAATGATTGTACACTAAATATTTTTAAATTTATACTTTTTAGATTGAAACAGGAGACATACTTTCGCAAAATAATTTTGAGTCGATTATTTTGCATTCAAGTGTAGTTCTTCAAGTTATTTATTATTTGTTCTTCTCTATTGACTATCTATTTTCAAATCTCCATATATTGATTTTTGTGTTGTCCTCTTCCATTTTTCTGAAGGGTCTATTTCTGATTTTTTTAGGTTTAAAACCAAAAATGAATAGCAAGATTAGCTTGACAGTCATATTTCAAACCAGAATAGCTCTTGAGTTAAAAAGTTTAACTCGAGCTACAAATTAGATTAAAATCTAATAAAACAAATTCGAGCAGCGACAAAGGTAACTAGCATTAAAGAAGATAACAGTGCATAAAGTTAACTATTCTTTAAAAGTTAGGGACGTGACAAAAGAGAAGAGAAAAGTGGAAAGAATTAGAAATCCCGAACACAAAAAGAAATTTTAATAAAAGCAGTACACAGGTCAGACAAAAAATTTACAAGTTCCATCCGCATTGCTTTGGAAAATATCTTAGTAAACTGAATCCTGATGCAGATAAAAATACTTTTTTATGGAAAGTAGTTGACTTAAAGAAAAACAGTATGATCCAACAGTATTTCTTGGCGCATTGTAGGTACTTGAAAGAAGGCTTATTTACAAGATAGGTAGACTACTATCGTAAAACCTCTATCAATTACCCAAGTCAAAAATAAGGTTTTTGCAGTCCAAGCGACGATATTTGATTTTTTTGCCTTATAGGTAATAATAGTCCTCTTTTAGAAGAAGATAAAACTAGGATAGTTGTATACTAAAGGATGTCCACATAAACAACATTTCGCAAATAGGACAGCAAAATGTCACGTTTCTCAACGTTGTTTATCGTTACGTACTAGTATTTTTACTTTAATTTCACTAAATCTTGGTACAGAACATCTACCAGAACGAAAATAATTTTAAATAAATTGTATATAACTAGAATCTTTGAATTTAACTAAGCGACATTTAATTAAAGGGCTACACACCGTAAAATGAAACATAATTAACAACGGGCCAGCCACTGAAGCCCTAAGCTAAGCTTCCCGAAATAGGTGTAAATTATATATCTTCATTTCATACACTCCAAAACAGCATTAAGGGATCTCGCGGCTTTCCAAAAACTTTATAACTAACCTATTAGGTCATTGTGAATCCGTGTCTTTCTCCAGGAAGTTTCCGCTTGAACCTGTATTTTCACCGCTTTTAATCCAAATAAATGATCTTCTTAGCCCTTATACAGTCAAATTGATTGTTTGGATTATTCAAATTTCAAGCTTGACACTTGCTTAAACTAAATGAACTATTAAGGAGGTCTGTAATAAGGAAAATGTTGATAATTATTTTCCCTGAAGAGCGAAGTTTCATAAGTAGTATTTACTTACTTTCGCAGTAAGTAGATTATGGATATCTATGTTATATTAATCGACTTAAATAGGGATAGGGAGAATAGAATTATGAAAGCGGATATGAATTATTATATATATATATATATATATATATATATATATATATATATATATATATATATATATATATATATATATATATATATTATACCGATTTTCTAACTATTGGTCGTCTTCAGTACGGTTGGAAAAGTAACATATTAACTTGGAAAAGGGTCACTACAGGAGCAATGCGACTAATTTGTGGCATTAGAGTTAGAAAATCCTGATGGTTTTCAGGGTAACAACTAACAATAACCACAATTTATTTGTTTTATTTAAACATTACATTTTACTTTTACATTTATAAATACATTGCATTACAAATTACATTATTTATACAATTATTTATCGATATAATTCACCTTCACAAATGCAAATAATATATCTATGTATTTAAACAAAATGATATTTTAGGTACAAACCACTCAGTCGTCATCCTCAAGTAAGTTTCCTTCTGGATATACACTTACACTATTGGTATTACTAGTATGCTTTAAGTTTTTATATAAATCATGACAAACTGTAGGAACATATGACAGTATTGCCAATAGATCATTATACTGTAGTTGTTATATATGTATTGGACTTTGTGATACCAGTTGCAAGTCTTTTGATAATGTAAGGTGTCGCCTTCAAAACCTAACCAGGTCTATCTCCGGGTTTTCATTATGAAAATTACTTTTCGAAAACAAAGTTCTCATGCTGTTTTCTTTTACTTGCAGTTAAACACAGTTTGACACAAAAACTTATTGTTTGATTATGTCTATTTTCTTATTAGTCAATGTGTGACCCTTTAGTAGAAACTTCTGAGTGGTAATTTTTACCTGAGGGTACTTATTAAGTATCCAAAAAAAAAACACATAATAATGCTACCATTTTTATTCTGGCCACAACAGTTGACCGACCATAGTATTATTTTTTCTATCTCACTGCCAGGAATAACGGTATTTAACCATTTCAGTAATGCAGATCCGATTTGATTTCTAGAGTAATTCATCATAACTTTTGTCTTTACCAGACTCATCTTCTTCATCAAAACTCAAGACATCTCTAACGCATGTTGCTCTTCACTTAAAACATCATTGCTTTGTGTATTATTTAATTCTGAAATAAACCGAAGCTTATAATACTGTTTGTAAAAGATTTAGTAATATTGGTAGTAAGGTTGGTATCAAATCACTGCATTAACTTTTCAATGCAGTTTTTAATAATTTAAAAATAATGAACAAAAAGGTAGCTTACCTGTAAATGCAGTAGAAGAATTCGCAGAACTTTTCAGTAAAAGAATATTTTTTATTATTTATTTTATTTTATTACCACGAGTATTATGGTTTATTATTCTTATTATTAGGAACAAACCACTGTAAACACACTATAGATGGCAAAAATAGTATTAGACCACCAACAGTCTAACATTCTACCTATCATCATAGAGATATGCAACACTACGTGCGGTAGTCAATCACATGCGTAGAGGGATAAACCATTAAGTGCACATGATGTTCTGTCCCTCTAAGTAAAAATGGACTTGATGTTCTTTTAAAGGTCGTTATCTTCATTAGCAAATGGTTTAGGACCTAGTGCTTTTCTCCTTTAAATAAAGTGATAGAAGTTGATTACTAGTATGTAAAAATATCAAAATTGAAAAAACTTTACACAGTGTTGTATCATGACATGACGGTTTTTCTACACGCAAATAATTTTACATGCGCGAAATATAAAAACACTAAGTTAGTTGCCCAAAACTAACAAAAGTTAGTTATTTTTAAAAATGTGGTCGCCAACCTCCGTTAATGGGGACGGCATAGGAAGAAGAAGAAGTTGCCCAAACTTCTAACGGTTGGCTTTTTGATTTGTTTATGAACCAAAAGCACGAAATTGTAAACGTTTAACATTAAATGATACGTCCATTGAAATCATCGGTATATGCGGGATCAAGACATGCTCTCACCTATAGGTAGGAGTCCAGGCAATTCCAACAAATTTATAAATTTTGTAATATAGTTCACTAAGTCATTCTAATTTGTAACTGTGTCAAAACTTATTTAGACGAAACAACTTCCTTGAAAGAAAATTTAAAGTGGTATATGCATCAGAATATATGTACAAAATTTCATAAAAATCGGTCAAGTCGTTTCAAAGGAGTATATCAACCAAATATGTGACACTCATGTGGCTATTAATATTTGAGGTTGGTGATAGAATGGTGAAAATTAGGGGTTGTATGCAGCGTTTAATACCACATCCTTAAAAATAAAAATAAAAATTTTTATCCAAAAAAATTATAAAATGTTAGGGCTGGACCACCCTTATTGTTTACAAGTATGGAAAATATATAATAATCTATTGCGAGACCTATCAAATATGCATATAAAATTTAATAAAAATCGGTCAAATCGTTTAAGAGAAGTATGGCAACTAAACCTGTGATACTAATATGACTATTAAAATATAAGGGTTAGTATTATAACTTATATACAGTCCCTATTAAAAATAGGGACTGTATATAAGTTTTATTATCACATCATATTAGAATAGCCAACAGTTAAGGATTACCATTAAATACACAGAAAACCAAAGTTATGGCGATCACAAGCATGATATTAACAAAAAAGGTGTCCTAGGAGAAGTTAATACTCATTGTCAGAAATTGGACACGTATTGATACCAGTTTGCTTTTAAAAATCGTACAAAAGTTATTAAATTTTCATACTGATGATCCTTAAGATGATAAGCTTTAGATAGACAGGGTATTTACAGCAGAATAATGTCTACATATATCTAACAGTTCAAACATTTTTATTGTTACGGCAACTCCACTTTTAATTTAAAAGATAATTACTAATATATCTGGTTGTATACAGAATCTCTTTGAAATGCAAACCGAAGGTTCCGACTATTATGGTATGATAGACCAGGTTATTAAATGCAGCGCCTAGATATTAATGTTATGCTCAATTTGGCGTTACGTGAGTTTGAAATTTAATTTCATTAGTTACGAAGTTTGTGTTTAGTTAGAAGTAGTCATCTAAACGTAGAACTATTGCTTAATTTCAGATTTCGGATCCACAGAATTATTTGCGGTCGACTTTATTGCATGCAAGAATACTCTAATACAATACTCTATTAAATCTTCAAAACAAATATTAAACCGCTATATCTGTCGACAATATATTTGTCAGTGTAAGGAATAGTACATTCACTGTTTAAGATTAATAGTTGTTTATTTTATTTTGGGTATAGCTTAATACATGGGAAAAATATAACCGTAAAATGATGTAAAACCCAATTAGAGAATTTAAAATATAAGCAGAAGCTTACATAAAAAAATACATACAATATAATCAAAGATAATGGAAACAAATGCAAGGTTTTATGTATAATTTCTGCTATGCATTCAAGGCGTAGTTATAAATAAGTCTTCTGGATCTCCTCGGTATGCTTTAATTCGGATGACTTTACTATTTATTTAATGGTTTGACCTGGAGCATCACAGTCGCATCTAGAAGTAGGCCGTTTTCCTCAATTAAAGGCGTTACGTGCGCATATTGCATGTCCCGTTCTAATTCGTTTAAGTTAATCTTTCCATGTGTTTCATGGCTGGTCGTAGCCAGCTGGCTTTTGGAATGGTTCAATAAGGCTGAATACTTCGGGTGAAGCTATTTCAGTCCAGAATCTGTATAATCTGGAGATGACATTAAAGTTATCAGACGCAAGCTCTTAGTTCGCTACTAGTAGTGGTTTTCTTCAGCGCCAACGTCCTAAGTGCTTTTTCTTCTGCTATTCTTTATGTCTAAGATCTCGACCCCTTCCACCATCTCGTCCACTTCATCCCTTCCTGATATTTAGGATTCTATGTCTATTTCTCTTTCTCATTTGGCTTCAATCCGAAATCATTAATATTTACATTGCGTGATCTACTAATCTTCTCACGCGTCTCTCCCAAATTAAACCTTCTTCATCAATTTAGCTTAGTATGTATTGTTCTACTGTCATCCTTTGTTTTATCTTCTCATTTCAAATATGATTAAATCTTGGTCCTTTACAGCTTCTTCCCATTCTACATATTCATCAAATTGTTAAAAATCAGAAAACTCAATGAATATTTTAAGAGCTTTCTGTAAAACAAATTGGAGAGCGGACCCAAATATTGCTTTGATGTTTTACCGGAACATGATCAGGCTGATTTTCGTCTACAACTGTCATTTATTTAGATCAGCGGCCACTACACACCTAAACAAACTTAAATAAAGTTCTAAAAAATAAATGCCTGACATTATGCTTAGGTTATTTAAAATCCACTCCAGTCCAAATAATGGAAAATGAAACGGTGAAACCTCCATTCTATTTACGCAGCCAATTCCTTAGCGACAAATTTACAATCCGAATTATGTCCAAAAATTGTAAATACCTTAAGATCATCATAAGCTATCAGTTTTAGACCTGACCGATAGATACTGGAGAACTAAAAAATCTATACCTTTGGTAGAAAGCTATCTAAGTACGGTAAAATACAACGATATTCTCTATGAAAGTCAAATTCCGCTCTACTACGGTGAAATGGCAAAAACACTAATTTCTAAAAAGGTCTAAATATGTTACTTAAAATCATATTTACTCCCAAATATGTTTGATATAATTATTAAAGAAAAATGGACAAATTATCAGTACATCTTTATTGATGGTTCTAAAGTTGCAAATGGAACGGGCTGTGCAATGTTCCACGAAAATAAAAATTACCATCACCAGTATAGCTTACCCAGTGAATGCTCAATATACACAGCAGAAATGATGGCAGTAATGTTTGCTCTTCAGTATGTAGTACTAAATCCGACTAGCAACTATGTTATATTTACTGACAGTAAATGCGTGGTCGACAGATTTAACAAGATTTAAACACATAAACCACAACTGAAAATTCTTAAAATTCTATATGAAACTATACACTTAGGATTAAATGTAACAATTACATGGATCAAGGGCCATTCAGGTATAAATGAAAGGCAATGAAATGGTTGAGAATTTGGCTAAATCAGCATATATGATCAGAGAAAAAGTAAACAAAAATTTAATTCCAGCGACAGATATTGACACTGTTAGACAAAAACTTGAAAATATTTTGGATTTATATTATGTAATGTAAGAGAGAATGTAAGACTGGCTTAAACTTCTATCGTTATAACCCTAGAATAACCTCAAGAAAATGGTTTTACACAGAATCTAATCGACATTTTATAAAGACCAATAATCGGCTGAGAGCAAAATATGGTTTTATGTCATCTTAGATGCATGGAATCGGCTTATTAAATACTTTCAATTGAACTTGTGGCAAAAAAGGCGATCTAACACATATTATATTAGAATATGATTTACAAATTAATAATATAAACGAACTTTAAAAGGAATTAATAAATACATGAAAACAACAAATACAGTAAGAATGTTAAATATACAGTCAGAACCAGTCTAGAAAACATTCAAGAAATACTGCATCGGTTGGAACAAAATGCAAATGATAAATGCTGAGATGTGTATATTTGCAGACGACATAGTATTAATTGCGGAAACTGCAGAAAAACTGAAATATAACTTAGAGAAATGGAACCTAGAAGCAAGCAAATACAACTTAAACGTAAACAAAGAGAAGACTCAAATAATAAAAATATCAAGGAAACAAGGGACGGAAGATCAAATAGAAGTAATGATAGACCAACAAAAAATAATACAGACAAATTCATACAAATACTTAGAAACAGTAATCAACAACAAAGGAGACATCGAGGATGATCTTAACAACGGAATGGAAAATACAGGAAAACTATTCCAAGCACTAAATAGAGGATTCCTTACTAACAAAGAAATATCAACAAAGACCAAGATGACAATATACAAAACAATATATAGACCTACAGTGACATATGGAGCAGAAAATTGGATATTAAACAAAAGACATTAGAGCAGAATTCAGGCAGCAGAGATGAAATATCTCAGAGGAACGATAGGAGTAAAAAGACTGATAGAATCAGAAATGAAGAAATAAGAGAAAGACTCAAAATCAAACCGATACTCGAGTCAATCAAAGAGAAAAAATTGGCATGGTTCGGACATCTAACCCGGATCGACAATAATAGACAAGTAAAAAGAGTGTGGGACGCCAAACCAATAGGGAAGAACAGAAGAGGAAGACCCATTAAAGAATGGAACAGTGACATCTCGCAGATACTGCAGAGTAAGGGTAAGACTTGGCAGGAAGCAACACAGATGGCATCCAATAGGAAGGAATGGAGAAAGTTCGTTAAGAGCTAGGACACCTCAGAAGACTGTCAAATATTGTAATTTAATGAATTGTATTGTAAACGGCCCAACACCGAAAGGTACAAATGGGTTCTACTGATTAAGTAAAATAAATTTTGTTGTGTTCCAAAAAACCTTAATCATTTAATGTTTTCAAATAATATTAAAATTCTTCATTGCATTTACAAACATGTTAAAATATGTAAATACAAGTTATAAATAGTGTATAGCCATAATCTGTTAATATGGTTTAAAAAAAAAACAAAAAAAATGTATACCACAAATTAATAAAAAAAAACATAAAACAATTAAGAAAATAGAAATAGGCCAAAAATACAAAAAAAAAGCTAAAAACAAAAAAAAAATAAAAAAGCAAAAAAATAAAAAAAGCAAAAAGAAAGAAAAAACAGGAACATAATAAAAGAATAAAAAAACAAAATGAAAATATATCACAACAAAATGTATGAACCCATAAAAATATTAGATATATGTAGTACTAACATTCTGATAACAAGAAAATTTTGACTATGAATCTGCAATCAATATCTAATAATTAAAATTCAGTCGACTTTAACAACAAACAAAAACAAGTCTGGCTAACTGGCTCTGCCAAAGCCATTTTTCAGAAAATCAAAATACCTAAAATTAATTTCTCTATCTTCGTTGATTTCCAAGTCTGTCACTGATTCTTGTTGTGATAAGTATTCAGTCAAATTTGGGCTATCTTAAGAAAGTTATTACAGTTAAAAAATCTTCCTATTCACCGTTAAATATACAGGGTGTTACAAAAAGGTATGTCACAAATTAAATCATACATTCCGGCGACAAAAATAAATTGATTGAATCCAACTTACCTTAGTACAAAAGCGTACACAAAAAAGTTAACAGCCTTTTGGTGTTACAAAATAAAAAATGTTTTTTTGAATTATCTCCTAAACTACTTGACATTTTGTAATAAAAATGGACACGTTACTTTCTTGTTCTGAAAGCATTTTTCATATAAACGAAATAACAAAATCTAGGTGCACAGAAAAAATTTAAGAAGGGGGTGCAGCGTGCAGCCCTAAATCTCACCATACTTTTGAGTACGTTCAAATCAAATGAATTTTGTGGCATCATTAGTTTAACACATTATTTTTAAAACTTTCTTGCCTCATCACTTTTTCGAAAAACTGGTTTTTTCCTAGTTGGCCATAAAATTAGTTGCTACTGATACAATAATTACAAACAGTTCCATCAATAATAGTTAATAATTTGAAGTTTATTTGAAGCATTTATTGTGCGAATAAGATTAATATTAAAAATTTTAATATTACAATGGCCTACACATTTCAGGAAATGGCAGATATGCATTTAACTTTGGGTAAGTTAGATCAGATTAAATTATGATTTCAATAAACTATCGGGAATATCTTAGGTGAATGTCAAGGAAATAGTGCAGCAGCCGCAAGGCGTTGTGCAGTAAAACACCCCAATAGAAATACACCCGATAGACGATTATTTCTGACCATTAATCGTCGTTTACAGGAAACGGGTACATTCCAACCACAAGTTGCTGACAATAGTGGTCGTCCAATATTGGATTCAGTTCATGATGACATTTTAGAAATCATTGAAGGCTTATGAAGGATCAGGTGCTATCACTTAATAACGTGAGTTATTGGTTTAAGAGTTATTGGTTGAAGATTATCCTAAAACGATTGGATTTTGCGATTGGTTATTAACGAAAAACATTCGAAATGTTAATTTTATTAGAAATATTTTGTTTACCGACAAGGTTACCTTTAGTAGAAATGGAATAACAAACCATCAGAACAAGCACATTTGGGCCGACGAAAATCCTTACGCCAAAAAAACGACTCATCACCAAAGGACTTTCAGAGTAGATGTTTGGGCAGGAATTGTGGATAACAATTTATTAGGCCCAGTATTTCTACCCAACAATTTAAATGGTGATAATTATTTGCAGGTCTTGGCAAAATATTTACAAGAGTATTTGGAAGAAGTGAATATTGCAATAAGGCAAAATATGTGGTTTCTACAAGATGGCGCTCCACCGCATTACAGTAATGAAATCCGGGAATACCTTTGCAGGCAGTATCCTGGTCGGTGGATTGGAAGGGGTCGTGACGCACCTATTTCTTGGCCACCTAGAAGTCCAGGTCTTAACCCCATGGACTTTTTTTTGGACGGTTTATGAAAGAGAAAGTGTATTCTGTAACAATAATGGACGAACAACAATCGAGGCTTAGAATAATTGAAGCTGCAAATCAATTTCTTCAGAAAATATGATTTTTCAGCGCATTCGGTTTTCCTTATTAAAACGATACCTAATGTGTATTGAAGAAAATGGGGGTCATTTTGAACATTTATTGTAATATCATATTTATAGAGGTTATAGACATTTTTTGTACTTGTTAATTCATTTAAGCCATTTATTTAGTTGCAGGTAATTTTTCTAAGGGTAATGAAAAAGGCCGTAACTCAATAAAAACTGTTTTTAAAAAAAATGATAAGAGGCAAAAAAATTTAAAAAATAATGTGTTAAACTAATGATGCCACAAATTTGATTTGATTTGAACGTACTCAAAAGTTTGGGGGGAATTAGTGCTGCACACCCCCTTAAAATTTTAACAATTTTTATTTTGTAACTTCAAAGGGCTGTAACTTTTTTTGTGTACACTTTTGTACTAAAGTAAGTTGCATTCAATCAATTTATTTTTGTCCTCGGAATGCGCGATTTAATTTATGACATACCATTTTGAAACACCCTGTATACTAATCCCCAAGTGAGTTATCCTTAACAAACAATCTGAAGTTTTTCAGTTTCTGTTCGTAGTTGTGATGTTGAGAAGTGACCCCAAATTGGGCCAAACACTATTGACCTACTTTATCAATAGTTGTTAGGGGATTACATTTGTGGGGGAAGTCATTTTTTGGAATCTTTTTATCATTTAAACTTTGGTATATATGACAAAGTTTGAAATTGCAGACAAAAATGATATAAAAGAACGAAATCTCTTTGAACGGACGTTTCCGGTGAATGTGACGCACATACAATGTCAAAAGCAGATACGAACGTTATTAGAAATTGTTTTATATACTAGATTTTATACAATTTTTTATTATACACTGTGTTCGTAAAGTATGGAACAAATTCTTTTTTAGCTAAACAGAGCATTTTAAAAAATAATCCTAAAACACGTCGATTTTTGATTTTAATTTACCGTATTTTAAAATAATATTCTAATATAAAGGGTGAATTACTTTCGAGTAATGACGTCACCGTCATTTTTTTTAAATGGAAAAGCCCCATTTTGTCTCAATTTTCAGATTACTCTAGCTGAGCTGATTCTAAAAATGTATCACATGATGATTCAAATTGGTACAGGGTGGACAAAAATACAATAGTTTTGTGTGTGTTCATAAAGTAACGCGTTAGTTAAATTAACAATATTATCAAAAATACTTATTGTGTAGCGGACAGAATATGATGAAATAAATGACTTTATAAATGTTCGAACCGCAGCCCTTGCTGTATTTGACAGTAACCCAAACGTTGTACAAATTCTTGTTGAACCTTGTTTTTTGTGTCTTGAGAAATATTGTTTATTGCTGTCCGAATTCCCTGTTGTAATTCTTTAATATTTGCTGGTTTCGTTTGATACACAATATTCTTCAGAAGGCCCACATAAAATAATCTAAAGGATTGAAATCTGGTGACCTTGCTGGCCATTAAATAGGTCCACATCTACCAATCCACCTGTTTCGAAAAATTTTATCTAGGTACCTTTTAACATCTACAGCATAATGTGGAGGTGCACCATCCTGTTGAAAACATAAACTTTCATCAAAACCTCCAGGATTACGTCTGTTGGGAAACAAATTACGTAAAGTAGATACGAGATAACCCCTTAAAAACTCAAGATACGGTGCCCCATTTAAATTAACTTCGAAAAAGTAGGGTCCGATGATTCGATTTCTTACAATTGCAGCCCATATATTTACCTTTTGCGAGTATTGTGTATGATGCTCACGCATTCAGTGGGGGTTTTCTCTTGCCCAGTATCTACAATTCTGACGGTTAACCTCGCCATTTAACGTGAAAGTGGCCTTATCAGAAAAAATAATGTTTTGTACCAAGAGAGGGTCTCGGTGGCAGTTATCCATCATTGCTTCGCAAAATTGCATTCTTCTATGGGGATTATCTTCGTTTAATTCCTGCACAAGTTTGATTTTATAAGGATGTCATTTTTCAAGCTTTAATAGTTTGTGTACCGTTGTTTTGCTAACACCGATATCGCGACTAACTTTACGCACAGAAGTGTGCGCATCTTCTTCAAAACTAAGTAAAACATCTAATGCTGTATCAACTTTTGCAGAGGGACGACCTGATTTCCGTGCATTTTCAACCGTACCAGTTTCTCGAAATTTCTTTTTAATCTTACTGACTGTTAAACGCTTTATAGGTCTTGCTGAATATTTATCATTAAACAAATTGCACACTTCCATCTGAGTTCGTGATCTGTCTCGATACCCAATCATCATAAGCATTTCAATTCTTTGCTTTACACTTAACTTCATTTCTACTTCAAATTAAATCTAAGCAATAATTAAAACATTCACAAATACCAAAAATATTGTAGTACTAAACTGTCACTGAACATCAATAAATTACTAAACAAATAATGACATTTAACAAAAACATATAGTATGTTTCTTTTAAAGTGATAAGAAATAATTTCTTTTATATTCAGTCCGCTAGACACTAAGTATTTTTGATATTGTTAATTTAACTAACGCGTTACTTTTGAGCACACACAAAACTATTGTATTTTTGTCCACCCTGTATCACTTTGAATCAACATGTGATACATTTTTGGAATCAGCTCAGCTAGAGTAATACGAAAATTAAGACAAAATGGGGGTGTTCCATTTAAAAAAAAAATGACGGTGACGTCGTTACTCGAAAGTAATTCACTCTGTATATTAGAATAATATTTTAAAATACGGTAAATTAAAATAACAAATCGACGTGTTTTAGGATTATTTCTTAAAATGGTCTGTTTACCTAAAAAAGAATTTGTTCCATACTTTACGGACACAGCGTATACATTTATTATATACATATTATGTATTATAGCAGTAATGCGCTAGCTAATAAAATATTGTAGCGTGATTAAATAAAACGAGCGGTTCGAATTTATATACAAACATTTATTTATAACTTTACAGTTCGGTAGTATCTTAACAACTAAACTCACTCCTAACAACGTTACATATATATAATAAAGTTACTTTTCGAGAACATTCTGGCGTTGTCCCACCTCTAATTGTCTCCCGTCCGAAAGACGGGCGCTATTGACAACCCGATTCTTACGTTTTCTAGATTCGTCCTTCTAAGAATTATGACGTATCGGAGATGGGCTATTTCGTTACACTGCTCCCCTCTTAAATCTGATTGTCCCGATCAGCAACTCTATATGTAGGCACAGGATGGCGGAATCTACAGGACTCTCCAGCTCTGCATGAACCCTTTAGAAAGAAATAACAGTCTACTGACTTTGAAGGATACGATCTCATCGGGTTAATGCAACACACAGTAATTCGTACGCCGGTTTCTCGGAAGATCACTTCAAGCATGCTTCTGACAATCTTCCAGTCCAGATTATCTAGTGCATGGCCTATTTTGGGTAAGGCCAAATTCTTGATGTCGTAATTGCACACAATTTTCTTCAAATTAGTTAGAGCACGCCATATATCCTCGTAGCTTGCCCTGTCTGTATACGACTTCCTGGTCACCATATACAGCAAAGATCGAGAACCATCTTCTAATCTCAGTACTCTTCCAACTTTAGGCTGCTGGTTTTTTAACGCGTCCAAACGACCGAATTTCTTATAAAATACGGATGAGATTCCTTTAGTCATCTCAAGATCTTGGGCAACACAGTGGGCTAGAGAGACGTTATGCGGAACACTAAAAAGATCCTGCTGAACTTCTGTGGTCACGCCGAATCTAGCACTCTTTCTCTCTGCGTAATTTGACATAAATTCATTAAAGCTTGGTCGCCGGTCATCTTTGATCTTATGTTGAAGGGTACGTGCTTCTTCTGTTTCATTTGAACCAGCATATGGTGCAAGACGATTTATGTGAACTACTTTTGGTTTACCTTTCGGCAACTTCTTAATTCGGTATATTACGTCATTTATTTTCTTTTTAATTTCATATGGACCTTCCCATTGTCTTTGCAGTTTGGGAGACAAGCCTCGACGACGTTGTGGATTATAAAGCCAAACAAGATCACCTACTTCATAGCTTTCACTCTTGCATCGAGAATCATATTTATTTCCATCATTCGTCTCTGGAAGTGGACCTGCAATGTCGATTGCTACTCTTTCCATAGGACTACCAACATTGTACTGTTTCATGGGTGCCCTCTTTTTACCAACTGGACCATTACTGGTTGCACACAGTTCACATTTCCGGCACCATCTTCTTACATCATCTTTACAGTTCACCCAATAGAACCGTTCTCGAACCTTTTGCAGAGTCTTCGTAATACCAAAGTGTCCACCTGATGAACCGTCATGCAACTGACGTAAAACTTCTGACACTTTACTTTTAGGTACAATCAACTGAAGCTTAGTTTCTGTACCATCATCGTTCTCAAAGGTTCTATACAGAAGATCATCTTTCAGCACTAGGCAATTCCATTGGCTCCAGTAACACTTGACTTCTGGACTACATGCACTAATGTCTTGCCAAGAAGGTCTTCCACTTCGACGCATCCAATCCAATACTCTTTTTATACATGGATCATCTGCTTGTGCGTCTTGTAGCTGTTGAGGCTGCCATTGATCATTAATGACGGCGGTTCGTCTCACGGGGCAAAGTCGTTCTTCTAATTCAAGACAATGATTACGATTTGCACTGTATGCCCGTCTTGACTGAGCATCATCATTTGAATGACTCTTTCCAGCCCTGTGTTCCATTTGTTCTAGCTTTCTGACTGTTGTATTATTTTCTTGCAATTTACGGCGAATGTGACCTACGTCGCCATCATTCGAACATCTGGTTTCGTGTCTCTTCAGCATCATGTTGCGAACTACTTTCCGTACGATTTCCTCCAGACGTTTCTCGTTTTGTTCGTCGCTCTCTTCAGAGGTTCGTACTCGATAGCTCCGTGAAACTTGACTAGCTGTTTCATGTTCCAAGGCAATAGCGAGCGCTTCATCTAAAACTTTCGGTCTTGCTAGTCGTAAAGCTTTCTGTAGTTCAATGTCTCTTAACCCATTGACGAAGGCATCTACAGCGATTTCTTCCAAAACGTTGTCTGGTGCCTCTGGATAGGCCAACAGCGCTATACGAGCAATATTTGCTTCAAATTCTTGCAAACTCTCACTTGCTCGTTGGATTCTACTTCTTATTTGTACTTTGTAGACTGGTTGTAGATGGGCATCTCCGTAACGTTTATCTAGTCGAGTGAACAAGGTCTGGTAACATTTTTCTTGACCCTTAGGAATTGATCTTAGGATATCCGCAGCATCACCTCGTAAAGCAGCAGTCAAGGAAACAGCTTTTTCTTGTTCTGTCCAATGATTGGCTGTCGCAATAGCTTCAAATTGTCTAAGGTATATGGACCAAGAGGACTTTCCATCAAATGGTGGCAATTTGAATCTCATATGATGTGTCATTTCGTCTCTCGGTGATTCTTTTTTCACTACCGGATCTAAGGCTACCGTATTAACTGGTGGTAGCACTTTTGTGTTACTTATCATGGTCTCTAATTGTTTGATCTTCTCTTCTACTTTATCGAATGTTCTTGAGACTTCTTCAAATTTCTCATTGTTTTGAATACATATTTCTTTAATTATTAGTGAAGTCTCGTCGAATCTTCTAAATACATTTTTGAATGTTTCATCGAATCTTTTGGGAACATTCTCTAATTTATTATCATCTCTTTTAGAAGATTCTTCTATCATTTGAGAGACGTTTTCAAATTTCTTATCATTTTTTCTGAAACTCTCTTCGATCTTCATTAAAACTGCTTCTTCTGCTGACTGAAAATGGAATGTCTCTGGGTCATCTCCATTCTTGTTAAGAACAGTCTTTAGTCGTTCTTGGAGTATCTTCTTGGACCCGCTGCAGTCTTCATCGCGTTCTTCCAGTTGCTCACGCAACTGTTTTACTGAAAGTTGTACTAGCAGCATCTTTGGTCAGGCACACACGTACTTTATAAATGTTCTTTCGTACAAAGGATACTACCGAACTACGCGGATGTTCCCGACGAACAATACTTTTCAAAAGTTCAAAAGTCTTTTTCAAAAGTCACTGCTGAATTTATTTCTTTTTACTCACACCGTAACACCAACTGTAGCGTGATTAAATAAAACGAGCGGTTCGAATTTATATACAAACATTTATTTATAACTTTACAGTTCGGTAGTATCTTAACAACTAAACTCACTCCTAACAACGTTACATATATATAATAAAGTTACTTTTCGAGAACATTCTGGCGTTGTCCCACCTCTAATTGTCTCCCGTCCGAAAGACGGGCGCTATTGACAACCCGATTCTTACGTTTTCTAGATTCGTCCTTCTAAGAATTATGACGTATCGGAGATGGGCTATTTCGTTACAATATGTTATATATTAAGTGACATAGAAGTCAGCGTACCAGTAAAAGCTAGTTTATTATGTTAAAATTACATAATATACAGGGTTAGGATAAAGTATGGAGCCAAGTAAATATATTTAAAACAAAAAAGACCATTTTCATCAAACATCATAATGACACAACGCATCTGACGCCATATTTTTGAAGCAAAGTTTCTATACTGGCGTTGTGGAGTCGAGCGTCATGAAACTAGCGAGACAGATTGGCGTAGTCACGGGTAACGTCGCAAAATAGTGGTTCTAATATCGATGCACCTCTTTTAATAAATTGGTTTCTAGTCATCATATATTTACTCTAAGCAAGTTTTAACTTATGCCAGTGAAACATGGACAATGAACAAATCCGAGCAAGTCTTGCTGCAAGTCTGGGAAAGAAAAGTCCTCAGGAAAATATTTGGAGGTAAATAATGGAATGGTATATGGATAAAAAGACCAAATATGGAATTAGAGGAGATGTATGGACAGCCGAATATCGTAGGGATCATAAAGTCACAAAGACTGAGATGGTTGGGACACACCCAAAGGATGGAAAACACGAGACTGCCAAAAAGAATGCTAATGGGAGGAATAGGAGGGAAAAGGAAGTAAGGCAGACCGAAAACCAGGTGGAAGAAGTTTTAACTAAAAGTACATATGTTAATAAAAGATAGTAAAAAAAAAGAAAAATAAAAGATTGATCTTCTTCTTCTTCTTCAGGTGCCATCTCCGCTACGGAGGTTGGTAATCATCATAGCTATTTTAATTTTTGAGGCAGTAGCTCTAAAAAGTTATTTTGGGCTGCATCCAAACCATTCTCTCAGGTTCTTGAGCCATGAAATTCGTCTTCTTCCGATGCTTCTTCTGCCATCTATCTTTCCTTGCATTATGAGTCGCAGGATGCCATACTTCTCGCCCCGCATCTCATGTCCGAGATACTGTAGCTTTCTTTCTTTAACTGTAAGTTCAACTTCCTTCTCTTTACCTATTTTTCTCAGTACTTCATTGTTCGTAACTCTATTTACCCAGGAAACCTTCATAGTTCTTCTATAGGTCCACATTTCAAAGGCGTTAAGTCGTCTCTTTGTGTCTAGATTTAACGTCCATGATTCCATTCCATAGTATAGTACACTGTATACGTAACATTTTGTTAGGCGTACTTTAAGAGCTAATGTTAAATCTTTGCCACATAGGACCTTTTTCATTTTCATAAAATTAGAACGTGCTTTTTCGATTCTGACATTGATTTCTGCAGTATAGTCATTATTTTTTGTTATAAGTGTTCCTAGGTAAGTGTACTTTTT
This sequence comes from Diabrotica undecimpunctata, assembly GCF_040954645.1. Taxonomy (NCBI): domain Eukaryota; kingdom Metazoa; phylum Arthropoda; class Insecta; order Coleoptera; family Chrysomelidae; genus Diabrotica; species Diabrotica undecimpunctata. Next base: position 134,453,116 of record NC_092804.1, on the reverse strand, counting down.
TACTCTTTCGATTTGCTGGCTTTCTACTCTCAAGGTTTCGTTAGTATTATGGTTATTTTTACAAATTTTCATAAACTTCGCTTTTTGATATTGAGCGAGAGTCCGTACTCCCTACTACACATTACTATTTTACTTATGAGTCTTTCCAGGTCTTGTAAACTATCGGCTATTATTACTGTACCATCTGCATATCTGATGTTGTTAACTAAGACTCCATTTACTCTTATGCCGACTGTTACATCTTCCAGAGTTTCTCGAATTACCTCTTCAGAATAAGCGTTAAATAATAGAGGTGATAGTATGCAGCCTTGCCTGACTCTTCTCTTTATTTCCATTTCTTCAGATGTCTCTTTTTCAATTCGTACTATTTTCCCTATTAATAAATAAAATGTTTCTTTTATTAGTTCTGCCAATTAAGATTAATCTAATTTCATTATTTAATTGTATATTTGGAAATTATATAGAAAGTAGTGGTTTCCACTTCGAAATCCACTTAAAGAAAATAAAAAATCAACAAAAGACACAACAAATAAGCACTCTGCTAAAACACCCAAATATAAAAGGAAAGCTAACGTTGAAAATTAACGAAGAGTTAAGCAAAACAATAATCAATGATAATGAAGATTTCAACGAAAAATGGGAAACATTTAAGAACACATTAATGATGCCAATTAAAGATACGCTGAGTAGTCACAAAATCGATGAAGCTAAGACTCCATGGATGACAGATGAGATCTGGCAACTAATGGACAAAAGAAAATCATACAAAAACAAAAATGTAAACGAATACAAAGCCATACACAAGGAGATCAGGATAAAAATACGAGCAGCTAAAGAGAAGTGGTACAACGACAAATGTTTAGAGATAGAAGAACTCCAGAGAAATCATGAAAGTTTTGAATCGCAGAAAAAAATTAAAGAATTAGCAGGTATAATACAGTACAACAATAGTAACACCCTGGTTGATACGAATGGTAAAATAATATCTGATATCAAAGGCAAACTGAACAGATGGAGAGAATACGTCCAAGAGTTGTTTGAGGACAAGAGGACACAACAAGATAGCATGAACGATTGCGAGGAACATGATATAGGTCCAAATATAACTAAGGATGAAGTAATACATGCAATAAATCTGGCAAAATCTAATAAAACCGTGGGGCCTGACACAATTAAAACTGAAATAATTAAATTAATATCAGAAGATCAGATCAATGTATTAGTAGACTTATATAATACTATATATAATACGGGTGTTATTCCGAGAGATTGGCTCAAATTAACATTTATTACATTACCAAAAAAACCTAATGCAAGGGAATGTAATGACCACCGTATAATTAGTCTAATGAGTCACACACTAAAAATATTCTTAAAAATTATCCATTTAAGAATTTTCAGAAAAGCGGAACAAGACATCACTGAAACCCAATTTGAATTTAGGAATGCCATGGGTACACGAGAGGCATTATTTGGATTTAACGTCCTGCAAAGATGTATGGGTGTAAACCAATCACTCCATGTTTGTTTTATTGATTACAATAAGGCGTTCGATAAGGTCCGACACAACTGTCTTATACAGTTACTTAAAGATAAACACATTGACAAAAAAGACTTAAGAATAATAACTCATCTTTACTTTAACCAAACAGCAAAAGTTAGAGTAGGCAAAGAACTTTCGCAGGAAGTAGAGATAAAAAGAGGCGTAAGGCAAAGTTGCATACTCTCCCCCTTATTGTTCAATCTATATTCGGAAGAAATAATTAAAAAATCACTCGAAAATGTAACAATTGGAATAAAAGTCTACAGCAGGCCCATCAACAATATCAGATATGCCGATGATACTATACTAATTACAGAGAATATACAAGATCTACAGACACTTTTAGATAATGTAGTAAATGCTAGTGAGGAAAGCGGACTAACGCTTAATGCTAATAAAACAAAATTTATGACAATTTCCAAAACACAACAACAAGACATTTTAAACATAAGAGGGGCTCCAATAGAAAAAGTAAAAAATACAGATATCTTGGTATAATTATTAATGAAAATAATGAGTATAGAAATGAGAAGAAATAAAAATGAGAATTGGACAAGCTAGAGCAACATTTAATAAGATGAGAAAAGTATTATGCAGTAGAGACCTTAGTTTGCAACTTAAAATAAGAATATTACGGTCATATGTGTTTTCGGTGCTGCTGTATGGGATGGAGGCCTGGACATTAAAGAAAGAGGTGAGCGATCGACTTGAAGTATTCGAGATGTGGACCTACTGAAGAATATTAAAAATAAGTTGGGTAGACCGAATAACAAATGTTAAGGTCCTCAGAAAGATGAAAAAGGAAATGGAAATCGTGAATACGATTAAGATAAGAAAGTTACAGTATCTCGGCCACGTTATGAGAGGGGATAAATATGTGTTGCTACAAACCATAATGCAGGGAAAAATACAGGGAAAACCAAGTATTGGAAGAAGACGCATCTCCTGGCTGAACAATCTGAGAAAGTGGTATAATTGCAGTTCCGTCGACTTGTTCAGAGCTGCAATCTCAAATGTGATGATGTAAATAGCTGTGATGATTACCAACCTTCTTAGAGGAGACGGTACCTAAAGAAGAAAAGTGGTTTCCTAAAAATAATTTGCTTTATCTGTTGTTTCAGATTAACGCCAGCAAAAAATTGATTGTGGACCAACATGTAAAAAGGTCAAAACATACAACTAAGTTATAATCGAGGACATCACAGCAGTCGTTAAAAAGTACTGCCTTTTTATTCCAAAATCAACGCTCAACGTCAGTTCACTGAAGATTTTTGCGGAGCAATGGTTGCACCAAATCCACCATTAAAAAAAATTATATGGCTAACATAAATTTAAGGTCATTTTTGCAAAAGTACCGTACATTTAATATATCTGAAGAGTCCACTGTGAACACAAAAATTATCTCGATACTGCATATCAAAAAACTGTGCTGCAGATAAAAACATTTATTGGTGACAACTACTTTTTTATTATGGTTGATGAAACTACAGATTCTTGTGGTTGTTATATAGTTCATCTACTAATTGGGGTATTAGAGAAAAATAATCAGCTTGACTTAAATAAGCTGCTTGAATAAAGCAGCTTGACAAAACAAATAACTTAACAATTACCAGGCCTAAACAAGATTCATTCAAGAGTCTAGAGCAAATTAGCTGCGAGTTTCCATTAATAAATGAATTAATTAGTAACGTCAAAAAAGTTTTTCTCAAAGCATATTTGAAAATTCAATTATATAAGGAAAAACTTTCAAATCGCCAATAGCCAACTCAACCTGTTATAACGCGATGGGGAACTTGACTTGATGCAGCAGTTTTTATTGCCAAACACTACGATACTTTAAAAGAACTATTTCTCGACAGAAGTGATTCTTCTTTGTTAGTTTTAAAAGTATAGGAACTATTTCAAGATAAACAATTGCAAGAACAACTAATTTTCTTTCTTTCTTTCTCCCCTTCCTTTTACCCTATCAGGGTGTCGGATTTGGGCTAGCTATTTTAATTTCCATTTACCCACCTCTTCCATTCTTTTCTGTTTCCTGCCATTATTTTCAATTCCTCGAGTGATTGTTGTTTAAGTTTTCCCGCCTCTACTACTTGCAGTATCCATTTTTTTCTTGGTCTGTCTCTTTTTCTTTTTCCGATATTTTTTGCTTCATAAACTTTTCTTGTTATTCTATTGAATTGCATCCTCATCAGATGCCCATACCAGTTCATTTGTCTCTTTGCTATTTTATTCATTATCGATTTCTGGTTGGCCATTCTCCTAATAGTCTCGTTGCTTAATCTATCCCATTTTGTCTTCCCAAGACTGTTTCCACTTGCATAAAGCAGAGTCGGTATCATCATTGTGTTATATATTTTTATTCTTGTTTCTTGTGCAAGTTCTCTTTTTCCCATTATTGGGGCTAACGTATAATATAACTTGTTTGATTTCTTTGCTCTATTTTTAATTTCCCAGTCTATTTTTCCGTCATTAGTTATTTACCGGTTGTAATCTGCGGTAAACTATTATTGTCTGTAGTTGATTTGTTCTTCTCCCAATACCATTTCTTCTTCTTGTCTCAGTTTTTCTCTATTATTTTCGTATATATTTTAAAGCATACTGATGACAGACATATTGCTCTATAGTTGTCGCAGTTTACATGTTCTCCTTTTTTGTATATTGGCACGATGATATTGTTCTGCCAGTCTTTCGGGATTGTTTGTTTTTCCCACGCGTCTTTATATATTTTCCATAGCCAGTTTATTCCTTCTTCTCCCATGCATTTTACCATTTCCGGTTCAATTTCATCATCTGCACCTGCCTTGCCTATTTTTATATTTGAAAATCCTTCTATTACTTCTTCTCTACTTATTTGCTCTGGCCTTATTTGTATGTATCTCTTACTGCGTTTATTTCCTTTCGTTTTCCCTGCCTTATGTGTTGTATTGTCGTCCAAAAGTTTCTATTATTTGTTTTATATTCTTCCTGAAGTTCTTCTTCTAATTCTTTCCATGTTTTTGCTTTTGCGTGTGTGACTGTCTTTTTTGCCAATCGTCTCTGCCTATAATATTTTTCTTTATCTTCTTCTAATCCCGTTTCGATGTATTTTTTCCATGCTATTTTCTTCTTTTTTATTTCTTTACTTCTTTATTCCACCATCTTGTCCTTTTCAACTGTTTATTATATTTTTTGATTCCACACACTTCAGTTGCTGTTGTCTTTAATACTTCACTGTATATATTCCATCTTTCTTCCATTGTCCATGTTTCTTTTTGGCACTCTATTTGTCTCAGTCTTTTGTTAGTTTCCTCCGTATAAAATTCTCGCACACTTTTTAACTTTAGTTTGTTTAGATTTACTTTCTTGTACTCTTTTCTTTCCACTTCCTCCATTTTTTCATCCTTCAGTTTTGCAGTTACCATCCTGTGTTGTGTAGAGAGTTCGGGTACCTTTTCCGTTAAGATGTTTTTTATATGTTGTTCTAGGTTTCTCGTATAGACTATATAGTCGATTGAGCTTTTCGCATTTTTCTCTTCAGAAACAAATGTATATTTGTCGTTAATGGTTAGTTTACTGAATGTGTTTCCTATTATTAGGTCATTGGTTTGGCAGAATTCCAGCCTTTTAATTCCATTTCTATTTAATGTTTCTTCCCCATATTGTCCAATGCATCCTAATCCCCTGTTAATATCCTTACCTACTCTTGAATTCCAATCGCCTAAGATTATTATTTTTTCTCTTGTCTCTCTTATTTTGTCTAATGCGTTTTGGACTTCGTTGTAGAATTCTATCATTATCTCTTCTTCATTACCTTCTGTTGGTCAGTATATTTGTATTATTCCTATCTTGTCTTTTAGTTCTATTTGGGCTGTGATTATTCTAGATGATACTGCTTCGTAGTTTGTTATTCTTGATTCTATTCTTTTATTCATTATTATACCGACTCCTTCTTTTGCTCTGTGACCCTGTGGTACCTCCGGAATTATATAGACTATATTTCTCATTGTTATTGATGTGTCCTTTTCCTATCTTTTTTGTCTCGCTTATTCCCATTATTTGTACCTTCATTTTTTCCATTTCTTCCGTAGCTTCTATTTCCTTGCCGGTCAGAGACGTCACATTCCATGTCGCCATTCCTATATGATTTGTCTTGTTAAGATGTATGTCCTTATTACTGTATTCTTCTTCTCCATTATTGGTATTAACGTTGATTTCATGCTCCCTGGTTTTTGTATTAACATTATATCCGTTATTTATTTTATTACCGTTTTTATTTTTAATGCTAATATTTAATTTTTCTCTTCCTTCATTACTAATGCTATGCCCATTTTTGATATTCCCCCTAACTATAATATTATCACTACTGTTAGAATGCCTAATACCCATATTCCAATCACAAGTCATATTTCTAATGGCATACTTATCATTTACATTTCTAATTCTATTCCTATTACTACTTAAAACTAAACATTTATCATTATTGTCCGGTTTCTTTTGTAATTCTTTTTTCTCTATTCGTTGCCTGACCTCCCCTTGGTTCTTTTTATGTTGCTCTGGTAGTTTTTTGAACTCTCTATTTCCACTACTTTTTCTTCTTTATAGCACCATCTCCATTCCTTGCCGTCTACTGGGATTTTATTGTATCCTATTTTGACCATTTTTCCATTTTCCCTCTCATTTTTCTTGCTTTATCTCTTAGAGCTTTAATTTTCTCTCTCTCTCTCCTTTTGTGAGATCCTCTGTAATCCATATTTTTTTGGTCTTCACATTCTTAAGTTTGTATTTGTTTCTTAAGATTGTTGTTTTTTCTTCTTCCCTTTCTAGTTCAATTAAGCATGTTTTTGTGCCTATTTTTTGTGCTCTTTTAATATTAGTTTTGACTTCAAGATGATTTTCTAACATAGTAGTCATTCTTTTTTTCAATGTTTTTGGGTCTTCAGAGTCTATTATTGCTCCACTAATGATTATGTTCGTCTTTCTTTTTTCTTTGTCTAATCTTTCCAATGAGTGTTTTAGATTATTTAATTCTTCTGTTATCTTTTTGTTATCGGTTTTGGTTAGTTCGTTTTCTCTTTTCAGTTCTTCTTTCTCTTTTGTCCGTTCTTCCTTTACCCTTTCTATTTCCAGCTTTATGATTTTTATTTCTTCATTATTTAGTTTTATCTCTTCTTTAACTTCATTTATATATCTTCTGATCTCCTTATTTTCTTCCTTCATTTCTGTTTTTAGCTCTTTTATTTTCGTTTTAATCTCCCTATTTATTTCTTTTAGTAGTTTCTTTAGTTCTTCCATTTCGCGATTTTTTATGTTATCCTTTGAAGGTGTTCTTAACGTAGCTTTACTTCTTTTGAAGGCTTCCTCCTCGTCGGATGAGTTATCGTGTTCTGGTTTATTTCTTTTGCTGTTCATTCGATTTTGTTACCTTCTACATTAATATATATTTTCTTTATTAATATACACCAATATAGTATTTTCCTATATTAATTAAACTTTTTTATTACAATAACAATTAATATTTATTATTTTAATTTAATTTAATTCTAATCTTAACTTTAAACCTCGGACTTAAAACATTCGCCAAAACCAGTTTTTTTAATCTTTCACACAATTATTTATTTACTCAAAACTTGTTAAAATTATTTAAAATGGTTATATCTTACTTGTCTGATGGTATTTCTTTTATTCACTACTATCACCTGTATGCACTTAACTTTTAACTCTAATTTTAGAACTTTGTTGAATTTTCTAACTTGTAATTCCCCAATTTTTTAAGTTTATTACGAAGCGAAAATCAAAGAAACTACTGTGTCACTTACAGGACCGTCTCCTCATCTCAACAACTAATTTTATTAAAGTAAATTATAATTTTATATCCAATACCATTTTACAATTTTGAAAACCAAATATGTAAAAAGTTTTACACAAATTGTGAATATTTAAAAGGTCCATTAGATGCAAAAATTTTACAAAAATTTGAAAATTAAAATAATGTATGATTTGGAATACTGCAAAAAAATTTTTGGATGTAAGGATAATGTAAGGATGCTTGAATGACAAAAATGTAAGTACTAAAACTTCTTTGGTTTATATTGTTACACTTTAAGTTCCATTTTCGCTTCTTTGAGAGTAAGACATTTTAAATATATATTGATAATTTAGCTGTACATGTTAATATTTCAATCCATAACTATTGCTTTATCCGAAATGCAAAGGGGTAACACAATAATTTGACTTTAGATACTATTAAATAATAAACCCGCAATAAAAGTTAATAACATATTACTATTTTATAAAAACACTTACCTGAGATCCAAGTCCCATTGAATTTGGCAGGAGGCGGAAGCTTAATAAAAATATCTTCAAGCGAAGGCTTGATTCCCTTTGTCCTAGGTCCCTCTTCAGGAGGAGAAACTAGCACGATACTGAAGACTATTAGGCCTAACACAGCGACAATCACTAATAAGGCTATAAATATTCCTCTCCAATTTCTTTCGCTCGGAGAGCTGGCTACGAGTTCCTGTAACAAACGATTTGTAATTAAGATCAATATAAAATATTTGAAAATAAAAAAAAAATTAAATAATAGAATATTAATACACCATTCGTATTGGTAGTTAGATTAGAGAATATTATGTTTTTATTTTAACTAATGTCAACTATTAGAACTACATCGGAAATACTATAAAAAGTCCAGGCGTCAGAGATTAGACCTCTAAAAATTATACGAACAAGCTGAATTTTGCTGAGAATTTCAATTTTAAGAACCCTAAGGTTCTAGGCTTCCCCCTAAATAACCCCCCCCCCCCCCGCGTAAGTGGGAAGAAACGAAAAAAAATGATTTACCAAGAAACTGTATACCGTAAAAAAATGTTTTAAATAAAAGATCTAGCTGGGATAATTTAAAACAAAAATGATTCTTAGCACTTTTTGTGTAGAATGAATGGTTCTCTCGGAAACAAGGCATAAAGCGACTGGTGATTTTCAAAGTCAGGCACGCGCGCGAAATCAATTTTAAATACAATTTATTTCAACTCGACAGTAAAAATTTGATATGTTTTAATGAGGTTGTCCTATCGACAAAAATGTAAATGCATGTTAAAGACAAAAAGTGCAGCTTTCTTACAAACTTTTTGTGGTTGACCAAAAATAACTGATTGCTAAATTTAAACATTAACATCCCAAACAATTGAACATCAAGGGAAATACTTTTACGAAAAGGTTATTAGACGGAATTTATAGTTGAAGTTGTGCCGTTTAGAAAAAAGTACTTGGGTAATCACAAAAAGCAGTTTTAAACATTTTAGATCGTTTGTAACGTGAAAGTTTAAATTTAGGCGTATTTCAAATGCCTTACATTTGTTGCTAAAACTCAAAACCGAAATTTCAGGCAATACGTTTTAAAGATTTGCATCCAATAATGAAAATTCCATGGTGACCGGTCAATTTAAATGATAAATATTATTAATCTCATGAGAATCGTAAGAAATGGTAAAAATCCAAAAACTGCATACAAAAGCTGCTCTTTTCACCTTTAAAACGAATTTTGATTTTTGTTAATAGGACACTTTGATCAAAAGATATCGAATTTTAACAGTCGAGTTGATATAAATTCTATTTAAAATTGATTTCACGTACGTACCTCACATTGAAAATCACCGGTCGCTTCAAGCATTGTTTCTTAGAGAACAATTCATAAAACGGTTTTTTCTAGGAGAAGCCGGAGGGTAAAAGTGGTAAACTGTTTTCTATCTTTTTTGGGTTCCTAGCAAAATTTAGCTTGTTCGTATGATTTTTAGAGGTTCAGTAGTATTTTCGTCTCTGACGACAAGGGTAAAATATTTGCTGTGAACATGAATTTCTGCAGTTGGCTGTATGCCATGAATCACAAAATTTTTTATTTAAAAAAATCCTTAATAAAAGTTCTTAAAAAATCCTTAATAAATGTCTATATAGATAAAAGGCTAGGACGACAAGTCACACCGTTTGTCCAGTAAGGTAACTACGCCACCTAGGAAAGAAATCTGAACTACCAACATCTGACATCTCAATCATATTTTGTTCTTGAAACGATATGTTTAATTAATAACACGAATAATATTAATTACATTTTAATATAAATAATAATTCGATTAATTTTCTCGAAAAATTGCCAAATATATTGGCTGCTGTAATTTTTAAAAAGGTTTAACAAATAAAATAAATTAAAACTTTATGCTAGTTTAGATTCAAGCACCTAGCCCAGAGAGATAAAATAAATTATTAAAATTATCTGACAGATAATAGTTATTTATTGTACAAGACGATAAAATTGTACTTTATCTTCGAGAGCGTTTTTTAGCGTCGAGACGTCAGTCGAGACGCTAATTATGCTCGAGAAGATAATGCGATTTTATCGTCGTGTGCAATACAACATTTTTTTCTATAGCAAGACTTCAAGTTCAGGTATAAAATAGAATTTCAAAGAAAATTGTAATTTTTAGCACAAAAATCGCAATTGTGTTGCTCCGTTGCTAGGGATATATAATAAGATTGCTGTATCCAAGTGTATACTTGGCGGACCAGAAAACCAATCCAGTACCTCGAATCAAGTGTTTAAGCAAACGAGTACTGTTGTGATGCTCCAAAAATAGATATTTCTAGTAAAGTTAATTGTAAAATTTCAGTTGTTTTTAATCCTTAATGTGTTTGAATTTGTAAATTTTATTGAATAAAAAAAACTTAAAACATTTTATCTACTCTTGCTGTTTTTGCTACTTTTATCTACCCTTGCGGTTAAAGTGATACTTTATCTACTCAAAACAGTTGTTATAGCAACACTTTAACATTAGCTATGGAAAAGAATGTAAAATATTTGTATACCAAATAAAGTATCGAATAAAAACTGATCTAGAAATTATATTGTGTTTATTTTAGTTTATTATTATGTTGTGTGTTATCGCGAAATCATAAATATAACCTAAATATTGTTATTTATTGTGGGTAAGAGACATGAGTCTCTAATACCGGGCGGATCCGGTATTAGAAGATCTAGTGAAGTCTCACTTTATAACTAAGATTATAAGGTAAGCGTCTAACGTAAACTTACTTGCGTGTACTTAATAACGACTATTGGCGACTACTCCGTGAATTCACAATTAATGTTGCCGAAATTTCGACAATGTTCCCGTATTTTAGTTTTATAGCCACCTACTGAACTTGTAACATTCTTATTCTCTTCTTCTTTCTCTTTGAAAGCAATTTTACCTGTTCATTGGCGGATTAATACCTCTATGGAAGATTGTCACTCCATCGTTTGCGCTGTCATCCGAATTTTTTTTTCCGATTGGTGACATATCCCTTGCTATTTTGCCTTGATACGGGTCTCCTTCATTCTGCTTATGTGGTTATTCCATTCTTTTTTTCTATTTCATTCATTTTTTTCTAATGTCTTTATTACTTGTTCAATAATGACGCTATCAATTTTCATTTTACATCGGGTTCTTTGCTAACTACTATTGTTTTAGTTTTCTGAGATATAATTGTCATATTAAATTCTTTTGCTCTTATGTTAAATCTGTGGACCAGTCTTTGCAGACTATCTTTATCTTGGGCTATTAATTTTGCGTCGTCTCTGTTACAGAGTATTTTTATTTCTTTGTTTACCATTTTGTATCCTCTTCTTTTGTTAATGCTTTTGATGATTTTATCTATGATTAAATTTAATAGTATGGGGCTCAATGAGTCCCCTTGTCTTATTCCGCTGTCTATTTCTATAGGTTCTGTAAGGTGTCCATAGTCTGACTCTCATTTTGTTGTTTCGTTAGATGTTTTTGATAGTTTTTATAATATTTAGGGGAACTTCTCTATTATACAGAAGATGGATTACATCTTTGGGTCTTACTCTGTTAAACGCTTTTTTAAACCAGACACAGAAATGCTGGTCTTTATACTCTAGTAATTTCTTAGTAATTTGCTTTATAACGAATATTACATCTGTACACGATCTGTCACTCAGAAAACCCTGTTGATCATCTGCTAAACTTATCCTCTGATTTATTAGTTTTTGTAAAATTTTAGTTGTAACATAAAATTGACTAATTTTGGCTGTGTTTTTGTATTTTTGCGTTTTGTGTACCTCCGCAAATAATGATATGTACCACCAGTGGTATACGTAGCACAGGTTGAGATATGATATAGAGGATAAGAGTTATCAGAAGTGAATTTCCTTGAAAAATAAACGGATTGAGGGCATTGGGAATTTGTTGGATGCTTGGAAAGAGATGGATGAAAAAGACGTTATATAAAATATTGGTTATGAAAATAGTTGGCGATGGAGAGGGAGAAATTACGGTGGAACGAGACAAGACGATTAACGCAGTTAGTTGGGACTTCTTCGTTTTTCTTTTATTATTTTTTAAGTATTCATATTAGTTTAATCTTAAAAAGGATTTTTGTAGGATATTGTGTATAAGAGAGCTTTTTCTAGGATATTAAGAGTGTGGTTATGTTGTTTCAAATGTTGGAAGAAAGTAGAAGAATGTTTCAAGTGTTTTCTTTTTTGGTATCCTCTTACGTGATGGCAGTAATCTACAGGTTCTGAAAATGTAAGTTATTTGCCTATATGTTAAGATTTCTGCTTGTTTTAATAAAAATAATTACATATATAGGCACCTTTTCCTTTAATATTTGTTACATATAAATCCGAGCTCTAGTTATGATTGTAAAAACGGAACAGTCCAACCCTGATACCTCTAGTTAAAAAAAAATAATATGGGTGCATACAATCGTCATTAAAGCAATAAAAAATTCAGAATTAATCATTTAAATATTCTTATCCTCCTGAGATTCCCATCCTTGCATTCATGTTTATTTTATAATTTTATTAATCCAATTTAAGCTTGAAAATATTTCGCTTGCATATCTAAGCCGATAAAGCTTTCAAAATATAAAAACCTCAGACCAATTATTTAAAGGCAAAAGGAAATCCCGATTATTCTGGAACAATAATTCTGAATAAAAGGATGCTCGACTCTTTCCTAATTTGGATTCCGTAACTCTCAGTTGGACGACACTCAGAAACGAATTGTTTCATATCTCTTTTTTAATCAAGTTCATTAAAACTTTCTCTCGCTTTACAGATTTTACAGCCTTTAACTTTTATAATTTACTAAAAAATTCAAACCTGACTATATCAGAATAAAAAAGATAAATGAGGTTTAGGCAAAGGCGTATATATCGACAGCTGAAAGGCAAAAATTACCAAGCGCCATTTGGCTAAATTTACACTAGAGCGATAAAGTTTAAAATTTTGAAAAAAAATTCATAAAACATGATTTAATGGTTTTATTTTCATAATTATAACAAATTTTAAATGCAGTTTAGATAATTAATAAACTGTCATCTGAAGACTGTATTTTTTTTTAATTGTTTATGAAATAGTGTCGGATAGTAATATTTTCTGCTAAATCGCAACCATGAAAAAGTTGCCTACCGACTATATTTTTCTACCTTCAACTGGAAAAAAATACAGAAGGTGATTTTATTATTGGAACTGGTAAAATTGACTAAACCTGATACATTTTCGACTGTATTTTAAGAAATATAACCTATCCCAAAGCATTTATGTTTTGCAACAGGTAAAATGGTTGAATTAGAAAACTAAAAAATATAATACACTGTAATTATCATATCAAAGTGACATTCTGGAGACCTCGTTATAAAAAAACAAAAATAAAATGAAATGAAAAACAAAATCAATTGTTTTTGATTCTAATATTTTTTTATATTTAATGGTGTCTTTTATAAACAAATTTTTGGTAGTCCTATGGGATCTAGTCTTTCACCCATTCTAAGTGGCTATGTAATGGATGATGTTATCAGTGATTGTATCAACAATTGCACTTTTTCATTTTTTTTTTTTGTTAAAAGATATGTAGATGATTTAGTTTTGGCACTTCCTAAACACAAAATTCATGAAACAGTCAACATTTTCAACAATCATAATTAACATATACAATTTACAGTTGGGAGGAAGGGGTAGATAATTCTCTACCATTCCTTGACATGAGAATTGTAAGAAATATAGACAATATGTTGAAAACCAGATGGTTCAGAAAACCCATAAGTAGTAATAGATTTATAAGCTATTACTCTCATCATCCAAATAAGATGAAAATGCACCTTATACCAGGATTAAAAGAACGTGTTTTAAAACTTGCTCATCCAGATTATCTACATGAAGATATTCAATTGTTAAAAAATATTTTAATTGAAAACTCTTATCCTCCAGATATGCTACATAGGATGCTTTTTTCTAATATTGTTTATATAAATAACTTAACACAATTTTTTGCTAAATCTCAAAACATTGTATCTAACAATCAGAACATCAATTATCATTCACTACCTTTTATACCATCCTTAACACCTAAATTAATAAAAACACTAAAGGTTATCGACAATATAAAAATAGCAACAAAGAACATCAAAACTATTTCATCTTTATATTCCAAAACTAAATATCCTATAGACAAATTTGAAAAAACGAATGTAGTATACAGCATTAGTTGTACTCAGTGTGAAGCTGACTATGTTGGTGAGACCGGAAGAAATCTTTCAAATCGCATTATTTCTCACAAAAGTGATTGCAGAATTAAAAAACCATCTTTTGCTTGGGCAGAGCATGTAATCGATAAAGACCATATTATTGATTTTGATAACATTAAAATTTTATGTAGTAAAAGTAATAAATTTAAAAGGATTTTTTTGGAAATGATTTGTATTAGCAAAAGTGATAATAATTTAAACAAAAGATCAGAAATTCAAAATCTAAGCAAAATTTATAATTATATTATTTCTTTATAATTTATGTATATGAAACTTGAAAAATATCACATTTTTATTTAATTTTCCATATATCTGTTACATTTTTTTCAGACATCTATCAATGGTGAATAAATCTTCTTCTTCCTTGTTCATCATCATCATATAACGGGGGTCCTACGGCGATTGCCGCTTCCCGCATTTCAGCCTCCATCTTTTCCTATCTCTCCAATCTCCCTCTTCTAAGCCTCTAGATTGCATTGTTTTTGTAATTTCTCTTCTCCAGGAATTTGGTGGTCTTCCACTTTTCCTTCTTTCTGGCGGAACATACATTAAGGCTTTCTTTGGCCACCGCTCCTCCTCCATTCTCATCACGTGACCATACCATTGTAATTGCCTTCCTTGTATTCTATCTGAAGGAGTATCTCTAATTCCTGTACGGTTTCGTATTTCCTCATTCCTGATTCTTTCCATTCTCGATACTCGACATGACCTTCTAAGATAATCCATTTCCACAACGTCTACTTTATCTCGTTCATTCTTTGTCATCGTCCAACATTCGGCACCATATGTGGTAATTGGTTCTACAATTGCTCTGTATACGCGAAGTTTGGTATGCATCTTTATTTTATTAGACCACAGTAATGAATTCAGTATTCGGATGCATTTTTTCCCTTAAGTTATTCATTCGGTTTTGTACATCTATCTTAACTCTGCCATCTGCTGATATGATGCTTCCTAGATATTTATACTGGTTGCAGCCTTTTATGACTGCGTTTTCAAGCCTCAGATCTGTGGTATTTCCTCCAATTTTTAAATATTCTGTTTTGCTTATGTTTACAGTAAGCCCCCATTTGGCATATTCCTCAAATAATTTTCGATTCATATAATTTATATCTTCCTCATCGGTTGCAACCACCACCTGATCGTCTGCAAACAACAATGTATACAGAGTTTCTTGTCCCACTTCGATGCCCATAAATCTACATTTATTTCTCCAATTCCTCAATGCTTCTTGGACGTATATTTTAAAGAGTGTCGGTGACAAACAGCATCCTTGCTTTAGGCCTTTAGTGACTTTAAATTTATTTGAGGTTCTGATTCCAATTTTTACACAACTAACTGCATTTTCGTACAATTTACATATCGCTCGGATATACGTCGAATCCAATCCGGACCTTTTGAGGAACTCAAACATTTTCTTTAACGGGACACTATCATATGCTTTCTCAAGGTCTATAAATACCAAATGGGTCTCTCTACTTCTTTCGACACGCTTTTCAATTATTTGTCGTAGGATGTTACTAAACAAAAAAGAATTTTTAAACAAAATTTTATTTGTGACAATATAATTGTCAAAAGTAAAAATTTTAAGTTGGCATTTATGGCATTGAGGGTTATTTGTAATTGGTTGCTACTTTAAACTGTTTCTAAATTTAATTATTTTTGTTAAGAGAATGTTTTCAAAATTATTAAAATTTCAGGGAAGAACTTATTAGACAAGGTCATTTTAGTATTAATTCTTTTTGAAATGTATTTGCAGCAATTTTATTAACCAAACAAATAAATCACCATCATTTTTGTACTCTTTTAGTCTTATAATTTAATCTTGCCCTTTTTAATTTCCTAATATTTATTTTTAAAATATTGTAAATTATATTACTTTTCAATTTTTAATGGTTAGAAATGTTTTTTAAATAACCGTCAACATTAAATTGTGTTTCAAAATTAAAGAAAAAAGTTTCACAAATTGAACAATTAAATAAAAATATGTTCCGTCGTTCCTGATTGAATTTTGTCTCCACATCTGTTCCCTCATTGGTATGTGCATTTTGTGAATACATCCCGTCGTAAAATGACCTATATAAAGGGATTCCAGAGAAAAGAAAAATCCACAATAAAATATCCTTCTTGCTTACTAAAGTGAAACGGTCTAGAAATAAGGAAAGCCTATTTTTCCTGTTTTTTATTTATTTTAAAGAATCTTTTTTATCACAAAAAATATAGATATCACATCGGTACTGGTTTATTTATTGATTTTAAATATATAAGAGCTTTTGTGAATTATTGGTAATTTATGAAAACGTTAATAGGCGACTACTTTTTTTGTTTTATGTTATGATATATTATACAGTTGGAATAATTATGCAAAAGGAAAAAAACAATATTATTTTTGAAAAAACAAATGTAATATAATTTCTTAAAAGGTATTAATAATATTTAATATACCAAATCCAATATTTAATTAAATGAAGATGAATGTATTTATTTACAAAGGTGAATGACGAGAAAAATGATAATAAACAAAGCGAAAGAAATAAACTAAAAGTTTGAAAAATTAAGGCAAAAGATTACAAAATTATTTAAAACGAATAATATTTACAATAAACTAAGTCGAGATTATAAATTAAAAGTAAAATTTTAATAATTATAATAAAGAATGTCACAGCAATATCCTGCCCGTTTTGAAATATTTAAAGAAAGTTATAAACATTGACCAATTTTTGATCTTCTTCTTCTTCAGCCTGTATTCGGTCACTGCTGGACATAGGCCTCTTCAATTTGCTTCCATTGATTTCTTCTCTTGGCAATTCTCATCCACTGCTTGCCCGAGACTTGTTTGATATCATCTGCCCACCCCTTCTGTGGTCAGCCTACTCCTCGCCTGTTCTCTCTTGGTCTCCAGTTTGTTAATATCTGTGTCCATTTTTCGGGATTATCTCGGGCAACATGTATGACCCATTGCCACTTCAACTTTGCTATATGTTCTGCGGCATCAGTAATCTTTGTTCTTTCACAAATGTCGACTGTCTCTCAAACTAATCCTCAGTATGGCTCTCTCCATCGCTCTTTGGATTGTACTGAGCTGCTCTAAGCTTTTCTTTGTAAAGGCCATGGTCTCCAGTCCATATGTAGTTACAGGCAAAATACAATTTTCATAAACACTACGTTTTAGACACATTTTTATATCTTTATTCTTCAAGATAAAGCTTAACTTGCCGAAAACTACCCAAGACAATTGTATGCGTCTTTTTATTTCGGCTACTTGGTTTGCTTTGTCGATTTTATTGGTATGTCCAAGATATATATATATATATATATATATATATATATATATATATATATATATATATATATATATATATATATATATATATATATATATATATATATATATAGTGGTCTACATTTTCAAAACTGACGTTGTCAATAACAATATTATTTTGTAAATTATTCAATATTTTTGTTTTCTGAAGGTTAATTTTAAGACCTATTTTATTTGACTGCTGATTTAATTCCTTGAGCATTTGCTCTATTACCTTGAGATCTGTACTAAATAATACTATGTCGTCCACAAACCTCAAATGACTCAAACGTATACCATCAATATTTAGACCTGTTTGCTCCCAGTCGAGCTGTTTGAATACATTTTCCAATGCTAAGGTAAAATGCTTTGGTAAAATAGTATCACCTTGTCTAATACCTTTACCAAGACGCATGTTTTTAGTTTTTTTGTCTTCATTGATTTTGATGTGGAATATAAATGTTTTGTGTACAAAAAGGACCAAGTTTTAATACTATCGAAAGCCTTCTGAAAGTCAATAAATGCCATATGTAGAGGTACATTATATTCCGTGGTCTTTTCTACCAGTATTCTGATGGTTTGTAAGTAATCGTTCGTACCAAACCCTTTTCTAAATCCCGCCTATTCAACCGGTTGATATAAATCAAGTTTTTGTGTTATGCGGTTGGTTATTATTCTTGTTAGCAATTTGTATAAGTGTGACAACAAACTTTTAGGTGTGTAGTTTTCAATATTAGTAGTGTTTCCTTTCTTGTGTAAAAGTATTATTTCAGCGTTTTTCCACAGACTGGCTATTCTTTTTTCTGTTAGACACTTATTCATCAAAACTTCCACAACCTATACAACGATGTTGCCGCCCATTTTTAACATTTCAGACGTTATATGATCCTCACCAGGAGCTTTTTTATTTTTCATTTGCTGTAAAGCATTTTTAATTTCAGCAAATTATTTTAGGGAGAGTTTTCGAGCAGACGTTTAGAATTGTTCTATGGTCTGTTTCGGAGTTCTGTATAGTAGATGTATACAGATTCTCATAGAACGTGTATTTGCTTGATTATTTGAGTTTTTTCCGTCACCGTATTCCCCTGTTGGTTTTTGATTTTAGTTATCTTTGATTTTCCTTTAGTTAAATTTAATTTCAATATTCTCATGTTTCTATTGTTTTCGATGATTTGCAATATTTGTTTTGTTTGATAGACTCGCAAGTCTGATCTTATGCTCTTTTTAACTTTATTGCTGAGAGCCTTATACTCTGGTGATTATTTCGATTTTCTTTTTCTTTCTTCCATTAAATTTTTATTTTTACCACAGACCTATTTTGCATTTGATGTTATGTCATTCGTTAATTTTTGTGTTAGTTCATTTATATCTTTCGATATATTTTTTTTTTTGATCACGTTACATTTTTGTGAAATGCTTTCTGATCTGATAAATACGTATATTAGGTGTCTGTTGCAACAAACAATGTTCGTATACTTTTTATTTACGAAACTCTTATTCAGATAAATTTATTTCAGAGGTTAATGACAATACCGTCACACCTCTTCAAGAGATAATTAAATAAAAGGTATTGATGAACAACAAAATAAACCAAGAAAAAATATCTTTTATCTTTACAATTTGATTTATAGAACAGAAAAATAAGAATTTTCCCGTGACATTCGTTTCGTTGATACAGGTATATAACAACTGTTTTTAATAAATTTGGTAATAACACCATGTAATAACCAGAATATGCAAAATATTAACTTACTTCTTTACTTATTTATAAACAATGTAAGATCGATATTTCACTTTAAATAATAAAGATGAAGATCGCTAAATTATATGGAAAACTGACACAATTTTACTAAAAAAGAAAAAAAAAACGTTTAAAATTAAGATTTGCAAAATTATTTATGTTAATTTGTTGTTTAATTATTGCAAAAATCGTTTCAGAATTTGATTTTAAAAAAATTATTAATACCTTCTCTAAAAATGCAAAAAAATAGATTTCGCGTGAGAATTAGGAAAATATTACAAACAGTTCTTACAGAATTTACAATTTTTAATTTAAATAAGTGAGATGGTGCTAGGGAATGATTGAATCGAATTCTAAAGATAATTCTGATTGCATCTTTTTTTGTTATAAAATTACAGAACCATGGTTTGGTAGGAATTTTCGGCTGAATGCCTTTATAAAAAAGTCCCTTGGTGGAATGATCATATTTATTCATCCATTCCTGCCTAATTATATTATTTGAAATAATATAAAGGTCACAGGAACTAATGAATAATTTACAAAAGTGTCGGAATCTAATGCTTCCTTGGCCAGTATGTCTACTTTTTCATTGTGGATGATTCCACAATGAGCTTTAACCCAAACAAATTTAACTATTTTCCTTTCTCGTACAAGTATTTAAAATTGGTTAATATATTTTGTAAGATATAATTAATATTAATATTAGTAGATATATTTGAAAGTTTATCTAAAACACTTTTAAATCTGATATTATTAAATTTTTTTCATCATTAAATAAATTAGTTTTAATATTTTTTAGTGCTTTTCATATAGCGAGTTGTTCAGCTGAAAAACATGAAAATTCACTCGAAAGTTTTTTAGCCTCGAAATAGTTTTGTGTAGGGTCCCAAAATGCACGCTTTTCGTCTTTTTTTGATGCATCACTTGTTGTTCTTGTATCTAAAATTTCCTCATTTATTTTAAGATTAATTATGCGATTACGATATAATTTTATTATTTTCATAAAAAATTCACAACTAAAACCAATTCGCACCATTTGTTGATGTAGAGTACCTAGATTTACTTTATCGTAGGCTCCCTCAATATCCATAAATAACGCTATGGTAGAACGATATAATGAGAATGAAATATTAATGTCAGTGACTAGATGAGTAATATTTTCTATTGTGGAATGAGCTTTTCTAAACCCAAACTGATATTTTGGTAATTTGAGGTTGGATTCTAGCCATTATTCCATTCTTGTTTTGAGCATTCGCTCGAATGTTTTTAGTACACAGGTGCCAGTGATATAACTCTGTATGATTCTGCTAGATTTGGATCTTTTTGCGGTTTTAACATTGGAATCATAATATATATCTTCCAATCTTCTGGATACTGCGTGGTTTCCCATATATTATTTATTATTTCTAACAAAGTAATTTTCAGGATAATGGAAGGTTGTATAACATTATATAATGAATGTTATCGATACCAGGAGTCGTATTTTTGTGCTGTTTAATACTGCACTGGAATTCTTTGAGACTAAATTTCTTTTCCATTGCAATTTTATTGATATTTTCTACTTGAAGAGGGTAAACTGTTTCTTCTTCTTCAACCCATGGTGGCGTGACTTGGTTTATAAAGGTTGTTGTCCATTTTCCTGCTACTACCTTACTGACTGGTTATTTAAAATTATTTTTTAATTTTCTAACCTCTGTCCATTTTTGTGTGATTGGTGTATTTTTATTCATTGAAGTACAAAAATTTCTCCAAGACATTTGAGTTTAGTTTAAATCGCAAAAGAGCATCTTCTTGATTTTTCATTAATATGTCAGATTCTTCATTTCACCAATGTTTATTAAATTTCGAGTTGATCACTTTCTTCTTTTTGGGTATTTAATTTTCTGCTGCTTTGTTTAATTCTGCTATAAATTTATCATATCGTCTTATTTTGATTATTACTGTGTTCAATATTTTCAGAAAAATGTGACCAATTTGCTTTGTTTAAATTCAATCTGTTTTGATTTGTTTTAATAATATAATCATTATATTTTGATTTCTATTAATATAGGAAAATGATTAGATCCTAAATTATTTATTTGTGTTTGCCAATTGCATAATGTAACCAAATCAGGAGATACAATACAAAGGTCTATTGCCTATTTATTCTTTTGATTTAATGAAGGAATGAGAGTTTCCGCGCCGTTATTAAAAAAAAACTAGGTTGGTATTTTCAATTGCTGAAAGTAAATTAATTCCTGCTCCATCAGTAATATCGCAATCTCACACTTGATGGTGACAATTAAAGTCACCCGCCAACAGAAAAGGTTTTTCCTGGCTTTCAAGAAACAATGACCAACTACTTTTAGATATGTTTAATTTCGGTTTGGCATATATCGAATAAATATTTAATGTAAATAAGTTACTTACTTTAACAGCTAGAGAGACAGTCATTAAACCTTCAATACTCTTAAAACTCTTTGTATTGTTAAAAGCAATATTTTTCTTTAGAAGAATACCTACACCACCATATCCATCCTCTCTATCTGAACGAAACAAATGATACCCATTAAAATTTGCTTTCAAATGTTTCTTTAACCAAGTTTCACTTAAAATACTCAAATGCATATTATTATCAAACAAAAATTTTTCTAGTAACCCTTTATTGTATATTAATGATCCTATATTATATTGAAGGATATTGAATGTATTGCTGAATGTTATTAAGAATTTTTAAAATATTCGCTTTAATTGAATTTAACATTTGCTTATCATCTGTTGGTATATATCCTTTTATAACTTTTAGAATTGATTCCATTATGGTGTTGCTCTGTTTACATGCAACATCAAAGTGAGTAAAAGAAGAAGTACTCGGTTGACTTAAAGGTACCTTGTGATATTGTGGTATATTTCTAAACTCCCATACACGCGTCTAGAGGGGATAGTTGGAAGGGTTATTATATCTCTATGCTCTTGGTTAATGGGACCTGGTGATAATGGACTTGTTGCGATTCTCTTTCTTTTTACATTGACTGTATATATATAGATCCCTCTGTGGGAGATTTGGTAGCTGATGCATAGCTTGATTTATGTCTATTAAGGGCTTCCACATAACTTATGTTTTCTGTTGCCATTAACAGTATCTATGCAAAAAATACATGAAGGGTTGTTTTGTTTCTCGCAAGTATCACTAATATGTTCATTACCGCAAAACTTACATCTTTCCTTACCACGACACTGCTTAGCTATATGTCTATAACGCAAACATTTTAAACATTGTATTATTTTAGGAGCCAGGTGTTTCCTGGCCCGGGAAACTAGTACCTGTTTAGGGTCCCTTGTCCAGGGTTACGGATGAAGTCCACAACGGCATTCGTGGCGGGGAAGAATATCTTCACTACGGCATGGAGGGCGGAAGTGGCAACCTTTGATTTTAGGGTTTGTATAGAATCAAGCTGCTGCCTTGCAGTTATAGTCGTTAGATCGTCAAAGGCTAGAGGAAGAAAACCTTGATCACAAATTACCCGGTCGTCCAGGTTGGGGGTTGTGGCATTGGACTGATTCTCCAATACTTGTCAAAATTTTAACATACCAAAAAGCCTAAACAAAGCCTCGGAACTTAAGATGGGTTTTCAAGGAAACGACCAAAGCTAAGAAAACGGATTATGAATATTGGTACATGGAATATATAAAACAAAAGATTGATATCATTGTGCCTGATCTAGAACAAATAAAAATGGATATTATAGCACTAACTGAAACAAAAAAAAAGGAACTGGCACTGATATGGTAGGAAATTATATACATATATTCACTGGAATCCCGAAAGATAAAAGAGCCGCTAGGGGAGTATCAATACTAATAAAGAAAAAACTTAAGAATAATATCACAGACTGGGAAACAATTGATCAGAATATCCTAAGAGTAAATATAGACATATATGGGCACAAGATTACCATGATAGCCGCTTATGTCCCCTCTGATGATGCAACAATCAACGTCAAAGAAGATTTCTTTCAAAAAATCGAGGATATACTTAACAACCTAGGAAAAAACAGAGAAATAATTATGCTTGGGGACTTCAATAGTAGAACGGGATATCAGAAAAACAGTAGAGTAGTAGGACCTTTTGGAGAAATGGCAACTAATGATAATGGCGGTAGACTTATACACTTATGTGAGAGCTATGAGTTAAAAATTAGCAATGGATTCTACAAACATAGGGACATACATAGATATACCTGAATTCAACAAACACGCAATCTAAAATCAGTCATCGATTATATTATTAGTAAACAAAAATCTGTATTGCAGTGGAATGATGTTAGAGTTCTCCGAGGAATAACATGTAGATCCGATCACTACTTAGTAAGAGCGAAAATTTTGTTCCCACTTAAGATAATACACGGAGACTAAAACCTAGAAGACAAGCAAGACTTGCAGACAGTAGATACTCCGAAGTACAACTTCAATAGTTTTATAAATGATAGTACTAAACAGCTATACCAACGACGACTGGATGAAAAACTACGAGAAATAGAGAGACAAACATTTTCAGATATTTACGAGAATATTATTGCTAGTTTACACCAGGCCTCTAAGGAGACACTCGGGACACAGCAAAACAAAATTAGTAAAAAAATATGGTGGAACGAAGAAATCGAATATATCGTAAAACAGAAAAAAAAACAGCATCTAAAATGGCTAAATACAAAAAATACTGAAGATCATCAAGCTTACAAAGAAGCCGATAGACAACTACGAAAAATGATAAAACAAGAAAAGAATAAAACGTGGGATCAGAAATGTCAAGAAATCAATACATACATCGGAGGGAAGCAATGTACAGAGGTATGGAATTTTATACAATCAGTAAAAAATACAGGAAAAGACAAAGCACACATACACACCATGAAACCAAGACAATGGAAAGATCACTATGAAAGCTTGCTGACAGAGACAAGACAAGAATACCTAGCGAACTCCCCAACACAGTCAGTACATATACAAGGAGAGGAAGCGAGGGTAGACATCGAAACAGTAAGGAAGGCTGTAATGACCCTAAAGAATGGTAAATCCGCT
This sequence comes from Diabrotica undecimpunctata, assembly GCF_040954645.1. Lineage (NCBI taxonomy): Eukaryota > Metazoa > Arthropoda > Insecta > Coleoptera > Chrysomelidae > Diabrotica > Diabrotica undecimpunctata. The sequence continues at coordinate 134,428,903 of NC_092804.1, read as the reverse complement.
GGACCTGAGGGAATCTATGCTAAAATGCTTAAGAATGGAACTCATAAACTATTTGAAATATTAACTTATGTAATCAATCAGTGTCTAAATGGACACCCAGTACCAGAACAATGGAGAACGGCATAGATATCCTTAATACACAAAAAGGGGGACAAAAGGAATTGTAATAATTATAGAGGCATATCGGTAACCAGCACCCTGAGCAGACTGTATGGACGAATTTTAAAAAATATGATCGAGGAAAAATATAAGCACAATGAAGAGGAAGAACAGAGCGGGTTCCGTGCAGGAAGATCATGCACCGATAACGTATTTTTTCTTAAACAAATAATAGAAAAAAGATCGGATAAGAATCTAGAAACTCATATTACTTTTGTAGACCTGCAAAAAGCATATGACAACATCGCCTTAACAAAACTGTGGACAACGTTGAAAAGATCTAACATCAACCACACATTGATAAATGCTGTACAAGAACTATATAGAGACTTTAAGGCACAGATAAAAACAGGAAAATATCTAACGGAAGAATTCCTGGTTACAAAAGGCTTGCGACAGGGATGCTGTATCTCACCAACCTTATTCAAGATATATGTTGCAGCGGCATTGGAAAGATGGAAAAGAAAGGTATATAGGATGGGTATAGAGCTTAGCAATGAATGTATATATACACTCCAGTTTGCTGATGACCAGGTAGTGCTAGCGACCGACAGGGAAGACATGCAGTACATGCTAAGAAAACTGATAGAAGAATATAACGACTGGGGAATGAATGTCAATACAACAAAAACCAAAATCTTTGTATTGGAAACGAGTCAGATAACATAGACCTCGAAAACGGACAACATATTTCCTGCTGTCAGAGCTATGACTACTTGGGTGTTGCCTTTGACAATACAGGAACTGATATACGGGAAATAGAAAAACGAATCACTCAAGCAAAGAAAGTCTTAGGATGTCTCAATGGTATACTGTGGAGTAAAGAGATAACGAAAGGAAGGAAATTTAATATATATGAGACCATGATTAAAACTAATCTTCTTTATGGCGCTGAAACATGGAGAATTAGTGAAAAGAACAAAAAACGAATAGAAGCAGTAGAGATGGATGCAATGAGAAAATCTTTAGGTATTTCCAGACGAGACCGAATCAGAAATGATGTAATAAAACAACGTATGGGAATAGAAGGAAATATAACTCAAGATATAGAGAAGAAACAATTAAGGTGGTATGGGCATGTTCAACGGATGCCAGCATCAAGACTCCCCAAAAAAGTAATAGAATGGCAACCGATAGGTCGACGGAAAAGAGGAAGACCCAGATTAGAATGGCAACACGGCGTAAACAAGTCCATGAGCGAAAGAAATTTAACAACAAACGACTGCGAAGATAGGAAGAGATGGTGTTTAGGTATCGGACAACGTCGAAAGACGTTCTAAACCGATGTATATAGTATTTTAGGAATATATGTTTCGATATCATAAACAATTTTTTCTATTACTACTTGACTAGGAATTGTTTGTCCCTTAAAAGAGACAATAACAGTCCCCGTAGAAATTAATTTATCCTCAGATTTTCTAAACATCCGCTTAACCTGTGTAACTGTAACCACGTGACCAAATTTACCTTTGATTAAACCTTTTAATTCAAGTTCAGAAATATCAGTATCTACATGTCTAATAACACCTAAACTCGTTTTTGGGTGTAAAAAGTAGGTATATGCGTATCATAGTTTTTATCCGATAATGTTTTAGATTCAGCTAATTTATTTGAGGCCAAAAATGTATTACATTCTACTTTCAGTTTATTTCTACCAATTATTGAAATATTAACAATGTTATGTTTAATTTCATTTTCAGCATTTAATATTAACCTTGCGACTCCTATCTTGTGCAATTTATATTCCTTGATTTATTTTCTACGAAAACATAGTACGGTCCCTGATCTCCAAGTGAATAATAATTCTTTTCAATAGATATTTCGCTTACTGCCGTTTTGATTTTTATAATTTAAATTTAGATTTTCATACTGACTTTCCTTCCTTCCCCGATCTGGTGGGATATTCCGATCGTCATCAATTTCCATGTTGTGTTAAACACACACACAAACCTGTAGTTCAATAGACCCAACTGCAAATATTAAATAAAAACTGGTACTGATAATTCACACTGCCTAATTGTTTTCTAATGTAAAACTATTTGAAATTAAACTTTAAAATGCGGAGAACTTTTAAGTTCGTATTTACACTTTGACGTTTATTTGACAGATAATGTTGTACGATGAGGTGAAGGGTAAAGAGTTTTTCTTATTTTAATTGTGTTGATAAGCTTTTTGCCAGGGCCAATTATTCGTCTTAACACTTTTTTGTTTAGGACTTTTTCAGTCGAAGGAACTTAAATAATTTAAAAATATTAAAGAAATTAAATATACAGTGATCTATTTAAAATTAAGGTACAAACAAACATTTAGTTTACTCCAGTGAAAGTGCGTTTTATTTTTAATAATTAAAAGTGATTCCACAAACGATTAATTATTATTAGATTTACTACATTAGAGCTATGATAGAGTTGGAAAAAATTTAATTTTATTACTAAGCGTTTCTAAATGTAGATTAAGGAATTAGAAAAGATTAAAAGTCATTTACATAATTTGTTTATGAATAAAAAATGAAATTGGTTTCTTAGACCTCCGATAACAATAGAGTTTGACTTTGGGGGATTCCAAATAATGGTATGATGTAGATTTTGTTGATAAAGCGGGTAGTCTGTTATATGTATATTAAAACAAAAAGAGGAGACAGAGCAAGAGAATTTGCCGAAAGAAAGAATGGAAAAATATGTTTTTTATTGGAGTGTGTAGATTGGTCAAGGAAGAGATTTAACAAAATGGTAAAACAAGAGGTTTGGTTTTGGAAAAGAAGAATTTTAAAGAGGAGTTTGATACGAGGTTTACAAGAGAAAAATTGTGTTGATTTTCTTCGTTTATTATTAAAGAAAAATAAAATTTGGTGTTTTTGCCGACTTGATAAAAAGTAAATAGTCGGAAAAGTCGTTGTCGTTGTCGTTGTGGAAAAGTTTTTGTGGTAGCACCTTAGCAGTGCAAAGCAGATATTTTGATACACATTGTAAGCCTCTTTTAATAAATACAACAGTTTATCTGAAGCGAGAATTTCTTTGGAAATTCATATTTGATATGTATGTGTAGTTTTATGATTCCTTTTGGTCCTCTCAATAGCAAATACAACAACAGAGATACTTAGCCACGAGAATACAGCTTAAGACAAATTGAGTTATAGGTAAGGTTGTTAAAGTAATATATTATAATTTAAAATTCATATTTTTGCTTATCTAATATATATATATATATATATATATATATATATATATATATATATATATATATATATATATATATATATATATATATATATATATATATATGTGTAAAAGATAAAATCTTTTAGCGAAAGCCGCTATCGCTATATTAAATATATATATATATATATATATATATATATATATATATATATAAAAGTAAAAAGTAATGGCATGTCTCGCAAAACAGAAAACCAAAAATGGTATATCGATGGAAGGCAACCGTATATACGTATTTCTGACTATTGGTCGTCTTCAGTACGGTGCAGCCAAGTTAGAAAAGGAGCATATTAACTTGGGAAAGGATCACTACAGGAGCAATGCAACCAATTTGTGGCATTAGAGTTAGAAGACCCTGATGGTTTCCAGGGCAACAACTAACACCAACCACGGAGGAAGCTACAGCTACCTGGGGAAAGGAATGCCAAACGTTGAAACGTTTAAAACAAATGGAAAAGGATAATGCGAGTGAATAATAAAAGTAAAAAGTAATGGCATGTCTCGCAAAACAGAAAACCAAAAATGGTATATCGATGGAAGGCAACCGTTGCCCTGGAAACCATCAGGGTCTTCTAACTCTAATGCCACAAATTGGTTGCATTGCTCCTGTAGTGATCCTTTCCCAAGTTAATATGCTCCTTTTCTAACTTGGCTGTACCGTACTGAAGACGACCAATAGTCAGAAATACGTATATACGGTTGCCTTCCATCGATATACCATTTTTGGTTTTCTGTTTTGCGAGACATGCCATTACTTTTTACTTTTATTATTCACTCGCATTATACTTTTCCATTTGTTTTAAACGTTTCAACGTTTGGCATTCCTTTCCCCAGGTAGCTGTAGCTTCCTCCGTGGTTGGTGTTAGTTGTTGCCCTGGAAACCATCAGGGTCTTCTAACTCTAATGCCACAAATTGGTTGCATTGCTCCTGTAGTGATCCTTTCCCAAGTTAATATGCTCCTTTTCTAACTTGGCTGCACCGTACTGAAGACGACCAATAGTCAGAAATACGTATATACGGTTGCCTTCCATCGATATACCATTTTTGGTTTTCTGTTTTGCGAGACATGCCATTACTTTTTACTTTTATATATATATATATATATATATATATATATATATATATATATATATATATATATATATATATATATATATATATATATATTTATCAATCTAAATAAATGTGTTTTATAAACACAATAATAATTTTGTATATAATGTGCTCATTTCGAATGTCTTTATAATGTACTTTAAAACCATTTTTAGCGACAAAGTAATCAAGTTTGAACCATCTCATCATGTTATTCTCAAAGCATTTCATGTGGAAACTTGATAACCTGAAAGAAAGATCTCCGTCTAAAAGGTTTTCTTAATCCCAGGAATCTACAAATACAGTGAATAAATGATCTAAAGATACACTTCTTGACCTAATTTCATTGATTAAACTTTCAAAGTAAAGCACTGTAGACCCGTACTTCATTACTCTGTTATAGATCCCCTCAAAAACGAGTCCTTTTGTCAGGCGTGGTATATATAAAAGCTTTTGTTTTGCAGGAATTTTTAGTTATTTAGTTTCTAAATTTATGAACTGAAAGATTTATAAATTTGTTGTAATTAATTATTGTTTATTTTATCTATCGCTTTCTGTATATTTTGTGTATATGCTTTGTAACTTGTCTGCAAAATCGATAAAGATTAGCCAAATTTTGGCAAAAAGGTGCATTAGATATGCGCTTTTTATTTAATATACGACTTTAATGAAATTCACAAAAATAATGTGGTAATATGAATATTTTTGTTTTACTTTTGAATGATCCAAGCCAATAATAGATTATTTGTCGAAATGTAATGTTTAGACAGGAAACAATTTTTGTACTTCTTTTAAAAATGACAGACATCCTGAGGAGTATTGATTTGTATAAGAACGAAACATTGAAAAATAATTTTAAAAAAATATAATTTTAAGTTCATTTTTTTATAAATTTTGGCAGAGAAATAAATTTAAAAAAAAAATGATAACTTATATCTTATATATTATAAAAAAATCTTAAGTAATATTTTTTAGGAATTCATACTGACATTATTCACTTGATCTCTCTATAAGGAAGAGATTATTCACAGATAGGTTTGATAAAAAAGTTTGGTTCAAATGAAATTAGGTACGCAAATATCAATTAAATACTATGCCGCCAAGTGTATTTCGTAAAGAAATTCTAGAGTTATTCCTGAATTTAACTGTTTAAATTTAAATAATAAGAGACATATTTAATGTTTGATCTCTGTTGAAAGTAAAACTATCTTCTTTAACCTTCCGGCGGGCCCGCTGTCCAAAATTTTTATCAAAGCATGTGATAGTACCCCCACTCATACCATATAGTCGGGCGCATTGAATGATTCGTAAAATTTACGATACCACTGTTTCATGTAAGCCTGTTAATATTATCCTTTTAACTTTTCTTTTCTTATTTATTATATTGTTTCTATGGAACTAAACGTACTTTTTGTTTCAGGTGTGTCATATTCTGGCTCCTAGGCTGCTGGAGAATAGTTGGAGACAATCGCTAAATAGTTGTTCAATGCCCTAGATCAAGATAATAAGAATCATTATTTGCCATCTATAGACAGCGAGATTTGCTAGAAGTAAGAAAAAAATAATAATAATGTGTTTCGCGACCCTGTAGCTAAATACACTCCTGTATACGTCTAGGCATTGATAAAATGAGATGATCAATGTCTGCTTGTGGCACCTTGTTCGAAGCAACTTGAACTTCATGTATAACTGTACCAGTTCCTGTCTGTGGAGGATGGTACAAAGTGGATAGCCTCCTTTTCATAATAATCCATACATGTTTGATAGGATTTAAATCCGGAGCACGGGGCGGCGACGGCAAAACATTAACGCCAGCTACTTGGAGAAAGTCCATAGTTTGACGAACAAGATAGGGACGCGCGTTGTCTTGCTGAAAAAGGAGGTCTCGACGACCGTCGAGATAAGGCAGTAAAGCTGTTTGTAAGATGTCATCAACATAACGCACACTTGTCATATTGTCTCGAATAAACACAAGTCCTGTGTACATGTCTCTCAACAGCAAACCCAATATCCCGTCGCTCTCCACGGCAGCGTCTTACCATTCGACGACCATCATGCATTCCTAAACAGAATCGTGATTCATCGCTGTATGCTACATTACGGCCACTCAATGCTGCCGTTCTCTGCACCAATTCAAACGTTGATGACAGTGGTCTGCAGTCAAAGGAAGCACCAGTCGTGGGCGGAATAAAACCAGTCCAAAGGCTAGAATGTGACGGTATCGTGTAGGAATACTAACAGGTCTACCTACAACTCCAAACCATTGGTCAGCAATTTGACGCATAGTAGCAAAACGGTCTCGCAGATTAACCTAAAGCGCCTATCTCGATACTCTGTTTCCTGATTTCTCTACCTTCGTCTATCTACACACGATAGATAGAAAATAGCAAGAGCTGTCATCAGTTACAAAATTTTTTTTTTTACTAACCGTTGTTTAAGATTCGATGACAAGAACATGAAAACCAAAAGAAAGTAAATTGACAAACTGGTAGCAATATGTGACTTCCTCTAAGTTTTTATCAATAATTGGAAGTCATCGTATAATTTGGGTAAATATACTAGAATCAATAAGATGCTGCATCCTTTTAGGGATCGTTGTTGCTTTATCCAATACATATATTCCTTAAAAACTGGAAAAATATAGGGTATACATATTTGCAATATGTGATGCCATAAGTTTTTAAAAATCTTAATCAGAAATAAGAAATATACTGAGGAAAACATTCCGATGAACCGTTTGCGACCTCTTATGTCCCAACAGATATTTTTTAAACCTAAATTAAGCCATCGATAATTGGCACACAAGTATATGTCTTGCTAAATATTTGATGTAAAAAAATAACGGTTTTTGGGCAAAATAAAATAAAACAAATCTCAACTTAAAAAAAATTGCCAAATAAAAGAAGGGCTTCAAGGCTAAATCAAAACCTACCTTTTGGTCCCCAAAAGGATTAAATGATGGTTTCCTATGTACCTACCTCGAGAAAAAAAGGCTATAAGATTATAGTCCGTCTAGAAAGTATCCGGAATTTTATATTTTTCCTAATTTTAATAAATTTTTTTTTGTAATATTTTAAGACAAAAGTAATACATCAAATAGGTTGTGCCGATTGTAGGTTATGGAAAAAATCGCATGACAACACCATCTGTCAAATATTGTTGTTTGTAAACAGACTTAAGATTGGCGAAATAATGTCGCAAGTAGAAAAAAGAAAAGTGGTGAAATCTTTGTATAGAAAGGGTGTCAGAAACGTTAAAAACTTAGTGCAATTGACTGAACTTGGAAAAATGCAGTGTATGAGATAATAAAGAGGAAATATGGCATAGATATGAGACATAGACCAGTTTCGAGTAGACCGCGTAAGATTCGCGGAAACAATTTAAATGTTTTAGTGGTTTTAGGACGACAAAATCCGCATCTAGGATTTCGAAAATTAGCGAACAGATTTGGAAATCAACGAAGAATAAAAGTATGCCCAGAAACTGTCCGCATGTCACTGAAAAAGCAAGGCTGTATATCAAGGAATGCAAAAAAAAATCCCTACAATGACACCTTTGCAAAGGCAACGAAGAATAGATTTTTGTCAACGTTTTCGAGAAGATAATTTTAATAACGTCTTTATATCTGATAAAAGTTGATTCCAGCTTGGTGCAAATCATCTACAAGTCCTATCAAGAGAAAATGTTACCGTTCAAATTTTCAAATTTCCCACTAAATAATGGTTTGGGGAGCAATATCTCAGCGTGGTGCTACACCTCTCTGTAGAGTTAATGGTACTGTTGATAGTGCGAAATATTGTGACATCCTAAGCGGTTTTTTTCTTGAAACGGCTCATGTTTTATATCCAGAGGGGTGGCGTCTTCAGCAAGATAATGTAAGATGCCATACTTTCGCTTATACTCAAGATTGGATGCAAGAACACGAATTGGCAACAATTCCGTGGCCAGCAGCATATTCAGATTTTAGCCCCATTGAAAACATATGGGGACTGCTGAAGATTGAAGTGGAATGAGCAGCGCCACGAGATGAAGAAGGTTTCATTCGGTCAGTTTTACAGGCCTGGAACACAATTACCGAAAATTATGGCCTTGACCTAGTTTCGGGTGTACCTGGACGTTTAGTTAAGTGTTTAGATTTAAATGGAGGTTGTATAAGTAAATGAGATAAATTATTTGTTAAAATTTTATATTTCAAGTGATAGAAATACATACCGTAAAATTATAATTCTCTCTTTTCTTTTCCGGATACTTTCTAGACGGACTATATTTTTAACATTACATGACGACAACTAAATGGAACCTAACACAAAAAACCCTCTGTTTTTACTGGATTAATTTTATTTTTTTATAATTAAATGTATATTTGTATAAATATTATTTGTGGATTTTCATTACCTTGTGCACGTATCTGAATAATGTGTTTATTGAAGATTATATTTTAACATTAAACTTGGGATAACCTTAAAAATAATAAAAGGACAAATACAAAAATGTTTATAAGTTGATACCTCTCTACCTTGTATGTGAAAGTTACGTATAATTTTACAATCTAACATGAAACCGAAAAGAGAGTTTTGATATTAGCAAAAAAAATTGTACATGAATACCACAAAAATTATATTATATGTAATCACAACAAGGGGACAAAAAAGATGACACAATTATGTTATTATAAAATGACAAAACTCTAATCTTCTAGACAGTGAAAATCAGGTAATAACTTATATTTTATTTGTTCGTACAGGTGAACAGTAAAATAATAACTCTATTGTTGAAAGTCTCAAGCTCACTCCTTAGACGTCGAAGATGACGTAATAAAACCTTTTTATGAGAATTGTATCTCGCATAAAACATGACAAATTTAGGGCATTTGGCCACAGGCCAAACTCCGCATGGAAATTGGCAGTAATACTTTTACATTTTAAAAGAAATGTTGAATTATGTGCCCAAGAAAAATCGTTTGACATAAGGTAAAATAAGACTCATATATATGTTCCAAAATTTTTGTACGATTCTGTCGTGAAGTTTAAACACAGTTATATCATCTAATTTTCAGTGACAATTATGTAAAAAGTAAAGTAAAACTATTACTAATAATTTGGTAGTCTGTTTACCGTATACTAATAAAATTGATTGGTTTATTTATTAACATAAACCAAAGATACGACGTTATTGACATTTTTCTTAAATCACAATATTTCGTGTGCAATACATCATTCTACCTCATTTATCCTTGACTTCATGTTTTGTCATGATTTTGATCTATCTGATTTTATAATACAAATAAGTAGTTTGATAAGTCACATGATAAGAATTTTACTTCAAGGTCTTCCAGACAGCCTGATATTATGTGGTCAGTTTTCTTTCTCCAAGGCCAATACTCCATGGAGACCACATTGCGACGTCGCCAACTACATATTCATGACTACCTCTAGCGATTAACCAGTGTCGCCAAGAGAGTAGCTAAACCGCACATTTCAAGTATTTCGTAGTTTTAGTTTACCATTGGCGTTGTCAGTAGTGCAATCTTATGTGTTATTAGGTAGGTCGAAAAAATAGTAAAACTCCAAAAAAAAAACGGAATTATGGGTACGACCCTTCGCAATATCGAAGGGAAGTTTTTTCTAATCTATATAACAATTTATGGAATTATGGAAGTTTGCTTCATCTTTTTTTTTTTAGTTCACATCGATACTCCAAACCGAGCGGACGTTAAATGGTTCTCCGTTATTAACATGCGACTGATTTTCTCGAATTGAACAGATAAATGTTAAGTGTATAAAAAGCAATCAATTAGTGCTAGATTTAAAACCAATAAACTCATCAAGTTAAATTTAAAAACAATTCAGTAATTTGGACCAGAATGAACCAGAATTCGACAACTACATAGTTAGCCAACAAATGTAAAATGTAAACAACCAGCCATTACCAATCCAGTATCCATCAAACCAAATGAATTGTTACCCACAAATGCAGATTCCAAATAATACACACGGTCAATCACAAATCAACAATATACAGGGTTATCTCATCACAAACACCAGGTATGTACAATATGCAAATAAATCAACCAACCACCAATTCTTCGACAAATATGATATTTCCGCCCAATCAAGAACAATATATAAATCAAGAAAACGCGCCACACAACAGCAATTTAAATAAAAGAAATAGCCAGCAATACTACAGAATGTCATCAACAAGCGATGACGAACCAGAAAGTGCAAATGTGTCAACAAAAAACTCATGGCAAGTAGTTAAAACTACAAAATGCAGAAAAATCAGATCAAATGCAGAAACAGACAAAGAAGATGATACCATTACACTATCGAACAAATATAATACCCTAACGAATACCCAAGAAAATGTAACCAATCAAAATGAAACAGCGCCAAGAAAACCTAAACCACCACCAATATTTGTTTACGGTGTAAGCGACTTCTCAAAAATGAGGAAAAAATTTACAGAAATAGCTGAAGTTGAACAATACGAAACCAGGACTATGGCAAATAATACAGTCAAAATAATTTGTAGCGATCCAGAAATACACAAAAAATTTACAAGATATATGAGAGAGAACAACATTATTCATCACACATATCCACCAAAGAAAGAAAGGGCCTAATTAAATACCTTCACTATTCACATGCAACAGATCAAAGAAGAACTGACAAAACTGGGTCACAAGGTAAGAAACATCATAAATGCTAAACAAAGGATTACAAAAGAGCCGGTAAATATGTTCTTTGTTGACCTTGAACCATCAGACAATAACCAAGATATTTATAAAATTCAGAAATTGCAACACTGCAATATACAAATTGAACCACCCATAAAAAACAAAAATATCATCCAATGTATGAGATGTCAATTATATGGCCATTCAAAAACATATTGCAATAGACCATATGTCTGTGTGAAATGTGGAGGACAGCACAGTACAAACAGCTGTAAAAAGAACAAGAAAACACCAGCTACATGTGCTTTATGTGAAGGAGATCACCGACCTAACTACAAAGGATGCGAATATTATCGTAATTTAAATAGAAATAAAAATATAGCACAAACTACATATAATCATCACCAAAATATGTCGCAAGCACGTAACAGAAACTTTATACCCAATACAGTAAGACCAAATGTAAGCTATGCTAATGCAGCGAGTAAAAGACAACCTCCTGCTGCTCCTTCAGATAACCAAGATTCAAACACTATTCTTATGAAGTTTTTAGAAGAATTCAAAGCCATGTTTTATCAAATCTTGCAACAAAACAGCATGGTAATAAACATGCTAAGTAAACTCGTATGCAAATAAAATTCTTTCTACGAATAGCTGAATGGAACGCCAATGGCCTGCTGAATCATAAGGACCAGGTGATAATATTTCTACAGCAAAAATTTTATAAATATATTATTAATAAGTGAGACACATTTTACAGACAAATCGTATTTTAAAATACCTCATTATCTAACGTACCACACTAACCACCCAGACAAGACAGCCCATGGAGGTACAGCAATCTTGATCAAACAATCAGTTAAACATTTCATGATGGAAAGTTATATAACAGACTGTATCCAAGCTACAGTAATTTAAGTGTGCTTATTACCTTAAGAAATAATAATAGCAGCAGTATATTGCCCTCCAAAGCACAGTATTAAAAAAACCGATTTCGGAGCCTTCTTCAATACTCTAGGTCCAAAATTTATCGCAGCTGGTGACTTTAATAGTTAAAACACTTACTGGGGATCAAGATTAATAACAGCAAAGGGGAGAGAGCTATATAGCTTAATGCAAGAAAATAAATACTCATATTTATCAACAAGAACACCAACGTACTGGCCAACGGACCCCAAAAAAGACCAGACCTCTTAGATTTTTGCATCATAAAAGGAATATGTAACACTTTTATGGGCATAGTTTCAAGTTATGATCTATCTTTAGATCGTTCACCAATTATTGGAACAATTAGCACCTGCGTTATTAACAAACAACCTGCATGGACCTAGAACAGATTGAAACCTTTACCGAAAAATACTGGATGAAAACATTAAACTAAATGTAAGACTAAGAAGCCCTCTAGAAATAGAAGCAGCTACAAACAACGCTGCAAAAGAAGGGACATCGAACGATGCAGATAAAAATAAAATCAAGAATGGAATATATATTCTACTAGAAATTAAAAAGCTCATTGCTGAAAAAAGAAGAGCAAGAGCCAAATGGCAACAAAGTCGGAACCCAGCGAATAAAACGTTTTACAATCCCTTAACCAATAAATTAAAAACACAACTAAAAATTGCAAGAGAAAAGTCAGTCAAAAAATATGTAACACATCTTAATAGATACAACCATTCAATATGGAAAGCAATCACATCATCCTTAAAACCTCAAATAATATCGCCACCAGTAAGAAAAACCACAGACACACAGAACCAATGGGCAAGAAGCGATAAAGAAAAATCAGAATTATTTGCTGAATATTTAGCAACAGTATTCCAACCACACAACAATGAAGAAAATCAAGAAATTATTAATTATTTAAACTTAGAACAACCATCAGTAAATCCAATAAAATTAACAACACCCAAAGAACTTAAAGAAGAAATCTTAAGACTAAATATCAAAAAGTCACTAGGAATTGACCTAATAACACCAAAACTAGCAACTAGCTAGAGTTGTTTCAACCATGTAACATTCGTTTTACCATTAAAAGTACCTATACAACTATTATTACTTTTATTTTTCATATCAAGTCACAAGTCGTACAATTCCTCTCTTCAAAAAAGCATGGAATAGTATAGAAAGTTAGCTGTGGAACTTATTGTTAATGCTACTCCTGTTAACTATTTCGTATTACATCAAGAATTAACAAAAGACAAAATGACAGTAACAACATTTAGGGAAAACATCATAAAAGGTAAAAACTCAGATTTCAATCCAAATTATTACTATCTATATGTTCCGACATTTTAGCTTTGAAAAAACAAGAAGAGACTGCCGCACAAGAAGTTTCAACTAAAAATCATTCTTTGAATAACATAAAAAAATGGCAAATTTGTGCAAAAAGACTTATTTATTTTAATTTGTATAATTTTAATTTTAATAATTTATCCATTAATTGCATTTATGGATAGGAAGTCGGCGAAGAATAAAACAAAAATAACTATATACCGGTGTCAGTCCTGCGATGCATATTTTTGCTTTGATTGTTTTTTTTTCTAAAACATAATTTTAATATTTATTTTGCTGAAAAAACGTTTGACTATTTGTACGGTCTCTTCATATGCATTATTAGTTAGTGGTTTGGTGCAATTCCGTTAACCACCGTGGTTAAACATAAATTCTTAGCTGGTGCATTACACATGTCCACCACAGCCACTGGGGATATTTTTTTTTTCTTGAAAGTGGTGGATACGGTATATCCACCATGGCACTTTATGTCTTAACTACCTAGGAATAAAGTATTTGTTTATTTAACCCAATTTATTTTAACAATCTTGCTTGTTTTAATATCTTTAGTCTTAACATCACGTAGGGTGTGTTGTGGTCATCGTGATGTCGTGTGTTGACCGTTTTCAAAGATCTATGTCCATGGTCATTTATTATGGCCCATAGTTAGGTATTTTGCATAGCATTATTATTTTTATCTGTATATAACCAAAATCAATATATAGAAAGGCCTTAATACTTACGAATATTTGCCATAGCAATTAGACTGCTCTCCATGCAAGTAAAACGTGAATTTCTAATGAGAATGCTGCAATAATGAAATAGAGGTACGAGATATGAAAACGTAAAATACTTTTTTGAGAAAAAATAAAGAATGGAAACTAGAAAAGGAGGTCAAATGATGGGGTTATTAGAATATAAATATAATCAACCAGCAATAACAACCATGGCTAAAACTTAGATATTAATAAAGTCTGTTGTGATTTGAGATTGCGCTTTGTTGCGGTTTAAGAGATACGGAAATGCTAGCTTTCTTATGCATTCATTTTTTATGAATTGTTCAATGTAAAAAAAACGTATTGTATTATTTTTTAGTTAATTACTACGTCTAATATATTCTGAATCGTTCATAAATATAAGAGTATATAAAAAATAACCTTTCATTAAAGGATAAATTTTTTAGGAGATACTTAACTAAACCGTAATATTTCGGCCTGTCAATTAGTTAGGGATAATACAATTAGCTAGCCCTTTAAAACGAAAAAGGACTAAACAGTAAAAATATTTATTTCCCTAATATACAAGGTACATAACATCACTGACCAATAATGATTTTTGTTCGGATAAGTATTTATTATTATGTATACAAACCCCTCGATCTATCTTATAAGCTTGTTTAAAAGTAACATTAGGCTATTTGTCACACATGTAATTGATCATCGAAAACTTGTTTATGTTAATTCCATGACAAGAGTCCATCTAATTTACTTGCCGTTGCACGTCATTATCATTGACAGAGATCGAAGTTGACATAGTTGCCAAAGTATAAAAAAACCCGAATCCATTTTAAATCAAATAGGTCACATAATTATTATTATACTCTTTACAACGACTATTTAAATTCTTACGTAACTACGTACGTATTTTTAAAATAAAACACACTAATTTTGATCTAAAAAAACAGATTTTATTAAATAGGTAAACATGTAAAACAAGAGATATTCACTTTAAAATTCAAAATAATAAAGTACAAAAAGTGTCAACATCGCAACTGTCAAATAAGTGTTACCAATTTATGCCAAAATATTACCTTCGTTCGATTACAGTTACAGTGTGTTCCGAACAAATGTTCTTCATAAAAACGCTTTATAATGCATTCATACAAATGAAATGAAACATTATTATTGTGTATTTCTTTAAGTTAACATTAATAGAAATCTTATTTCTAAATATTATTTCTACGCGTATATAATAAAATATGTCTAGTGGCTGTAATGCCAGTGTATCGGCAAAGTGATTCTAAAAAAGAACACACCTACCGCCTAAATATTTCGTATTGGTATCATGTGACGTCACGGGCTATGACGCGGATAACGTGCAACAGTATGTAAATTAGATGAAGTATACATAAATAATAACAGAAAATTCGTAACGTCTTCAATTCATAACAGCGGCACTTCTTAACACCAACAGTTTGTAGTTTGTAGTAGCAGTAGTTTGTCGGGAGACTAATCCATTTATATAAATCTTCCTTTGTTCCCAATTTGAGTTTGTCCAAAAATTATTAAATATATCTTGTCGCACCTCCACGGTCAGTTTTTCACAATTCCTAACTTTACTTGTTGTACATATTTTAGACTTGCATGCTTCACCCAGTTTGCGACTTTTAAGAACTTTAACACACAAAAACATGAGTTAAATTGAGGTTATGTATTTATTTTTTGTACAAAGTCTTAATTAGGCTGTTAATTTTAGTTGTATAAACACTCCTTATCTTTTGATAACACCAGACACACACTTAAATACAATATTGCACGGCAGAAGAACTAAATACGATACAAAAAAAAGAGAAATAGCGGGAAACTGTTGATAGGCGGTACAACTAACAAACAATAACCAAAAATGAGTAGATAGAAGATATTTCTGCTATTCAGTTGGAAGATATTTCTTCCGGCATAAAAAACGCTGATTAAGGTAGCATATATTTCCAAGATGTTATTTTAAATACTATGAGAATAGATGAAGTTAAGATATTTTGTTAGAAAGTGCGTAACAAGCTTTGCAGTTAGATGATGCGATAAACTCATTTTTGAAAAAATGTTAGATAAGAGGTATTGGTACTTAAAGTACATTCATTTAGCAAATGCCCATCTGTAAATATGAGCACGTGTTGATATTCGCCGTCTCATTCGTCAAGAGGCTATTAAATATAATTTATTACCTTAAGCCAGACAGATTCTCATGTTACAGAACCAAACTTACCAGCATTTTAAATTCAAATTGTATCGTGTTGATTTTTAAGTTATTATATTGTGTTATATTTATGTTATAGTTGTTGTTACTTTTCCCCAACAATGGAAGAAAAGTATAATCTGCCCTATTCATAAAAAAGGAGACAAACTGTTGTGTCAGAATTATAGAGGCATCTCTTTACTTTGTTCGGGATACAAAATACTCACAAACATCATTAATCGAAGACTACAACCTCTCACGGAAAAAATCATCGGGGAATATCAAGCAGGGTTTAGGCAAAATAGATCTACCATTGACCAACTATTTACAGTTAAACAAATACTAGCCAAAGCATGGGAATATGACATGGACGTTTACAATCTCTTTGTAGATTTTAAACAAGCCTATGATTCAATAGATAGAACAATTCTACCTAATATACTGAAAGAATTTGGCATACCATTAAAATTAATACGACTAGTGCAAATGACAATGACAGAAACAGAAGCACAGGTATGTATTCAGGGACAGATCACTGATGCGTTTACGATAACGCAAGGACTGAAACAAGGCGACGGACTAGCTCCAACGCTCTTTAATCTTGTTCTGGAATATGTAATTAGACGGTTGACGGTGAGCGGAAATAACATACTTACAAACAAGTCTACCCAATTAGCAGCATACGCAGATGACATAAACATAATGAGCAGAACAATGAATGCAGCGGAAGAAAGCTACGTTGAGTTGAAACAGAGTGCAGAAGCAGTAGGGCTAGCAATAAATACAAATAAAACAAAACTACTCATACAAACCAGATCAAATAGACCGGTGCAACAACACTTTATTGACGATATAGAACATGTAAATAGATTCACATACCTAGGAATGGATCTGGTCGCAAGCAATGAAGAAGAACCGGAAATAAATAGAAGGCTTGTGCTGGCAAATAAAGCCTATTTCGCGATGGGCCACATATTCAAATCGCGAGACGTACACCGGAAAACAAAACTCCGGGTCTATAAAACAATAATCAGGCCCATAGTAAGTTATGGTTGCGAAACATGGGTGGTGACACAGAAATCTGCCAATGCATTAGATGTGTTTGAAAGAAAAATATTACGTAGGATCCTGGGCCCAATAAGTGAAAACAACAACTGGCGAATTAGGTACAATAGAGAAATATACGAGCAATATAGCGAACCACCTCTAGCACAACATACTAAACTGCAGAGATTACGATAGGCAGGGCACGTGGTCCGCATGCATGAGAATAGAATCCCCAGAAAATTATTAAATGCGAGAATGCAGGGAAAAAGACCTGTTGGAAGACCTAAAAAGAGATGGGAAGATGAAGTCGATGAGGATGCCAGGAACTGCCTGGGAACGCGTTCATGGAAAAGAACAGCGGTAAATAGAGATGGTTGGAGAAGCCTGTTGAAGGAGGCCAAGGCCCGATTTGGGCTGTAGCGCCATTGGATGGATGGATGGAGTTGTTGTTACTTTATTTACTGGTCCTGTTATATTTAAGAGTTTAGTTTAATTGTGATATAATAAATAAATTTCAAGAAATTCTTAGACTAAGAGTTTCAAAAGTAAATATTTTTATAAATCATATGCTACACGACCCTGTATCAGTACGACCCTGTTTGGCTTTCACGTGCTTCTATTGGCCATTTGAAAATTTTTAAAATGAATACGGTTTAACGTTCGATATGGATTTTCAAAAAATCTCCAATTTGTAGTTTTTGCATATAAAACCAGATATGGGTTTACAGAAAAACTTCTATATATAGGACTAAACAGTTATTTTAAAGGTCATCATCATCACTGGCTCGACAAACCTTTTTGGTCTTGGCCTGTTCTTCTTTTCCATTCTGATCTGTTTTGTGCTTTTTTTCTCCTTTTTTTTATTTTTAAGGTTGTTATATTATTTTCTATTTGTTCTAAGTATCTCAGCTTCGGTCTTTCTCTTGTTCTTTTTCCTACTCGCATCTGTTTGAATATTTTGTTTGGTATTTCGCCTTCTTCCATTCTTTCTACATGTCCTATCCAGCGCAGCCGTCCTATTCTAATGAATGTTTTAATATCCGGATCCTGGCATATTTTTTATAGTTCAGAGTTGTATCTTCTTCGCCATATTCTGTTTTCTTTTGTGCCCTTATATATGTGTCGCAAGATTTTTTTTTCGAAGGTGGCTAACAACGTTTTCTCTCTTTTAGTGAGTGTCCAGTTTTCTGAGCCGTATGTGTGTACCGGTCTTATTAGGGTTTTATATATTTGGCATTTTGTTTTTCTTGCGACGTTATTTGATCTTAGTAGCCTAATTAAGCCATGGTAACATTTATTTGCACTAATTATTCGCCTCTCTATTTCCTCCGCAACGTTATTATCAGACGTGACTAGGGATCCCAAGTATATAAAGTTTTTTATCCCATCAATGTTGTATTCTCCTATTATTATATTTTGTGGCTGCATTATTTCTGCGTTTTTACTTACCTGCATATATTTGGTTTTGGTCTGATTGATTTTAAGACCACTATTTTGTGCAGCTCGTTCTATTTGGTTGTATGCCTCTATCATTTGTCTTCTTGATCTTGCGATTATGTCAACATCTTCTGCAAATGCTAGTATTTGCACGCTTTTATTAATTATTGTTCCCCGTGTATTGACTTTTGTGTCCCTCAGTATTTTCCCGAGTACGATGTTGAACAAGATGCATGATAGAGCGTCTCCCTGGCGTAGTCCCTTTTTCACATCTATTGTTTCCGTTAATTCATTTTGTATCCGGATTCTACTTTTTTATTTTAGAGATTTTTTTATCACTTCTATTAGTTATGTTGGTTTAATTAAATTCTGTCATTGCTTTTATTAAGAATTCTCGGTTTATATTGTCATATGCGCTTTCAAAGTCTATGAAGAGATGATGTTTGTCGATGTTATATTCCCTTGTTTTTTCGAGAATCTGTCGTAGAACAAATATCTGGTCTATTATTGACTTCTGTCTACAGAAGACACTTTGATAATTGCCAACTATTTTTTCAGCGTGTGGTCTAAGTCTTTCATAATTGACGTTGGACATTATTTTGTATGCTGCATTCAGCAGCGTGATTCCACGGTAATTTACACATTCTAACTGATTTCCTTTTTTATATAATGGTACAGTAATACCGCTATTCCACTCCGCTGGTAGCTGTTTATTCGACCATATCTTTGTCATTAATTCATGTATTGTTTTTTGTAGTGCGTGTCCTCATTTCCTCATCAACTCCGATGCTATTTGATCCAATCTAGGTGCTTTATTGTTCTTTAATTTGTCTACTGCTGCTCTAATCTCGGCTATTGTTGGTGGAATCTTTTCTCTGTTGTCTGCTTGGTCTAATGGTATGTCAGGGTTCGTCTCTCTCAGGTCTCCTTCAAGCTTTTGCGTAAAATGTTCTGTCCATCTACTTAGTATCTCTTGCTGTTCTGTCAATATATTACCTTCCTTATCTCTACACATCGTTGTTCTCGGTTTGAAGTCTTTTCTGTTTTGGTTCAGTCTCTGATAAAATTTTTTTGTCTCTGTTGATTTACTTAGTTCTTGTAGTTCTTGTAGTTCTTGTAGTTCTTGTAGTTCTTGTAGTTCTTGTAGTTCTTGTAGTTCTTGTAGTTCTTGTAGTTCTTGTAGTTCTTGTAGTTCTTGTAGTTCTTGTAGTTCTTGTAGTTCTTGTAGTTCTTGTAGTTCTTGTAGTTCTTGTAGTTCTTGTAGTTCTTGTAGTTCTTGTAGTTCTTGTAGTTCTTGTAGTTCTTGTAGTTCTTGTAGTTCTTGTAGTTCTTGTAGTTCTTGTAGTTCTTGTAGTTCTTGTAGTTCTTGTAGTTCTTGTAGTTCTTGTAGTTCTTGTAGTTCTTGTAGTTCTTGTAGTTCTTGTAGTTCTTGTAGTTCTTGTAGTTCTTGTAGTTCTTGTAGTACTTGTAGTTCTTGTAGTTCTTGTAGTTCTTGTAGTTCTTGTAGTTCTTGTAGTTCTTGTAGTTCTTGTAGTTCTTGTAGTTCTTGTAGTTCTTGTAGTTCTTGTAGTTCTTGTAGTTCTTGTAGTTCTTGTAGTTCTTGTAGTTCTTGTAGTACTTGTAGTTCTTGTAGTTCTTGTAGTTCTTGTAGTTCTTGTAGTTCTTGTAGTTCTTGTAGTTCTTGTAGTTCTTGTAGTTCTTGTAGTTCTTGTAGTTCTTGTAGTTCTTGTAGTTCTTGTAGTTCTTGTAGTTCTTGTAGTTCTTGTAGTTCTTGTAGTTCTTGTAGTTCTTGTAGTTCTTGTAGTTCTTGTAGTTCTTGTAGTTCTTGTAGTTCTTGTAGTTCTTGTAGTTCTTGTAGTTTTTGTAGTTCTTGTAGTTTTTATAGTTCTTGTAGTTCTTGAAGTTCTTTGTTCATATATTCTCTTTTTTTTTGGTGAGTTTTTTTTTCTTCTTAGCGTAGTTGTTTATATTCTTCCTCTGCTTGTCGGGTTCTGTGCCTCTGTTGCATTAGTAAATATGCTTTGTTTTTTTTTTTGTCTGTTATGTGTTATGTCTCTGCATTCTTTCCACTCCTTATTTAGGTTTTCATGTGTTATTCTGTTTTCTAGTTTGTTATCTTTTCTTTATACTCATTTTTGTTTGTTTCTTTGAGTCCTTCTACCTTTTATCGTTCATGTTTAGAGCCTTTTTCCTTTTTGATGTTTGAAATTCTAGGCCTTACCCTACTTTCGACCAGATAGTGATCAGAATTCGTATTTGCCCCTCTTCTGGTGCGGACGTTTATTATATTCGATTTTTGTCTCGAGTCTACAATGATATGATCTATCATATTTACTGTAAGTCCATCTGGGGATTTCCAGGTACCTTTGTGTATATCTTTGCGAGCAAAGTATGTGCTAGGAATTGCTAGGTTTATTAACCTATTGCCATTGTCATTTGATTGCTTATGGAGATTGTTCCTACCTATTGTGGGTTGAAATTGCTGTTCTTTTCCAACTTTGGCTTTTAGGTCTCCATAGATTATTTTTATATCATTTTTTGGGCATAACTGATATGTGGACTCTAATTCCTAATAAAACTCTTCTTTAATTTCCTCTTCTTTTTCTTCTATCGGGGATGCGCATTAATTAGACTGTAGTTAAAGAAACGACCTTTAACTTAAAAATCACAATAGATAAAAATATTTTGTATTTAATGTTTGCAATAATTCATACAGTAGAGAGTTAAGATCAAAACTTAAAAGAAGAATACTTCAAAATAAATATATGTTTAATATGTGATTTTGAAGATGGTAGAATTTCTAAACAAATTGATTTATAACTTACATATCTTACCTTTCCCGTATTTACGCAGTTTTACGTGACTAAAATATCACATCATCCTGTAAATTAATTAAAAATATATACTTCGCTGTAAGAATATTAATATCCCCTGTTTCCATCCATTGAACCAAACTGGATTAAATAGTTATATAACAGAATTTCGCTTTATTATATACGCTATTCGTGCAACCTGTGGAAATCTGTTCGGTTTATCTCGAACAAATTATTGTGCACGTGTCCCTGTAATAGGATAACAACGTTTTCTCTCTTTTAGTGAGTGTCCAGTTTTCTGAGCCGTATGTGTGTACCGGTCTTATTAGGGTTTTATATATTTGGCATTTTGTTTTTCTTGCGACGTTATTTGATCTTAGTAGCCTAATTAAGCCATGGTAACATTTATTTGCACTAATTATTCGCCTCTCTATTTCCTCCGCAACGTTATTATCAGACGTGACTAGGGATCCCAAGTATATAAAGTTTTTTATCCCATCAATGTTGTATTCTCCTATTATTATATTTTGTGGCTGCATTATTTCTGCGTTTTTACTTACCTGCATATATTTGGTTTTGGTCTGATTGATTTTAAGACCACTATTTTGTGCAGCTCGTTCTATTTGGTTGTATGCCTCTATCATTTGTCTTCTTGATCTTGCGATTATGTCAACATCTTCTGCAAATGCTAGTATTTGCACGCTTTTATTAATTATTGTTCCCCGTGTATTGACTTTTGTGTCCCTCAGTATTTTCCCGAGTACGATGTTGAACAAGATGCATGATAGAGCGTCTCCCTGGCGTAGTCCCTTTTTCACATCTATTGTTTCCGTTAATTCATTTTGTATCCGGATTCTACTTTTTTATTTTAGAGATTTTTTTATCACTTCTATTAGTTATGTTGGTTTAATTAAATTCTGTCATTGCTTTTATTAAGAATTCTCGGTTTATATTGTCATATGCGCTTTCAAAGTCTATGAAGAGATGATGTTTGTCGATGTTATATTCCCTTGTTTTTTCGAGAATCTGTCGTAGAACAAATATCTGGTCTATTATTGACTTCTGTCTACAGAAGACACTTTGATAATTGCCAACTATTTTTTCAGCGTGTGGTCTAAGTCTTTCATAATTGACGTTGGACATTATTTTGTATGCTGCATTCAGCAGCGTGATTCCACGGTAATTTACACATTCTAACTGATTTCCTTTTTTATATAATGGTACAGTAATACCGCTATTCCACTCCGCTGGTAGCTGTTTATTCGACCATATCTTTGTCATTAATTCATGTATTGTTTTTTGTAGTGCGTGTCCTCATTTCCTCATCAACTCCGATGCTATTTGATCCAATCTAGGTGCTTTATTGTTCTTTAATTTGTCTACTGCTGCTCTAATCTCGGCTATTGTTGGTGGAATCTTTTCTCTGTTGTCTGCTTGGTCTAATGGTATGTCAGGGTTCGTCTCTCTCAGGTCTCCTTCAAGCTTTTGCGTAAAATGTTCTGTCCATCTACTTAGTATCTCTTGCTGTTCTGTCAATATATTACCTTCCTTATCTCTACACATCGTTGTTCTCGGTTTGAAGTCTTTTCTGTTTTGGTTCAGTCTCTGATAAAATTTTTTTGTCTCTGTTGATTTACTTAGTTCTTGTAGTTCTTGTAGTTCTTGTAGTTCTTGTAGTTCTTGTAGTTCTTGTAGTTCTTGTAGTTCTTGTAGTTCTTGTAGTTCTTGTAGTTCTTGTAGTTCTTGTAGTTCTTGTAGTTCTTGTAGTTCTTGTAGTTCTTGTAGTTCTTGTAGTTCTTGTAGTTCTTGTAGTTCTTGTAGTTCTTGTAGTTCTTGTAGTTCTTGTAGTTCTTGTAGTTCTTGTAGTTCTTGTAGTTCTTGTAGTTCTTGTAGTTCTTGTAGTTCTTGTAGTTCTTGTAGTTCTTGTAGTTCTTGTAGTTCTTGTAGTTCTTGTAGTTCTTGTAGTTCTTGTAGTTCTTGTAGTTCTTGTAGTTCTTGTAGTTCTTGTAGTACTTGTAGTTCTTGTAGTTCTTGTAGTTCTTGTAGTTCTTGTAGTTCTTGTAGTTCTTGTAGTTCTTGTAGTTCTTGTAGTTCTTGTAGTTCTTGTAGTTCTTGTAGTTCTTGTAGTTCTTGTAGTTCTTGTAGTTCTTGTAGTTCTTGTAGTTCTTGTAGTTCTTGTAGTTCTTGTAGTTCTTGTAGTTCTTGTAGTTCTTGTAGTTCTTGTAGTTCTTGTAGTTCTTGTAGTTCTTGTAGTTCTTGTAGTTCTTGTAGTTTTTGTAGTTCTTGTAGTTTTTATAGTTCTTGTAGTTCTTGAAGTTCTTTGTTCATATATTCTCTTTTTTTTTGGTGAGTTTTTTTTTCTTCTTAGCGTAGTTGTTTATATTCTTCCTCTGCTTGTCGGGTTCTGTGCCTCTGTTGCATTAGTAAATATGCTTTGTTTTTTTTTTTGTCTGTTATGTGTTATGTCTCTGCATTCTTTCCACTCCTTATTTAGGTTTTCATGTGTTATTCTGTTTTCTAGTTTGTTATCTTTTCTTTATACTCATTTTTGTTTGTTTCTTTGAGTCCTTCTACCTTTTATCGTTCATGTTTAGAGCCTTTTTCCTTTTTGATGTTTGAAATTCTAGGCCTTACCCTACTTTCGACCAGATAGTGATCAGAATTCGTATTTGCCCCTCTTCTGGTGCGGACGTTTATTATATTCGATTTTTGTCTCGAGTCTACAATGATATGATCTATCATATTTACTGTAAGTCCATCTGGGGATTTCCAGGTACCTTTGTGTATATCTTTGCGAGCAAAGTATGTGCTAGGAATTACCATGTTAAGTGATCTTGCTAGGTTTATTAACCTATTGCCATTGTCATTTGATTGCTTATGGAGATTGTTCCTACCTATTGTGGGTTGAAATTGCTGTTCTTTTCCAACTTTGGCTTTTAGGTCTCCATAGATTATTTTTATATCATTTTTTGGGCATAACTGATATGTGGACTCTAATTCCTAATAAAACTCTTCTTTAATTTCCTCTTCTTTTTCTTCTATCGGGGATGCGCATTAATTAGACTGTAGTTAAAGAAACGACCTTTAACTTAAAAATCACAATAGATAAAAATATTTTGTATTTAATGTTTGCAATAATTCATACAGTAGAGAGTTAAGATCAAAACTTAAAAGAAGAATACTTCAAAATAAATATATGTTTAATATGTGATTTTGAAGATGGTAGAATTTCTAAACAAATTGATTTATAACTTACATATCTTACCTTTCCCGTATTTACGCAGTTTTACGTGACTAAAATATCACATCATCCTGTAAATTAATTAAAAATATATACTTCGCTGTAAGAATATTAATATCCCCTGTTTCCATCCATTGAACCAAACTGGATTAAATAGTTATATAACAGAATTTCGCTTTATTATATACGCTATTCGTGCAACCTGTGGAAATCTGTTCGGTTTATCTCGAACAAATTATTGTGCACGTGTCCCTGTAATAGGAAATTCCATTTTACTCTGGCCAGTACTATTAGGAGATTATGCAGACATTAAATTGCAAAATAATGATTCGCTTCTGCATTAGGCATTTATTGTCGTAGAACTTGATACCACCTGCTGACACTAATTTTGTTGAACGGTTTAGGAGAAACAAACAATGGGCTCTAATGAATACGATGAAGCGCTCAGCATGTTATTGGATTAGTCCATGAGATTTGAAATGAAAAATAAAAATAGAAAAAAAAAAATACTGAAATAAAAAAACAAACCATTTTGTTCAAACAAAAATGTTCATTTTGTATATATATTTAATATTATATATATTATATATAATATTATATATATATATATATATATATATATATATATATATAATATAATATTTATTAATATTATTATTTATCACTGTATGACCGAGAACTGTCAATTTTGAAATACATTTGTGTCATGTCTAATTGGCAAATATTTTACGTGTTTGGTTCATACGCTGGTGTATGTAAGTTCGAATCCCAATATAAATTTCCTTTTTTATTTTTGAAATATTTAAAAACCCCACGTTAATTTTATTAAATATACGTAATATACACAAAAATGCTAAATTTGAAAATAAAATGAAAATTTACAACATAATCCGAGTTGTTGGTTTTTGAAGTTATACTTCTATACGCGCGTTTAACTTTGGAAATTTGCATGAGAGTGAATCGGAAATTTGCACGAGAGTAACAAGCCTCGTTAGGCGTGTTAAATTATAAATTAAAACTTGTAAATATCTCAAGAAAGTTCAAATGTGTACTTATATACACAACAAACAACAATTAAATATTGTATTTGTCAATGTCAGATAAATTGACAGTTGAATCACTAAACAATAGTTTTTTTTATTAATATTGTTATCATGGTAAATTAAACATATGCGTAAGTAAGTTACGTATATTGTCATTTTTAAATACTTATGAATATTTCATTTTAATTTGTATTAATATTATTATCATGGTAAATTAAACATATGGGTAAGTAAGTTATGTATACCTATTGTCATTTTTCAATACTGATGAATATTATTTATTTAATATCTTAGCATTTTTAGAATCGGAAACATTTATTTGTTATTATTTCCACTAATTGATTACTTTATTTTTAATTATTAGCGTACTTATTTATATAAAATGGTATATTAAATTAATATTAAGTACATTGTTTCTTTTGTAAACAACTGACCTAAATTTGTTTTAATGGAATCTTAGGTTAGATTTTTTAAATATTCAAACTAGAATCGTAATACATATCGCCTTAGTAGCCGTGATCGTCTAGTGGACTAGTTGTTCGGATCCCACGTTGTGTCCGTGGTAACCCAGGTTCGAATTCTGGTCACAGCAATGTGCTAACATGTCACGGTGAGGCAACTTTTTGTTGAAGTTATACTTGTATACGCGCGGTCGATGTTGGAAATTTGTGTGTATTCGTATATATTGAGTGAATCGGCAAAATCATTACATATGTAAGATATAGGTAAGAGAGAGACAGAAGATATATTTTCTCTTTCTTTCTCTCTCGAGAATAAACATGTTCCTTTTGTAAACATATTTAATATTGATTAATATTATTATTTTTTTATTAATATTATTATCATGGTAAATTAAACATATGCGTAAGTTATGTATATTATCATTTTTAAATACTAATGGATATTGCCTTTTAATTTGTATTGTGTTATAATATTGAATTATGTGGCAGTGTATTGTATTGTATTCTACATACTGCAGAGTATGTGTAAAAAAATTTTTTTGCAATCAACTTCTTTTATACATATATGAAAATAAAAATATAGATTTTTAATAAAATATTGATTTAATCCTTCATTTATTTACTATACTCCCATTACAGGTCAAATGTTTATATACAGCAAACGATGCACCATATACCTGTATACCTAATTATTTTTCTCTTTTCGCTCTCTCTTACCTATAGCATTACATATGTAATGATTGTGCAGATTGACTCCCAAATAAATTTGTAAAGACGAACGCGTGTATAGAAGTATAACTTCTACCGGAAATCTCACTGGACTGCCACACCCGTTTTTTTATTATGATATCAAGTGAAATGAAATAGCTGACAAACTTTCAAAGATTGGGGCTGAATTAAATATTCCTGCTAAAATTCGATTAAGTAACTTGGATATCATGCTATTATTAAAAAATAAAATATGCATCAAAATAATTGGTTAAATTCTTTTTCAATATAAAGGCAACTGTTATAACAACATACAAAATTTTTTTCCTAATAAACCATGGTTTGACACAATCCCATACATAGATAGGCGGCATATTACTACCATTATTAGAATGAGGACTGGTCATTGCCTGAGAGGAAGTACATTTATATAAAATCAACATTCGCGATAACTCATACTGTAAATGTGGCAAATGGATACACTAGAACACATATTTTGGGAATGCCCAATAAACAAAATAAAAGATTATGATGTCTATCAGGAGCTGATCAAAACCTGCTTCCTCTTGAGTCCCAAAAATAAACGAGTTTTGCCTGTAAAGGGCAGCAAACATGTATACTAAATAAAGCACATTTACCCTTATAAACGAATTCCTAGCAATTTTCTAAATACCGTTTTCCGTTTCCGTTTCACGCATGGGATACGAGATTGATGAAGCATAAGAAGTTCGTTGATGGACATAAAACTCACTTAACCATTCAAACCCGTAAATTATGTTCAAAGTTACAAATTATTTTAGTGGCATTATATCCCAATGCGACCAGAGTTATACAACCTACAGATATTGCTGCATTCAAACCATTAAAAGCAAGTTGGAACCGGGCACTATTAAAGTTTAGACGCGAAAACCCGAACTTAGTAGTTACCAAAAAGTACTTTGCATTAGAACGAAAAGAAATTGAATTATAACGAAAACAAAAGCGAATTGACGCAAAAGCAAACAATAAAGATCAAAAAAACATGGAAACCAATATGAAGGTAATAAAAAAAATTACCACAAAAGTCAATTCCGGAAGCAAAAAATGTCAAACTGTTGTGAAGAATAAAGAAAATGTTACAGCAAATACAGGTGATATTGCAGATACAAATATTTTGAAAGCAGACACACTTATTGATCATACAATTAAAAGCACTACTTTGAAAAGAAAAATTAGAGTAAATATACCAGAAGTGATTAACCTCAAAGAAAAACAAAAATTTTCACGGAACTAATTGATTCTATAGAGGAAAACGTTAATCTGCCCACAATTAACATACTTTTTGATGTCTTCAATATGAATTCATCAAATTCGGAGGATACGTCCCAAAGCAAATGTAAAAATTTGAAAACCAGCAAAGAAAAACGTGCTGGTGAGTAGGCTAAAAGAAAGTTCTTTTTTGAAACTAAGGGATATCCAGAACATGAAAAAATATAAATTCTCTTAGATATAACGCAGAAACATTTAGACGACACCAACCCACCTGTAAATAATCTTTTGTATACAGGATTGGGTTATTCTTGTATCTATAATATATCTAAATCAAAAGTTGGAATATAATGTCTATTTTGTGTTAGAGGCTACCATATTGGTACTTGTGCAAATAATTAACAAGAAATTGTAATCTTAAATAATTTGGTGTGCCTTACCTGTACAAACAAAAAGAAAAGAAAAATAGGAATTTTATGAATGTCCAATGACTCTAATTCTATGTGCCAATAACTATATTTGTATGGCCAATAACTGTGTAGTTCTGCAAAATTTCAAATTTGTGCTAATTTTTGATATATATATATATATATATATATATATATATATATATATATATATATATATATTATCTGATTAAAATAACCTGAGTTTTTATAAAATTTGATGTTTCATTGCTATGAAAAACCAGTTTGGTATTTATTGTCTTTGCTTCATGGATAAATATAACATCTGAGCCGTTTTTTAAAAGGCTTCCGTTTGTTCCTGCTGTGTGGTCAATTTTGGCTCTTCTGTCGGTGTAACTATATATAATACCTTTTACAGTTTTCTATAAACTTATTAAAAATTTAACTGATATAACGCAATTTGTCATTAAGTCACTCATTTCTTGTAGCCGCGCTGTCAGACCATAAGGCAGCTAACAGAAATAAAAAAAGTGTTTCAGTGACATCGTAGCACAAAATATGTCGCGTCCCGTGCCGTCACTTGCAAATAGTCCTTCAACATTCTCATGATTCGATTTAAAGACGGACGTGACATATTATAACAGTTCGAAAAGTGTTTTTATTTCTAAAAAATCGGTATGCTTAACATTTGCGCATTCCAAAATTATGCTTATAATAGCATCATCAATTAAAAGGTTGCACAAATTATACGGAGTTTTGCCTGCACAGTCTTTGGCAGCCGACTTTAAACCAGGAATTAAAATGTTATGACTTCGTGTTTTGCCAGTAACTGGTGGATTTTTGACATAATGTTTGTCATAAACCTACCTTGATAATTCTTGAAAACTTTCACTATCTTTATCATGACTACTTACTACTTACTATAAGACTCTCACCGCTGATATCTCGAATGGTCACTGTTGAAAGCCTTGGATTGAAGCATGTTTAAAATTTTCTCAATTGTTCCTCTCAGAAAATTACTTTTACGCCACCTATGTCCACAGACTTTGCTAGATCCATTAGAAATAACCCTTAGGCAACGAGCGATTTGACACGGCTTCTCGCAACAACGAAACCTATCAAAGTATGTGTTCCTTTCTCTTTCTATTATCATTCGTTAGCTAAATAGAAACTCTTCCTCTTAACAAACAGGTTCGTTCCTATCTTCGAACAACCCAGCTTATTTTCTAAGAAAAGCTGAGATGTGGCTCTTCTATGAAATAGTCGTTTCAGTCAGGAGAAAATAGAAAACTATAGAAACTTAGACTACACCGGACTTGTCAATTAAGTACCATTTTCGCTTGGCACTTTTCGGCAAATACTTCCATTTTCTTTTATCCCTAGCTGGTCTAAATATCGAAAATCGAATTCATTTGCGTTGTGGTTCCTGATGCATGCGGTTGTGTTCAACAAAAAGCGGCGGTAAGTATAATTTGAATTTACCGTTATTCATCTATCTTGATATAGTGATTCCTACAGTAAATTTTCTCTCTTGTCGTGCAGACCTCCTCCAATTCGATTACACTGAGTCAAATTCTGTTTGCTGGTTCCTCCATCCATTCAGTTCAGTTTATTATATTCCAGTCTAGTCTATTGTGAGGATTGAGGATTGATGGTATACATTGATTTGATGATTGATGTGCTAATTGAATCCACGGTAATTCGGTACCCTACTTACATCATCTACGCTGCTTGAGTCGTCCCAATACACCTGTTGCGGGTGCAACCTGTCAAGTGCTGTTATCGACGACCGTTTTATGAAAGAACTTTATTACGTGTGACTACCTGACGCCGACTGTAAGTACAATATCGTATTCTTCAATTATGAGTAGCTAAGATTTTTATGATTCAACGATCATCTTTTCTCCGGTGCTACCTAAATCGTTAATTGATTTATGACTCAAGTTCAGTGCCTTTAATTTATTTATGGTTTGTTTATTTTAAATCCAACCGAACGAACTACTAATAGCATAAATTTAAGGTAATTATATACATATGATGTATGATCAGATTTGTTTTATATGTGGTTTATATTTATTATAGATTTTATACACATATTTGAGGTGATCACAATCAAACATTTCAGTAACTTCATGTTCACGTATTCTCAAGGCGTAAAAACCACTCATTTCTTTAATTTCAAGTTATATCAAACATTGACGTAGATATAACTATAATATTCGTTGCTTTTTTCTTATTCTTGAGGATACTAAATAACTCATAATTATTTTTTAGAAAATATTATTCGTTGTATTTAATCATAAATTATGCAGTAACTTATTTCTTGTTATTTAACTATTGAATAAAAATTTTATAAAGCATTTACTTTAACTATACCCCAAAATAACCCTGTTTATGAACTATTTGCCTTTTATTTTTTTATTATGTATATATTTATTTCATGTTCATGGTGTATATCTTTCAGAGATTGTTATTGATTGATATTACGATTAGATTTATTATATAAACAATGTATATGTGGCGCAATATTAGGTGTGTACCGCGTAACCATAATAACATTCTCGCGTGATTATCCTAATTGTACCTAACCTTTTTCGTTATCTTATTTTATATGTCGTAGGTTTCCCTGTTCCTTTAAAAATAAAGTGGTGTCCGATTAACTTCCCTTCTTTTTATCTTATAACTTCTCTTTTCTTTGTCTTCAGTACTCCACTAACTAATTTTTTGTATTTGAGCTGCAAAGAACCCCGACCAGGAGACCTCTATCAGACTGAAGCCACAGCCTAGTGCTGTTTCCTGAGTAACCTCCACTCTGTCCATAAAGGGGGTACAGGACCATCAATCTTCGTATCATCCTTTCAAAATACTTCCTATAGGTGGTATTATATAGGTCTAGGAATACACTTATTTGATCTGATATTACGTTAATTATTTCTGTTGGAATTATGGCAGGCCACTATTTTGAAATGGTCCAAATAATTTGTAAACAACGCAATTTAAAGTATTTTTGCTTTAAACTTTGTCATCCGGTTCCCGATTAATTAATTTGATACTTCAACATAACTTTTCTTCTTTGAGAAATTTTTAAATTCATTAAAAAAATTTATTGTTATAACGTTTTTTATTGGTCTTTTAAAGTTTAATAATTTTACACAAGAGAAAAATATAATGTTTTTTTGTATCACTACCAAATATCCATAACAACCCATAAAAGTTATTTATAGAAAAAATGAAATGATAAAGTATGATACCTAAAAAATTATAAAAAATTTGGAAATAAATCAACAAAATTCTACCATAAGTTTATTGTCAAAAGCACGTTGCTTCGGTTTTCATCTTATAAATAGGGCCACTGAGCGCCCCGTGAAACAGCTGGCCTGTCAGAAGGATAATCTAAATTTTATTACTGAAGTTCTCCAGAATTTAATATTTTATGTTAATGTGAATGGAGTGCGGAAAGGTATATGTTTAAAATTGGTATATCCAGTTTGGATTACGAAATTTATGTCTTGAAATTTAGAAAAATGTATTATATGATGTTATCACTGAAATTTGTTTTCAAACAGGGAAAAAGGTAAAAATAAAGGTATTCGCTCTTAAAAAAGATGTGAGAACAAAATAACTAATACATATTTTTAAACCATAAAGGCCATATATATATATATATATATATATATATATATATATATATATATATATATATAAATATATATATATATTTCCAATCTCCATCCGATTTCCACTGATTCTATCGTTCCATAGATCGTCCTTCAATTCTCTTTCCCTGATTTCTTTATCAACTCTTTCTCTCCAACTTTTTCTAGGCCTTTCTGGTCTCCGCCTACCTCTTGGTGGTCAGTGGTCATTCAGGAATTTGTCTTGGTAATCTATTCTCCGGTATTATCCTTACGTCTTCGTAAATTTAATTTTTAATTCTTAAAGACGTTTTGGTAATGACCATTCAGACAAAAGCTGGATAAGTTTATGCCAAAAGAGAACAGAAACAATTGGGTGTTGCCACTTCAGCCGAACGTGGACGAGTAATTACCATCTCATGTGCTGTTAGTGCTTCAGGTTCCTACGTCCTCCAAATGATCATTTAACCTAGAAAATGGTTATCGCCACGTCTACAGAGAGATTGTCCATTAGGATGTATATATGTCTGTTAAGACAACGGATCGTTAAACAATTTGTTGTTTTTGAAATGACATTGAGAATTTGCAGAACTATGTAAAATCAACTGAGGCTATCCAGTTTTGCTACTATTAAACAATTATTATAGCTATATATAATTGGATGTTTATAATGTCAGACCATCTCCAAGTGATGTAATATTAAGCATTGAGTTTTGATCAAGTAGAAAAATAAATGGCAATCTTCTCAAACGTGATTAGCTAATTACAATAAATGGCGTTACAGATTGGGAACCCTCAACTCGGAACTGAAGAGGACAGTTGGTGATAACCCGACTACGATTTGAACACACTTACTCATAATTATTCTCTAAAAGTGACCCACTTATATGTGAAACATGTTATTTCCAAGTTACTACTAATTGTTTTTTAATTGTATGCCCTCTTTTAATTTTTTTTTAATTTAGTTTTATATTATGTAGCCGTGATTACCTGTTCTACACGTCATTATGCAAGGAAGAGTATAGAAAAGACAATACTTGGGAAAAAAGAAGAAATCTTGGCTGAGAAATATTAGGGACTGGACTAATCTCTCAGTGTTAAGATGATATTTCACGTTGCAAAAGGAAGATAAGCGTTTAAAGAAGTGATCGCTAACCTTCGTTAGAAGATGGCACAATAAAAAGAAGATTATGTAGCCGCCGCTAATAACCATTGTAGTGGATGTAGTTTTATTTTTTAATTAAAAAAAATATTATAGAGATTAAGACATGTTGGCATAAAAAAAATCACTAATCTGATTATAAAACACATTAGGTTTCAAGATAAAAAAATGTTACTACCTACATCAAATCTAGACCCTGCTGTTTATATTGTACATTTTGCGCTATTTCAAATATAACTGTATTGCTTTACATATAACATTAAAATTGCTTAAAAAAATTAAAACATTAAAACATTAAAAATTAAAAAATAAATTAAAAAAGAAAATGTTTTAAAAAAATTGGTAATAAACAGATCTTCACCGCGTACGTAATCAAAGCATTTGTAACTATAAAAAAAAACAAATGCATTCTAAAGTAAATTTAACTTCAAGCTACAGACGATGTAAACAAATGCACGCTGAAAACACGCGTTTGTTCAGGGCCTGACTAGTAAATTAAAGGTACAATATAAAACAGACAATTTTTGACACCCATTTTTTAAATATAATTTTAAATATAATTTTTTAAATATTAACCACAAAATGAAAAATGTATGCAGAAAAAAGAAAGTTTATAAAATTAGCGTATTTGCCTTATTAACTTTCAGAATCTGATGTACTACTGTCATAATTAATGTTAATAATGAGAGGCTCAATTTGGGCTTCAATTAAATTGTTTAACTCCCACTTTTTTGGCTTTACTTTTTCTTTTACGTGTCTCACGCAGTTTTTCCATTTTTACATGATTACAGCAAATATAGCTTCACGGAATTCTTCAAAGGGAATGTTTTTTGAGCGAAATCAATTGATTATTACAATTACGGCATATTTTTCCAGTGTTGGTAAAATATTTTGGAGCCAACTTTTAAATGACTTCCCATCCATCTCCTCATAGTAGTCTCTACTTTTGTTCGATTCAAAAGCCCACGGTGCATCCGGAACAAAACCATTTTCACTTTTGATGTGACAAATTACCAATATTTTACCTCTTCTTTAAAAGTGATATTAAAGATAATAAAAAAAATCAAAGTTTATTTTAATTTGAATTACTTTTGATTTGATGACTTTAATTTGAGGGATTTTTTTGTATGGCCAGCATTTATCCATGTTTTGTCCAAGTAATAAATTGTTCTATTTTTAGCTCTATATTGTCTTATCTTTTGGAGATAATCTCTTCGTCAAAGCACAATTTCATTTCTGTCGAGTAGCAAACTGTTTCTTCCACGTTTTTGAAATTTAAAATTTAATTTTCGTAAGAGTTTGTAATACGTGGTTCTCTTAAAATTTGGCAAGTCATTATCATTGCTTACATCTCTTAGTACTTTGTCAATTGTAGGAAATTCATTGCTAAAGAAAAAATATTGATATACCTTTCTTCTTATAGCTGACTTATCAAAATCATCTACAGCATCTATTGATTTTGAACGATTTTGATTTGTTTTAGGTGCAGATAAAATGTGTGGATACTTTTATAGTCTTTAATGACATTAAAAACACTTTTCGAACAAACTTTATCTGCAACCTTTTGAATGTACATTAACGCTAAAGTAGGATTATCTTGTAATTCACGTTTATACGTTTTGACCATTATTTCTTTGATTCTTATAATTCTATGTGATTCTTTTTAGCTCTTTTCCTAGGAGGACTTAGTGGTAACAGTTGCCCATTTTCACCCGCAGACTTCGTATTAGACATTTTTAATAAATGTAATTATTATACTTTTTCCAATTAAAATAACAAAACCTGCATTTTCAAAATTTACTCTTATATGTAGTAGAGGATCCAATATACGGTCGGCCTGCATAAATCTGTTTAATGGATAAAAATTATTTGATATGGAATTTATTATGTTAAAAATTATAAAAAAGAAGAAGTGCCTAACATAATTTTGTCCTAACTGTAATTAATTAGTAATTAAAAATGACTTTGTTTTATTTGTAACAAACTTTGTAAAAAAAATTCGACCCGGGCAGATATTATTTTAGATTTCGATCATTCGAAACATAAAAGTCCTTTTGTAATTTTTCTATTATGTTGATCGTTTTCGAGTTTAAGAATTCTCGATAAAGAATTTAGTACTAAAAAAACAAAAACTGACAAAAGGCTCAAAAAGTAAAAAATATTATTTTTGTAATCGTCAAATACATAAATTCAAGTTTACACCTTCTTCTCTCAGGTTCTGGTAAACATTTTTGCCATGTTTTGTTCTAAAATATATTTTTTTATTTGTTAATGAGGAAATTTCGTTATCGGGAAGAGCGGTCGGGCTGCATTAACAACTAAAAAACATTGTTTTAAAATGTCTCCAAAAAAATCCAAAATACTTATCAAAAACTGATTTAATAAGGTTTTAACTTGAATTTAGGTACATACTTCGTAATCTTAAAAATTATATTTTTTAAATATGTTTTTAAGCCTTAAAAATCATCATCTTTCGTTCTTTTTTCAATTTTAAAATGTTTATAACTTGAAAACGATACAACTTAAAACCTTTTTTGTTTCGAATGATCCACAAAATCTAAAATAATATCTGCACGGGCCGATTTTTTTTTAATTTATACAAAATAGTTATTTTATAATTATTTTTTTTTATTTTTTTATAACTTTTAATATACTAAATTACATATCAAATAGTTTTTATTCATTAAACAGATCAGTGCTGATTGATCTTATATCGTATCTTATCTTATATTATAAATATACTGACAGGAATATTTTAAATATACTGACAGGAATTATTTTAAAATAGAGAAAATTTTTGTATTAGCTATAAATAAATAAGTTCTTAAAAAAATGTTTTACACTATCAATACACGATCTAACAATTAACAAATCAACAAACCAAAAAACAGTTTTGCACAATAACTAGTGTGACTTTTTATTTGACAGATGACGGAGCGGAGAAACGAAGTGCGTGTCTGTTAACCCAAGAGGTATGACTAAGATAGTTTGATAAATTATGGCCAATTAAAAGGCGTTCATCACGTGCAGACTCAAATATCACGCGGTGACTTGTGTTTATTCTGTCTGTAGCTCGAAGTTGAATTTACTTTAGTTAGGTATATTAAATAGTATTTACACAGAAAATGGTATTGCGTCACAACTAAAAAATATAGAATGTTTCCCGATTGCTTTGGCGGTTTTCGGTTCGCCAATATTTGTCAAATAAAAAAAAACAATCTAGTATAAGTTATGACATAAGTATCAAACTGATTATGTATCAGTAAGGATATAATTATTTTATATCCTGTTAGTCTAAGATCCCACTGCAATATCACTACATCCATAACGTAGTTAATCAAACTTACATTTTTACATACATTTAAAATTAGGAGAATACATTCATAATAGGTTGCTAGTCAAAAAGTGGCTGAAAATATTTTATATTTTCTTAATAGTAAATAATTTTTAAACAAAAATTTTATTTCGCCAATTTATGTTTTAAATAAAATACTCTGCTTACGATGTATATGCATGTTTTTTATATCAAATTTAAGCTAATTTTTTGAGTATGATGATATAAGGTTGCCTAAAAAAATGGTCGCAAATTAGGGTTGCTAGCTATTAAAAATACAAGGTATCAAAGATTAATAATAAGAGAGCTAGTGCGCAACGCCACTGGTTTAAAGTGTCAGTTATGTAAGTTTTTCTACGATGAAAGATACTTAGAATAGAACCTATTCAAGAACGCAAGTATTTATTCTATATAGAATAAATACTTGCATTCAAAGTAGCTAGTAATATTATCTATAATAGTCCAATATGTTAGTGTTGTACAAAACAAATTTTTTTGGTACATATAATGTATAATAATTATTTATTTTCGTTGTTATTTACATTTGAGTAAAGGATATAATGACGCGTAACAATAAATAATTTAAAAATTACTATTTTTATAACGTAAAAACATACAAGAACATAATATATTTTACAGGTACGTAGTTGCACATCGCACACCACTCATGTAACTTTGAGATTAGAAAATATTACGACAACAAAATTGTTATACAAAATCTAATTCTTAACTTCTTACATATTGGTAATACAAATAAAACGTAATCTTATGTATTTTGTTTCCTGTGTTTTCGCTGTAATACATACAGTAGAATAAACCATTATAAATGATTTTTGTATTCAAACATATTTAATACTTCCAACGACAATGGACTGCAAAATATTAAAAAATTAACTAATTTATTGACTTACCAAAAAGAATACATTAAATAGTTAACTTGTTACAAAATGTTACCTGTTTAACATTAAATATCGAGGATAACTATCATCATCATCATCATCACCAGTTGGCGCTACAGACCTTCGTGAACCCTGACCTGCTTCCAAACATTTTTCCATCTTTCCCTTTCGAGTGTCTGTCTTCTCCATCCACTTACTCCAATCTTCCTTAAATAGTCCTGCACATTGCCCAGATAACTGAGTTTTGGTCACCCCCTTAATCTTCTTTCTTTTGCATATTTAGCATGGTTATTTAAGAAGGACAATTTTTATCCATCTGCATAACGTGGCCCACCCATCTTAGGCGGTTTATTTTGTTGGCTTTTACGGTATCTGCATCACCAAAAAGTGTGCAGTGTTCGAAATTATATCGCCTTCTCCACAGATCTTGTTTGCTATATAAATATGATCCTCAATACCTTTTTTTAAGATTCATAGTAGTTCTTCATCTCGAGTCGTCAT
The DNA here is from genome assembly GCF_040954645.1 of Diabrotica undecimpunctata. Taxonomy (NCBI): domain Eukaryota; kingdom Metazoa; phylum Arthropoda; class Insecta; order Coleoptera; family Chrysomelidae; genus Diabrotica; species Diabrotica undecimpunctata. The sequence goes on along the minus strand of NC_092804.1, from coordinate 134,390,598 downwards.
TGCCCATGTTTTCAATCCGTAGGTAAGCACTGGGCGTGTTATTGCTTTATAAAGTTTACACTTTGTTGGTCTTGAAATATTTTTCGCTCTTGGTTGAGGACCTAGGCCAAAATAACAGCGGTTAGTCACGCATATTCTTTTGGATGTGTTGATTTTGTAGTCAACCAGTGACCCTAAGTAGCAGATCTCTTTTACTTTTTCTATATTTTCGTATTGCACCTCTAAGTTATTTAGTTAATCAGAAATACGATGTTTTCTGCTGCGTTTTTAATATATGTGAAAGCTTCAATAGCTTTATTTCGGGTTCTTTCATTGAATCACGATATCATCAGCATATGCTATTGTTTTTATACTACGGATATATATCGCACACTTTAAGTTTGTTCACGAATCTCTTATTGCTTTTTCTAACGCTGGATTAAAATAGCGTGCATGATAGCGCATCTTCATGTTGCAGTCATCTGTTAGTTGTAAATGATTCTGAAAGATCCGCTTGTATCCGCGCTTTACATTCAACTTTTCTCATTGTCATTTTAATTAATTCTACCGATCCTTTTGGTGTTGCAAATTCAAGCATAGCCGAATATAATTGGAGTGTGTCAACAGTATCATATGCTGCCTTAGAATTTACGAAGATGTAAGTCCATGTCGTACTCGTCGTTTTTTCTAATATTTGTCAGATGCGTGATATGTGATCAATGGTAAATCTGTCTTTCAAAAACCCTAGTTAGTATGATCTTATTCGGTGATAACTATATTCACGTTAATGGCCCGTCAAATTCATGTCGGACATTGTAGCTAGTAATGTGACGTAGGTTCCGTCTTTATCAGCTACATCAGCTATATCAGCTAAATTCCATCCTGAATATATTACATCGTTGAATTTTTTGTAAGATGTTAAAGTATTTTAATATCTAACAAAAACTCTTGCACAAGAGTAAAGTGAGATATCTGAAGATACGTTCAGTACAATGGAATTGATTAATAATTATACAAAATGTTTTCTTCGCCAGCAGTACTAATATATTTATCTGAAAAGTTTTAATAGTTATATGCAGAGAAAGCAAGGAAATAATCATTTGTCTATAAAACCCTTTATTGATAGGTCAGTAAATGGAAAATCACTCCAGAAAAAAAATATAAAAAAAAATTTACCTGGTAAAGACTCATCAAACAAAAAATATCACCAGATATGTCTTAAGTTGTACAGGAAGATAATTTAAATGGAGAAGATTTTATATATTCCGGGAAATTTATGAAGGACAACTTTAATGACATTTAGCTATCATTTCGTCTGGATAAAGAAAACATTATAAAAATCCTCATAAACTATTCTTAACCTCCAAAAACCACCCCTCCCCCGGCTTTTATAGATTCTGATTTTGATGATTTCAAACCAACAAACATACATCGAACCAGAATTTATTGAAATGTTACCAAAAGATATCTGTACTGCACAGGCACCAGTAATTTTAGATAAAAGTTTTAAAGTTGATGTGCCTGATGTACAAACATTTGAAGATCTGGATTTAACATTTTAGTTATATTTTTTAAATTTAATGTTTGCGTTTTATTTAAATGTTTTTTAATGTGACTAAGAAATTAGATAGTTGATAATTTAGTAAGTTGAAGTTTTTAAAGAAAGTCGATCGGTATTGTTAATAATATACATATTATCACTTGAAAACCGTGTCGTTGCGCGCCACTCTATTTCACTTTTTCTTTAATATCTCGCAATTTTAACAGCTGACATCCCTATTTTGTGACCATCTTTTCTCAGGCATCCTTATATTATCATATTCATATGTATACGCCATGAGCAGCATATTCTATTTAAAAAATAAAAGAACGAAATAAAATGAAATTTTTTAAAACTACTAATAATTAGTAACTACTATTAATTAAATTAATGATATTTGCGGACACTTTTTGACTAGTGACCTATTACTAACGTTTTCTTCTTATTTTAGAACAAATTTTATAAAAAAAGCCAAAAATGAGTTGTAGTAACAACGTCAAAATGAATTCCAACATTAATCAAAATGGCCGAAAATGTGAGAAATATAATTTTAGTTTTCAGAATAACTATCCTGAAGTTTGCGTAATGGGCTGTTTAAGAAAATATGAACCGTTCTTGTCAGTATTTCTTATCGAGCAAAAAAATTGACGTTGATATCTATAAATTTAAAGGTACACGCCAGATTATTAGGCAACAATCTACAGTTAATCTATCGCATCAAGTAACAATTAAATAGAGTAAAAAATATCAAAAGTCTTAAATGTTGTAAAAAACAAAACACAATAAAAATACCATATCGCAAATATTATTACTTTCATTTTATATGGGTCAACATAGAAATAAATAGAATCAGAAAATTATAACGTACCATTAAGTCTGATGCACTAGACGAATAAGAGCTCATTCTCTTATTTTAGATATATTTCAGCTAATACTCCGACGAATGATAGATCTCCAAGAAGAATGCTAAATATTCATTACTACTTTAACGTACACTATAAACGCAACTTTGTGAATAAAGCCAACGATACAACTTTTGTGATCTACTGTTTTTACCAGTGCAGTAAGTGTAAGACTTTAAGTGTAAGAGTTTATTAATCAATGCAAAATTGTTTTTAATAACATTTTTATTTATTATTACTGTCAACTAATTGTAAATCAAATGGTCAACGTATCCAGAGATGAATCCTAAATTCACCGAAAGCACTACTACTTATTCATTCTATTTCTATTGGGTTTATGTGTGTGACGTGTATGAATTTCTTCTTGGTAGTTCTTAATTTCCTGTTACGTCAGTGTAGGTTTTTCTTTAATATAATATTAGTGCAGGTACTGAATTTATTTTCCATTCTTAGTTGAGTAACTTGGTATCCTCCAGAAAACTAAGAAAAAGGGAAAGAGTTGTTGTTTTAAAAAACATTTAGTTACATTTATTATAACTCATTAGTTTTTTTTATTAGGGGCCATTTTTTATTGTGTTGAATGTTGCATAAAATATATAATGTCCAGATGAACACTACATTTTAGATCAGTGAATAGTTCAAAGATAAAACTAGTCATAGACCGAATTTAATTTTACAAGTAGAAGAAGGTATTAATAGCCCAAGATGAAATAAGTCTGCAAGGACTGGTCCACAGATTTAACATAAAAGAATTTAATATGACAATGTCATCTGGGAACACTAAAAAAATATTAGTCAGCAAAGAACCAGATGTAAAATAGAAAGTGATGGCATCAGTACTGAACAAGTAATGGAAATAAAATACCTGAGAATTACACTGTCTATCTATGGAGATCTGGACAACAGGCAAGAAGTGAGGGATCAAGTACAACAAACAAATAGACTGGCATGATGCCTTAAGAACACTATACCGCCCTCCCTAAGAAAGAACCCCGTATCTCTACTATAGCGAGTTTTGAGAAAAACGCGATTAAAGATTTTTGTTTAATCCCTTGTGCTTTTGGTACAATAATAACACAAAATCATTTAGGGTAGAGTATGTAGCATTGTAGTTAACTTTTTTTAAAAAAAAAATTGCAAAATTACCATATGGACATTAGTTATAAGACATACGGGCTAACAAAGCAAAGAATTATGTTAAGTTTACTTAGCTAAAACCACGTATTATCCAAATTTGCCTTAAGCTTAGTTTTAACTATGTAATTATTATAAAATTTATATAACTGCCTCGAAAGGCAAAACATTTAAATATTATAATAATATTTTTTATGAACATTTGTTTAATAAAACATAAGTATTTACGAAAAACGTTTATTTAAAAATACAAAATGAAAATTATTATTAATCGGAAGTTGGCAATTCTTCCCAAAATTGATGGCGGTTCGCCGGTATAATTTGACCTAAGTTTTTTAATATTTGTTCTTTTCTCTTCTTAGCAATCCCAGAAGGTTTCGTCACAGGTGTGGGATCCTTTATTCCAGATTTTAACACTCTGGCCTGCAAAAAGTCCATCTCTGTCAACTCCTCGCTATCGTCAATCTTAACGTGTAAAACCTTACTCTCTCTCTTCACAATTACTTTAACAATTTGTGATAAGGTAAATACGTAACTGTGTTTTCTTTAATTTTGACTATGATGGTAAGTCTTTCCTTCTTCTTCTTCATGTGCCCAATCAACATGGCTATTCTGACTTTGTTTACAGCAGATCTGAATAGTTCAGCAGATGACAATCCGAACCATTTCCGCAAGTTTTGGAGCCAGTGTCTTCTCCTCCCTGGACCCCTTCTGCTGTCTATTTTCCCTTAAACGATCAGTTGTAGTACTCTATATTTATAATGTCTCATAACGTGACCCAAGTATTCCAACTTTCTTTTCTTTATACTTATTCCTACCTCTCTCTCTTTACCTATCCGGCGTAGTACCTCTTCGTTGGTCATGTGCTCAGTCCAGGATATACGTAATATACGTCGGTAAGCCCACATTTCGAAGGCCTCTACTTTTTTCATCAATGTTGCGGTCATTGTCCACGCCTCCATTCCATATAACAAAACCGGGAATACATAACATTTCAGAAGTCGAATTTTGAGAGGTAGGGTGAGGCTTTTAGAGGTGAAAATTTGCTTCATGCTAGTGAACGATGCTCTTGCCTTTTCTACTCTTATACGTATTTCCTTCGCTTGATCCCAATTTGAGTTAACTGTTGTTCCCAAGTAGATCTACGAGTCCACGTGTTCAATTCTTTCATTGTCTAATATCAGTTGCTGTGGTGGTTGTTGGGTTTTGCTTACTAACATCCACTTGGTTTTTGTGATATTTAGTCTGAGTCCGTATTGTGCACTTGTTTTTTGTATCTTACTCATTAGGTAACTCAGTTCCTCCATGCTACTTGCTAGAATCACAGTGTCATCAGCATACCTTATGTTATTAATTATTTCTCCATTTATCTTTATGCCTTCTGTGCTTTCCTCCAGCGCTGTCTTAAATACTTCTTCTGAGTATATATTAAAGAGAATAGGAGACAAGATACAGCCCTGTCGTACCCCTTTCTTGATTAAGTCTTTCCAGATAAGAAAATCGGAAACCCCCATTTCTTTCACCACCACACGATTCAAATTACACGTTTTAACGGCCTCGACGAATAATCATAAACTTTCTTCTTTTTCTTTAACGATAGTTCCACTTGGTGGTGGAAACTATTAGCGGTGTTGCTCTATTCCTTAGAAAAAACCTCGCATATCGTTTTATCCTACGTTAAAAACCCGTATCTGCTGAGCATATACCAGGTTTTTACTACGAAGCATTAAATGCCAGGTTTATATTAAGCATAACAGTCATTTTTGGCGTTTACGGGGAAACTATTTTCTTTCATAAAATATTTAGAAATGTAAAATACGGGTTATTCTCTATGTGAATATGTTATATAAATCATAATTATTCATATGGTGCAAATATCCCAATTTATCAAATTTTTGAGATACGGGGTTCTTTCTTAGTAGGGCAGATGTCACGCCATGTACACGCCAAATTATTAAGCCACAATCTACAGTAAATCTATCACATCTACTCCAGTCGCCAGAAATGAAAATGCCACTGAACATCTAAAAATCATACGAAAAAGCTGAATTTTGCCGAAAATGTTAATTTTGGAATCCCAAGAAAGGTGCAAAAAAGTTTACTACTTTTACCTCCGGGCTTCCCCCTAAACCCCCTTCGCAGGGGGGTAAAAACGCAAAAAAATCTATTTACCAAGAATTTGTACACCATAGAAAAAAATGTTTTCAAATAAAAAATGTAGCTAAGAGGATTTTAAACAAAAATGTATATAAATATTTTTTGTGTAGAATGAACCGTTCTCTTAGAAACAACGGTTACGCGCGCGAAATTAATTTTCAATAAAATTTGTATCAGCTCGACGGAAAAAATTCGATATCTTTTGAGACAAGTGACCCATCAACAAAAGTAAAGATGCATTTTAAAGGTAAAGAGTTCAGCTTTTGTATACAGTTTTTATATTTTTCCGCAAATGAACTCAGATTTTATAGGTGTATAAATAAAAGTGTCCTGATTTTTGACAATTTTTATGATTCTCAGGAGATCAATATAATATATCCCTTTTATTGATTAACCACTACAAAGTTTCAATAACTAGAGCCTAACCTTTAAATCCTATAGCATGAAATTTTAGTTTTGAGTTTTGGCAATAAATGTGAGGCATTTGAAACATGCTTAAAAAACGCTGGATTTAAACTTTGACACAACAAACGATCTAAAACATTTAAAACTTTTTTCTTCAATTACACTAGTAGGTTTTTCTAAATAACAAAACTTTTGCAATAAAATACACCCAAAAAAGTCTTCTTAAATGCATTTCCCGTGTTTGTAATGTAAAACATTCTATTCTGTTTTTTTTTTTCATATTTCTTATACCGCATTTTTGTTACCACAACTCAAAATTGAAATTTCATGTCATAGGTTTTAAAGATTGATCTCTAAAAATAGTAATTTTACTACAACTGGTCAATGAAAGTGATCAATTTTATCGTAAGGATCGTAAAAAGTGGCAACAATCGTGCCACTTTAACATATTTAACACCTTTATAAAAACTGAGTTTATTCTCGGCAAAATACAAAAACTGCATAAGAAAGCTGCACTCTGCCTTTAAAACATATGTTGAATTTTGTCGATAGGACATTTGTATCAAAAGATATCAAATTTTTACCGTCGAGCTGATACAAATTTTATTGAAAATTGATTTCGCGCGCGTAACTGACATGTAAAATCGACGGTCGCTTCAAGTGTTATTTCTAAGAGAACGGTTTATTCTACACAAATAATGCTTATAAACATTTTTGTTTAAAATTATCTTAGCTACACTTTTGATTTGAAATAATATAACACTAAAACAATAGTAGTCAGCAAAGTACTAGATGTAAAATAGAAATTGATGGCATCTGTATTGAACAAGTAATGGAAATAAATAAATGGAAATTACACTGTCTATCTTTGGAGATCTGGACAAAGAAGTGAGAGATCAAGTACAAAAAGCAAATAGACTGGCAGGATGCCTTAATAACACTATATGACGAAACAGACACATTAACACTAAGATAAAATTAAGAAATTATAAAGCCAGTGTAAGACCAATAATGACATATGCCTCAGAAACAAAACTCGACACAGTCACAACGCAAAGGCTACTGGAAACGGCAGAGATGAGAGTACTGAGAAGAATTACAGGAAATACGCTAACAGATCGAAAGAGAAGTGAAGACATTAGAAGAAAATGTCACATACAGTGTATAAATGAATGGACACAAAATAGAAAAAAAGAATGGAAAAACCACATAAGCAGAATGAAGGAGACATGTTTCGTCAAAATAGCAAGAGATAAGTCACCAATTGGCAGAAGAACTATCGGACGACCGCGCAAAAGATGGAGTGACAACCTTCCAAAGAGGTGTTAATTTGCCAATGAACAAGCAGAATTGCTTATAAAGAGGAAGAAGAAGAAGACGAAGAAATAGTAGAAAAAAAAAGGGAAAATTAACTGTTTGAATCAGATTGTGCCTTTGTAATCCCTAATTAGATGCAAAAAATATGAGCGTCACATAAACAAACATATTTTTACAGCAATTATTTTTACAGATTCACTTTCAGGTCTAAAAAATTTAAAATCTAGTTCAAGAAAATCTAATTATATTATTTTTAAGATTCAAAACATAATAATAAAATTACAAGATCATATAGCCCAGTCTGGTTATGCAAAAATCATCGATTTCACGGCAAAATTTTTCGCAGATTCTGAAGCTTTTAAGACATAGGGGGTTACTAGATGACGACTAGATGAAAAGGTACTCGTATTTTTACTTTGCGTTTTTTTTTAAACAATAATTTATGGCCACAATTTGATTTTTGGTCTATAAGTTTTTTCCCTTATATTTTAGATAAACAATATTTATATTTTTTTTTATATTAAGAATATCTTTATTTTCCCGTTTTTTCAATTAAAATTGATAAATAATTTACGGAGATATTTGCAAAAAAGCAGTATTTTTGCACTAAATTATTTACAAAATAAACGTTTAAAAAAGGGGTATGTTTTTTACTTATAAACAATTGTAATAACTTCTACATTTTTTAAGCTACAGACTTGTATGTACAACCATTGGATAGCTGGTAAAAATACTCACATTAAAAAAAATGTTCTATGACCAATAGGGGCGAAGTTAGCAACTATTTTTTAAAAAATCATATCTCCATTATTTATAAATATTAAGAAGTAAAATTTGCATAAATTTTGAATAAAAATCTAAACTTTATATTGAAACATATCTATAAAATTCATCTAATTTTTCGAAACTTAAAGCCTTTCGAAAGATCAATATAGGAAAGTGGAGGGGAAACTGTTTCAGCTCCACGCTCCAAAATTTCGTCAGTCTCAGTGTAGTGGCTTTAGAAAGCAATGTACTTATACTTCTTTAAGTAAAATATTTTGTGTATTTTAAACAAAAAAGTTTTAACTAAACTTATAATTACTTTTTGATTGAAAATTGTAACTAATATTTAAAACTATTGAATGAATACCTAATTAATCATAATTAAAATTTCATGGTACTACCCATGATATTATTCTATTACTAAACCATTCTATAATAAAATTTTGGGTCAATAATAAAATATCAATGGTTTGTTAATATAACAGATTTCTAGGAAAATGTACCTGATCGAGACTTGAGGGTTAACTATTTGGAAATCCCTAAGCTTTATTAGTTTATTATCAGTTATACAGTCGGTTACTGTATCAGAGTTTAGTCAGAAATTGCTATATCCTAGTTTAGTTTTGTTGCGTATACCGAAAAGCAAAGAACACGTTTTAAAACGTTTTAGACATTTGTGTGAAAAGATGACATCTAAATTAAGGCTATGGATCGCACCTTATTCGGAAATTTCTCTAGAAGGAGATGGAGCATTTTGTAAACCATGTGACAAATCGGTAAGATCTATTTTTTCTCTTTTTTTCTCGTCCCACAACATAACTAAATTCTAAAGCGGTTTTAGAATTCTAATTTTTTTTTTTAATTCTGAGATTTCAAGTAGAAAAAAGTACTTTATTGACCAGCATTGTGGAACCCCACTTCATAAACGTAATTTGGAAAAATTAAATTCCTCTAAGTTAGCCCAAATATCTCTGCGGGATAGTTTAAGCAGTTCAAAAAAAAAGGAGGAAGACGCATTTAAATTTGATTTATGCCAGATGATGATTGCATCCAAGATTCCTCTATATAAAGTTAATAACCCTAGTTTTAAATACTTTTTCGAAAAATATCTTAATAAATCCTTATCGGACGAGAGTACATTGAGAAAACATACTGTAGAAAAATGATACGTGGAATGTATTTCAAAAATTAAGCGGGAGTTAGAGGGCAATTTTTTGTATATTATCGTGGATGAAACGACAGATGTATGCGGCAGGTATATAGCTAATTTAATGATTGGAATTTTGAACGAAAACTTTGCGAGAAAACCTTATTTAGTTGTCGTTAAAGAATAGGAAAAAACACTTTAACAATAAGTCAATTTATACAAGATAGTTTAACAAACCTGTTTTAAATGGGACATTTTCCGAGGAATTTCAAATTATGCCAGATTTATTATCCGCTCTGAAATATGCTCCAATTACATCTGTCGATGTCGAACGTTCGTTTTCAATGTACAAATTAATTTTAAGTGATCGAAGACATAGTTTTAAGACCGAACATATTGAAAAACATTTAGTTGTTTCTATTAATGATAACATTTTAAGTGGTTACAATGTTTAATTATTAATTTACAGTTATTTGGTTACTAGTTTATTTATACTAATGTTATGATTATGATGTGTAAATATACCTGTCTTAAGTTAATATTACGTTAATTCACTTTGTACAATAAATAATAAGTTATATTCCTTTATTGCCTATATTTTGCCTAAATGTTAATATTCCTGCCTTTTTTAATAAAAATCTTTGCCTATATAGGCGCCTTTTTCTTCAATTTTTGTTGCCTATAAATCCGAGCTTTATTAATGATTCTTCTCATGTTTTTCCATAACACCAAAATATTAGATAAGGTTAGCTCAAACATCTTCAACTTTAAAAAGTTCAGTAATGTGTTCATTTAGCAATTCATCTTCAAAATTGTCTTAATTTTAATATCTCACTAGGTTATACTCATAGAATGTTGCTCTAGATTAGAACAATTCAATCTTTTTATTTTTTGTAGTTTTTGTAATATTTATTAAACGTATTGTTTCAAAAACAAAATACGATTGACTCATAGGTTGAAATGTCAGTAGTTTAGATTTCTTTGTTCAGATGGCATTAGGATTTTAAATCTAAACTAACATAAAGCTTTAAATTATTTTTTACTAAATTCTACCGTAAACATATTATTAAAATAAATTATTAATTATATTAATATATAATTAATACAGTAAGATAGTTTCGAAACAAATTCAGATTTTTCTATCAGATGTCGCTATTGCGTCCATAATGAAGCCATTTTATTGTTGCTTCCTAATAAGACAGAGAAGATTATTTTTCAAGTTAAGAACGGCTATGAATAACTGTTCTGATGAGACTTATTAAGTCGAAATACGTATAACAGATACATAGACGCTTTGAACGTGAAATCAAATCTTTTCTGTCTTTTTCATTTTCATTTCAAATTAATACAGTATTATTAATTAAACATATCGTTTCAAGAACAAAATATGATTAAAATGTCAAATGGTGGTAGTTCAGATTTCTTTCCTAGATGCAGTCTTTAGTTTACTGAACAAACTGTGTGACTTCTCAGCATAGGCTTTTATATAGATAGATACGTTAATTATTGTATTTGTTGTTGCTACTTTTGTACAAAATGGTAGCCGATAATACTTGGGTGTTAAAATTACTCCTTTATTTCATATTATATCATATCATATCATATTAATATAGTATCAATTAAGAAGACAACTAAAAACGCTTTGTACAATTCCATTTATAACTATTATGGATGCTTCTATTATACTGCTGAGCTCTGCCCTATATAAACGACATGCATCAGCAAAATAACACGTATTATTTAGATAAAGTTTGTTTGAACTTTGACTGTTCTATATAATTTGCATATACCAACATTCCAGCAACAATATTAGATTTTGAGAAGCGGCATTTCAACTATACTGTTAAGTGATCTACCAGAACACGCAATATAAATTTAATTTGCATTATGCTCGGCTGAAAGGCTGTATACCTTTGTGTTTGAACGACGAACAATTATTAATTGGAAGCGACATATTCAATCAGTTGGAAGCCATAACATCAGTATTTGCTGTTTTTGTTACATGGTGATGATAATTTAAGTCAAAATTCAAAATAAATGTATTAAAAGTTATAAAGATCTCCTTATTTTTTATTTTAAGTTACTCTTTTGGAGTGCAAAAAAGGCATAATTTTAATAACTTTTTCCTCAAATTATTTATTATCGCTTTATATAAAATGCATTTTTTTTGCAAAAATTAATTTAATTCTAGGACTACAAAAAAAAATTCTTCTATTTCCATATTTTTTCCATTTAATAGAGGGGCGAAGTTCAAGATCAAAAAAATTCACTGGTTATGACCGACAAAATTAACCTTCGGATTGGCAAGCCTGAATAAAAAATTTAAGCGGAATTTAAAAAAAAAAAGTTTTGCATAGTATGCGAATTCACTTCTGTTTATGTTTATAATTATGATGATGGCTCTGATATGAAAAAATGGCGGACTAAAAAAAATATATAATTCACCATTTTTTTCACCATTTTTCTTGGGCCAGAAGATTTTTTTTATTTTTCGGCCCAATTACCGTGTTTCATGTGGTCTAATTAGCATTTCGAATATTCTGTCAAGTAAAACGCATCAAGATTAATTCAAATCAGACCAGTCATTTTGGAGAATAAATGTCGGATGTACGAAAAAAAGGAATTTTGAGAAAAACGCGTTTTAAGTTATTTCTTGTATTATTTTTATTAAAAATATCGAGTTTAATTAATTACAATTAATGAATGTGCTATTCCTGTACCATATAAAAATAAATCATTATCATTAAAAGCCTTTTCTTTCTCTTGCTGAGCAGTTTTTTTTTTGTTTAGCTAGACATCCCTCTTTGGTTGCCTCCTTTTCCGCCATCAAAATTTGCTTATGATACTTCCTCGTAATTATTTTACTTAATTTTTTTTTATCTCTTCTTGATTGGCTTTTTTTAACCCATTCATGCCCAAATTTATTAATGCTTATTTTTTTAATTTAAGAAAAATTTATGCCCTAAAAATTAACAGAAATATATGTTTAAAAAATGAAAAAATTTAATTTTTTGATATTTGGCTGTTGCGAAAAAGCAACACTGGGCAAAAGGAATGTAAAAAAAATAAAAATAGGATGTTTGAAATATTTTATTAAATCATATAAAAGATTTTTAAATAAACTGACATTAAAATAATATAAAAAAAATATTGCGTATTACTAGGAAATTTAATAAAACATTGTTCATGTAAGGCAACCTTGCATTTAATACTTTGCATTTAATATTTTAGTGGTTGTTGAGTGACAATGTTCGATCTTATATTTGTTTTGTACTAGGGCACATTTTGATCCATTCGATCAGTTCCTCCCATATTTTTGTTATAAGCCCGAAAAAAATATGGTTATGTTACTTTGATTTTTTTGCATTGGGTAAAAGAGAATCTGTTCGCTTGATAAACTGGAGTCATTTTATGGTAATTCTATGTCACATTAACTAGACTGTTGTCATTCCACCTACATAAAAGCACCTTATTTTTTTCTTCTGTACCTTACCATCTCTTTGATGTTAAAAAATCAATTAGTTTCATAAAGGTGAAACAGTTGTTAGCGTATAAGCAATGAGGCATACCCATCTTCCAATAAATTTAAGGAATAAGTTGAGCAAACTACAATATTATTCCACATCCAAGGCAAAATTTTTTTCTTTTTATTTAATGGATGTTCCCTTGACTCCTTAATAAATATTGAAATCTATGAGGTAACCAGATTTCTGATTGCAACACTACGATTTATACTCAAAGCGTACAAGCTTGCCTTTTATATGTTATTTCATACCATTACACCCTTAGTATGGTATCATGGCCTCATCCACGCTGGATTCGGTTTCCCATACAGTGTATACAGTAAATTATTTGCTGAGAATTTCAAGGTACAAAGAAATTTTGTATGTTTTGTCTGAACGATCAATTTTTAGTTTATCGTTAACAAAGAGGAATCTTACAATGGTTTCAAATCAGTTACGATGCATGTTACTTGAAACCAGTATATTTTTAACGTCATAAGATTCTTCCCAGTACATGCGTCTTCTTGAATTCGTGCTGTACCCTCTAACTAGTAAAATCCCTATAAAGGCTTTTAACTTGTTTACTCCAAATTCTTAAGTAGTACGTTTTTGAAGAGCATAATAAACTCTCTCCTTTACAGTATTTGTTAAAAGCTCTTCATTAAAAAAAATCAAAGATCTGTAAAGAAGTGAGTGATTGTGAATAAAATAAAAGAGTGTATGTGTTCCATTGATTTTTTTATATTTAATATCCAAATAAAGGGAATTTTCATCTGATAAATCTCTCTGAATCCATTTTCGTGGTAACAAACTTACACTTTTTGCACGAATTTCAGTAGATGCCACTTAATATCTTAAATATCTTCATTTTGTGCCTCTATTTCTGTTTTCAACTTAACCTTTTCCGTATTTTCTCGATACGGTACTATCTTCACTGGAAGCCGACTCTATAAGGTTCGATTTCTGTAGTATTAACATAATTTTATATGCTTTTTATTCGTAAAAAATGTTTTTGGGGCGAAGATTATTACTAGTATGGCCGAAATTGGTCGAGCCAAATTAATTTGGCATCTTATTTCCACCTTCTAGTCTAGAACAAAAATGATTTTATGCACTAATAATATACCTTGTGCCCAGTGGTAACAATACGTCGCTATCAGAAACCAAATTTTTATCCAGTTAATGTATACACAAACTACTACTACTAACTAAAAACATGTGTTCACAGAAGTCAAAATTAATCTTTAACATTAATGGGTTAAACACACATTGGAAACAGACTTTGTTTCAATTAATATATTTTCTAAAATTGCGTAATAAGTCGTTTTACCGCAACAAGAAGTTGTATTTATCAGTGCACAAAAAATATCTAAACCGTTGCAACTGAGCAAGCGTATAACGAAAAATCATGCGCCTGTTGATTTCTAATGCTTTTTTTACCAAGTTGTATTATTTTTTTTTGGTTGCACATTACAATTCTTCAAAAGAAGTGTGAACGAAAATACAATAACTACAGTTTGTACTTTCATCTACTTTAACCTCAAAATAAGTATTGCTTGCTAATTTCTGGCTAAAACGGTAGTAAACGATGTACTTTGCTCAGCATTATGCTGGTATAGGCATTTTGCCATGACAAATATACTTCTAAATGACCAAATAACTACTCTAAACATGAGTGAAAGATGAAAATATTATGTAGTATGTAAAAGAAACGTATAGCGTTGCGCGTTCGCCAGCTGCAAGTGCCGAGAAGGCAAGTGCACTTAATTCTGTTTTAGACTGACTTAGAATTTAATTTTTTTTATAATATTTAAGGAGGTTATTTCTAAAGGTGTAACGACTTGGAAAATGAAAAAAAAAAAACTATATAAAACCAAAAGCGGAACTGGTACCTTGAGGTACTTTCTTCTATAACAAGTTTTAAATTATTATGAACATTTTCACTTTATTAACTAATGTGCTTAATAATTAATTATATATATATATATATATATATATATATATATATATATTATATATATATATATATATATATATATATATATATATTATATATATATATATTATATATATATATATATATATATATATATATATATATATATATATATATATATATATATATATTAATCACTTCCTTAAACTTATAAGGTAATAAAATTTCCTTTTTTTATTTCTTCTAATATAAGCATTAGAATTGTATATATATTATGAACAAGACACTCAAATTTTGAATTTTGCACTATTTATATTATTTTTTATTTTTTATTCTCAATAGTTCTTAATTTGTAAAACAATTGGAAAGCGGAACATAAAACGAATCACCGAACGAATGTTTGGTCGCCGACAGTTGCGAAGGTGGTTTCTTAAACAACAATCTCTATTGTACTATATCCTGAGGTGCCACATCTACTGATTTTTCCTATAGTTTGTCCGATTCGGCAATTAATTTAGCGCTCTACCAAAAAGACCATTCTTCCTACCAATTTTACTTTTGTTTATAATTTTACTCCAAATACACCTAATTTAGTACATTTATTGCTTTAAGCTGTGTTGTCGTACTTCTTCTTTAACATCTTTGCGTAACTAGTTACATCTATTCCCAGATATCTAAACTTTGCTTTCTGTTTTATTATTCCCTTAATTTCGATTTTACATCATAGTGGGTTCTTAGTCTTAAATTTCCAAGTAGCATAAACAAGTATTTCCAGATTTAATGGTTGGTTTACATTACGAGATGGATTGTGTATTTCACTACGTTTTGACAATATCAACACTCGCAATAAAAGAAAAAAGGTTAAAACTTGGCACCGATTCGAGAACTGTGGAAAATGTTTTCTGGCAATTGTAAAAATAATTACAGCTTAGGAGAGTATGCCTTGGTAGTGGAGATGCTCTATGCATTTGGGGAAAGATGTTTGTTTCGCATTTATATCTTAGACAAACCGGCAAAGTATGGGATTAAGGTATTTGCAATGATAGACTCAACAACATCTTATGTCTTAAATTTAGAAATATATGCAGGGAGGCATCCAGAGAGACCTTTCGCAATTATTATTAAAAGTAAACACTTACTTCTTAGGCTTTGTGCTTTAATATTAGGATCAGGTCACAGTTTGATATTTGATAATTGGTTTACCACCGTACGTCTTGTTAATAAACTTTAAGAAGAGCATAAAATAACTGCAGTTGCTACCATAAGAAAACAAAAACAAAAGAAATTCCACTGGTATTTTTGAACGGTAAATTACGACCAGTCAATTCTTTAATGGTTTTTTTTGGGGAAAAATATTACCTTAGTATCACATATTTAAAAAAAGGCAAAGTAGTTCTTGCTGTCTCCTCTCTATATACAGATGATGAAATTGATTCTAAAACTGGTGAAAAAAATAAACCCAATATTTTAAGCTGGTGTAGATTGTGTTGATCAAAAATCAGCTGCGTATAATGTGAGCAGGATACCAGAAGATGAAAATTTGGCACGGGACATTTATCTCAAAAATAATGGTATTAATTTAGTTCAAGAAAGCATTAATTCTCGAGCTAAAAAGACGCCCTTAACACGACAAACGCGTGCTATTGCACAGCGTCTAATAAGTTCAGAAGTAGCCATACGATAATCAACTAACGGTATACAACATGGAAGATGTTACTACAGTCGAAATCGAAAAACAAGATACTGTTGCAACAAAATGTAGAAAATGGCGTTGCCTAGAATATGTCATGTGTCAAGATTTTGTTACACAAAATTCTGAAGATTGAGAGACATATCCAAAAATTTACCATTGTTGTCTTTTTTTGAGGTTTGGTTGTATCAGTTACAAATAAAGAATTGTTGTTTGTTTATGTTAATAAATTATGTCTTATGTAATAAAAAACAGTAGACAATAAGAATTGTATCCCAAAAAAATTTTTTTCATTTTTTGTCTAATATGTGTCACTTAGACACCACTCGATCTTTCGTGTAAAAGAAATTCACCCGTATCACGGCGGGTTAAGAATAGAAATGTATAACATTAATTCGTGACATAAAGTATGACATTAATTATAAAAAAACTAAAAAAAAAAAGAATTAATATGTTTAGATGAACAAGGATACAGTTAAATTACAAGGCAATGAAATTACAAATGTGTACCATTCACTTTTATTCGTAAATTTATCATATTTATAAAGAAATTAAGAGTCTATTATATTTTTTTTTTGGCTTTGGATTCTTGATCCATTCAGCCACGATATATAATAAATACTGTTTGCTACAATATTAAATATACGGATACTATATACATATGCGCACATATACACAAATATGCATGCACATACATATAGAGGTATTGTTAAATAAAAGTAAAAAAAAATAGAAATGGAAGTAGAATTATTAAATTGACCTCTATTTATACTCTTCATTCAAGGCCCTAACCTACTTAAATTAATATACAAATAAGAAATATACAAATAACACTAAATGCTAATACTAAATACTAAATAGTAATCTTTTTTCACAGCGATAAGACATAAACCCGGTTCAACACCTTGGAGGTTTAGGCCTTCTTTGTGAATGTTTTTTTCTTTTCTTTTTATAACCATAACCATTGCAATAACAAAGTTCTGATTCGGATAGATTTAGTCTATAGACGTATGTCTTGACAGTGGCATGGTTAAAGAGACATCTAACAAACATGGAATAAATATTTTTATTGGGGTAACTTCTTACGGCAAACGGCTCAGTAGGTAAAACTGGATGAATTTTTGTATAAAGATTATTGCTTCGATTATAGAAAGCATACCATTCAATTTCATAATTTTGTTTTAGAGTTTTCTTGCAAGTGACTGTAAGATCGCTTCTATCTAGCCAAGTTATTTCTGATCCTTTTAAGATTGCCTCTTAAGCATAAAAATCTGCTTTGAGGTTACCGGAAATACCAAAGTGTCCCTTTACACAGACAAAATTTACAGTAGGATGTTCTTCCAGCAGCTTTAGTTGGTTTTCTAAAATTTTAACGACAAGACTATTTTTATTTAAATGTTTACGTGAGTTTTCTAAAGCTAATAACGCAGACATTGAATCTGACATAATTACAACTTGGTGGTTAGACATTTTTTTGTTGACAGCCAATTCTAGAGCTTTATGAATTGCGAACATTTTTGCAGAGTATATAGAGCATTGTTTTTCTAACTTGAACATTAGGGATTCTTTGTAATCCGGAATATATACAGCACAACCGACTCCCAATCTTAATTTAGAACCATCAGTGAACATTCTGCATGGATTATTAAGCTTGGCTATCTGATGCTGAAAATCAACTAGATTCTTATTGTCAAAATTAAGAAACCACACATTTACTTTGGCATAAGAAACATTGAAATTTGATTGAAAGAAAGTTAAGTCACACTGAGTGTTTAGACGCTGAGAAACGTTAGGATATGCCACTGCCAGAATAGGAGAATTAATGTTATGCCACCATTTGTTGACTAGATTAGAAACAGAAATATCACATATTTTTTGTAGTAGCTCAGTTTTAGTAAGACTGGCATTTGAGAATAAATTTTTCAGTTAAAAATAGTCGTCTTAAATGTAAGGGAGGTTCCATAGATTCGGCTAGAAGATTCTCTGTAGGTGTAGATTTGAGCGCACTTAGAACTAATCGCGGCGCCTTATGCTGAAGGCGGTCTAGTTTTTTAAGACGACTGTTTGTGGCAAATCCGTATAGAAAGCTTCAATAGTCGAGAATGGATCTAGTGTATGCACGATAAAACATTAAGTTAATCTTAGGGTCGACACCCCATCGATAGCGATTAACTACTTTAAGAATATTTAAACTTTTCTCACATTCCATTAAGCACTTGTTAATGTGTTCATCATATATTAACTTGGTGTCCAATGTTATACCAAGATAAGTGTAGTGATTGTAAACGGGTATACTTAGGCTGTTAAAAATAATGTTGGATATAACTGGTAAACGATATCGCGTAAAAAATACCACAGCTAAATTCTTCGTAGTAAGTTCAAACCCTTGTTTAAAGAAATACTCTCTTGCGTCACACATAATAGTTTTTATTGAGTTAATACTTTGTTGGTATGAATCATTCACAGTGTAAAAGCAGAAGTCGTCTGCATATTGTAATATATTGCATTTAATGCCTATACTGTGAAGATCTATAGTGTATAGATTAAACAACAAGGGGCTAAGGACAGAGCCTTGTGGTAGAACTTGATGCAATACTCTCGGACCAACCAATCTATCATTACATCGAATGAATACCTGTCTATTAAGAAATAAGTTTACTAACACATATGAACACAAAGGTGGAATACCTATGTGCTTTAGTTTTTCAAAAAATAGATTTAAATTGACGTTATCATAAGCCCCTGAAATATCAAGAAATATTGCAGATAGATAATTATTATTGGAATAGGATAACTGAATATCAGTCGTTAATTGAGACACACAATCCATAGTCCCTTTATTTCTACGGAAGCCATATTGACACCCTGGGAAAATATTTTTGTTTTCACACCAACATTCTAATCTGTCTTTCATAATTCGTTCAAATGTTTTAAGCAAACAAGACATAAGATAGATAGGTCTTAGGGCAGTACGCTGGTTTACTTTGGGTATAGGAATAACCAAGCATTGATTAAGAGAATCACAGTTGTCTCCTTTAAGTAAAATATTGTTGTATATTTTGCACAGATAATGTATGGCAATTACTGGCAGGTTTAATAGCATACTATATTTAATGCAGTCAATACTAAGAGCTGTATTTTTAGAGCTCTTAATATTTGCTTTAAGTTCGTCAGTTGAAATGGGGGAAAGTAAAAATTGACCATTAGTGGAGATGCTCGACATAAATACTGGTAGATGAACATAATCCGGAGAGATTTTTGTAAAAAGACTTTGTAAAAAGACTTTTTTGTAAAAAGTAAATGAAGAAAAAAGGCCTCTATGTATTATTTGCTCAAATTTTAGCAGCCGACAGCATTAAACCAAATTAACTTAAAAGTAATTTGGAAACACTTCATAGTAAGTATATTAACAAACCCTGAGAATTCGTTGAGTTAAAATTAGAATCACATGAAAAGCAAAAATCATTTAAAAAACAAATTTGACTGTGATTGAAAAAGCTTTACTTGTGTCTTATAAAGTCTCATATCAAATACTCAAAAGTAAAAAACCTCACACTATTGGTAAAGAGCTTATTTTGCCAGCTGTAATTCAAATTGTAGAAAGTATGTTTGGAGATAATTTTTCGAAAAAATTGGAGTATATACCTCTTTCAAATAATACTGTTGTCCATCAAATTGGTGATATAGCTGAAGATGTACAGGATCAACTACTCCGGAAGTTGCACGACAAGCTGTTTTAGATTTGGCTTGATGAGGCAACAGATAGCAATAAAGTTGCTCATTTTATTGCCTACGTTCGAATTTGTGATGGCACATCAGTGGTAGAAGAACTACTTTTCTGCAAAAAAATAGAGTGGAGGAATTGCGTCGGAATATACACCGATGGTGCTCTTGCAATGTCCGGAAAATTTCAAAGTCTACAAGCTCTTGGAAACAAAAGTCTCCAATGTGTATATGGACACACTGTATGATCCACAGGGAAACTCTGGCTTGCAAAAAATGTCTCGTGGTCTGAACCTTCAGCTTTAAGGAATCAATACACATATATTGGATATATAAAGTAATTTAAATGTCATAAAGTCATAAAGTTAATGCTTGTTGTAGAAAATTGTAATTGTGGAGCAAAAATTTAAAGCAAAAAAACCTAGAAATGTTTGCAAATGTTGATGAATATATTAAAAGTTACAAGGTTAACGAACAACACGTGAAAGTTGTTTTTGTAGCCATTGAAAATCATTTAGCGATGCTGACAAAAAATTTTAAAAAATATTTTTTTGCCGATGACCGACTAATACTGTTGACTAATACTACTGACAATACGATGACTGTCGTTATGAGTGGGTTAGTAATCCATTTCAAATTACACCCGAAGGGCACTCCACTGTCGATAAAGAAACCGTTATAGACTTTAAGGCAAATAACAAAATCAGCATACAGTTTAATAATAAATCCCTCTTTGAATTTTGGTTGATAAATGATGAATTTTCTGCTCTGAAAATCAGAGCCTTCCGTATACTATTACCGTTTTTAACATATTTCCTTTGCGAAACAGGATTTTCCACGATGGCTGCTTTAAAGACCAATCATAGATCGCAGCTAAATATAGAAAAAAAACTGAGAGCATACAGAGAAAGATTACACCCTGTTTCGATAAAGTTTGCTCTGCAAAACAGGACATGGGAAGTCACTAATATACGAAAATGGTTGCGTTTCGATTTAATTTGAGTTTCTTACCACTCCCTGACACGTGTTTCTGGGTCTTCCCGTCATCAGAGAGAGCTTGTAAGAAAACTCAAACTAAACCAAAACGCACCGGCTACTCGGCAATTATAGACAAAATAATTACCAGAGTATGCTACTAGAGACATCTAGTGATGAAAGATGAAGTTAAATGTGTCGATAGCAATTAAAGTAAATTGTATACTCACGCTTAATCAAGCCATTAAGAGCGATGCTGGGAATATTTATATTCCACTAAGCATCAACAATTTACCCATATAAATTACTATCCTTTCTTGTACTCATTGCGTCGAGTAAGGACGATAAATATGCGAAAATGGTTGCGTTTCGATTTAATTTGAGTTTCTTACCACTCCCTGACACGTGTTTCTGGGTCTTCCCGTCATCAGAGAGAGCTTGTAAGAAAACTCAAACTAAACCAAAACGCACCGGCTACTCGGCAATTATAGACAAAATAATTACCAGAGTATGCTACTAGAGACATCTAGTGATGAAAGATGAAGTTAAATGTGTCGATAGCAATTAAAGTAAATTGTATACTCACGCTTAATCAAGCCATTAAGAGCGATGCTGGGAATATTTATATTCCACTAAGCATCAACAATTTACCCATATAAATTACTATCCTTTCTTGTACTCATTGCGTCGAGTAAGGACGATAAATATGCGAAAATGGTTGCGTTTCGATTTAATTTGAGTTTCTTACCACTCCCTGACACGTGTTTCTGGGTCTTCCCGTCATCAGAGAGAGCTTGTAAGAAAACTCAAACTAAACCAAAACGCACCGGCTACTCGGCAATTATAGACAAAATAATTACCAGAGTATGCTACTAGAGACATCTAGTGATGAAAGATGAAGTTAAATGTGTCGATAGCAATTAAAGTAAATTGTATACTCACGCTTAATCAAGCCATTAAGAGCGATGCTGGGAATATTTATATTCCACTAAGCATCAACAATTTACCCATATAAATTACTATCCTTTCTTGTACTCATTGCGTCGAGTAAGGACGATAAATATGCGAAAATGGTTGCGTTTCGATTTAATTTGAGTTTCTTACCACTCCCTGACACGTGTTTCTGGGTCTTCCCGTCATCAGAGAGAGCTTGTAAGAAAACTCAAACTAAACCAAAACGCACCGGCTACTCGGCAATTATAGACAAAATAATTACCAGAGTATGCTACTAGAGACATCTAGTGATGAAAGATGAAGTTAAATGTGTCGATAGCAATTAAAGTAAATTGTATACTCACGCTTAATCAAGCCATTAAGAGCGATGCTGGGAATATTTATATTCCACTAAGCATCAACAATTTACCCATATAAATTACTATCCTTTTTTGTACTCATTGCGTCGAGTAAGGACGATAAATATGCGAAAATGGTTGCGTTTCGATTTAATTTGAGTTTCTTACCACTCCCTGACACGTGTTTCTGGGTCTTCCCGTCTTGATTAAGCGTGAGTATACAATTTACTTTAATTGCTATCGACACATTTAACTTCATCTTTCATCACTAGATGTCTCTAGTAGCATACTCTGGTAATTATTTTGTCTATAATTGCCGAGTAGCCGGTGCGTTTTGGTTTAGTTTGAGTTTTCTTACAAGCTCTCTCTGATGACGGGAAGACCCAGAAACACGTGTCAGGGAGTGGTAAGAAACTCAAATTAAATCGAAACGCAACCATTTTCGCATATTTATCGTCCTTACTCGACGCAATGAGTACAAAAAAGGATAGTAATTTATATGGGTAAATTGTTGATGCTTAGTGGAATATAAATATTCCCAGCATCGCTCTTAATGGCTTGATTAAGCGTGAGTATACAATTTACTTTAATTGCTATCGACACATTTAACTTCATCTTTCATCACTAGATGTCTCTAGTAGCATACTCTGGTAATTATTTTGTCTATAATTGCCGAGTAGCCGGTGCGTTTTGGTTTAGTTTGAGTTTTCTTACAAGCTCTCTCTGATGACGGGAAGACCCAGAAACACGTGTCAGGGAGTGGTAAGAAACTCAAATTAAATCGAAACGCAACCATTTTCGCATATTTATCGTCCTTACTCGACGCAATGAGTACAAGAAAGGATAGTAATTTATATGGGTAAATTGTTGATGCTTAGTGGAATATAAATATTCCCAGCATCGCTCTTAATGGCTTGATTAAGCGTGAGTATACAATTTACTTTAATTGCTATCGACACATTTAACTTCATCACTAATATACATTAAACTTGTTGATAATTTAGTATTCAGTACCCTTTATAATTGTACCTCTATATCAGTGTTCATGTTTATTTTATTTTTATATTTTGTCAGAATGTTGTTTTGCTTTGATTTTAGGAAACTAGTCTATGCTGTTGGTGTTTTTTTTATGTTTTCACGTTCCCCCACTAGTAAAAGCGCGCCACTTTAGGGGGCGCGCCCCACAGGTTGAGAGTCACTGACATACAGAGTTAAATGTTAGTATTAGGATGCCAGAATTCATAGCATTTAAACTGCCAGGAGGTAATTCCTCCTCTCATCTTCAGAAATCTTTCGTGCTATTGTTTTACAAACTACAATTTTCATCTGGATTGCTAAAAAGGTCAGACGGAGATGCCGAAGTAAAAAAAAGAAGATGTAAACATGTGCTGAAATACATTAATTCACTGGGGAACAATTAAAAAAAATTCTGTTGACTCTCACTTTTGAGCTGTTTTATAGGCTGGTCCCATATTCAACACTCTAGAAAAAGCTTATTTTCTGATTTAATATGTAATTAACGTTCGCAACTTAAACAATTATTTGTATGAACACAATTTAACTTGCCATAAATGCTATTGTAAAGAGTATGTCTGGTAAGTGTTTAATTCATGAATTTAGGGAGTATCCTCTTAACCTGATAAATAAAATATGCAGTTATATTTAAATTCAGAGACCAAAAGTTTGTTAAAAGCAACTTATAGATCTAGGATAAAGAAATTGCTGTTTCACTGTAAAACCAAAATAAAAGAATCATGTTAATATTGCTTATTATTATACTTTTTCAAATTATTATAACATCTTTTTCTTTTTAGTGTTTTATCACCCTTATAAAAATATCGCCACTGTTTTTTATCATATTACATGTTTTTTTGTTTAGAGGTTTTTAAACCATTATCTATTTTTAAACTTTTTCATTACGAAAATTGCATGACTTTGTATGTTTTTGGCATCAATCACTTTGTTTCTAGTTAGAGATTTCTAGAGCAAAGAGATTCTCCTGTCTACACAATTTCATACACTTAACAACACAACCTTAAAAGTTTTGCATGCGATTTAGGGTAACAATAAATTCAATCTTCAAATTGAGCTTAGTGAGACTTTATATACTGAGGGTCAAAAAAATGCAACAACTAGGAGGACCAATTATTATTTTGTAAAATATTTATTTATGGAAATATACAAAATTCTATTGGGCATTCCCGTTTTATGCGCTGGTGTCAAAGGTAACACCAAAAGTGGGCGGTAAGCTCTCAGTTCCATTCGAAGTAATCTTTGATTAACTGTTTTTCTTGAGACTATTCTTCCTGTAGCTACAACTAATTTACTTTTTACTTGATCACGTCCCGATCACGTACACGATTCCGTCTATTTCTGAGAGCAAGACTCTAAGAAGACGCAAATCACGACTTTGCAATATTCAATGACGTACAGACCCTCCACGACGCCATTACCACCAAACTCTTAAGACTGTTGATGATTAGCGTCAACTCTTTGTGAAATTTTCCGTAAATCAAAACTACCCCCCTCATGGCTAAACTGCGTCGTTTTTCGTCATTTAAGTCGCTTAAATGAAATTGCCGACGACCGAAACTTTTGGCATTTTAATTTTTTTGTGTAAATTAAAAGCAATTGAGAATAACTAAAAATTACAAAGAAACTAAAGTTAAATAGACATATAAATAACTTTCTTTGTATCTCTGTTTTTTGCAAAAAAAAAACAAGAAACAATATTTGGTTAAAGAAAAGATAGCGTGGTAAAAACTTTATCACATATATATTTTCAGATGAGTTTTTTTTTGCCATCAGTATACTATTGAGTTTAAGAATTTGTGAAGCTACTTTAAACCGTTTTTCTAGATATTTTATTTTGGAATAAATATTATGAAAATTAAGCAACATAAAGAAACAACGTAAGTCTTTATTATATATTTTTGTATTGAAATTCGTTAAAAGACATGGACAGGGAAATTATTTTATTTAAAAGTGTACACAGCAATATTTCTAGCTTACTTTGGTATATTTCGATTTAACAACCGATATACAGTGTGTCAATTTTAAAATTTATAATAGGCTATATCTCACAAACGATATCTGATATCGAAAAATGCTTGAAACCATTTCTAGGATAGTAAGGGGGAACTAAAATGACATGAAAGAAAACTCACCGTCATCACCACAACCAAAAAAGTTTTAATTGCAAACATCTACTTGTGATATATCATTGAAAAGAATATAAAAAATGCTATCCAATGGTATAAATAATAATTATACAGGATGAAGCAATAATTGTGAAACTTTGGCTTAAATGAAAAATTGAATGAGGTTTTTGTTGAACTACAAATTTGTTAAAAATGTCAATTAAGTAAATGTTTGCAGTGGGTTTCGTTGTTTTGTAAACATTAATAAACCCTATTTTTAAATTCTACACACAATTTGGCAAATGTTGTTCTAGTAATAGCGCGACATGCTGCTTGCGTAATTCTTTCTGCAAGTGAGGCAGGTTAAGTTTTATAAACAACCGACTCGAGGTAACTCCATAGAAAAAAGTCCGGTGGCCGTAAGTCTGGTGACCTCGGTGGCCACTTAATAGGACCTCTCCTTCCAATCCATTTTTTAGGATAATTAGTATCTAGTGGCTAACTGTGTGACTGTCTACTTTTTTTTAAAAATTGTAAACTGTTTGCGTTTGTGTAACGTAAACATTTATGTTTATAACATTCCATGTTTGTTGAATAGGCCAAAATTGACGAAATGCCCCTAAAGATGATTTAGGAAGCGAAAGTACTTGGCCAAGATTTAATTAATAAACTGCTCGATATCTGCCTTTTATTTGATCAAAGTTTATAATTACTATTTACCATTTTTTATATTCTTTTTAATGATGTATCACAAGTAGGGGTTTTCAATTTAAACTTTTTTGGTTGTGGTAAGTGAAGGGTGTTGATGGGGGTGAGTTCTTTTTCATGTCGTTTTATTTCTCCTTTACTATCCTAGAAACGGTTTCAATAATTTTTCAACATTAGCTTTTATTCGTGAGATATAGCCTATTGTAAGTTCTAAAATTGACACACTGTATACTTCACTCGTCAGAGACGAAAATGTCACTGAATCTCTAAAAATCATACAAATAAGCTGAGTTTTACCAAAAGTGTCAATTTTAAGACCTTAAAAAGTTGCAAACAAGTTTATTACGCCTAACTCTCGGCTTCCCCCTAAAACCCCAGCTCGTAGGGAAAACAACATGAAAAAACACGGAAAAAATACGAAAAAATACGGAAAAAATCGATTTACCAAGAATCTGTATGCCGTATAAAAAAATGATTAAAACAGAAAATGTAGCTGAGATAATTTTTAACAATCAATTCATCAAAACACATTAATTCTAAATAAAATTTGTTTCAACTCGACGGTAAAAATTCAATACCTCTTGATCAGAGTGTCATATCGCCAAAAATCAAAATGCCAAAATGTCAAAAATGACAAAAAGTGCAGTTTTTGTGTGCATTTTTTGTAGTTTGCCGCGAATGAGATCAGTTTTTATATAGGTAATAAATATATAAACGTTGAGCGATTTTTGTCATTTTTATTATTATCCTCATATCAATAAAATGATTTTCATTGTGAGATCCTAGCACTCAAAACCTATAGCATGAAATATCGGTTTGAAGTTTTGGCAACAAATATGAAATATGAACTTTTAAACTCTTTAGTTACTGTTCATTAATTCAACTACTATTAGATAAATACTTAAATAAGAGGAGGTAAAAGCAAATACTTCATTTTATTTAATATTCCCCATATATCACTACCAGACGAGAGTGTATGCTTAAAAACGGATTATAGATAGAGAAGTGGCAACATCTATAAAAAAAACCAAGAGGATTTAGTTGTTCTTGTTTTACATAACATTTTATCTTTCTAAATTATTATATTAGTATGTTGATACTTTAACGAAAAACACAATTTTTGTTTTCCAAATAACAAAATTAAATAAACTTTGTACAGAAGTAATAATGTAAAAACGGAATCGCCGCCCACAGACAAAGTTGTAACAAAACCAGAGTTATAAAAGTTCTTTGAAGATCAAAAACAAGCTTGCAGCATTTTATTATACCTGTGACGTAAAAACTTCAAAAGAAAAATATTATTTATAAAAAATCAAACTTTTTGTTGTTTTAATTTAAATCTTGATATTGTTGTGGTTTTTAATATATTTAGGATTAACTAAAAGCAAAATTATTAATATATTATTTTTAATTCACAACGATATATTCTTAAATGGTTTTTTTTTATAAGAAAAATCTGTGAAAATATCTTTTTGAGGTAATGTTGTGTTCCTGGTGACCTGGAAAATCTTCTGCGATGTACGTTATCAAAGGAGATGTAGCAACTTAGTATTGTTTGTCTACAAACGAAACTATCCGACTCTCCGCAGAATCTGACATTACTGAAAATATTTATTTGAAACACAAAGTCAACATAGTTTTTGCATTAGTAAAATAGTGGGCGCATTCATTGTTTCTCTTATAACAGTCGTATTGAACACTTTATATTAAATTTAGTATTAAATTAAATTGTGTATAATAAACCTGTTACAAGTAAGTTGGTTTAAAAGTGCTTTGTTGTGAAAATTGTAAATTTGGGTATCTACTCTTAATATTTCAATTAAAGATCTGTCAGAGGCTATACCTATAGATACAAAAAACAGTTTGAGATGAAGGAAGCTTAAAACTTTGGAAGAAATAGAATCGATTTATATAATAAATGAAAACGTTTAAAGTTATTAAATTATTGTTTAACAGGTTGACTGCGTAATCGGTCCCTCGCGACCGGTAATCGTTATTATTAAAGTGCGGTATAAGAAAATTGCAAATTTGTGTTTGTGTGTCTAAAAATGTCATCTCGCGTTAAAAAGATTTTGTTTTGAGCAAAACAGATGATACAGACAAAACAAAAACTGTAGAGTGTAACGAACCAAGTACTTCAGTTGAAAATAAAAAATTTAGTGAAGATAACCCAAATATTGTAAATGCGCGCCAAAGTCCAACTGATTCAAGAGACCATGTGCTTGTAGAGTTCACGAATAGTGACAGTGAAAATAAACGGCATGATCCTTTTAATTCTGACGATTCTGTGATCGACAAAAACTATGTTCTTTCTGCAGATGAATCCTACAGTGATGCAAGTGCGAGTAATTTATTATTCGATGATGATAATGAGACTTGAATGTCAGAATCTGAAAATGATAATAAAAACGAGTGGCATGACATAGATGAGAGTTACAATAAAGCTAGTGAGTTAAAACAATATTAAGATAATGCCTATATTACATTTTAACGTTAACGAAATAGAAAATCCTATAAGACGCTTACAAGTTATTTGTAAATGATGATCTTTTACAGAATATTGTTAGTGAAACAAATAGATTTGCTCGGGAAATATTGTTTAATATACATCGATCAAAATTACGTTTACGTTCTTGAGTTGACTGCGATATAGCAGAACTTAACCGTTTTTTTCAATATGTATAGTCATGGGATTAGTTCATGGTCTCGCAATAGTTATATTGGTCGAAAGATCCCATGTTCAAGAATGAGTTTATTACGAATGCCATGAGACGAGACAGGTTCCTTTAACTGGTGCGTTGGATTTATTTTTTTTTTGTTGATAATGCGCAGTGGAATAAAGATGATCGGCTCTATAAGTTAGGTGAAGTTTTAGAAGTATTGAACAAAAATTTTTAAGCTGCAGTAACTCCAGGACAGATTTTGGTAGTCGATGAAAGTATAGTACCTTATCAAGGAAGACTGCAAATAAAGTAATATCTGCCAAATGAAATACCCGTATGGAAATAAATTATATACGTACAAGTACAGTGGATGAATATACTAATCATCATATCGTAAAAATTACGACTACTAATGCTAATATTTCTCAGAGTGAGCAGATGATAGTGTTTCATCTTCTTAAACATATTTAATTCGAAAATGGCTACTATCGCTACTTGTATGCTAATAATTCTTACTCGAGTTTACCTTCAGCCAAATCGTAAATAAAAAAAATAATTTATTGTGGAACCCTGAGGTCTAACAAAAGAGCCATTCCCAAAACGGTACCTAAAAAAATTAAAAAGGGAGAAATTTGAGGTACTCGAAACAACTCGTTACGCATTATAATATGCATGGACAAACAACCAGTTCTGATATTAAGTACTGATCCAACCAATACAACTACCCAGTTGCGAAACTGGCAACGTGAGCATGTATTGAAACCAAATTCAATTATTGATTGTAATCAAATAAAAAAAGTAGTGGACTTTAGTGATCAGATGAGTTCTTATCATTTCGATTTAAGAAAAAGTTAAGAATGGTACCGTAAACTAGCCTTTGAATTTTTGCTTGGAACAGCTATTGTAAATGCCTGGATTATTAAAACAAAATTAGTTGTTCCACAAAGTTATCTATAATGGAATTTAGAAGAAGACCCGAAGACACCACTACTCCCAAAAGAGTTCTACATACTTTGGTTAAGTCATCAGGACCTGGAAAGAAAAGGAGAAGACAACGCCAATAATGCTATCATAAATTAAGACAAACACATTAAAGCACACAGGCAAGTAATATGGTGACAAAAGTGACAAGTTATTGCAATGAATGTCCCAGACAGCCAGCGATGTGTTTATCTTGCTTTAACATTGCATTTTTTTGTTTTCAAATATCATCTATACTAATAAAATAATAAGAAGTCTTCTGTCATTTGATCTTTTTATCTAACTCTCTAAAAAATAGTAGGCTCTCTTGATACTTTAAAACATTCTTAACAGAAAACCTGATCAAAAAGCGGATTACACTGGTAAGTTTTTAAATGTTTTTACTTTTAATAATTGATCTTAAAATTCGTATAATTCATATTATAGAACTTTAAAAATATAAAAATTAATTACGTCATTACTGGTCCCCGACGGCAGGTAATGCATCGTGTTCGCGCCATGCTATCGGTCCCGTGGGAGCGGTAATGATTTACATATTGTGGGGACGCGGTCAATCTGTTAAAATTGAAGTTTAAGTTTTGAGTTTTTATTTTAATATTAGCTTAGTCTGGTTATTAAAAAATCATCGATTACACGGAAATATTTTTCGCAGATATCTGAAGCTTTTAAGACTTAGGTGGGGCTTACTAGATGACAAATAGATGAAAAAGTACTCATATTTTTACCTTGCGGTTTTTGTAAACAATAATTTATGGTCACAATTTGATTTTTTGTCTATAATTTTTTTCCCTTACATTTTACATAAACAATATTTATATAATTTTTTTATATTAAGAATATCTTTATTATCCCATTTTTTTTTAATTAAAATTAATAAATCATTTACGGATATATTTGCAAAAAAGCAGTTTTTTGCACTAATTTATAAGTTTTATTATTTTTTAATATGCACATGTGTGAAACATACATTTGCAAAGATTGCCTATAAGAATTGATTGTAGTTTTTATGATGTATTTTGTTTTTGGTTATTTTTTTGTGTTGGTAAGTTAGATTAAATGTTTATGTTCTAAGAAAAAAAAATTTTTTGTTCAAAATTTTTTTTGTTACAGGATAATGTTTAGTCTAGTTACAAAATAACTCAGTTTTTGAGGCTGTTTCTTAGTTTAATTTTTTATGCCGGATAAGTATTTCAAATATTTGTTAAATTTATATTATAACAAAATAAACGTCTCTTTTTGCAAAAGAAATTGGAGTCAGTCTGACACCAACTCACCATACACATAAAAAAAATGGACCTCACTAGTTACGGGAGTTATAAAAATTATAAATAAATAAATTTATTAAGTCTTATGGATTAGCTAATTGTCATATTAGTCTTCTTTTTGATTTGATTTCGACATATGACAGTCAGTATTACTCTTTTCTGACATTTAGTTCATAACCATAATTTTGAATTGTTTTGTTTAAAGGTTAACCTCAATGTAGGCTCCGTTGAAAAATAAATTTAGATAATTTTTATTTCTAATAATTATATAAATAGTTACACCTAGTTGTAAAATTGTTACAACTGTCGCCCAACCTGTAAGGTTTGTTAATATATTTTGTTAATATTATTTGCAATAACTGTGGATGTGATGTAATAATAAATATGTAATGTTTCTCTCCAAACCAGGAGTTGTAGAATTATTTCCGTTAAAAATATTTCCGCCTTTTATTATTTTTTAGAAAAAAATTTTTTTTTCTATCCAGCAAGAGGATTCTTTTAAACGGCGTCCAAATCCAAATAGTTTAGGAATCTTCTTGGGTTTTGTTGCCCAGAGAATCTCTGTAAGTCTTTTTTGATTT
Organism: Diabrotica undecimpunctata; assembly: GCF_040954645.1. Lineage (NCBI taxonomy): Eukaryota > Metazoa > Arthropoda > Insecta > Coleoptera > Chrysomelidae > Diabrotica > Diabrotica undecimpunctata. The sequence goes on along the minus strand of NC_092804.1, from coordinate 134,358,795 downwards.
ATTCCTTTGTAGTTACCCCTTTCCAGTGCCTCTTTTATTCACTTATTTACGACCCAGCTCTGCAATCAAAACAAGATTGGCCGTTCGCAAACCTTTCGGTTTTTTTGCTCACCTTATCTTCAGCTCAGTAATTGCTTAGTACCCGCTTTTAACTCCCAATAAGTGATAGCCAATGTAAAACCCAAATTATATCGTTGCAACTTGGTGAAAAATTCTTCTAATAATTTAATTTAATCTGACTCATGTATACTGACAATTCAGACATATGTTACACATTTTAAAATTGACGACTATTTAAATAGACTAAAATGATATTCCCAATAATGTTGTGTTGCATTTCTGGGACGACTTTATTGGGAAATAGTTGAATCGATTACATGAAATCAACTTTAACTTAACAATATCCGTCAGAAAAAATCAAAGCATGTGATTCGTCTTTTAAAAGACAAACACATGCCATGACGATAGTAAATTTCTTCTGTTAGTAATTCCGTAGTAAATCATAAGGAAAAAAACAGGAAACAAACGTCATAATACTATCCCGACACGGCAAGTATTTAGTCTTACTCTCAATATACACAAAATTCTTATTCTCTATGTATGTTATTTATAAAACATAAATGATGTATCCTCGATATGTTACTTACTTACTAATAGTGGTATTTTCCTTTTATTAACTTTCTTTTAACATCTTTTACGCCCAGTTCCACCAACGCGATTTAAGAGCGTAGGCGCAAAATTTGGGGCCAATGCTTTTTAAATGCATTAATTTTTTTCGAATCCTGAGAAAACTAATAAATATTTTTAAAAAATTTAAAAGCAGTATGAAAGATTGTATTACTACCGAGGGCCGAAAGTCCCTTAGACTAAACAAAAAGTTTTTCTAAATGAGATATTTGAAATTAAAAATCACACATAAATTTTCTCTTCTTTTTCACCCCTGTAACTTAATAAAATAAACATAATAGAAGTTTTCAGGAACTTTCGGCCCTCAGTAATAATGTAATATTTCAATCTGCGTTTAAATTTTTCATAAATACTTATTGGTTTTCTTAGGATTCGAAAAAAACGAATGCATTTAAAAAGCATTGGCCCGAAATTTTGCGCCTACGTTCTTAAGTGAAAATGTGATCTTAAGAACTAATTTTCACTTAAGTCCGTTGAGTTTCGTTCCACCAACTAAAAATATTTACTTAAATGCAAATATTTTTGCATAAGGTTAAGTCATCTACTATGAAGACTTAAGCAAAAATTTTAACTTGGAGCATGCATTAAAATTTATCTCATGTCATATATTGACACATAAGTGAGGTTAAATTTCTTCTGTTGTTCGTCGATGTTAGGTTCATCGAAAAAACTCGCATTTTTTCGGTGTAATTTGATTTTTTATTTTTATATTCTTATTAAATCTATAGTATAGTATTGTTCTGAAGCTATTTTCTTGTGGCATTTTAAATTAATTACTATTTAAATGGGAATAAGCCACAATTAAAGGTTAAAATACGTTTATTGACGTTTCAATTTCCACTTCGGAAATCGTTCTCAAAATACAAACAAATTTTGTTTTTTGTTACTTGGTGAAAAATTCTTCTAATAATTTAATTTTATCTGACTCATCTATATTGACAATTCAGACATACATTATACATTTTAAAGTAGAAGACTTTAAAATGATATTGCCAATATTGTTGAGTTGCGTTCCTGGGACGACTTTACTTATAAGATAGTTCATTCGATTACATGAAATCAACTTTCACTTGAGAATATCCGTCAGAAAAATATCATAACATGTAATTCGTCTTTAAAAAGACAAATACATGCCATGATGACAGTAAAATTCTCCTGTTAGTGATTCCATAGTAAATTATGAGGGAAAAACCAGGCAAAAAAAATCTCACAATACTATCCCGACATGGTAAGTATCTTATCGTGCATTTAATTTACCTTCAATAAACACCAAATTCCGATTTTATATGTTTGTTATTTAAAAAACATAAATGATGTATTCTCTATATGTTACTGACTTACCAATATTGGTATTTTCCTTTTAATAACTTCCTCTTTCAATATGGGTAACCAGATCCTACTACATTCTGCCGAGGACTTCGCGACACAATTGGTCTCATTTAGCATAATTAGAGCCGCTTCTTTGATTTTTCTCTTTTTACCATCCGTTTCTTTTAGACTTTTAATAAATAATTAGTTAATAGTATAGTATATCGTAATATCGTAGTATAGTAATATATAGTACAAAAGTAGTATATTATAGTATATAATAGTTTATAGTGTATATATAGTGTGCGTAGATGTTTTTGTGTTGATAGAATTTTTATTTTTATATATATATTTTTAAACTATTACATTTATTTTAGACTAGCTAAAATATCAAAATAAACAAGAACATAGGTCACCATTTACATTTACAATTAATATTAAAATGACATTGAAATAAAAACAGCATCAAAAATGACACAAATGTTCTTATTTTTCTTCTTTTTTTTGTTGTTTCTGTATTAATAACGAGTCAACAGTTTAAGAATTTCTAACAATTTTGCAAAGTTGGTATTTCTGAGAACTTAAGTTTTTTCTCAGTTAAGTCAAGTAAAAACTTGTATGGTGGAACGTGAAATAGTAAATTTTAACTAAGAAATTTTTTTGACTAAGCAAAACTTAGGTAAGATTTTACTTAGATCACGTTGGTGGAACTGGACGTTAATGGCCTTGATGTTTTACCTAAATAAAACTGATCGCTTTTATAAGGTAATTTATAAATACAATTTTTTGTTCTTTTTTGTTCATTGTTAGGTTTGGTTCTAGATAAAATAGATCTCATGGCGCTTGTTGTTGAATGTTGTTGAATGCTGTTGAAATGTTGAATTTATTTAAAATCTTTTTATGTATAATATTGTTATTTTAATTTCATTATTCCTTGTGTATGCTGTAGGATCTCATTCAAAGTTGTTCTGTTCTATTTGGTCGATTGTTGAAAATTCCTTATTTGTAAACGATAAAGGATAATCATTTTTTAATAAAACAGATGTTAACAAATATTTTTCTCCGTAGATCGAATTTTTGTTAGAACAAGTAATGTTGTCTTTATCGTATAAGGCTTTACTGATTCCCTTTTTAATATTAATATTGTGATTTGATTTGTTATTTTGATATATGTTAATGTTTGCAACATTGTGCAAATTCCTCGGCAAAATACAGTAGGATCTGGTTACCCATATTCAAAGAGAAAGTAAAATACCACTATAAGTAAGTCAGTAACATATCGACGATGCATCCTTTATGTTTTCTAAATAACATACATGTAAAATCAGAATTTGGTATTTCTTGAGAGTAAACTAAATGTAAGACCAAACACTACGTCGGAATAGTATTATGAGGTTATTTTCCTGGTTTTTTTCTTACGATTTACTATGGAATCACTAACAGGAGAATTTTTTACTGTCAAAATTTCACGTGGTTGTCTTGCTAAAGACGGATTACATGCTATGATTTTTCTGACGGATATTCTCAAGTTAAAGTTGATTTCAGGTAATCGAATAAACTATTTTACAATAAAGTCGTCCCAGGAACGCAACTTAGCAATATTGGCAATATCATTTTAAAGTCATCTACTTTAAAATGTATAATATATATCTGAATTGTCAATATAAATAAGTCAGATAAAATTAAATTACTAGAAGAATTTTTCACCAAGTAACAAAGCACAAAATTTGTTTAATTTATTAATGTTTGTATTTTGAGAACGATTTCCGAATTGAATATTGAAACGACAGTAAACTTATTTTAAACTTAAATTGGTCTTATTCCCATTAAAATAGTAATTACTATAAGATGTCACAAGAAAATAGCTTGAGAACTGAATTATTCATATACAACGATAAAAAATGAGACAGCTATAGTATCAACACTAACGAAATTATTAAGAATATTGAAAAAAATGGGAAGAGAATAGAAAGGAAAGACAGTGGAGAAATTAAATATTTTAATCCAAAATTATTAGGATAGATTGATCACTCACTTAGCCGTAAAAAGTTAAATAATAATAAAATCAAATAAAAACGAAAAACATAATGAAACGTACTTAAAAAAAATAAATAGATATACCAGCAATAAATAGATGTATCCAGGAAAACATTACAACATATATCAACACGTATATTTTTATCAAGAAATAAATAAAAAAATACATTTATACAATAATTCATATTTATTATTGGCTTACCTCAACATAAACACTTGGAGCAATTTTAACTCTATTTTGAGGACTTTTTGGATTGTTACTGGTATTGACACTGGTATTTTTAAGAGCAGATTTTTCTTCTGGTTTCTCTGGCTTCTTAGGTACATTAATTCTTTTTAAAAAGTTTAATTCAATTTTATTATTTAGTTCTGGCATTTTTGATTAATATATATGCTATATTTTATATATTTAAATGTATTTTACAAAAATAGGTATATAATCTTTTTATATATTGCTTAAAATTTTGGTTATTGGCGAATATTTTAGTGTATACATTTATACAAAAAATACATTTAATCTACGATCTAAACATATAACAGTTAACACTCATTAAGACACATTAAATTAGTGGACATAAATATGTACGATTTGGAACATCAAGACAATATATCTTCTATCATAGTGAAACATTGAAAGCATCAGCAAGGCAATAGCGGCAATATTATCGTCACATTTTACAACAAGAGAGAAAGAAGTCAGTGTTTATAGTAGTACGTTTATACACGTTATTGTTAGAGCAAGCGAGAGTCCGTCACGTATACTACTCGAGTGAAACACCCAAACTAAAGGGTTTTCCGAGAAAAGCCGAGGAACGTTAGCTTCACGCAACTCAGAGGCTTGAACGTATTTCACTGGTTATAGATTGGGAAATTTAGCTGGAAAACTGGAAAACGCGCTCCAGGGAAAGCGGCGTGTGAGCGAGAAAAACAAATTTTGTTATTTTGGGGTTTGGATAAAGAGCTGCGTAAAAATGTAGGGTCGAATAATTCTTTACCTTAATCCTCCAGCAAATGATTTGCAATGTTCAGTTTTACTGGGTTTATTATTTTTGACTTTATATCAGTAATCTTGCGAAAATGAGGGTGAACATTTTAATGTATTATTCAATATAATTCAAAAAAAAATAGTAGATTAAAACTTATAGCTTTATTATTGCTTTAAGCAAACAAGCTGGTGATTGTTTAGAAAAAAAAACACACATTTTATATATTAACTTATCCAACATTCGGGATTTCTACCTTGTTTTAGCGTAAAGTAATTAATTTAATGTACAGTAACAAATTGTGAAAATAATTTTGTACATCAATGTTTAGTATGTAAAGTTAAATTTTATTAAGATGGCGCTGTGTAGGCATCTATCACTTACTCTTTAAAATCCCATGCTATAATATTTTGATCGGGAAGCGATAGTCCACGTAAACAAAGAGGCGTGGTCTATTGTTTAACGACTGGACTTGTTTTGTTCAGTATCAGTCGAGTATCCGCGTGTAACTTTTTCAACGTTTCTTTCTGCATTAAGAAGTCATTTCATTCTAATGAATGAACTATTGGTGTATATAATTATTTTTTAGTGTTCTGAGGCTATTTTCTTGTAGCATCTTAAAGTAATTCCTATTCGAATGGAAATAACCTACAATTGAAGTTTAAAAAAAATTTATTTACTTTTCAATTTCCACTTCGAAAATTGTTTGATTTCCGAAGTGAAAATTGAAACGTCAATAAACCTATTTTTAACTTCAATTGTGCTTTATTCCCATTAAAATAGTAATTATAATTATTTCTTTGTTAATTTGAAGTATACGTAGTAGTAAAAGTGTTTTTTATAATGTTTATACATCGACAATAGAATCGAAACCGGAAGCTTTGGTATCGGATGTAGTGAAACAGACAGAATTTTCTTTTAAGTACGTGTATCTGTACGTGTTCTGAGGATAGAATTTTAAGAGAGTAGAAGAATACCGAAAATGATCTCTCCGAAAAAGACTAAACCCCACTAAAACTATGTAAGATAAAATTATTGATATCGATAAATCTGCCATAAGACGAATTGTGCATCATTTTTTGTTTAAACGAAATACATACTACACAGAAAGTTCTTTTGGATGTTAACGAGGACGAAAACCTATCAAATTTGTAAATACATTATATTTTATAAACTTCTCAAATCACTTGATTTTGAATAGGTACGAAGGGTCAGAAATAGTGCTTTGGTAGCTCGAGACAATATTATTTTGTGGAGATGAAATATCCTGAAATCCATAAAAAAACTTTGAAAAAAGTCCTTAAAAAATCCATAAAAAACAAAATAAAAAAATTATTATTTAGACGAAACAAGGTTACTTGCAAGATATACAAAATCCCATGTGTGGGTTAACAAAACTTTAAGGCAGGCGTTTTGGTCTGGTTTATCAACAGATCTTAAAAATCCATCGGGAAAGGGCAAAAGACTTATTATTACACACATAAGTAAAACTGGTTTTGTAGAAATGGTTTATGAATGTTTAAGTCAAAAACGAGCGGCGATTATAGTGAAGAGATAAACGCTGAGAGTTCCGAAAGGTGGTTTGCAAGTAGATTGCCCTTTTTAGAAGACAACTGTGTGATAGTTCTTGGAAATGCTTTGAACAATTGAAAAAGTACATACTACATCCTGGAACAAATAAAAAATTAAACATTAGCTATACTCAAAAGATATTCATTTTGGTGACGATATGTCAAAAGTTTTGCAATTAGTGGCCCCACATAAGACAGACTGTAATGCATGTGTCGTAGACGAAATGACACAAAATAAAACTATCTTCCATTTACCACCGTATCATTGTAAGCTCAATCCAATTGAGCCTATATGGGCTGATGCTAAAAATGTTGTAGCTGCCAAGAACAAAAATGTTAAATTTGCAGATATAAAAATCCTCTTTGATGAAGTCCTAAACAACCAAACCCCGGAAAAAAGGAAAAACTGTGTGGAGCAGGTTGAAAATACCGCAGAAAAAAAATTCTGTGAACTTAATAATAATATGGAGATCACTGTGGAATCACTGATTATAGAAGTTGCTACTAATAGTGAGAGTGACAGTTGCAGTTATTCCTCATCGGAGTAAGAATAGTTTAAACTATTTGTATTTTTTTAAAACAACATATCAATATTAAGGAAAGATTGATGTATAGTAAGTACTAAGATGCCCACTAAGATCCTGGCCACTTCGTAATATTAGGTGGCAATTTCTACGCCAAAATAGGCACGGAGAAAGACAATAATAGAAAATTTTGGAAGCAAAGGCAGAAATGATACAGGCAAACAACTATTAACTTCTCTCTTTTAAAACAATCTTTATAAATTAAGCAGCTTTTTTACAAATCACAGAAGATGGAAATTGGAAAGCCTTGATGGAAATACAAGGTATGAAATCGACTATTTTTTAACAAAAAAAAATTACTTAAAGATTTATATATGTTAAACCAGTTTACTACAAGATGTGATCATATAAGTTGTTAAGAGCGAAAATAGAGTTTCGGAGATATCGTCCGAAAAAGAAATGATAAATAAGAAACAACCAAAGAATAGGACAAAACTTATTAATATTCAGGAGTTCGAAAATATATTGGTAATTCATTGAAAGACACAACAACAACAGACATTGCGTTGCATTTAATAAATTCATGCTTATGTTTGTTTTCTGTAATGTTTCCCATAATTTTTAATGTGGTACGCTGCCACAAGAATTTCGTAGGTCTACATACAATAAATGTACTTCTTGATTAATGGCTATTTTATTTTCAATAATATGTGTAATGCAAAACAAATGGTCAACAGTAGATCTACCTGCCCTAAATCCTGGCTGTTCCTCAGTCTTTATATTCGCTTTCTATTCTGTTTTTAATTACTTTTCAGTACACTGTACTAATCGAGTTTGTCACGTCAATGCCTCTCTAATTTTTACATTCATCCCTTCTGCCTTGTTTGTGTATAGTGGATATGAATGATGTCTTCCACTCCTCTGGGGTTGCCGTTACATTATTGCAGTTTTGGAACAGTTTAGCTAAACTTGTATATAGTTTGGTTGTACCGTGTTTAATAAACTCTGCAGGGATGTTACCTAGACCTGGTGCTTTGTTATTTTTTAGATATCTACGTACATCTTCTCCTTCTTTCGTTGTTATTCGTATGGGCGAAGTTAAAATATTTATAATTTGTGTTTCGTTGCTGTCTTTAAATTGTGGTCTATCTTTCCTTATGAGTTTCTCCAAATATTGGTCCCAGTCATTCACTGTTATTGTTGACACTCTATATGTCTATGTATGTCTCTCTTCTTATCTTGTCGTAAATATTTTAAGACTCTCCAACTTTTTGTGCTCGTTTGTCTTCCTAGATGTGAATTTATCATGTTACACTTTTGTTGCCATGGTTCATTTTTCTTCCGACATATCATTTTTCGTACTTTAGCTTGAGACTCCCTGTAGATTATTTTATCCGTTATATTCTTTGTATTTAAAAATTTTTGATATTGATCTCTTTTCTTCTTTATTCTTGTTCTATTTCTTCTTCAAACCAATATGGAAGTTTTCTTTGATTCTGTATTTGGTATCCAATGGCTTCTGTTGCTGCCTCCTGAAGACACCTTTTTATGTAAGTGTAATGTTCTTCATTATTATTAAATTGTTTATTGTGCAATTTTTGATTTAATCTATTTCTGTATAATTTTCTTACGCTTTCTTATTCTAAGCTGATTAGGTTATACTTCTTCTGTGTTTCTTTCTCCCTTTCATTTTCTTCTTTTTCTTGTTTAGGTTTATTTACTCCAAATGTGATCTTAGCTCTTAATAAGTGATGATCGATTTCACAGGTAGCTCTCTCAATACTCTTACATCTTGTACAATCATATTTGTCTTTTGTCGTATGATTGTGTAGTCTATGATTGATTTTAACCCTCTCGTATTTTGCGTCCTTGTGTACTTGTATATGTCTCTGTGATGAAAAAATACATTTGCAATTTTCATTTCAATTTGTTCGCCTAATGATATTAGTCTCGTACCATTATCATTTACGTGGTCCTCTCCGAATTGATCTATAACTTCGTAATGGTTTTTTTTTCCAGTTCTGCTGTTTAAGTCTCCCAAGATAAAAATTTCTCGAGATGCGCTGACTTTTGCAACCTTTAAATTCAAGTTCTCAAAAAAATCGTTTTTAATGATTACTGGTGCGTCATCATTTACTGCGTATACACCCAACATTGTCCATTTGTGTTCTCTAATCGTAAGGTTCATTTTTATCATTCTTTCGTTTACGGCTTCCAAGTAGTTATGTATTTCCTTAGCTTCCTACATATTAATATTAAAGTTTTAAGAAAGAGTCTACAAAAGGGAAAAAGGAAATAAGAAACAGAGCTGGAGAAGAACCTACGAACATAGATGAAATATTAACAATAGTCGAGGAGTTCTTCTTCTATTAACAATAGTCGAGAGCTATATAGATCAAGAAAAAAAATAATAATACGCAACCTCCAATTATAGTAAAAACTAGTGTACTTAACCAAGGATCAGATTGAATGCCGGATATAACAAAATCAGAAATCAAAGAGGCCCTGAAGAAAATCAAAAATAATTGACCTTTATAAATAGAAATAGAAATAATAAGCTTTATTGTCACTAAAAATCGTACAATTTTATGTCAGACAAAAAAGATAATAAAATATACAATCCATTGCATAATTTAAATAAATTACAAATTGCATAATAAAACCTTACAAACTAATAAGTTTAAGTTGCTGCATGTGATACCCAAATATACATACATAAAAATACTTTAGTTACTTGTACCTAATCGTGCTATAATTTCTTAGTTATTCATTAGGAAACTCTTTCACTGAATAATATGGTCTTTCGGATAAATAGGCTTTAGTCAATTTACGGAATTTAAGGAAAGAAGTTGTAGATTTAAGTTGCAAAGGGAGATGGTTGTATAATTTTTTTGCCAAATATAATATAGATTTCTTTACTAACTCACTGGACGGGATCGGTAAATACACATCAAAGTTTGAATTTCTGGTGGACTAGTCATGATTAGGTCTTGCTGAAAAAACATGTAGGTGTTTACGAATTAAGCAAACAGTTTCTAATATACATAAAGAGTTAAGAGTTAAAATCCCGTGATTTTTGAAGTAGCTTCTGTAATGTGTTATTTTATTGAGGCCAAAAAGATACCGTATTGCTCTTTTTTGTAATTTGAAAATAACATCAGATTTAGCAGCTGTACTAGAACCCCAAAAAGGAAGGCCCAATCGAAGATGAGACTCGAATAAAGAAAAATATGTTATATTGGAAGATGCTAAATTGATTTCCTTCGAAACAGATCTTATTGCATAGCAGGTTGAGGCTAGTTTTTTACTTAACAAATCGATATGAAGGGACCATGTAAGGTTGCAGTCTATAAAAATACCAAGAAATTTTACACAATCAACGATACTGATCTGGCTGTTATTAAAAAGAAAGGATTGAAGAGTTCCTTTACAGGATAATGCTACTGTCTGATCCACGTTATCCACTATTAATTGAAAAAATTCCAATATTCCAACCGACTAGAAAAACGCTTCTATGATTCTATTGCATAAAGCAGGAGATAAAGCAAACGTATATAATATATACCTACAGGCAACAACATTAAATTACATACTAATAGTAATCGCAGCAAAATGGAGCGGCAGGTTGCACAAGGAGAACCAATGTTACCTTAAGTTTTTAATACTGTGTTGAAACATGGATTGGCTGACAAGGCTAACAAGGGAAATAAAAATAGATAGAGAATATCTAAACAACTTACGTTTCGTCGATGATATTGTCGTAATAGCTGAGGACTAAGGAATGGTAAGAGAGATGGTACAGAAACTCGTTGTGGCTACAGAAAATATAGGTTTAAATAGGTTAAAAATAATGACAAATTTAGTACCTAACCAGAACATTAGTATGGGTGGGTAAGAAGTAGATCTCGTAGATTATTATCAAACACTCAATCAATCAATATTCTTTATTTCATCTGTATTGAAATGGGTCAAATACAATCTATGATCAGCAAAAACTATAAGTACATAAAAACATTTAACATAAAAACATATAAATTATACACAAAAACATACAAATTGTTAAAAAGATGCCTAGAGTTAGAGTATTCCTCTAACGAATAGAAAGTGTTTACCAGAAGTAAGTCCTTAACTGTTCTCTTAAATACATAAATATTTCACTCTTTAACATAATTAGGTAATTTATTATACAAACGAACGCATGTTGGGTAAGACCCCTTGCCCACAACGGTCATGTGACAAACAGGGGTTACCAAATCATTTCTGTAACGAAAATTGTAGCCGCTCATTGAGGAAACATCATTTCTGCAAATAAAATTGCATCTATGTCTTTACATAAACAACACAACTGAAAATATACAGCGAAATTACCCAACAAACTAAGCAATATTGCAAAATTGGCTGTACATAAGCAAAATAGTAAAGTTTTAATATATCTAGGGAGACAAAATTCCAAAAGTTGCCATAGAACATAACAGTGCACAGACAAACTTCCCACTGCATAATTAACGTGAGAGCTCCAAGACAAATTAGAATCCAGGTAAACACCTAACAACTTAGTGGAGTGGCTATTTACCACTGACCCATTGTCAAGTTTTACTAATGGACTCATCTGCATAGTAGAAGGTGAAAAGGTTACCATATTGGCCTTTGATCCATTTAAGATTAGGGCATTATTTAAATAGTAATGAGTCATATTTTTGGAATTTATTTTTGGAATTAAGTGCAACTGTGGTATCGTCAGCCAATTGAGTGACATAACAGCCTGATTGCTGTTCCGTTTTCTACTCGAACACTTATTGCATTAGAAAAATTATCTAATGAATTTCGAACCAAACATGTTGAGCTATCGTTTATCAGTTAATTTAAATAATCATTGACGAAAATTAAAAATAAAAGAGAGCCAATGATACTTCCCTATGGAACTCTGGAGAGGACACTTTCTTCTGAAGAAAATATTATATTCCCATTCACATTGACCTTGGTATGAAAAAAGCTATGGATTCACTTTAACGCAGTTCCTATTACACCAGTATGATAAAGTTTTTCCAGCAGTATTGGATGATTTACACTGTCAAAAGCTAGTGCTAAGTCAAAAAACAAACAGATAAGTTTATTACCCTTATCAAAGTTCAATAAAATATAATTGCACAGCGCTAGTAGTGCATCTTGCACACTTATATATAATCTAAAAAATATAATAATATAATATAATATAAATACCTAGAACATGACATTATGATAGGCAGGGAAAACCAGACTCGTGAACTGAAGGGAAGATTCAGTCTTGGGTGGGCAGCACATGAAAAACTAAGAGAAACTTTTAAAAGTGAGCTACCAATATGCCTAAAGAGAAAAGAGTATTTGATCGATTCGTCCTCCCAGCGTTGACATACCGAGCAGAAACACTTTCTTACTCTTTTTTTTTATTTTGTCTCGCAAAGTTACTCTCGCAGAGTTACTCTCGCAGAGTAACTCTACGAGACACAATAGAAACGAAGAGGTGAGGAGAAGAACCAAGGTGATTGACGTAATCGAAAGGATAGCTAGGCTAAAATGGAGATGGGCAGGACGAATGGCCGCCAATATTTGTCAGTCGCACTGTATTCTCAACAGTAACCGCTCTATCATCTATCTTTTTTGTTTTATTTTTTCCTATTGCTAACCAAGAACTTGGACAATTTCTTCAAGAAAATCCATCCACAAGTTGATTTGACAGAATGCTTGTGATCACTACTTGTGTTTCAGGTTTTACTCGAGGGTACTTATTTAAAGCTGAAATTTTGTACATAATAAGCGCATTTACAATACTAGCATCGACAAAATTGTTTCAAAGTTTCAACCACCACCTTCGAAAATTTTAGGCAATGCTGCAGCAAGAATGAAGATGATCGAAAAGATTAATTTCACCAATATTTCGATTATAATTTATTTTTATTTAATTTTATTTAATTTTATTAAATTTTATTTAATTTTATTTAATTTTATTTAATTTTATTTAATTTTATTTAATTTTATTTAATTTTTTGTAATTTTATTTAATTGTATTTAATATTATTTAATTCTATTTTTTTTTATTTTTCTTTAATTTTATTTATTTTATTTAATTTTGTGAAATTTTATTAAGTTTTATAAAATTTTATTTAATTTTATTTAAGTTTATTTAATTTGATTTAAAACAAATATTTTAAAGTTAAAATTAACATGCTAATTAGTCAGTATTATTAAAAAGTATCTTTAATTTAACAAAAAACAAAAAAACATAAAAATTATAATCTTAAATTATTGTACTTATTTAAATTTTTTTAAATAGTCCCCCATGCTTGTCTTTTTGGTAGTAGTTGAATTTAATTTTGAAAATATGGATTTCTTCACGTTTTGAATGATTACGGACTGATGGTACCCGGTGGGTTCTTCTTGTATTGCTTCAGCTCTTCGTTTTATAGCGGGTGGGGTTAATTTTTTTCCAAGCTTCTCCAGAAATAGTTTTTTGCGATGTTTTATGTTACTTGTGTGTTTCATTCAGGAGTTTTCATATTCCATAAAACGAAAGCATTGTAGCATGCAACATCCAAAATGTTAAACAAAATACGTCCAAAAGGGCCATCTTCTTGTTGATCTTTTGCATGTTTATTTTCAGATTATTTATCTAAAATATCAATTCCACTTTTGGTTTAGTTGTAATCCAAAATAATCTTTAATTTAAACTTTTGGTCTTCACCAGAAATTTCATTTTTCTTGTGTAAGGTCGATAAAAATACAACAAATTTGTTAAGCTTGGTTATAAAACTAAAATAATGTTTCTAGTAAACAAAAATTTTGAAGGATACAGAGGACGATCTGTCATTTCAAGCAATGATTTGAACAGACCCTTTCTATTTTTTCTAATAGTACCCAAAAGTGCTAAATTTTGGATAAGAGTTTTTCAGATAAAGCAATGACAGTAAAAAAAAACAAATTTAATTTGTATTATTTCGACCAGACCTCTACCAACGTTCTGCAAGTGTTTTGATTTCTCTCGGGTTACGTTCTCGTATCCAAATTATTAAATCAAATATAATTCCAAATACTTAATACTAAATATATCCCGACTTGGAGAAGATTAATTAATAGGACGCGTAATTTGTATTTAAATTATGCACCTTCTTATAAGATTATATGACTCTTCCACATAATATAAGTATACCAAAGAAAGAACGCATTTTGACTAGATCAACTTAAATTCAATCCTACATTTTTTTCTCGTTCTTACTCTTATACGCAACTATGAACTCAATAGCTCTCTTATTACTCAAGAATCATTGACATTATACTATAAAAAAAATAAATTGAAGGCATTCATGCATGTCTCAATATTGTTGTGAAGCTATTTTCTTGTGGCATGTTAAAGTAATTACTATTTAAATGGGAATAAGCCACAATTAAAGGTTAAAGTACGTTTATTGACGTTTCAATCTCCACTTCGGAAATTGTTCTCAAAATACAAATATTAGTCAATTAAATAAATTTTGTTTTTTTATTAGAAGCGTTTTAAATATTTATTTTTCAGTTCTACATTAAGTAATAAAATTTTGTTCCCCTTTTACATTCAGATCATATACAACGTTTCTCATTTCTGCTTTTACACCAACCCTAACGTTTTGAGTTGTTATTTTCGCTACAGTACTTTTTTTTTATTTGATCGGAACATTTTATTCTTCGGGGAAAATCTATGAAATGAGCTACAGCATATTGCCATTGGTGTCTTAGAAATCTAACAAAATTGTATTGTTCTAAATACTAATTTTCTTATATAACAACTTAAAAAAATTTGAAACAATTAACACAGTTTTATACAAAAACCAGTGTTTATAAATATTTTCTAACATCATAAAATATTCTTTCGTATAGATTTTTTCAAAATACTCCAATTTCAAAACAGTGAACGCTATTGTAACAACCATCTTGAGATTCTATTTTATATTTTAAAATTGTATGCACCATTCAAGGCACTAGCTGCATCCTATAAAATGAAGGTCTTTCAGACAGTGTTATTATGGAATATTACAGTGTGCAGAACTTCGAATATTAACGATAAATTTGGCACACAAAGAAAGGAGTACAAAATACAGAAAAGACAATTTAGTTATTTTTTCAATATCATAATATACAGGAATTATACAAATATGAAAAATAAATTTCAGATCAAAAGGAAAGTTAGCTTTTTTGTTTCAAAGTATGTTTCGACAATTGACATAGGTACAGTTTACATTTTTTAAAGTAAATTTAAATTAAATTCATTTTTCACATATTAGAGTGCATAAATTTGTGTGCTTTTAAGTTTAACAAAATTTTAAAGTTACAATATTTTATGTTACAAATGTCTTTTGGGTTTGGCCCTTAAATAGTGTTGACAATTAAGAACTATACGCGATTTGCATGATAGCTCAGTTTTTGTGACAATATTTTACAACGTTCTTTAGAGGACTATCCAAGGATGAAAAAAAATATCAGTAACTTGTATCAGGTTTGTGCAAAAATATTACTTCCAACGTCATAAAAACTGTGCTCTTAATAACTTCTAACCGGAGTATATGTGTTTAGCTAGAATGGTGGAGTTGAATTATTAACATTGGCGACATTTATCGCCCATGTCTCAGAATTATAGATAAGGATCAAAACTGGACCGAGGTTCGGGCACCCTGTCACTGTTCAATGGTTTTGATCTTTCTGATGAAACTCATTCTCAGGTTAAACACATGCATTTTACCGAACAGAATCACTACTTTTATTAAGAAGTATTATTGTTAAATAAAGTCGATCGGATAGCCAAGCGGGCTGGGCGGCTGGCTTCTCCTTCGCTTCAATGCGAGAGATGTCAGTTCAAATCCCCGGCTCGGTGAACAGAAAACAAAAAGGCTAACGCAGTAGTTTAAAATTCTAAAAATGAATCTGCGGCTTAGTCTAGAATATGCTGGTATCTGAATATGCCATAGATCCCTACCGGAAGGGCGTGGAACGCTTAAATACCGGGTATATATATATATATATATATATATATTATTGTTAAAAACTCCTATCACCCTTTCTTAATTAACAAATATCTTCTTTCTATATGTCCCCTGTCTGTGGGATAGAACATACCAGAGTCAGATATAGTCTGAAATATAATGAAGATTACAAATGAAAAATAACGATGAAATTAAAGATATTTAGTTGACAGAATATTTAGTAAATATACAGTTAATTGAAGGTTTGAATGAAAATTTGGACGACAACTATTTTTAGAATAAAAATAGTAAAATAAAAGATAAAGTTAATACGTGAATAATATCAAAAGAATGAAGTAAAATAATTACTAAAAAAAAATATCAAATATGTGACATTTATAACGTTACAAGGTATTAAAGAAATTTTGAAATTTTTTTTTGAAAAACTTAAAACTAAAACAGTTATCCTCTCCACTTTCCATGCCGATCTTTCGAAAGTACCTTCGTTTCGAAGGGCTGTTCGATACGTTTTTTAAAAAATAGTCGCTAACTTCGCTCCTATTAGTTATAGGTTTTTTTATTGTGAGTTTTTTTACCAGCTATCCAATGGTTGTACGTACAAGTCTGTATCTTGAAAAATATAGAAGTTATTACAATTGTTTATAAGTAAAAAACATACCCCTTTTTCAAACGTTTATTTTGTAAATAATTTCAATAAAAACGCAATATGCTTTTAAATTCTGAGATAGCTTAAGTTCTAAAGAATCCTATTAAATTTGCTAAATTTGTCTAGCATCATCCATAGAGCAAAATCAATAGTTTAAATAATTAGCCTCAGGGATAAATAAATTAAATAACTTTTAAACTATTTGACCGATCGGGAAGAAATTTCACACAAATTTAAAAGACGGTAACTGCTCGATGTTTAAATGTAGTAATAACATTTTATTTGGTTAATAAAAAAATTAATAAAAGTTATAAATTAGTGCAAAAAAACTGCTTTTTTGCGAATATCTCCGTAAATTGTTTATCAATTTTAATTTAAAAAACGGAAAAATAAAGATATTCTTGATATAAAAAAATTGTATAAATAGTGTTTATTTAAAATATAAGGTAAAAAATTTATAGACAAAAAATCAAATTGTGACCATAAATTATTGTAAAAAAAAACGCAAGGTAAAAATACGAGTACCTTTTCATCTATTCGTCATCTAGTAACCACCACCTATGTCTTAAAAGCTTCAGATAACTGGGAAACATTTTTCGACCTTTCTTTTAACCAGACCGGACTACTAAGATTATTGAATATGAAATGCTAAAACAACTTTCATCATTTCTAAAAAATCAACCGAATTATTACAAAACATTAACATGGATTTCGAAATAGATTTTCTACTTCCACAGCCATTAACAGTTTGTATAAGGAAGTTTTAATCTTAATTGAAAACATTGGAAATGTAACTGCCATATTTTCTGACCTCAGTCATGCTTTTGATTGTATGCAACACTATGTATTCCTCGATAGATTGTACAGATGTGGTGTTAGGGGAATTGGCTATAGTTGGTTTGAATCATCGAGTTAGAATCTATGAGCATGTCCAGTCCGATTGTTAATAAGAATGGAGTACCACAGGGCTCCATATTGGGACCGATATTATTTATTTTGCATATTAATGAACTACCATATGTAATGTCTGATGCATTTGTATCAGTTTATGCAGATGACTCAACAATGTTATATCGTGATAAAGACATAAATTTTTTACAAAATAAAATAACATACTCACTGAAGACCTTTTCTGATTGGTCCAGTAATCAGTCGCTCCTGTTCAAGTTAGGAGTAACTTTCTACTCTCATTTATCGTTTAAGACTCATTGTTGGAATACGTGTAAAAAGTTCAACTCTAAGTGTTATCAATTAAGAAATTTGGGTAGAATGCTTAGTCTGCACTACCTTGAAAATGAAAGAGGAGAAAAATTATAAAACTTCTTAGAACAACAAAATTAATATGCCATGAACACACACTTCAAGAAACCAGAAAACCGAAAACGGACGTGGATATCTTCTGATAAAAAGACAAAAAACGAAATCCATTACTTTTGGTGTCGGAACAAAGACATTTTTGAAGATAAACTGCTCTCAATCGATTTACAACTGGCAGCGATTATTGCCTTTTAACAGCAAGGATTCATATTAAACAGACGAAAACTAGTAGAAACAGGCCACATAATTATTGCAATTAGATAGATTAAACTAAAATGATAGAAAAGAGATAAGTAGAAAAAAGTCTTAAGAAAAGAATTTGTAGAACATTATTACCAAGAATACTCCGACATTAACAATTAATAAAGAAATGCAACGAAAGCTCTTGAAAGCAAAACTGACTGTTGCAAAGAAAACGAAAAATAAAGAAGACAGAATAAGTGACAAAACAAAACGGTTGATGGAAAAGAGGCGCACATTTCTAAGCAAAGGAAAGCTAAACACCAATGATTTCAAAGAATTGAATAAACAAATAAAGAAGGAAGTTAAGGAAGATTTAAGGATCTATAATGAAAACAAGGTAAAAAAAAATAATGGAAAGGAACCGAGACCTGAAATGCCTAATATCAAACTTAGGAAAGCCTATAATAATCTCATTGAAAAATAAAGATGGAAAAAAATAAGAGAAAAGACCAAAATCCCTAAAAGTTACTCAAACATTTTACCGTGATTTATATTCCTCAAACAAGAACCCAGATAACACTGCAAAGAAAGATCTTAAAAAAAAGATAACGAATGTCAACTCAGAAATATTCTCTAACATAGAATCCTTCGAAATAAAAAAGCTATGGCACAACTAAAGTATAATAAGGCTCCGGGCCCAGATGGAATACTTGTAGAAATGTTGAAGGAGGGAAGTGAAATTTTTTTTTTCAACGAATGCCTTTACAAAGGAGAAGTCCTAGATGATTGGAATGAAAGTTTGACAATACTTCTCTTCAAAAAAAACAGGCAAGTTCTGAAGAACTATCCCCCAATCTCCCTGCTGTCCCAAATGTACAAACTGCATATGAGAGTAATAACTAACAGGTTAACGTCGAAACTCGATAGCTATCAACCGATAGAGCAGGCAGGATTCTGAAAGAGTTACAGTACAGCGGATCATCTTCTTACAGTCATTGGCTTTGTTGATTATGAAAAAGCATTCGACTCCATAGAACTTTGGGCAATAAAGAGAACTATGAACAACTGCAGGACAGACTCCGATACAAAATGCTCATACCTAATATTTACAAGAAAGCTACAATGAAAATACGAATAGATACGAAAACCAAAGTTATACCAATCAACAGAGGAGTTCGCGAGGGAGATGTTATCTCACCAAAGCTATTTACACTTGGACTGGAAGACGTGTTTAAAGACATTAACTTGGTAGATAAAGGAATACATGTTAATTGAAGAAAACTAAGTCATTTAAGATGGAAAGGATAAAAGATGGATCCACGAAATACAACAATGGAGACTATGGTTAGGAAATAGAAGTAGAGGAAGACCACAAATGAGATGGACTGATGATATTAAAAAGATCGGAGGACACCACTAGAAACAAGAGGCGCAAAATAGAAAATACTGGATTGATTTGGGGGAGTCCTATGTCCAAAGTTGGACTACTTAAGACTGAAGAAGAAAAATACCTTGTATACCCTGCGATTGATATTTTGTTAATGCCTATGTATGTTATATTTTTTAACAGTTTTTATGTATTGTTATGTCAATAATCCTAAATGGTTAAAGCAAAATAATTAAAAAAAAATCATCAGCATCATCATTTGTGCTACGACCTGAGTTAAGCCTGACATTACTGAGCTGATTCCTTAATTTGCTCCTGTGCTGTGTAGCTTGATGCCAGTTGACAACACCAATCTTTTTGGCACCCTCATTTATACAATCCCCCATCCAAAGCTTTTCCTACCTCTTCGTCTAGTTCCCTTGAGCTTCTTCAATACCAAGCGTAGTACACTGTAGCTTGCATTTTCTCTGGTTAGATATCCTGCATACCGTGAAGCCTAATTTTTATTGCAGTTACTACATCTCTGGCTTCAGCTAATTTCTTACACTTTCTGTATAGTTAACAGTTATATCGACAACCTTAGGTTCAATTTTTTTTATTGGACATAAGATTTTGCTAGTAGTAATATAAGATACACCCGAATAATAACGAACAGATTAGAGACAAAGCTGGATTTTTACCAACCTCGCGAACAAGCCGGTTTCCGCCCTAATTACGGCACAAACGATCACCTGCAGTGCCTAAAAACCCTGATAGAAAAAACTAACAAATATAACCGTCCCTTGGCATTGATATTTGTTAACTTTAAAAAGGTGTTTGATACAGTGGAACTACTGTCCATCTTAAGGGCACTACAAGATTGCAGGTCGACCACAGATATTGTAATATAGTTAAAAATATATATGAAAATGCCACAACAACCATAAGTCTTCATTCAGCAACTAATAAAATAAAGATAAAAAGGGGAGTCAGGCAAGGTGATACCATGTCACCAAAGCTGTTCATTACCGTTCTTGAGTATGGATTCTTGAGTATGCATTTAAAAGACTAACATGGCAACAGAAAGGAATATCCATCGATGGAGAAAGATTAAACCATTTACGTTTTGCGGACTATATCGTGCTTCTGTCAGATAATCTGGGAGAGATCAAAGACATGCTCCAAGAACTGAATGACATACTACAAGAAACTGAGCTAGAGATAAATTTCGAGAAAAACAAAATGATGATCAATATGGTTCCCAGCGAAGAGATACAGATCAATAACAACAAGGTAGAACTAATCGATAAATACACATACTTGGATTATGAAATTAGAATAACCAGAGACAACCAAATCTGCGAGCTAAATAGACGAATCACGTTGGGATGGGTGGCATATGGAAGGATGAGAGACATTTTTAAAACAAATACCCCAATTCACCTGAAAAGGAAGGCATTTAACCAATGCATCTTACCAGTCTTGACCTACGGAGCAGAGACCCTAACTTTAACGAAAGCTACTGCCGAAAAACTAAGGGTAATACAAAGGCAAATGGAGAGATCAATGCTGGGCCTGACCTTAAAAGATCGCGTGAGAAATGAGGAGATACGCCGACGAAGTGGCGTAGACGATATTATACTGCGAATCTATAAACAAAAGTGGAGGTGGGCTGGACATGTTGCTAGAATGGAAGACGGAAGATGGACAAAGAGATTATTGGAGTGGAGACCAAGAGCCGACAAGCGAAGTCGAGGAAGACCACCCACTCGATGGACCGACGACCTAAGGAGAATAGAAACATACTGGATTGCAGCAGCTAGAGGTAGAGAGAACTGGAGACGTTTGGAGGAGGCCTATTTCCAACAATGGATGTGAAAATGGGGCTGGATGATGATAAATATAAGATATATAATAAGCTAATTAGCTAAAGAACGACCGATTAATAACAGACGGATTTGAGGAAAAAATAAATGCGCCACTAGTACATATTGGTTAATGAATATAATAAAATCTTTTATACAGAGAAATTGACTTCGTCCCAGACTACTTTCCAAAAAGACTTCTTAAGCGCTTCATACCTCCAATTGAAATTATTACTTTGAAACAAAAAAAAGCTACAAAAAGTCGATAGTTTTACTTGTTTAAAGCCAAATTCATCTACCCAAGTTTTCCTTACATTTTGCTCTTTATTAACCACAACCTTATTAGACAACATTCGCCAAATTTTGTTGCTTTTGTGCTGGGCTATCAAGACACAAGGGAAAAATTTGTTATGCACGACAGGCTGTATCCAAGGGATGCAGATTTTTGATGTCCTGTTGAATTGATTGATTAAACCTAATTATGTTGATGATGCGGCATTCAACACAAAATCGATAATTTATTAAAATCGATGGTGTCTGTCACTATTAATAATTGAAGAAGCCACGACTTCAAAACCAATAAAAAATGTTCAAGTATGATGAACTCTGACCTGAAAATTATGGAGACGAATTTTAGAGATAGGGTAAAGTTTGTCTTTAATAATTAATATTAAACTGAAACCTGTTATCAACTTCGGACTTTAAATATATTTTTACTTTATTAAAACAGACCCAAGTAAAGTGATTATAATATTTAAAATAGAGTTAGAAACTTAGTTTTAGTTAGAACCTTCACGAAACTCGTTTTCTTTTAGGAAAGTCAAAATAATATTGCCGTCTTATAACAATTGTTTGAGGTAGAAAAACTGTGTAAAATAATAAAATTTTAGAAGGAAATATTGTAACAAACAGAAATGAGTTCTTATACAAAACTGAGTTATTCTACAAATAACTGTATTCGTTATACGGGCAGGTAACAGAAATTACTTATAAGAAAAATTTTCAGCAAAGGGTTAGAAAATGTGTCGAAAAGAACAAATGTTAAGATTATATCAGCTCTCAAGTTCGAAGAGATGAGTTCGAAATTTAAAGCAGTTTGCTTGCTTTTTCTAGGTATCCTCTTCTTCTACTTTGTTGGCTTTACAACTCTAATAAATGAGTCTTGGCTGCGTTTGCTATTTTTCTCCACTCTGTCCGGTCTTATGCATCAATCTCCCCTTCTTACGTATCTTTCCATCTGTTCTTGGGCAACCAACTGTAGTACTGCAGTATATGTCCTGCCAATTTTATTAGATTTGTTTTGATGTAGGGGATGTAGTGATACGCAACGTATAGCCTCTGCTGTCCAAATGTCAACCTTACCTACCTGTATAATGATCTTGATTCTGATCATCTGGTGCATCCTGCTAGATGACGAATGAGGCTCTTATGTCCAAGTAATTGCCGGCATAAGCAGTCCCCTACTTACTGGCCAATGGCTTTGGATGGATGAGTTGGTAAGTTATAGGACACTCTTTTGTCCTGGGGTTGAGACATCGGCCCCAAAGTTGGATAAATCAACAAAGAGTCATTAACATAAGAATGCAGAAGGCAATGGGAAACCACTGTATTAAATACTCATAGAGTAACCTTAGAAAAATCACCATAGAATTGACACACTAATTGAAAACCGTTACTTATCATGGAAAGCAGAGCTTCCGAACTGATCCGAATTGATCCGAACATTTGCATGTTTATGGCCTCTTATGTCATAAACATGCATAAACCTCGTAAAGAAATCCTAAAAAGAAAATAATCTAATTTGACAATATGGACATGGAATGTCAGGAGTCTATTTGCGGCTGGAAAACTTGACAATGCAATTAAAGAAATCAAAAGAATAAAAATAGATCTACTGGGAATCAGCGGGTTGAGATTGCCAGATTCAAGGTAAAAAAGACGGTAATGTATTGTATTATTCAGGTAATAGCACAGAAGACCCGCATCAGAAAAAATGGTGTAGATATATATAAGTAACATCAAAACTGAGTAAATATGTGACCAACTTCGTATCAGTCTTGGATAGACTAATATTACTCCAAAATAAATACTCAGTCATTCAAATCCAATATACTTCAAAGATAGGAAATATAAGGATGAAATGAAAAAGCTTTATGATCAAATCCTAGACACCTTACAGAAGCTAAATAAACACAAAATTTTATATATTATAGGTGACTTCAATGCAAAAATTGAGAAAGGTTGACGGGGTCAAACTGTAGGTGGTTATCGTTTTAATTAACCTAACAATTGAAGACAACGATTGTATGAATTTTGTAAAGATAACGACACGGTCATTGCAAACACCTGGTATAAACTACCCAAGCGAAGACTATATAATTGGAAAGTCCTATTTGATGATGGCAGCAACCCTAGAACTTTAAGAAACCAAATGGATTATAGACTTGTAAGTGAGCGCTGCTAAAATGCCGTCAAAAAGTCGTACATTTTTAGGAGCAGATATTGGATCTGATCACCAACCAAATTGTGGCAGATCTTAAACAAGGGTTAAAACTTAACTTAAAGGTAACTTTATCAAGAAAAATAAATGGATGACCGAAGACATCTTGAAATTGGTGGAGCAATGTTGACTTATAAAATCGAATGAAACCGAATATAGACAACTACAGAGAAATATTAAAAGGGGGATAAAAATAGGGAGATATTTAAAAAAAAATTCTCTCCTAACGAGTTAGCAATAACAACAAAATGATTGTTAATTAGAACAAAATTATAAGAGACTTTCAACTATATATCAGCTGAGTTGTTTAAAGATAACAGAGATAATATTACTAAATTCTACCAAAATTGTTTGACGGCCCAGTAATTACGAATTCAGAGGTAGAGCAGCCTGGAAAAAAATCCTAAAATTAGGAAAGCTTGTGGTAAAGAAGATACGTTATTTAAGTTGCTGAAGCTAATAGATAAACATAATATAAAAGTAGGAGTAAAACTTTTAATGCAATATATAACACTGGAGTGATTCCCGCAGACTGGCTCAAGTCCATCTTTGTCACGATACCTAAAAAACACAATGCTAGAAAATGCTCCGAATATCGATTAATAAGCCTAATAAGCCACACTCTTAAGATTTTCCTGATAATAATACTCCACAACAAAATTAGAGGCAAATGCGAATAATATCTCAAAGTCACACAATTTGGTTTTAGAAATGCTATGGGAACTAGGGGGGCACTTTTGCACCAAATGTCTTACTACAAAAATGTCGTTATCAAAGAAAAGATGTATTTGCATGCCTTCTGAACTGCATGAAATTAATTTATATGCTAAAAATATAGAAATATATGTCAAAGATATTCGTGTCATTAAAAATCTGCACTAAATTCAAACTTATCGTAAAAATTAGACAACTACAGCGACGAAATCCATACAACGAGGAGTCAGGCAAGATTGCATTATGTCCCCAACATTGTTTAATATTTACTCAGGCCAGTTATTTAAAAAGTCATTTGAAAGACAGCCATTTGGAATAAAAGTCAACGGGGAACTACTCATTGTAATTAGATACGCGGACGATACAGTAATTCTGTCAGACAATATTGGAGGTCTCCAAATTCTGCTTAATCGTATTCACGAAGTAAGATAGAAAATGGGCATTAAAATAAGCTCAAACAAAAACAAATTTTTAGTCTTTAGTCTTAACCCAGTTCAAGATGCAGAGCTTTAATTAAATGGAGTCCAAGTTAAAAAAATTAACAAAATTACATATTTGGAAACTGTCATAACGGATCAACTAGATCCAGATATAGAAATAAAATGCAGAATTACATTGACTAAAACTACTTTTATGAAAATAAACACATTTTTTGCAATAATCATCTCAGTTTTAAACTAAAACAAAGAATAATTAAGTGATATATTTTGTCTGTACTATGGAGCAGAAGAGTGGACATTAAAAGTATCAATTATGAACAGAATTGAAGCATTAGAAATGTGGATTTATAGACGGATGCTGAAGATACCTTGGACAACAAGAAAAATTAATGAGAGGGTACTAAGGAGGGTTAGCAAAAATAAAGAATTTTTAAAGACTGTTACACCGGAAAATGTCTTATCTGAGATATACAATGAGGGGAATTCGATATAGAATACTACAACTGATCCTTAAAGGCAAAATAAAAGGCCAGATGTCTAGGAAGAAAATAGGTTTTTTGGTTAAAAATATTCGTGAATGGGATCAGATATACGCCAACGTCGAATAATTCTGATATGGCACGTGAAGAGGAAGATCTAGAACATCTCATCTAATTTTAATAAAGTTACTTATTAGTAAGCGTTAAAATATTAAATTCCATATATATACTTTTTGATAATTTTAAAATGCTCTTGAGTACAGCTGTTATATTTGAGTTTTAGTTTATTTTCATATGTTATACTTTAAGTTTGGAAGTGTGAATCGCGAAAGTATAACGAATCAAATAACGCATTAATTCATATAACATAATGAGGCGACAGCCGCTTATACGTATTTCGACCTCTTTAGGTCTCCTCAAAGCGGTATAGCCACTACTCTGAACCAAAACAAAAATCTTTCCCGTCCTAGACAATAGTTATCAAAATAACTATATACGGACGTAACTACGCCATCTAAAAACAAAAAGAAAAATCAAACGATTTCTACCTAGCGAAACTGAATTCAAATTTTTCGCACTGTGCTTTCTAAAACTTGCAAAGCAAACAGCTTGATAAATTACTCGGCAAGGGAATCTAAAATTGCATTCCACATGCCGTTCATCATGGTCAAAATTCGTATTGCATTCAGTTTCTGGTACTCCAAACGGAGTAAAGTAATAAAACATAATGACGGTATTAGATTTTTGTTTTGATACAGGGCAGCGACAGCCGCTTATACGTATTTCGACCTCTTTAGGTCTCCTCAGAGCGGTATAGCCACTACTCTGAACCAAAACAAAAATCTTTCCCGTCCTAGTCACTGAATTCACTACGAATTTTGACCATGATGAACGGCATGTGGAATGCAATTTTAGATTCCCTTGCCGAGTAATTTATCAAGCTGTTTGCTTTGCAAGCTTTAGAAAGCACAGTGCGAAAAATTTGAATTCGGTTGCGCTAGGTAGAAATCGTTTGATTTCTCTTTTTGTTTTTAGATGGCGTAGTTACGTTACGTCCGTATATAGTTATTTTGATAACTATTGTCTAGGACGGGAAAGATTTTTGTTTTGGTTCGGAGTAGTGGCTATAGCGCTCTGAGGAGACCTAAAGAGGTCGAAATACGTATAAGCGGCTGTCGCTGCCCTGTGTCAAAATAAAAATCTCATACCGTCATTATGTTTTATTACTTTACTCCTTTTGAAGTACCAGAAACTGAATTCACTACGAATTTTGACCATGATGAACGGCATGTGGAATGCAATTTTAGATTCCCTTGCCGAGTAATTTATCAAGCTGTTTGCTTTGCAAGTTTTAGAAAGCACAGTGCGAAAAATTTGAATTCAGTTTCGCTAGGTAGAAATCGTTTGATTTCTCTTTTTGTTAAACGCATTACACGTTTGACGCATTAATTCTTTTAATAAAAATCCCCATTATAAACCTAATAAAAGGAATTAGGATCTATTTTTAGTACGATATTTAAAAAACATGAAAATAATCGCAAAATCAAACAAACTTACCGCGAATGGAGTCATATAATAAAATTGTTGCTTACCTGAAAAAAAAATATTTTTAGTTTGTTATATATGGTATTTCTTCCTGTTGACATTTTTAAATTATTAAAGATTTCTACAAAGTTACCAAATAATTTAAACGCTGAGGATTACAACATTGGAATTTTAAAATATAGTAAAAAAAAATTTATTACGTCATCACTCCAACACTGATGACGTAATGGTTAAAATATTATAGCAATTGATGGCCATTCAAAAATTAAAATTCAAGTAAGTAAGAAATAATGAACTTATTTCTTATTCTTGCTCATACTGAATATGGAATCATGTAAATAATTTCAGAGTTGTTAGGACTGAAACTATAGGTGCGGTTCAAAATAATTAGGAGAGCTGATTAAATTTTACGCAGATAATAGTTTAATTAATTGTTTACTCACAATATTACTGTTTTCGTACTCGTTCATCGGTAGTCGTCTCATAAGTAGGTTTCCCGCGTGGTGGTTTCTCGAATGAGTTGATTTGTCTTTAAAGGATTCACGTGTTCACGTCAATTTTTACTTTAGTTTAAAAGGAGATGAGGGCGTCTGTGGTAGCCTGCGGTCAGAAAAAGAAAAAAACGCTTTTTCTTTATGGTAGACGGTAATTGACAGAGCGGAGAAAAAGCGTATATTTTCTACCTGAACCAAATTAAGAGAGCGATTTTGTTTTTCATGATTAAAAATGTTTATGTGTTTTTAAAGGGTGGGGATAAAGGTCAGTACTAACAATTATTACTAAGAGTTAGTTTCAGTAATGATTTGATATTGAGGTTAACAATTATAGGAGTGATACAGCGAAAAAAATTTTGTTTTTGCATGTGAGAAATAAAATTGATTGGAAATATATGCATATAAATCATTCAGTTTGATGAACATCAACTGCAGGAAAGGATATATCAACTAATAGTAAAAATATGGAACTATAAAAATATAGCAACTAATAGTAAAAACTGAATGGCATGAGTCCGGATTATGACCGCTATATAAAAAAGGTGACTCACTGTGACAGCTATCGAGGTATACGTAGGTTTTCTAGATAGTGTTAACAAAATGTTGGAAAAATTTGGACCATTACCACGTCTGGAAATGTGTACCATGGTTCTGTCATCACGCCTAATTTCTAAGCTACTTCACATTGACAAGAACAGATTTACTCCAGAAAGTGCAAATTTGTGGACTGATTCTACAGTAGACCTCTATTGGATATAGTCTCATGCTTCACGATGGAGCACCTTCGTTTCTAATCGAGTAGCAATGATTTAAAGTTCAAATAGCACCATGTATAATCTCAACACAATCCAGCAGACCACCATCATGAGGTGTGCTTCCTCATAACATTATAAATTGTGATTTATGGTGGCAAATCCCAAATTTCTTTTAAGATTTAAACACAAATCTTTCATTCTTCGAAAAACCTAAACAGGTTTTCGAGATGTCAGAGGAACTAAAAGTAATTTTAGTATATACCGCACCAGGTGTAAAGGAAAAATTCTGCAATGAAACTTTATCAAACATTTTTCCTGCAATGCGTCTATAACACACCATGGCATATGTGCTTAGATTCACTCACAATTCTTCGCATTCTCACAAGCTATCAGTCGCTAAATCAGAGCTAAATATTTCTTCCCAAAGATTATACAGCTTATCCAAGAAATCTACCTTCAAAATCCATTCATTGACAATAACTACAGCATACTAGTTGGTGGGAGGTAATGCCATTCAATCAAAAACACCCAATCTTGCTACCATCTCGCAATCAAATAGTTTTCATAATGCTTAAACAAGAGCATATCCGACTTGGGCATGTTAGAGTCCAAACAGTGTGATCAAGATAAATAATAAATATATAACTAACGGAAAACAATGGGTAAAATTAATCACTCCACTTGATACTGCAATAACTTGTTTTATATTTCTTCTTATTTTATTTCTACGTTAGTTTTATGTATGTGGAATTATTGGTCAAAGAAATAAAAAATACTTTGTTAAAAATATACGTTGCTAAGAATCATTACCCCAGAAAGGCGCTCTTAAAATCCTTTAAACCGCAGGTAACAAATTTCTCTTTATTTACTATTTCACGACTACGCCGAATACAGACCAGACATAATCCTGCTAAATTTATATAAGCCCAGGCAGACAATGAAAGCGATCTAATAAATTTATCTTTGGAGTTCGCTTAATAAGCAAAACAGCGCATTTTTTAACGCTCCAATATTAAAGAACAGAAGACATAGAATTGATTCAAAATCAATGAAAATCAGTGGTGTAACATATTTTAGTGTTTTTGTTTATGAAATGAAAATTGTATATAAAAAATGTGTATGAAAATATATCTTAAGTAATTAGCGGTTATTTTTGTCCAAGAAAAGTGCTTTAAGGAACTTTTTAAAACAGTAAAGAACATGTTAGTATCGACTTACAGAAAATGTAAATTATTTAATCTTTGTTACAAATACTTAGAAGTGTCAATATAACTGTCAAAGTAGTTTTAGTTTTTTCGGATCTCTTCCAAAAAATATTAGATTTTGGCAGCTGTTTAGATAATTTCCAGTCTTATTTCTACATTTGAAGTATTTTTGTGCCTCTTATCGTTTCGATCTGCTTCAAGGTAGGTTCTACCTAACAGGGTGTATATAATTATTTAAAAATAATGGAACTACAAAATAATTCTTCTATTATTAGTGACACCTTGAGTAACTTTAACAATTAACAATAAAGTTACTCAAGAGCTCTTAGCCAAACAAAATTTCCATCCAAAAATCAAGCTATAGTTTTCAACTCTCTTAGTGTAACAACATTAGAGGAATATCTTATAGGTATCCATCGAAATGAAAATCAATCCAAAAAATATACTTTTCTCGTCTAGAATATCTAACAATAGCATGTGTTTACCTATTTAGTGTGGCAAAGGTCGATGAATTTATTAACACTGATAATGGAATAATTACAGTAAATTCAGAACAAATTCAAACTCGCAGATTTACTACTGCAAGCCAACGCTTATTATTATCTAATGTGTGCAATATAATAAAAAAACGCAAGCTGGAATACTTCGATCACATTATGAGACACCCTGAAAAATATGATCTTTTACATCTGATCATTCAGGGAAAGATCCAAGGTAATCGTGGTCTTGGCAGAAGAAGAACATCATGGCTGAAAAATCTAAGGCAATGGTATGGAAAATTAACTACATCGTTATTTAGATCTGCTGTCAATAAAGTCACGATAGCGAATATGGTAGCCAACATGATATCCAACGATCGATAACGGTCATGGAACTAGAAGAAGAAGAAGTGCCCATTAATTCCACACGATTGTATTGAGCAAGAACTAAGTTAAACTAAAACACATTCTTAGTTTTCGACGCTATATTTATATCTCACCTTTCAACAAAACAGTTCCAGACTCGATAGTACTATCTCACGATAAGATAATATCATATTGTATTTTTTTGTCTCATGAAAGTCAGCTGTGTTCAAGGTGTAATTAAACAGGTCAGTTCTTAAATGATTAACTACAGTAAATTATGCACCTGCAAAAATGTCAATATCCCTACCACTCGAAATGAAATTCCTATCACGACAACCCAACAAATAAATGACAAATATTTACCTTCCCAACCTCTAACCCATAATATAGCACCAAATACATAATATAGTAATATTGATATAGATAAACAACTAACCACAGACATTTCTTTGCTAGCCCAGAAATAATGTAATCAGAAAATGTACATAAAACAAGTTCCAAACGCAGTATTACAGACGTAATAACACCTCCTAAGACTCACAAACTGAAGTTACATTTTTTGTATTAACTATTCAAAAAAAAGAATACTAAAGTTAATATTGAAGAAGAATCATGCCCATCCAAAATATTAGAACCAAAATCTATAGTATTTTTCATATAAAAATGCGTGCACATCATTCAAGATTTACGACGTCAGAACCCCACAGCGTTGCCAAAACATCAGAATAGTTAGTAAGTGAGGAATTTTTAAAATGTCAACTATTTGTCAAACTATTATATTAACAGTAAATACACTTAGTTTTAAGATTACTGCAACACACTAAAATACATAAGAAAACATAATTTTGATACAAAATTATATATTCTAAATTTTAAACTTATCTCTTTTAGAGCAATAATAGTACAAACGTCCCGCCATTATTTCTTGTTCAAAAGCATTACTTATCATTATTACATTATTACATTATTAATCTAAATTTAATATGTATTTATAAATACAATTTATTAATATATAATATATTATGATCAAATTGTGTAGGAAATCAAAACATAAACAAAATTCTTACTCTAAAAAAGCGGCAACACTTTAAACAATTTTGCCACACGCTTAACTGTCAAAAAATTTGTATTCCTGTATCAGTTGCGTACAATTGTCTAATATATTTAGTTAAAATTATTATTTTGTAGAATATTGGACTTAGTTATTTCATAAAATTTATGTTATTAATAATAACAAATGTTTTTGGTTATTTAATCAATATAATTCTAAAATTCCCAATATAATGATGATTACATTTTTCTGATCATTATACCATGTTGACGCCTATGAAAGATCGAGCAGTTCCCTATGGGTTTCGTATTATTAGCTGTGTTAGGAAAATTTGAACTCTAAGGTTGACGTTCTGAAAATTTTAAATATAAGTGACGTCACTTTATATAAATTGTGACGTGCACGCATTTTTATATGAAAAATACTATAATAAAATATTGCCGTTACTGAAACCAACTACGAGAATACTTCTAAGAAGAATCGTTAAAACTCAGTTTTGATCAAATCAAATAAAACGTAAACGATTTCTACAAAAATCAGAAAAAAAAAACAACTCTACAGGGTCCAACTATGTATATAAAGTTTCAAAAATACATAAACTTGTTCAGATATAGGCAAAACGCTCAGATAGCTAGTGGCGGTGTTGCTATTTACGTCGATAAAAAATATGAACCCCAGCAATTACAAATCAACACATTTAACTTTGAAGTAGTAGCGATTACAGTAAACATGAAACGAACAATTAATATTTGCAACATATATTTACCTTCAGATTAAACTATAGATCAGGAAGATTTTGATAACTTACTGCAACAAATTTCCAGCCCTCGTATTATTTTAGAAGATTTTAATTCACAAAATCCTATAAAAACTAACGCTGGGGGCAAAATAATGAAATTTAGTATGACCTAAATCTAAGTCTGTTAAACGATGACAGACCAACCAGGTCTAGCATTCAAATGGGTAGTCAGACGACCATTCCATTGATATATCGTTATGTGATCCATCGTTATCCCTAACACTAGAATGGAACATTATCATATATATACACGTGCCAGGTCAAGTTCACATAAGCTGAATGCATGTTTAAATATTATAAATATACATTTATCTTTGTGTTAAATACGAGTCAGTATATTAAATATTATAATTTCAGACTTTTTTGCATTTTAATAGTTTTTAGTTAGAGGTTAAAACCCTAACACAACGGCTTACCCACTTGTCATTGCACAAAACTGAAAACGGTGATCAGTTTCTGCACCATGTGTTTTTTATATGGATGGCATTTGTTCTTCTTAAAAAAGGTTTGGAAGCTAGTTCGGGTAATTCCAGACACAGCTGGTAACTAATATTGCAACTTCACTAGTTTCAGTAACTACAGGCCCTTCAGTTTCTTGTTTTTTTTTTATATCTACATTTTTTGTTTGCTGAAATGTTTTTACTAGCTCTAAAACATACTTCCTGCTGACATGGTTACCTTAATGTCCTTTATTAGGCTGCTAAGTTCACATATTGGCACATTTATTGATGATAAATTACAACAAACTGATATCTACCCTTTCTTAAATGAATTAAACCATGGTAATACCTTTTCAAAGAAGCAATTCGACAAATTAATGCTTACAACTCATAATCACAAGAGAATTCGCTGATTTCACGTTCTTTATAAATATGTTCGTATTACGTTCATTTACATAGTATGACTAATGTGACAAAAAAAACTATGTGAAGAAAGAAAATAAAATATAAAATCATTGTTGTAATTAATTCACTAATTTCAGGTTAAAAATTTATTTTTTTTAATAAATAAAATAAAATATTGGAGAGAATAATTTTTTTTTTATTTAATTTAACGTGCTTGTGACAGCTTCGGCCATTAGCATGAGGCACCGTGGATACAATTATATATAAGGTACAATTACATATTATAGTATACTATAGTTATATATTATTTAATAAGTTTTCTAGCTTCAGGAACTGGATAGCTGTGATGACTTGGCTCTGGTTCGATAATATATCTGTGATGTCGTCCTTCATGCGCAGTTCTTGGCGTCGTTTATTGTAATGAGGGCAGTCCACAAGGATGTGTAGAACACTTAGTGGAGATTGGCAATATTGACAGATTGGCTTTGGTGTAGAATTCATTAGGTGACCATGTGTAAATCTCGTGTGACCGATACGCAATCTTCTAGCAACAACCATCTCATTTCTAGTTATATCAGGGATAACGAACCGCTCAATCGTCTGATCTATTTGGTGTAAAAATGTAGTGGATTGGTTCCAATCATTCTGCCAGTAATTTCGTACGAGTTTCTTTATACTAGTTTTTAGGCCACTGGCGATTTGTATATTACGTAGTGTACAATTGGATACAGCAGCTTCTTTGGAAAAGCGATTCGCTCTTAGATGCGTCAGTGTAGAGGACCAGATCGAATTTCTTAAAATTAAGAATTTCTAGTAAGGATTTTCTAATCAAATCCTGATTGGTTTCTGCCTTACTAAACTTTGTAAGTGACACATTAAATTTTGGTAAAGTTTTGGTCCAAGGAGAATTCTGCGGGATTGGGAGAGGGTTAGATAGGGATAAATTTATATGTGGTATTAAAGTTGTAAGTAGAAGGGCGATAGTGTGTATGCGTGGAGGGTGAGTACTAATATAGTAGTAGTACAAAGAGGGGGTTCGTTGGCTTCGCGGTAGAGGCTCTCAGCTGGACTGCTACGAAAAGCTCCTAAACAGAGGCGGATGGCAGTATTATGTACTGAATTAAGGGTTTGTAAGGATGTTTTGGATGATGACATATATACAAAGCTGCCGTAATCGAGTTTAGAGCGAATAAGAAACCTATATATTTTAATAGTGTACATTCGCTAGCGCCCCATTGGTAGTGGGAAAGTGTTCTGATAATATTTAAACGTTTCAGGCACACATAGTGTTGTGGGAGTTAAAGCCTCCTACAATTATTATATAAGGTTGCCGGAGTTGGTATACTAAATTAAGGAGTTCTTCTTCCTTTAGAATGTAGTCAGGAGGGATGTATATAGAGCATATAGTAGGTTTGTTAGGGCAGTAAGTAGTGATGGCGACAGATTCGAGATTGGTAGTCAGGGGAAGAAGAGTGGAGTAATGGTCTTTAGAAGCAAATATAGATGCACCTCCACTATCTCTGGAGCGGACAGATCTGATGTAATGATACCCTTCAAAATATTTGAGTGTATGGAGATTAGTTGACGTGAAGTTAGTTTCCTGTAAGCAAATGAAGGTGGGGTGGTGGAGAGATATCAGTAGCTGCAGACGTTCTAAGCGCGGATAATATCCGTCGCAATTCCATTGAATTATAGTGAATATGAAACTTATAAATTAAGGTAGGTCGGTTTTGTCTAAGGAGGGGTCACTGTCGTTAGAGCTAACAGATGCAGGACTAACAGTGTCAATAACATCATTAAGATTCATCGTAGCCTTAATTTTTTTTGTATGCGAGTTATACGATTTTTAAGTGATCTATCAGAGATATTATGGTAGATTTGTTTGAGGTTATCAAGAAGGGCGTTAATGTTCGTAGTAAATTGGTATGCTTCAGCTAAGGGGTCATGGCAGCCGAATTAATTTTCCAAGAAAGCAATTAGTTGTAGTGAGTTAATTGAAAAGGATGATGGGTTTGCTGCTATAAGATTTTCTATGATTGAGCGGGCAGACGGGCTGATAGTGGCTGATGGTTTTGTATCTTTGGTTTTCGATTTTTTTTAGGGGCTAATTTGTGGGTACGAAAGTAGTTGTCATGGATGGAATGTGGATCGATTGGACTGTGAGTAGTGGGATCTGAAATGGCAATTACAGGGGGAGAATCAAGGCTTGAGTCAGTTGAATGGGCTCTTTTAAGGAGAGCGATAGTAGGAGGTGTGGGTTGAGAATGATATAAAGGTAGGGGTGTGATGTTAGATAAATTGTCGGAGGAAGAATTTGGGTCACAAGTCTGAGAGGTACCGGAAAGTGCGGTGGGGCTATTGTTGGTGGATTCATTAGGTACGTGGGCGAAATGGGGGTGGGTAGTGGTATCCGGTGGGTTTTGGTAGGTTTCAGCCGTATGTCCGACTTTTTGGCAAAGAAAACATTCTAGTTTGTCTGATGTAACGAAGATTCGGAAGGAAGTGTTTTCAAAATGTATTAATACGGAGGTTTGTATTTCGAAATTTTCTTTATCTGGTATTACCGTCGAAAACTTAATATATGGTAATAATCTTCTTCGGGTGAGCCAGTACGAATCTGAGATACAGGTGAGGCTAGTTACAGACCAAGTTCGTTTTTTAATGCCTGCTCGATAGGTTGATTTGGAATCGATGGGCATACATTAGATATTAACAATCTTTTAGTTGGGGAGATGAGTCTGCGGATGTGGACGATTTCATTTTTAACGAAAACGGTGGGATTGTTTTTGAGAAGAATATCGACGTCAGAAATAGAAGCAAGAAAGACGCAAATGCGTTGGTTGCATATGCGGGAAGCGTGGGTAATACGCTTTGGTGTTACGATTTCACCGATCGCCTTAATGTAATCGAAGAGAGCTGTTTCCGGAAGAGCATTTAATTCTATCGTTTGCTGTCTGCTAGGATATGATGTGGTAACCGATGTAGGTTTTGTTGTATTTGATGTGGTAACAGCTGCGTAGCTTGGAGCGGTGCGTTGAAGAAGCATTTTTAAATATTCTGGATGCCAAAATTTTTAATGAAAATTCGGCGCAATGCCTGGCCTATTAGTGTGTTTGTATCAATTATAATGTTTTCTACAAAAGTACATACCAAGTTGTTTCACAAAAAACTATTCATTTTCGTTAATTACTGGATAACAAGTCACAATTAACTGACAAGTTTTTTTTTAGAAATACTATTAGAAGAAGCCGAGGTGTTGACTCGTTGGCTTTTCGAATAGGAATCAATTTAAAAATCTAAAAACTAATGTATAGCGAATTGCTAGGACTTGAAAATGATATTTTATTTGATTGATATCTACCATTCATATAAAAAAATGTTGGAGTGATTCTTACCCTGACCTATGTGTTAAACTAAAATAATCGAGATAACTGGGAAAATGTGTCCTCTTTTAATCAAAAATCGACGTGTCTCTGTGTTTTTTAAAAATGTTATTGCAGTTCCTGTTAATTCCTTTGTTTCGCTTTTGTCCGATCATCCCGCATATTTATGTAGAACTTTTTAAAATGTATAAATTTTTACACACTAATGTAAACGAGATCAAATTTATTAATATTTTTTATTTTTGTTTTAATTTTTCACTGATTTTTTCACATAAGTGACTCTATTCATTTGTAGCAAAATGTATCCAATTAAACGTTTTATTTATACAATGCAGTTATAAAGCCCATATATTTTTAGTTTTTAAGGCCCATTTTTAATTAAATTTTTATAATTTTTTTTGAAAATATTGTTCCAAAACTTTCCTATTACATCTTAACGTGCATCTAGATTTTCACCACTTATATTTTATTGAGAATAAACTACAAAACATAAAATAAAACTCTGTACCAGAAGTTTTTGTTTTATTTGAAATCGTTTTCCAGATCAAAAAGCTAATCCGGTTATGTTTTATATTTCAAAACAATAGTATGTTATTAGTATTACCGATGTAAAATATAAAACTGACCAATTTTACTAAAATTTTATTAAAAATTTATTATTTATATTTTAAAATAGTATTATGTTACGTCATTAGTATACGAATGTTTCTTGGTTAAGCTTTTCTCTAAAAACAGAACCTAAAAATCCCATGAAAAGTTATTCCTTTGTGACCATCTTTACTTTTCTTCACCTTACACATTATACTGTTTTTTGATTCGACAGAATTGGGGTGCACAGTTAACAACACAAATTTATTAGAACACTTTAACCTTTGGGGACTACTCTTATGTTGCACAGTTTCTATTTTAAACCCCTGAGAACTCTACAAAACATCGCTAAAATTTAAACCACATTTTGCCACAGGAACGTATTGGATACATAGTAAAATAATATTAATTCTTTGTGTCCTAAATTAGGATTTTATTATATTCACAAAAACTTTTTAAAAACTCCGAGAAGGACTAATAACAAAACATAAAATACCCAAATTTTGGTTTTTCAAAAAACGGTTAATTTCTAATAGGGTGGTTTTACGAAAAAACCACTACATCATACCTGCCGGTACAAAACAAAAGTTTTTAAACATAGGGGCAAAGTCCTCCGTTACAAGTGACAAAACACGTCCATCCACTTTTGCCTCTGACTAAAACATGCCTCGTGAACTTACTGTAATCTGCTCCTAAGCTCTTTCTACCACTTTTTCTGGTATGTTTAATTATATAATCCCACACACAAAAAGCAAGCCTAAAGTCTCCCAATTTTAGTTTTTCTCCTTCACGTCTTAAAAAAAAATTAAATAATTTACGAAAGCAACATCTTTTGCCGTATGTTTATTTTTTTGTAACAGAATTTAAGCATATCTAGTTTATCCACGTATTTCATATGCTTATTATATTCTTTTACCATTTCGGCTAACTTTGTAAGTCAAGATATTTTCATGATTGGCAAGTTATCGTTTAAAATTATTGTAACATATCGTTTTTAAAACCAAATTTATTGTTTGTATCACCACCTGCAGTCGATTCCTGATTGGAATGATTATTTTCATATACGCATTTACGTTTTCACCTGACATTTTCTCCAAAATAAAATAATTGAGTGTCCTGTCAGCAAATGAAGGTGGGGTGGTGGAGAGATATCAGTAGCTGCAGACGTGGCTAAGCGCGGATAATATCCGTCGCAATTCCATTGCTTTTAGTGAATATGAAAGTTATAAATTAAGGCAGGTCGGTTTTGTCTAAGGAGGGGTCACTGTCGTTAGAGCTAACAGATGCAGGACTAACAGTGTCAATAACATCATTTAGGTTCATCGTAGCCTTAATTTTTTTTTTGTATGCGAGTTATACGATTTTTAAGTGATCTATCAGAGATATTATGGTAGATTTGTTTGAGGTTATCAAGAAGGGCGTTAATGTTCGTAGTAAATTGGTATGCTTCAGCTAAGGGGTCATGGCAGCCGAAAGAATTTTCCAAGAAAGCAGTTGGTTGTAGCGAGTTAATTAAAAAGGATAATGGGTTTGCTGCTATAAGATTTTCTATAATTGAGCGGGCAGACGGGCTGATAGTGGCTGATGGTTTTGTATCTTTGGTTTTCGATTTTTTTTTTAGGGGCTGATTTGTGGGTACAAAAGTAGTTGTCATGGATGGAATGTGGATCGATTGGACTGTGAGTAGTGGGATCTAAAATGGCAATTACAGGGGGAGAATCGAGGCTTGAGTCAGTTGAATGGGCTCTTTTAAGGAGGGCGATAGTAGGAGGTGTAGGTTGAGGTTGATATAAAGATAGGGGTGTGATGTTAGATAAATTGTCGGAGGGAGAATTTGGGTCAGAAGTGTGAGAGGTACCGGAAAGTGCGGTGGGGCTATTGTTGGTGGATTCATTAGGTACGTGGGCGAAACGGGGGTGGGTAGTGGTATCCGGTGGGTTTTGGCAGGTTTCAGCCGTATGTCCGGCTTTTTGGCAAAGAAAACATTCTAGTTTGTCTGATGTAACGAAGATTCGGAAGGAAGTGTTTTCAAAATGTATTAATACGGAGGTTTGTATTTCGACATTTTCTTTATCTGGTATTACCGTCGAAAACTTAATATATGGGAATAATCTTCTTCGGGTGAGCCAGTACGAATCTGAGATACAGGTGAGGCTAGTTACAGACCATTTCGTTTTTTAATGCCTGCTCGATAAGTTGATTTGGAATCGATGGGCATACATTCGATATTAACAATCTTTTAGTTGGGGTAATGAGTGTGCGAATGTGAACGATTTCATTTTTAATGGAAACGGTGGGATTGTTTCTGAGAAGAATATCGACGCCAGAAATAGAAGCAAGAAAGATGCAAATGCGTTGGTTGGGTATGCGGGAAGCGTGAGTAATACGCTTTGGTGTTACGATTTCACCGATCGCCTTAATGTAATCGAAGAGAGCTGCTTCCGGAAGAGCATTTAATACTATCGTTTGCTTTCTGCTAGGATATGATGTGGTAACCGGTGTAGGTTTTTGTTGTATTTGATGTGATAACAGCTGCGTAGCTTGGAGCGGTAGGTTAAAGAAGCATTTTTAAATATTCTGGATGCCAAAATATTTAATAAAAATTAGGCGCAATGCCTGGCCTATTAGTGTGTTTGTATCAATTATAATGTTTTCTACAAAAGTACATACCAAGTTGTTTCACAAAAAACTATTCACTTTCATTAATTACTGGATAACAAATCACAATTAACTGACAAGTTTTTTATTAGAAATACTATTAGAAGAAGCCGATGTGTTGACTCGTTGGCTTTTCGAATAGGTATCAATTTAAAAATTTAAAAACTAGTGTATAGCGAATTAGGACTTGAAAATGATATTTTATTTGATTGATATCCACCATTGATATAAGAAAATGTTAGAGTGATTCTTACCCTGACCTATGTGTTAAACTAAAATAATCGAGATTACTACGAAAATGTGTCCTCTTTTAATCAAAAATCGACGTGTCTTTGTGTTTTTCAAAAATGTTATTGCAGTTCCTGTTAATGCCTTTGTTTCG
This sequence comes from Diabrotica undecimpunctata, assembly GCF_040954645.1. Classification (NCBI taxonomy): domain Eukaryota; kingdom Metazoa; phylum Arthropoda; class Insecta; order Coleoptera; family Chrysomelidae; genus Diabrotica; species Diabrotica undecimpunctata. Next base: position 134,318,638 of record NC_092804.1, on the reverse strand, counting down.
CTTTTGTCCGATCATCCCGCATATTTATGTAGAACTTTTTAAAATTTATAAATTTTTACACACTAATGTAAACGAGATCAAATTTATTAATATTTTTTATTTTTGTTTTAATTTTTCACTGATTTTTTCACATAAGTGACTCTATTCATTTGTAGCAAAATGTATCCAATTAAACGTTTTATTTATATTTTATGGTTAATATATGGTATATATTTAACGGTTATGTTTTATATTTCAAAACAATAGTATGTTATTAGTATTACCGATGTAAAATATAAAACTGACCAATTTTACTAAAATTTTATTAAAAATTTATTATTTATATTTTAAAATAGTATTATGTTACGTCATTAGTATACGAATGTTTCTTGGTTAAGCTTTTCTCTAAAAACAGAACCTAAAAATCCCATGAAAAGTTATTCCTTTGTGACCATCTTTACTTTTCTTCACCTTACACATTATACTGTTTTTTGATTCGACAGAATTGGGGTGCACAGTTAACAACACAAATTTATTAGAACACTTTAACCTTTGGGGACTACTCTTATGTTGCACAGTTTCTATTTTAAACCCCTGAGAACTCTACAAAACATCGCTAAAATTTAAACCACATTTTGCCACAGGAACGTATTGGATACGTAGTAAAATAATATTAATTCTTTGTGTCCTAAATTAGGATTTTATTATATTCACAAAAACTTTTTAAAAACTCCGAGAAGGACTAATAACAAAACATAAAATACCCAAATTTTGGTTTTTCAAAAAACGGTTAATTCCTAATAGAGGTGGTTGTACGAAAAAACCACTACATCATACCTGCCGGTACAAAACAAAAGTTTTTAAACATAGGGGCAAAGTCCTCCGTTACAAGTGACAAAACACGTCCATCCACTTTTGCCTCTGACTAAAACATGCCTCGTGAACTTACTGTAATCTGCTCCTAAGCTCTTTCTACCACTTTTTCTGGTATGTTTAATTATATAATCCCACACACAAAAAGCAAGCCTAAAGTCTCCCAATTTTAGTTTTTCTCCTTCACGTCTTAAAAAAAAATTAAATAATTTATGAAAGCAACATCTTTTGCCGTATGTTTATTTTTTTGTAACAGAATTTAAGCATATCTAGTTTATCCACGTATTTCATATGCTTATTATATTCTTTTACCATTTCGGCTAACTTTGTAAGTCAAGATATTTTCATTATTGGCAAGTTATCGTTTAAAATTATTGTAACATATCGTTTTTAAAACCAAATTTATTGTTTGTATCACCACCTGCAGTCGATTCCTGATTGGAATGATTATTTTCATATACGCATTTACGTTTTCACCTGACATTTTCTCCAAAATAAAATAATTGAAATCTTGAATATGTTGCCTATGTCAGTCCATTTCAAATAAGGTAAAGAGTAATAGAAATAACACTTACTCACAATAAATTTATTCTACAATCAATTACCGGTTTCGCTTACTATATTTGCTATGCATCCTGAGGTCAACGGCACAACGGAACTAAATGCTAAAATTACAATAACCCGTATTAGGGTGCTGTCTGGTATAAAATATATAGCAATTAGGTATGTCAATATTATATATATATATATATATATATATATATATATATGTATATATATATATATATATATATATATATATATATATATATATATATATATATAGCGGGGATCCTACAGCTTCTGCCGCTTCCCGCATTTCGATCGCCATCTTTTTCTATCTCTCCAGGTGTCTTCATCAATGGCTCTGTCTTTCATGGTTTTCATAACACCTTGTATCCAAGACTTGGCTGGTCTTTCTCGTTTCCTTCTATTACTTGGATTGTATTCCATAGCTCTTTTTGGCCATCTGTTGTCGTCCATCCTCTGTACATGTACATACCATATTGACTGTCTAGTTTCTATTCTTTCAGAAGTTGTATGTACTCTATCTGTTTTTCTTCTAATTTTAAAATTAGGTATACGTTCTACTCTTGATATACGGCAAGCTCTTCTCAGGTAGTCCATTTCAACCGTGTCAACTTTTTTCCTTTGTTTTACTGTAATTTGCCAGCATTCTGCTCCATATGTAAGAATGGGCTCCACAATTACTTTGTAGATAGTCATTTTAGTTCTCATAGTAGCTTTGTTGGACCAAAGTATCGAATTCAGAATTTGAACACTCTTCCTGCCTTGTTGCACTCTATAGTCTATATCTCGTTCCGTTGTTCCTTTACTGCAGATAATACTTCCCAAATATTTGTATTCGTAGCACGTTTTCATTTGTCTAATTTCCAAATCCGGGTCTTCGTCTTCACTGCCTATTCGCATATATTCTGTTTTAGACATATTCATACTCATACCCCATTTTTCGTATTCATCTTTGAGCTTTCTAAGCATATAATCTGCATCTTCTTCACAGCTTGCAATTAGTACTTGATCATCTGCAAAGAACAGCGTTGTCAGATAATGGTTGTTAAGCTTCAACCCCATTCCCGCACATTTTTGTCTCCACTGGTGCAGTGCTTCTTGGATATATATTTTGAATAGGGTGGGGGAAAGACAACATCCTTGTCTTAAGCCTTTCGTTACTGTAAATATCCTTGAGAAAGTATTTCCTGTTTTTACAGTGCTTTGAGGACATTAATAGATGTTCAGTATTGCTTTTAGATATGTTTTACTAAGGTCTGTTTTCGTCAAGACACTAAATAAGAGTTTTAAAGGAACTGTATCATAAGCCTTCTCCAGATCTATAAATACCAGATGCGTAGGAAGGTTTCGAGCTGTTTGTTTTTCAATTACTTGTTGAAGGGTAAATGTGTTGTTCACGCACGATCTTCCTGCTCTGAAGCCGCTTTGTTCTTCAATTTCTTTATACTTCTCTTCTATTCTTCTTTTCAATACACGACCATATAACCTTCCCAGCGAGCTAGTTACGCTAATGCCTCTATAATTTCCGCATTCTTTTCTGTCTCCCTTTTTATAAATGGGGCTAATGTGAGCCAAATTCCAATCGTCTGGAATCGTTTGGCCTTCAATTAAGCATTTATTAAAAATATTAAAAATATTATCAATATAATATTATCAATTTTATTGTTAAATTACTTTAATTAATAAATAATTGATTAAGACCATTTAACAAGTCTTGCTTACATTGTCATGCCGATAAGAGGATTATTATTAAATGTTTGATCTGGTATGGCATGGAATGCCTGCGAAGATGCTGCAGAGTAACAAGAATGGATAGGAGAAGTAATGACGAAATAAAGCAAAGAACATCAATAGAAACAGACATACTAACATATATAGAACAAAAAAGACTAAAGTGGTATGGACATGTAAGAAGAACTAGCGACAGCAGATGGATAAAGAAAACAACCGAATGGAGCCCCATAGGAAGGAGGAAAAGAGGACGACCCCGAAAATCCTGGAGGAACGAAGTAGACGACGCCATGAGTAAGAGAGGACTGAACGATGGAGAATGGAACAACAGAGAGAGATGGAAACGGTTGAGCGAGGGAAGGCAGTGAATACTGTAGAATCCCTAAATATATATATGATCATCAATGATCGATGATCAACCGATGATTATCAGGTGATCATCGGTTTTACCGCCTTAATTGACGACTATTGGGATAATTCTTGAGGGTAAGATTAATATTATCAACTAGAATAAAAATATAGTTATTGATATAAATTGTTTGTTAAAAATTAAGGGTGATGTTATATTATTATAAGTTATTTATATTTATTGCAGATATATATTTTGAAAATGTGTTTTATTTATTTAAATTAATAATTTTGAACAGATATCACTGTAAAAAAGTAGAATAGGATAGATGTTTTGATGTTAGTTTTGATGTGCAAATGATCCAAGCTATATTTGTGAAGTAAATAAAGACCAGATCTTTACCAAAAAGGACCAAGACAAGATCGTTATTTACTTAATATATATACCTTGAATCATTCACACATCCAAACTAACATCAAAATATCTTTACTTATTCTACCTTGTTAGGTACAGTGTTGTCTGTTCAAGATTAATAATTTAAATAAATAGGACATTGTTCCGTCTCATTATGATTTATCTTCATATTATTTTTCGATTTTGTTTTATTTGGATTCATAGTTGTAATTTTTAGTTTTGGGTTGTAAGTTTTGGGTAAATTTTAGTTTCCAGAAATCTATTAAAAGATTAATTTATTAGTTTTACATATTTTTCGGGAAAACTTGTCTATTATAATCCCTTCCTTTAGAAAGTATATACCTGTCAAATCCGTCGGCTGTTGTTCTCACATCCGCTGCGTCTGTATATGGTTCTAATAAAGACAATATGAATGATTTTATAATTTACATTTTTACCACAAGCTAAAATTATATTGTTGTTAATAACACCCTCCCCTCTACTAGGAGTTTCTGTTGGACATTTATAATGTATTTTTAGTAGTATTGAACGAAACTCAGTTCTGTAAACATGTATGGTAAGCAATAAATAGTTCTATGAAAATTGTCGTCGTTTGCAATATGCAATAAAATAATATTTTATAGCAAATATATCTCACAGTAAACTAATCGTTGGTCAAGATAGACATATTTTCAAAATATATCCCTGCAATAAATATAAGTAACCTTTAAATAATACATATAACATCACTCTTAATGCAATAAATATAAATAACTTAATAATATATTATTATACTTAATGTTCAAAAACAATATACGTCAACAAATATATTCCTATCCTAGTTGTTAATATTACTCTTCACCTTAATAACCTTTCCGCTAGTCGTCAATTAGTGCAGTAAAGCCGATGATCACCTGTCATTAGCTAACCATAAAGAAGTTTTTCACTATGTTTTCTTGAACATAGAATAATAATCCTTGTATCGGCATGTAAGTAAGATTTATTTTATTGTTTCATTAAATTATTTATTTAATTAAAGTGATTTATACATATATACTAAAGGTCGATTTATACATATCCGTGGTAGATGGCAGAATATACGCGACCAATTTAGAAAAAACTTGACAAATAAAATGACTAAAAGTGGACAATCAGCGAAAAAAAAAGAAAAAAATATTAATATGAAGATTGTCTACAATTTCTAATCTCGTTTTTTTGCTGAAAAAGACACTCTGTCTAATGACCAGTCTTCGAAATCGGATGCTCCTGTGAACACAATACATGAAGAGACTGAAAATGAAGGAAGTCAATTACAAGCAGTGCAAACAACTACGGAGATTTTAGAAACAAGCACACCAACTGAAGCAGAAAAACAACCGCGTCATATAAAAAAAACGCCGTCAGAACGAACCAAAAGGAAACTCCCTGAGCAGGAATCTGCCTCAACTACTTTAATGAAGGATATATAATCGCTATAGAAGATAGTCACAAAACAGAAAATGTACAACCAATTGATGCCTTTTTTCCTGGACTCGCTGCCACTGTCAAGTCATTTTCTATATATTACCAACATTTGGTCACTTTTTGGGGAGAAATACCTAATGTTTTTCCTAACATATTATCACGGCACACTATTTTTCAATTTTTACATGGATGGCCTTTGTCATATTCATGATTTTATCGAGTCTGTTCATTTTCACTGAGTTGATACTTTTTATTAATAATCCAAAAACGTAATAATAGGATTCGTTAAATGTTCAAAAAACAAAAAACAGCACTACACTATCCACTTTACTATCACTAGCGGACCTTACTATCATCAAGATGGACAGATCTTGGCTGGCGTTGCGTTGTTGCCGCTTGGGTTTCTTTGTTTTTTTACTGCATTATGGAATGTAACACTTCTGCATTTGTAATAACCAAAGAAAATTGCGAGAATAACATTTGCTGATATGATTCAAGCTTTTTGAATCATTACAGTGTTAAATACATTAGTGTTATTGGCTTTATTTAATTTTGTAAAAATGATTCGGGCCACTTGGATCATTTTGGCTTAAAAAATAAAGCCTAGTTTTAAAATTATTTTTAAAATGCAATAATGATCCATGAGTCTTGGTTCATTTTTGTATATTACTCTTAAAAATATTTAAAGATTCAAGTAGCATGAATCATTACTGCACAATCGATTAAAGCTAAAAGAGCGTTTAAGGTTGGACATATTACTATAATTACTGTTGTCTTGCATAGAAAAGGTTGGATCATTTCAGCATAATTTAGTTCTGAATTTTACCGATGTATATTTGTGTCTAACTCATATTTTAAGAAATTGTGGAATGGATCACTTCTGCATAACTACGTCCATTTGAGTATTCCATAATTCACTTGGTATTTTTTAACAGTTTTATTTTTTACTCATAATAAAACTGTCATATTTTCTATAATATTGTTCTACTTTAAAGCGTTAATCCCTTAACTATTTTTCCCTAGCCTCTTTTGTGCCCAATCTTATTTTTCTATGTAGTTTTTTGTAACTCAGTTCATTCCACACCTTAAAATTTTGTCTCTCTTTTCCATTGGTGTTAAGATTTCTAAGGTCATCCACTTTTCAGGTGTAACAGCAGCCAGACGAAGTTGATAGCAGGGCGCTCAAAATAGACTTCAAACTTTCGAAATGTGGGTACATCTCATCGAGTTAAAATCTATGGAGAGGGCATCACGTGACTAAAAACGACCTCACTTCGGCCATATCGTTAAGATTGTTTTGACACTTTTATCATATCGTATATGTTTGTTTACGTTTGTTGTTTTTCGAATATTTTTAGTTTTATAATACTTTTATAGAAACTGTAATAATATATTGTGATAGTGCATAATAATGGTTTCTTGTTCTCAACGTAGTTGCAGTAGCAGAAGCAATGTTAATAAAAAATATTCAGGAATAACGTTCTACAGGTTAGTATACAAATATGTAAACAAAGTAATGGCCCGTACTTCAGAGAATAAATTAATAGTATTTGACACTGTATTAATTTATCTTTATGTATAATATATCGTGTTTTTAGTGTTTACCGCGGGATAAATAAATTATAGTTTATTAAAAATGTATTGCACTTTTTTAGGTTATGATTAAATATTCTAAATAACTAATCATATTTTTATAGTAGTTTTAATATTATTGAGTCCGACCATGATCCCACCCCCATATTGGTATCATTGTTAGCCACGCCTACCTACGCCGTTTTTAATATACACTTTAATATGCTTATAGCTTCTTCATAGATTTTAACTCGATAGTACATATAAAGCAGTTAGGTATAAGTAGGCTTGACAGAGCGACAAATAAGTTATTATTTGTCAAAATTTAAGTATGTGTTTCTCTTATGTCATTTGACACTGTCCTGACAATATATAGTCCGCCATCTTATTATTCAGGCCAAAATATGTGGAAAAAGGGTTTCCGGTCAAACAAGAATATCATGGCTTTGTAACCTACGTGAGCGGTTTAATCAATCTTCATCGTCACTCTTCAGAGCTGTGGTGAATAAAATTATCATGATAGTCAATATGCCAACGTTCAGTAATGGACATGGTATGAAGAGAAGAAGAAAAAGAAGAGAGAAGAGAGAAGGACATGGTATTATGAAATATAAATTAAAATAATTTCAAATACAATAATTATTTGCTTAATTATATTTCCAGTTTTTAAGTTATTATAAGTCATAGCCATAAAATTTTCTTTATAATAGCCAGTGTAATACATATTTTATATTTTTATAAGTATCTTTAACGGAAGGAACTATCTATGAATAAAATTTTGTTAGTCCTACTCTGTTTCTCTATCATTTAGTAGGAAACCTTAGTATGATATTCCTTATGTCCACTTCAATATACCGTCCAACGAAACAAAGGAAATACAGAAATACTTTCGGGATAAATATAAATTAAATTTTGGAAATCCAATTTCCACAGGAACGTTGAATTCCCATGGTAGTTAAGGGTGGTTGATCGATCAACATTTTTGGGAAGTGGCTGTTTAATTTAATTTGCCAAGGAGGTAGCAATTTTATTTGCACAAATATTCTTTTTGCTTTCTTATTTGTTTCCATTTTTATGCCAGGCTTTGATGGAGTTATAATTTTATCCGTGGTATTTATATTGTCAAAAAGATAATAAGGAGAACAATTATTATATCTGAAATATTGTATTGTATATAAAAGTGTTCAAGAAAAGAAAAAAATTTATAGACTCTAGCTTTGCCTGTTGTTACAATAACTATGCTAGAACAAAAAAAATCATGTAACAATAAAAGTTAAACTAACGTTGGGAGCCAATTCTTTAAGGCTTCTGTCTATTCAGTCTCTCAGGTGTAGGTAGGTGTTATCTTCAATAAAAACATTAAAAATAAGTTTTTTAGGACCAATAAAAAAAGATATTAACTAGGTAAACATACCTATTTATTACACATATGTATCGTAAATCCCGCCTAAAGCTGAACAAAGTGCAAATTAAAACTTATTACATTCTTGTTGCATATATTGTTGGCTTCATGCTGTCGAATGTACTTAATGTGGTTCTTTTTCTTATTCTTCTTTTTATGTAGACATGACTCTCTCTGTTTTTCAATGTGCCTCCAGTAAGTTGTCATTCCATCGTTTGTGTGGTGTTGCTACTGATCGTTATTCTATTGGGGAACCGTCTCTTGCCGTCTTTACTACTCTATTTGTTGTCATTCGGCGTATAATATATGATAGTTTTATTCTAATCTTCTATTTCTTACCCAGTTCTTGATGTTCTCCACCTTTATTTTTTTTATTCTACGATGTGGAATGTGGTATTTGCAATGTGGAATATTCCACACATGTGGTCCACTGTTTCTGTATGGTGCACCACATGCTTAGAAAAATTCCAGCCAAATGGGGAAAAATTGATATAAGGCCAAACACTAAAACGAGAAACCTTGTGTTAGCGACTGCATACATTTTAACACTTCCTTGTCATGTTTTACCAAAGGTACGTATACTTGCAATTAGTTGAAGAAAATACGTACTTAGCAAATGGCAAGGAGAACATAAATATAATTATTATTTAACGAATTAGTGATGGAACATTAAAAGAAACTTGTCTTAGAGGTTGTGTATAAAAACAACTCAAAAAGAATCTTATTAGACATATATAAAAATTAATTGTCAATTTTGTACTGAAGCTATTATCTTGTGGCATTTCAAAGTAAATACTATTTTATTGGGAATAAGCCACAATTGAAAGTTAAAATAAGTTTATTAACGTTTTAATTTCCACTTTGGAAATCGTTCTGAAAATACTAACCATTAAAAAAATTAAACAAATTTTGTTTTTCGTTACTTGGTAAAAAAATCTTCTAGTAGTTTAATCTAATTGTAGTAGTATATATTGTAGTATATATTGTAGTATATATTGTAGTATATATAAATATATATATATATATATATATATATATATATATATATATATATATGAGCAATTCCAATACTTTTCACCCACTTTTGTGGGAGGGGTCTTCGGATTTGCTCCAAATTATAGTATGTTATTATACCTTACGAAATAAGACTACAGTTCAAATTTCAGCCCTCTAGGTACACTAGGGCCCGAGAAATCCCGTCTCAAAGGCCCAAAAAAGGCCCTTTTTAGCCTATATTCAAAAAGCTATATCTCGATGTCCTATAAACCAATTTTCAAAATCCTAGATCCCAAGATCCATTGTCGGGGACTAAATTAGTGCGGACGAAATTTAAAGATTTTGGTTATTTTTAAAAAATCATAAATAGTGAATGGGTAATTCGAAATACTTTTGATAGGTCTTATTTGAAAGGTTTTTTTATTATCTTTAAAATCAGACTTGGTAAATTAAAATTTATTTAGTAGATTCAGAGTTAGAGCTGTTTGAAATTGATCATTTTCGTGAAAATCGCGTTTTTTCGAATTTTCAAGCTAGCAGCAAAAAATCTTTGAACTTTTAGAGTAACGAAACTTGGTGTGATGATAGTTCTTCATATGTACAACAACCTGTAACTCTTTATTTTTGGTGTTTTAGCCATTATTGACCTTATCTAACTGCTTCAAAAATTGGAAAAATCGAGTATTATGCATCTAAAGTAAGCCAAAGTACTCGGCAGTTTTGGCATTCTTGAATCAATTTCATAATACTAACTTTTTCAATATAGATAATAAAAGTACTTACCAAGAGCTTTAACTTAAGTGATGGTAGAATTCTCTGGGTGCTCGAAAACCAAATTTTGAATTGTTAAAACGTTTTTTTATAATTCAGGGTATTAAATCTGTGAAAAGCCATTTTTGCCTATTAGTAAGTTTATGTAAAATTTTAAACAACTTTTCAAACTTTTGAACTACTCAAACACCGTTTGTACAACGTGATATTTAAAGATTGAATCTTAAGATGTGTATATACATAAAAAATAGATATCGATGTCAATAAGAAAGGATGATAATAATAGCGATATCAGACTATAAAACCTCGGACGAGAAAAGTGAAGAAGAATATTAAACGATAACTTGTAATGTAACGTTGTAACAAGTTTATAGTGAGTGACATTAGTGACAAGGAAAAAACATACTATACGAGCATGCGCAAGAATTAAGAATGCGCGGGAAGGCAAATTCTTGTTGCAAACGTTGTCTTTGTTACTTGTTTAATATATAATATATTTTGTACTATATTATATGCTTAATGATGAAACCACAAGGGCCTTTCTTCACAAATTTCGACACAGACTGTGGCAGTTGTTTTCGGTTGTCAATAACAATTATTATGTATCGTTCCAATTATACATTAGATGATTTTTTTAAAGTTAAGTTGGCATTGCACTGCGCCCCATAGCCGCTGCATAATTATTTCATTCCCATTGCAGTTAGAACCTTATAAATAAGTACTTAAATAATATATTTATATATATATATATATATATATATATATATATATATATATATATATATATATATATATAACTATATACGATATAAATATTCTTATATTCTAATTAAGTTTAAAAATTTTCGTTTTACTGTTCGTTTTGAGAATAAACATTTCTGATAAAAAACTTTGATAAAAAGTTTTCCAATGTGAACTAAAGCATTAATGCTATATACTAAAGCATATTATACTAATGCTATATACTAAAGCTGTATATACTAAAGCATAATGCATCTACTGTTCCACTCGACATATTTACATTATCCTAATAGATAGTGATATTTTTTCAATTTAAAAATTTTCGTTGATAATTAAAATCATTCCCTATTTGCGATTCAAACAGTTTTTTAGGCAGTGTCAAGTTTGTAACTATTACTGCCAGGTTCAATTCATATACTATAATTTATTATTTTTTTCAGCGATTTTTGTAAAATAATAAGGTAAGACTCTATTGTAAGCTTATTATATTTATTAGAATTCCAAAAATTATTAGAAAAAAAATATTTGTGCACACATGCGTGCACGAATTCGTACTAGCATTAATCCTTACACTCTTGGCCGCTCGGCGGTACATTTTTTTTTGTGGTTAAAAAACTGTTTCAATTGCTAATAGATTTGAAATGTGATTAAAGAAGTTTTCTATATGTTACAAAATCAAAGTTGTTCAAAATTTTACATAAACTTACTAATAGGCAAAAACGACTTTTCACAGATTTAATACCCTGAATTATAAAAAAACGTTTTAACAATTCAAACTTTGGTTTTCGAGCACCCAGAGAATTCTACCATCACTTAAGTTAAAGCTCTTGGTAAGTACTTTTATTATCTATATTGAGAAAAAGGGGTTAGTATTATGAAATTGATTCAAGAATGCCAAAACTGCCGAGTACTTTGGCTTACTTTAGATGCATAATACTCGATTTTTCCAATTTTTGAAGCAGTTAGATAAGGTCAATAATGGCTAAAACACCAAAAATAAAGAGTTACAGGTTGTTGTACATATGAAGAACTATCATCACACCAAGTTTCGTTACTCTAAAAGTTCAAAGATTTTTTTGCTGCTAGCTTGAAAATTCGAAAAAACGCGATTTTCACGAAAATGATCAATTTCAAACAGCTCTAACTCTGAATCTCCTCGATAAATTTTAATTTACCAAGTCTGATTTTAAAGGTAATAAAAAAACCTTTCAAATAAGACCTATCAAAAGTATTTCGAATTACCCATTCACTATTTATGATTTTTTAAAAATAACCAAAATCTTTAAATTTCGTCCGCACTAATTTAGTCCCCGACAATGGATCTTGGGATCTAGGATTTTGAAAATTGTTTTGTAAATAGCTGACGTTATAACAAAAAAAATGAGCTATTCTAAATTAAAATTGGTTTATAGGACATCGAGATATAGCTTTTTGAATATAGGCTAAATAGGGCCTTTTTTGGGCGTTTGAGAAGGGATTTCTCGGGCCCTAGTGTACCTAGAGGGCTGAAATTTGAACTGTAGTATTATTTCATAAGGTATAATAACATACTATAATTTGGAGCAAATCCGAAGACCCCTCCCACAAAGGTGGGTGAAAAGTATTGGAATTGCTCATATATATATATATATATATATATATATATATATATATATATATATATATATATATGTATATATATATATATATATATATATGTATATATATATATATATATATATATATATATATATATATATTTCTCGCAGTTTATGAAGTTTTTTAAACCACAGGGATATTTGCATGTTTGCCTTTCACTACACTATAATAGAAGATAACCACATCCATCTGTTCGTACATATAGCATTGTAATATCGGTTGCTGGACTTTTCTTTCTTTTTTGTGAATTTTCCATAGCTCCACACAGACGACCTCTTTTTGTAGTAAAACCAGTTTTATTAACTCTGCATAAACATTCTGCTACTGCCATTTTGTCACAAATGACAATCATCAAATCAATAATATGAAAAAATATACGCATGTACCATTTTTTGATCTGAGTTTGATCCTATAATATCCTAACATTAAATTCAGGAGATCTGCTCCCCCCATATACTTGGGTTGTGAATCGTTACAGCTTTTGGACATAGAACCATTATATGTGTCTGTCCTTTTTCGAAAACCGTTTAACTTTAACTGTTGGCATACTCCCAGCATATGTTGATAAAATGTTTATTTATTTGTTGCTATAACATGTAACAACAGATATTTTTGTACCATCAATTGTGGCGACTTTCTCTACCATAGCTGCTCAGCTATTATTTTTTAACTCAGCATTTTTTTCATATTATTGTTTGGCACTCTGTTTATTCTAACTGTTTCTAGTGGTAACATACCCTGTTTTACCAATTATCAAAGAATATTTTGCGATTTATAAGTTTTGGTACTGTTTGTGTTAGCTGAAGAACCACATTTGAAATTGCCCCTAAATCAGGAAAACCATCGGGTACAACATTGGTTTTACTTCCTACAAAAATTTCATAATCGTAGGGAAATTTGCTGACACCACTAAGAACAAACGCCTTATATCCCCATTTGTAAGGTTTTTGCGGATGATATTGTTTTATAGATGAACGAGCCTTTGTTGGAATTATCTGCTCATCTATGACTGAAAATTCCTCTTTCGGAACTTTAAGTAACCGATTACTTAGTTTATTTCATAGCGGTCGGATTTTAAATAGTTTACCATTACCAGGATTTCCGGCAGCAATAGCATCGTAATTGTTGCAAAACGTAAAAAACGTTTTATTTCTTCACATCTATTGCATGACATAACATCTGAGATCAATCGATAATTTAAGCTGTAGTTGCAATAGCTTCTAGCGTTTGGTAATTGCACTATTGACACATAAATACAGGTTTCTTAGAAGTGTTCTAGCTCATTTTCATAAAGTTTCAAAGGTTTTGAGGTCTTTATTCCAGTGAATATAATAAAGTTTGATAAACTATAAATTTGATGATTTTTATTTCTATTCTCATTAGATTACGTCGTAATTCGTCCAAAGATATATCATCTTCACTATTCGAACTGCTTTCTAAATTTATTTCTGGGATAGTAATATCTGATTCATTATTATCTATCATATCATCTTCATAGTCTGACTCTGGGGCTAATATAATAGGAGAAATATTATCATCTGATAGCTCTTCGTCTTCACTACCATCTGGTATGTCCACTACCACAAAAGTTCCACCATAAAATTTTTTTGGACCCATTAAAAAATAATAATAATTAGACTTCGGCAAATATGCAAATAAAAATGTAGAAAATATGCGCATAAATATGCACGTGTTTACCCGAAAATATGCAAATATTTTACAAAATATGCATACAAATAAATAAAAAAATCGTAAAATAGTAACAATTTTATTTAAAAAAAAAAGTGTACATAACTAAATATTTCCTACTATTCATTAAGATTTACATTTATTTTAAGTAACTACATCATTTTTAAGTATGAATAAACTTATTTAGAATTATGGTAACAATAAATGACCAAGTGGTGTTCAAAATTTTCTAACAAAAACTTGTGGCTTCTGTCTGAGTACATATATTTATATATGGAAAAACTTCGTTCAACATCAACTGATGTAACGGGAGCATTTTTCAAACTAACCAAAACATTTGGTTCTAAATTAATTATTTCCGAAATATTTCCAGCTAGAACACTGACTACTTCAGAAAGAATATGGTAACCTTTATTTTTTTCCATAGTAGCTTCAATTTTTTTTAAAATATCTTTTCCAATATTACCTCTAACGTTCCGACAACATGACGCAAATTCTTTTATTAATGCTGTACTTTCGAACAATGACAGTTTTGGTGATTCTAACTGAATAATTGTTTTTTGAACAAAACTAAAATTTGATTTTATAAATGAAAGTTCTTGTTGAAGCAAGTTACTCTGAAAAGTTTGTTTAGAATCCAAAAGAGATTGGGAACTTTTATCTGTTAACGTATCAATTATGTTCTTTATTTTAACAAAATGATCTGCATAAAAATTAGCTGCTTCTAACCATGTTCCCCATCGCGTTAAAATAGGTTGTGGTGGAAGAGGAATGTTAGGTAGCATTTCTTTATAAAGTTGAATTCTTATAGGAGATTTAAGAAATACTTTTTTGACACTGGATATCATGGTATTTACAAGAGGAAACTTTTTTCGTATTTCCTCTGCAACTCTGTTTAATCCATGCGCTACACAAGTAACATGTATTAAATCTGGGAAAAATATTTTTAAATTTTGTCCTGCTTTCACCATATAAGGAGCAGCATCCGATAAAATAAGCAGTAATTTATTAGAAGGAATAGTTGTCGGAAGAAAAAAAGTTGCTAATGTTTCTTGTATAAAACGCGAAATTGTTAAAGCATTTGTTTTCTCAAGTTGCTGGCATGAAATAAGATGAGATTTTGGTAAGGTATCTTCTTTAAGAACACCAATTAATAAATGAGCAATATACTTTCCTGAGGAATCAGTGGTTTCGTCTACAGATATGTAAAAATAATTATCTGCAATTTCTTCCTTAATATTAATTAACACCGACGAGTATAGCCCGTTCACATTATTTTTTCTTAGAGACCGATCACTTGGAACATTAAGTTTGCAATATTTTTTTAGAAACGAACTAAAATTTACATTTGCTAATTTTGAAAGCGGTATGTTTGCAGACACTAATGCGCGACACAAGTCTTCATTAAAAGTTTCTTGCTCATCTAATTTTTTTGAAGTAGATTGGAAACATTTAGCCATTGAAGTTTGATGTTTTCCTCATATTTTTCCTTTTTTTTGCAATGTGTGAAGCAGTTCTCACATGTTGGTCTATCTGAAATTTCTTCTCACATGCTATCTATAAATAAAAATAAAAACCTTTATTTTAACCCAACCTTTAAAATATAAAAATATACAAGGTGTTTTTGGTTAATCAAATAACTGGTTTGGAAAAAAAAACACTCGCTAAGTGTTTTAAATGCAGTATTAATCCACAAATTAGTTTTTGTTACTAACCATTAGTACATCATATAACTTATTTTAAAATTCAACAAAAGTTTTTTTTTTGGTAATTCAATTACAATAAAAATAATTGTGTTTTAGAATAGCTGACTTCATAAAAAAAAGTAAAGGTGAAAAATTTTTCTAAATACACACCATTGTATTGTACCATGGACAATTTTTTCTCACTAAAGGAAGCTATTTTTCATTTAAAAACAACCTACGAGTACTAAATTTCAAGTAAATACGTTTATTGGTTTTAAAGTTATTGTTGTTATTAACTAAAAGAATTTAATTTTTTTTATTTTTAATTTTAACACCCTGTATCTCGAAAAGTAAATAAGTTTGACCCCTCATTAACTATATCGTTTTGTTCAATTTTTCAAGAAGTATCTACAGTCAAACGTTGTAAGTGTCATTTGGAAACACCCTGTATGTATGAAATATTAGATATTTAATAGAAAATATTAGATACTTACAATTTTGACACAGACTGAACAGTAGATTTTTCCCATATCCATTGACAGCTCTTTATAAGGTTTAATCCAAGTTGAAGCACTGGTTGTTTTAGGCATTATAAAATCACAATCTTCCTTTTTGTTACGCACAACGAGTGTTTACGCTTTGAATATCAAAACAAAAATGATTTACAAATCTGAGCATCAAATTAGAAATGTTTAGGTACCTAATTCAATAAACTGGGAGATCCTAAATTAGGAACAAAACTATTAGCCGTTTACCTGCTGTTAAGATACAATAAATTGTAGATAGATTTGGGGATTAGATCATAAAATGCAAATGAGCGAACCCTTAGCGATTATCCAATAACTGAATGCCTCAGTGACCGAGACTTTCTAAGAATGTTGAGGGCTACTTAAATTGATCTTCTTTGAAATTGTAAATGTTTTGTACCTGTAGAGATTACGTACTTAGATCATTTCTTGTTTAAAATGACTTCAAAATGTTATACAAGAATTGAAATAAATTGGTATGTTTAAAAATTTTCAAATACAGTATAAAAATCTGAACTTTTATGCACTTTATGCAAACTTTTATACAAATATGCCAAAATATGAAATATTTGCATAAAATATGCACAATATGCAAAATATGCAATATGCATATTTGCCGAAGTCTAATAATAATACTTAGTTTGGAACGCATATTGCGCCATATATGAAGGAGAGTTTTGCACAACAGTGCATATTGTGGCATATATGGCACAAGCTTATTTTTGATAAAAAAATACCAACCAAAATATAAAGAAATACGTGAAAATACTTTCTTACGGAAAATACAGAAAATACAGAAATTCTTTCTTAAAGGTCGCTATTTTTTATGTGCAAAAATATTCAGTAGAAACTTTATTAGGTAAAATTTTCATGAAAGTTCACTTTGCTGCATTGAGAGGGCGCTTTATTACCGGTTATGAGAAATATGTGCTCTATATGGACATGTCATGCATAAATACTTTAAAATAAAATTTCATCTCTAACCGTTAGGTATAAAACTAAGTATTGTGCCATATATGACCCACTAAGCAAGGGGTTATCTTTTAAATTTTTTAAACTTTTGAAGAAATTTTATATTTTTTAACGAATGCAGTCCCTCTTTAGTAGTGGTACTCTTTAAATTGTTAAGGTAATTTATACATTGTAATATATAAATTAGTTACTTATGTTAGTTATTTAGTTAGTTTAGTTAGTTAAAGCGCTAAGTAAGGAATTAAATATTTTATACACTTTTAAAACAATTTTCTTTTTCATTTATTCGTTTATAATAAAAGTGTACAAAAACATATCAGCCTTTTTCAATTCTTTTATATTTCTAAATAAACTATTCTACATTCTAAAACTGGTTTCAAAGCAACCCCTATTTTATAAAACATTTTCACCCGTAAAGCAAATATTGCGAAGATTGCTAGTTCTGTAAAGGAGCCAGTATTTCACACACGAATTAGATGGAAAACTCATCCGTGCGTCTTTATAAGTTACTTCTCTGAATATCCGATCAGTTAGAAAAACACCCGCAAGGATTCGTATTGAAAAAGGTATTCGTTTTATTTACACAGAAAAAGGTGTCGGCCAAATGAAAAAATATATAAAGCGAGTCGGAGAAATAAGAATGTTCACTGTGTGGGTCAAATAACATTTGCTGTAGTAAAATACATATCGTTGAATATGTTAGTAGACGGAATGTAATAAAATATAGTGCTTCGAGATGGAGTCATTTTTATTTCAATAAAAAATAGTATATATATCTTTATATATTATTAAATTTATTAATAAAGTTTTGCCCTGAACAATCCAATGAAACGCGCGTTTATTTTGGTTCCAGAAAATTTGCAAATTTTAGGTAATAATTATTGTTTATTTATGAATAACTAAGTGAAAATTATAGAAGTCGAAAAGCTCGGATTCGTTCGGAAAAAATATTCCTATAAGATACTTTCATAAGATGATAAGTTGACTCAGACGAAAAGTTATTCAAATATTTTAAACAATTTTTTTTATACAAATTGTAACAATTAATGTTAAAACTGACAACAAACCTTTTTTGTTAATAATGATCTAAAAAACCTAAAAAAAAGGAAACTAATAAAGGGCTTATGACAGGGCGGGCGTTCATTTGTACAATGAGAATTTAAAACAGCAAAAATGTGTGCCATATATCTTGTTTCTCCCTCTTATACACGCCGCAGCCCGAGCGCCCGTCCTGTCATAAGCGCTTCATTAACGATAAAAACCAATATGTTTTTAAATTCAACAAGACCAAAATATTTAACGGGAAATAATAGAACGTGGTTTGAACTTGAATTTATGTTCTTGGTAAATCAAAAATAATATTTTTTGTTGTATTTTTTAGTCTTGAAAATCGTAATTTTGCGTTTTTTTTCAGTTTTGAATTGTTTATACCTTGAAAACGATCCAGTTTAAGAAAAAATTACAACAGACCTATTTTCTTCAGAATGGTACAAAAAATAAAAAAAAAATTGTCCGGACCGAAAAATCCTTTGTTACAATTTGTTTAAAAAAATGTTTAAAAGCGACCTCTTAAACCTTTCTTTGGGATATCTCATGAAAATGCTTAGGTAAAAAAACTCATGGGATAATTTTTTCGAAAAAACCCGAGCTTTTTGCCTTGTTTAAATGTAATGTTTGTTCAAATAAATCGAATTGTTTACCTTTTTCTTTTATTCTTTTATTCTATTTCGTTGGGTACTAATTAACGTTCTTATCACAAGTAGGGTGCAAAATGTCAAAAATCCAAACCAACTTTTCAGAGACCTTGTCTTTTATCCATACTGTGATTTATAACTGCTAATGTATTTTTAGTTTTCTTTATTTTAACTTTTTTATCTATTACCTCATTATAATTTAGCTCTGCGAAGATCTGCGAAGAAGGACGGGTATTACTGGTGTTGTGGAACGCATAGCGGAACTAAAATGGAATTGGGCAGGCCATGTAGCGAGAATGCATGACTCACGATGGACGAGCAAAATTAGAAATTGGAGGCCAAGAGCAGACAAACGTAGTAGAGGAGGACCACCTACACGTTAGGCTGACATTAGGCGTATCACGAAAAATTGGCAACAAAGAGCACAAAATCGCAAAGAATGAAGGAGTTTAAGGGAGGCCTATGTCCAGCAGTTGACGTAATAAATCAAGGCTGGATAATGTTGATGAATTTAGCTCCAGTTCTAGCTTACCTACAGTTTCGATAATCTATAATACTGTAGTTTCTAATAGCTTCCGACCGTCAGGTCAAAATTGAAGCGTTCGTAAACTCCCTACCATTTATCTTTTTTTCTCTCTTTGAACGTTGAACGGACAGGACAAAATTTTGTTTGAGTGGTCTCATGACGAGGTAAGACGAAAAATTCCTTTTCTCACATATATGTTTAAATAAATATTTATTTTAGACACTGGGCAGTGACAAGTTCTTTGATTAACAGCAAAATTGACCACAGATATACGGAACTAATATCCAATATATACGAGGAAGCCAAAATAACAATTAAAGTATATAAAGGAAAAAAATCAATACAAATAAATAAAGGCGTGAGACAGTTTGACACAATATCACCGAAATTTTTCAATCAGGCTCTGGAAGATATTTATAAAGGATTAGAATGGGAAGAAAAAGGTATAAAAATTTGTGAACAACGCTTGAACCATCTAAGGTACGCTGATGACATCGCATTGATAACCGATAAAAAAGAGGAATTATTTGAAAGGATGAAAAAACTGGACGTAGAAGCTGGAAAGATAGGCCTTAATATGAATTACAGCAAGACCAAAATCATAACAAATACAGATGAAGACATCACAATGGGGATCGGACAAGGTGAAATAGAACAAGTTCAGGATTATATATATCTGGGTAAAACTATAAAACCTAACAAAGAAAACCAAACAGCAGAGATAAAAAGACGAGTTAGACTGGCATGGGCGGCATTTGGCAAACTAAACTACATTCTTAAAAACAAAAGATATCCAAAGCATCCTTAAGACCAAAGTATACAATCAATGCGTACTCCCTGTTCTCACTTACGGTTCCCAAACGTGGATATTTACAAAAGCAAACATGGACAAAATCATAAAAACCAAAAGAGCAATTCAAAGATAAATGTTGCACATAAGACTAATTGATAAAAAGAGAAACGAGTGGATAAGAGAGAAAACAAAAGTGAGGAATGTAAGACAAGAAGTTGCAAAATTGAAATGGAGATTTGCAGGACATAATATAAGACAAAAAGAAGACCGATGGAACAAAATTCTTATAAGTTGGAGACCGTGGAAATATAAACAAAGCAGAGGAAGGCCATAAATGAGATGGACAGTTGATATAAAGAAGCACGTGGGCTCTAGGTGGATGACTATAGCGACAGACAGAGAAGAATGGAAAAGGATTGCGGAGGCCTATGTCCAAAGATGGACCGAAGAAGACTAATTAGAGAGATAGATTTTAGAAAATTATAATTTTATTCAATGCAAATATGAAAGGCGAAAAGAAGGAACCACTTATCATAAATAAAATTAAAAATTGTCGATGTTTTAAGTGGAACATATCGATAAGCTACTTCTTGAATGGGTGTCCAACAAAAAGACGTGGATGACAACAGACATTATATGGAGATGGCTTCATAAATTCAATACGAAGATATAAAAGAAGAATAGAAACGTAGTATTGTATTGTTTCTAGATAATACAACCCTTGGACCAATGCATTATCCAGAATTTTAAAATGATTTATAGGAGCTATATTTATAGAATCACTTGTATAGATAGTAGTTGTTCTCTTTAAGAAAGAAAGAAAAACATTACTATAACCAACGCCTTAATATGGGTTACAGTGGCTTGGCGTACTTTGTCGCTGATAAGAATAAAAAAATGCTTTTATAACGCCGGATTTATGTGTAAGATAGATGCGAATAATTTTGAAGCAAACGATAATGTTACACTTGCACAACTATTTCCCACCATTAAAAACACATTAGTGGATTTAGAACAATTGATTGCGTTGATTGATAGTAATGTGCCAACAAAAAGTGAAGAATTAACCATCAACGACCGTATTGAAGAAATGGCAGAAATAATTATAACTATCCATAACTCTCAACCCAAGGAGGAAGAACCTGAAGTTTTTTTACTTTTTAGTGTCAAATATCCAGCATATCTAAAGCTTGTGTAAGTCTCAAAAATTTCTCAAAAATTGTGACATATCCACAAATATTTCTTAATCTTGTAATAAAATGTGGATTTAAAATAAATTACAAAGTAAAAATCAATAATTTGCGATTATTAAAAAAAAAAAACAAAAATTAAACCATACAGTGTATCCAAAAAAATATGCATACTATTCTTAAATTTATGTCATTATTATTATTTATGTTTCTGATCAATTAAAATTACTAAATTAAAACTGAAATTATTAACTAATTGAAAATTGAAATAATGAAATTATTGAAATAATGTTTAAAATGTAAATAAATAACTTAAAATACAGATCAGCTGCTTTAATTTTCCTATGTTCTCTCTTAAACGACACTCCTCTTTACCGACCAGCTTTTGATTCCCCGATGGTGGTCGCTATTAAAAGGTTTTACTGTAATTACATTTACCGAACTCTCACGTATCAAACAATGTAGTTATTTGCGTTTAGCATTGTTACACAGATTCCTAATGAATAATGGCAAATTTAATTAAAATACACATAAAACTTAGGTTCAGTAGAAATCACAACTAAATTTAAAGATCTAAATTCTCGTCAAATAAATAATATTATCATAGTATAAAACGGCTTCTCATCTGTAAAAGTTCACCATCGCGGTTGAATGTTTTGAGTTTAAATTTAGCGTAAAGCGCAAGGTCGCAATTTCAAGCACATTTGTCTCTGTGAAAAATAAACATGTTGTACAGCAATTTTTCCTAAGAGCTGACAACCGACAAAGATAAGTTAGAGTATTAGGCTCTAGATTTAAAGCGTAAAATGCTGTAAGTGATCTGCAGGCGGATCGTTAAATATGGTGACACACCTTACTTTTTACTATATATATATATATATATATATATATATATATATATATATATATATATATATATATTTATATAAATATTTATATATATATGAAATTACGAGGTGAGCTGAAATATAATGTCCTGAATATAGCACTTCTGGTTATACCGGAAGTAGATGTCAACTTTGTTATTTTAAATAGAACCTAATACTTTTAATGTTATTTTCGAATTCACTTGAAATTTTACATACAATTTGTACGCTATGTCCTTCCTATACCAGAAATGAAGTATTTTCGAATATTTTCTTCAAAATTTTGAAAGAGTCCTATTTTACATTGAATACCGAATATCTCCATTAATAACAAGGCTATTAACATAAAATTAAAACCAATAAATAACAAGCGCTTGTCTCTTAACTCATATGTCCAATTCATTGATATTTCATACAGAGTGTATTAAACTTAGCCACCAACATGCACAATTGAAATTATTTAATAGTTGCTTACTTTAAATAGACCACCCTGTATTTAATTACATTGTACACTGTATTTTTTTAAAAGAATTCGTTTTGTAATGGTATTCCCTATTGTATCTAAATCCAACCACTTTTGAGATATTTCATTATCTAAGTCTTCTTCTTCTATATAATATCACTTATTTATTTCAACATTAGTAAAGGTTAGGCCATGATTTTTATCCTTTAAGGTGATATTTTACTATTTTTTATAAGTTATTAATTCTGAAAAGTAACCAATAGCATAAAAGGTTTATTAATTGTGGATATCATTAAAAACGTTAAATAGTTATTTTGTATTAATTTAATGAGATAACTTACAAACTAGAATAACTAAATATATTATTAAACAAATGAATGTTCAAACTTAGCTCCATCTACTTCTAAACATTTATAAATCCTTTTCATTAAGTCATGTCTAGTTTTTCTGAAAATATTGTCTGGTGTTAGAGAACTAAAAGAAAATAAGACTCTGCATCTTTCTTTATCGTAACAGGTTTGGAAAATATCTGATTTTAAATGTAAACACAAATAACAAAATCTAAAGGAGCAAGTCAGGAGAGCGAGCTAGCTGATTAAACGGACCTTGATTGACAATCCATCTATTATCAAACATATCGTAAAGATGTTGAGCACAAGTTATGACGAAGTGGTAACTATATCTTGCTAATACCAAGCTGAAGCCGTCTCTCCATTTCTTAAAGTATGTAACGCCACTCCAATAATTTTCATCATAAAGTTTTAATACTAAAATTTTACCGTCTTTTATTTTACAAATAACGTTAAATCTCCAACTATCTTGCACATAACGTCCTCTACTAACATGTGGATTTTCATTTGACCAAAAATGAGAATTATGTCGATTAACTAATCCATTTTTGCTAAACTTTGCTTCATAAGACCAAATACTTACCTTTTTTTATGAAGTTTTCATTGTCTTGGGTCTTCATTAAAAACCATTCAGAGAATTGTAATCTTTGAGGAAGATCACGTAATTATAAGTGTTGTACCAAATAATATAAAAGGAAGGCTAGAGAAGAGACAAAAGCACGAGGATATAAACAGAGAATGGGAGGCGTGTAAAAACACCATACAAGACGCGGCCAAAGAGACCCTGAGCCTACAAAAAAAGCTCAAATCAACTAAAGGACAGTGGTTCGATGAAGAGTGTCGTAACATAACAGAGAGGAAAAATAATGCATATCAACGACTACAACAACGACATAGAACACGAAAGGCAGAGGGAGAATATAGAATGCTAAGGAGGGAAGAGAAGAAAATACGTCGCAGAAAGAAAAGAGAACACATACAAAAACTCCAAGAAATGAAAGAACTAAATAAACTATTAGAAAACAGAAAATTCTACCAAAAACTTTACAAAAATATAAAAGAATTTAAACCAAGAATAATGATGTGCAGAAACAAAGAAGGAGATATAGTAACTCAACAGAGTGAAATACTACAAAGATGGACAGAATTCTTTAAAGAAAAGTTTGAAAAAAACCAAGATCCATTATATTATGTAATTATACTGGATCAAATGAACACCAGAGAAACAACTTTCCTTCAGTAGCTGAAATGTAAGAAGCTGTTACCAGACTGAAAAATAACAAGTCACCTGGATTGGACAACATTCGTGCAGAATTAATAAAGGAAGGCGGAGACTCTCTATTGAATACGATACACGAACTAATAGTGAACATATGGAATAATAAACAACTGCCACAAGACTGGAATACCGGTGTAATTATCCCACTACATAAAAAGGGAGATCAGCTTCAATGTAAAAACTAACGGGTAATAACGCTACTAACTGTTGCATATAAAGTACTGTCAAATATTGTATATTACCGATTGAGACCATATTCGGAACAAATAGTTGGAGGATATCAATGTGGTTTCTGCAGGCAGAAGTCCACAATAGATCAGATCTTCGTCTTGATGCAAATATTGGAAAAGACTGGTGAATTCAATATAGACATAAATCATCTTTTTATTGATTTTGAGAGTGCCTATTATAGCATCCATCAAGAATTTCTGATCCATGCACTAAAAGAGTTTAATATTCCAACTCAACCCATTGATAGAGTAAAAGAAACCCTTTAAGTACAAAGCAAAATTCGAATTCAAAACGCACTAACAGATACAATCCATGTGAGAACAAGCCAACGACAGGGAGATGCCCTATCCTGTATTTTGTTTAACATCACATTAGAAAAAATAATTAAAGAGTCAAAAGTCAACACCAGTTGAACAATAATAACAAAAAGTGTACAAATATTGGCATTTGCAGATAATGTGGATGTCATAGCTAGAAGCGAAAGAGAGATGATAGAAGCATTTAATGCGATAGAAAGATCGGCACAAAACAGTGGCCTAAACATTAACGAAATAAAAACCAAATACATGAAGGCCAGCCAATCGACAGGCCAAAGAAACCTACAGAATCTGACAATAGACCATAATATCGAAAGCGTGAAAAATTTTACATAATATCTGGGTTCACTAGTTACCGCAGATAACAATGTCAGTAAAGAAGTTAAGAGAAGAATACATATCGCTAATAAAACATATAATGGACTAAATCTAAGATCTAACAACATCACAAGAAAAACCAAATGCAAAATATATAAGACCCTGATAAAACCGGTCCTTGTATATGGATCAGAGACATGGACACTGTCGAAAAGCGATGAAAACCTATTAGGTACGTTTGAACGAAAAATCCATAGAACATATACAAGGAGGTGAAAGAATATGACATATGGCGCAGAAGATATAATTTTGAACTATACACAGCATACAATGAACCCGAGGTGATAACATCCATAAAGATCGGACGTCTGCGCTGGATGGGCCATGTTGAACGGATGTTGGAGACTGAAACACCAAAACATATAATAAGGCAAACACCAGTAGGCAGAAAATCAAAGGGAAGACCCAAACTTAGATACATGGAACAAGTGGAACAAGATCTGAAAACACTTAAGGTTTCCAACTGGAAAAACAAAGCAAGAAACAGAACAGAATGGTGAAAAATCCTAAAACAAGCCAGGACCCAGAAAGGGTTGTCGGTTGTCGAGCCACTAATGATGATGATGACCAAATGATATGAAAATGGTTTTCATTAGTGTTTTTTAAAATGCGATCAATTGTTTTACTAAATGATAGTGTAGTAAAGAAGATATTTGGAGAGGCCGTGAAATAACCCAAAACATCAATTTCGTTTAAGTCACTGTCCACTAGTGGTTTATTTTATTAATTTTTGTCCTAAATTGACCAAACTAACGGCAATTTTTAACCAATCTTCTTACAATATAATCAGTTCATTTAGTCAGTTTTAATATCTTTCTGCAAAAACACGGTAAGTTTGTTCTACATTTCTATTACCTTGGGATATTTGGTAAATCTACGTAGATTCAACATAAGATAGGATACATGTAGGATTGGTAAATCCTACATTTATCATTATTTACTACGAAATAAAAACTTATCTGTCAAACTAAGAAAACTGTCAAAACAATACATATTAACTATTAACGTTCTAACTAAATTGGGACATTTCACTATTGGGATTTATTTAATTTTGCAGCGATTCTAAGTATTAACGTAGCCTTAAAAATAATATCACCTTATATTTTTATTTGAAACTTGTTACGTAAATTACTACTTCAGTCGGCCTATATAATTTTTATTTTATCTTGTCCTCCCTATCCTCCAAAGTCTGCCAAATGAAATGCCCTGACCGACATCTGGGTGAAAGTGTTCCTTCTTTGTATAAGACGAAAAACACGTTATTTGTGTTTGTGGGTGGGTGTTCACTAGAGAAAACTATAATTCTTAGCATTGTATTTGCAAAAGTAATTTTCAACCAGTATCAAAAACTAATTAATAAAACTTTTATTAAAAAATACATGATAGATTTTATTATTCATTAAATCATAAACACATCAAATTAAAACTAAACAAAAAGATATCGATTTTCTTTTAATTAAATGCTAATTTGCATTACACTAAAAACCATATAATGTTTACTTTGTTTTTAACTGAAATCCGTGTTTATAGTTTAGATACCACATGCTTACACACACATATATACAGATATTCAAGCTGATAATTATATAATTCCACAAGCAGGGTTGCGTATTCACCAACAAATTTTAAATTTAATAATAATTAAAACCGAAATCACAGAAAACCAAATAAAAGCTACATAAATTGCTTATTAAAAGTTAGGGATATTGTCCTGTCGTGGTATATTGTCTTCGGGTTTTATAGGTCATGGTCTGCTATTGTCTCCTCCTGCCGTTTCATCTGTAACTGCAACCGGCATTTTATCAAAGGCAATGCTCGAACGGCCGCAGACCTAGCTTCTTGTCGTTAATACCAAAAAAGCAAAACTAAATAAATAAATATCACACCAATAAATTAAATAATATTTGGACTAAAACCAATTTTAAAAGATACTAAAAAGATGAAAAATAAACCGGTTAACAAAAATTTTCACCGAAAGTGAAAAAACGGTGTGACTTGAAGTTAGCAGACATACTTTGGACGGATTTTTGAATCCTTATCACAAATGCCTTTAGTTTTTCCCTATATATTACAGATTTTTCAATCACCAAAAGCCAGTATTTCCGTTTTGATAATTTGTGCCGTAATAGGTAAAAAGAACAGCAGAAAATATGAAAACAACTAGGTAGGGTCTAAATTATTATTATTATTATCCAGATTTAGCCATACAGCTCACATTTCCTATATATTCAGGGATTCTACAGTATTCACTGCCTTCCTCGCTCAACCGTTTCAATCTCTCTCTGTTGTCCCATTCTCCATTTAGGCCTCTCTTACTCCTGCCGTCGTTCTTCGTTCTTCGAACTTCGTTCCTAAAGGATTTTCGGGATCGTCCTCTTTTCCTTCTTCTTATGGGGGTCCATTCGGTTATTCTCCTTATCCATCTGCTGTCGCTAGTTCTTTTTACATGTCCATATCCCTTATGTCTTTTTAGTTTCACACTTCCTCTAAGGGAAAAATTAACTCGTCCCAGATACCTACGGTATCAAAAGGATTGAGCTTACCATCTTATCGAGTCCTAGGTGACTTGGTACGTCGGTGTATCTCTTAACAATTTTCGCACACATCTAGGAGTCGAAAGTAGCACAGCTTTCTGCATGATCTTATATAGATGTTCATTTAGACCCAGCTTTTTTATGTGTTCTAGAAGGTTTTTCGGAATGACTCTAGTGGTAAAAAGAATAATAGGTATCGTCTGAGTACTTTCCATTTTTCATTGTCTCCTTATTTGGATTTCCAGATCCCTGTACTTGGAGATCATTTTGTTGTAATTAACACGCAGATTATTGTAGTTAGGCATCGCCAACTCGATTAGTGTTTTTTGTTTCGTTAGCTTATTAACTGGCATGAGGGATCTAGTTTATTATGTGTTACAGTTTGGTCTGTGAGCACAGTGTGATCCCAGTATAGCTTGTAGTTGTCATTCTCAAGCATACTCTCCGGAACATATTGATAATATGGGAGATGGTTTGTTTGTAGAAGTCCCAGTTTAAAAGCTATCTCTTGATGAGCTATCTCTTCAAGCTATCTCTTGAAAAATCTTCTCTGCTGAGTTATGCCGTTCTTTATATTCAGTTGCAGCAAATGCCTGACAGTCCCCGGTAAGATGTTGGATGGTTTCTTGGGTATGACATCCATATCGGCATCTGTCGTTTTGGACCTGAGAGTCTTTTTACGATATATTTCAGGTAATTTTTGGTTGGTGTAACCTGATCCTTAATAGCAAGTAACTAATCTTCTGTTTCAGTTAACATATTTTCTGATCTCAACCAATAGTTTATACGCATTTCTTGTTACCTTATATTAATCGGTGTATCATCTACTGTAAAAATGGCGCGATTAAGAGTAGATGTCAATGCCTGCATCTGAAGATATGTTCATAAATTAGTAATGTGTTTTTTAGTGGCTCACTTATATCCATAAGTCCTCGACCACCTAGATACCGCGGTAATGTCGTGTTTTCTGCTTTTGTGAGGTGTGTTCGTACTTTTCGCTGAAGAGTTTCTATATCCATTTTAGTCCACCTAATAATCCCAAATGAGTAGCTAAGCGAGGAAAATGCATAGGTATTTAATGCCATAAACAAATATTTACTACACTTAAATAATATTAAATTAAGAACAACAAGAGTCAAAAGAAGAAGGACTTACACAGTGGTGTGTACAAACTTACATGTGGCGACTGCCCAAAAACTTACATAGGTCAAACCGGTAGAACCTTTAACAAATAGATAGCAGAACACAAAAGGGCTTTAAATAATAGAAAACCAGATTTTACTTACGCATTTTACCTTTCAATCAACTTCAAATTCCTAACATTCAAAATACAAGTCTTAAGCTATGATCATTAGAACCTATAGAAATTAACAAATTAATACATACAGATACAATTCTAAATACCCAACTTAAGACAAACAGTTCTGCCTTCTCAACTTATTTAATTAAATATCATAAAGTGTTAGACGCATAAAAAAATAGCTCACTTGAGAAAGGCACTCTGACGAAACAGCCATAGTAGTAGTAAATTATAAGAAAATTTCTAAGATTTAAAAACAAAAGTTTTCAGTGTTTTATTGCTTAAGCCTTCACTGCATGAATTTTATTTTTTTTTTTTTTTCATTACAAAAAAGTTTGCAGACTGGAATCTCGTTATTCTTGCGCGAAAAAAAAATTAAAAAAAATCCGAACAACTATTTTTTTTTTATTTTGGAAAAATATGTGTTGTTTATGAACAACAAATAAGAATATACTTAAAACGATATTTAATAAAAATTAAAATGTTTAAAACAGTTCTTTTAGTGAAGCAACGTGCTACACCACACTTTTCGCACAACACATGTGTATAGCCATTGCACTGTAAAAACTTACACCTTATTTGTTTCTCGGACCATATAGGCCAATGGTAAATTCTATCCATTCGAACATCCTTTACTGGCATAATCTATGCTGGCCTTTTCTCTTCTTTATTTGTAGCACCTCCTCAGTTTCACTTGCTGAAGGTCTTCCCCTTTTTGCAATAGTTAATCGCTCTCCTCTCCTGTATAATTCTTCTGCCAGTTATGTTCTAAACTGTGCGTGTTACTTTAGGCTTTACGCCAGATCTATGTTCAGCTGAATTCTTGTAAATAATCCAAATGTTAGCAACGGTTAGATCTAGTAGATGGTAAAATATTCTAAAATGAAATTTTTTACTATTTAGAATTATTTTATTCCGTCCCATATTGCTGTCCAACAAATCAATACCGCTCAACTGACGATTATATTCTTGTACAAGATATGGACTTACAACTTACTATGGGCTTGTTTAGTATGTATTGCTTCATGTAGTGTCTAGGTTTGGTAGAACAAATTTGCTCATCGACAGACATATATTTTTCGAATGGAATTCTGTTTGAAAATGCTTCATTACGGTGGTCAATTATTGATCTAATTTTATAAACTCTATCGTAGTTTGGATTGTCACGGCATAAGGAATTTTCGTTATTATTGAAATGTAAAAATTGTCTGATTTTTTCATACTTGTTGAGTGATATAGCAATTTTTATTTCCTTAAAGATAATTTCTTCTGACCAATATGTCCTTGTATTGGGCAAATGAACAAGGGACATAAATATTGTAATTCCAATAAATTGATTTATGTCACTTCGTGTAATATGCAGTGGTTTGTTAGGATTCTACTGTATGGCATATAAACTTGACTCCTCCACAATTTTGTCAAATTGTTTTCAAATTTCAAATTTCAAAGTTCAAATTTTTTTGCTTCATATAATGTCTGAAAATAAACACA
This sequence comes from Diabrotica undecimpunctata, assembly GCF_040954645.1. Classification (NCBI taxonomy): domain Eukaryota; kingdom Metazoa; phylum Arthropoda; class Insecta; order Coleoptera; family Chrysomelidae; genus Diabrotica; species Diabrotica undecimpunctata. The sequence goes on along the minus strand of NC_092804.1, from coordinate 134,287,874 downwards.
CATCCAGTATTTTTGATCACAAATTGAATGTAAAATAAGTATACCTTTGTCCTTGGAGTAAACCAGAGTTTCTGGAGGCTTCTCCTCTACAGTGCTATTAACTATATTAGTGTCTACAGTATTCTCATCATATTTACCAACTTGTTCGTCAGGTAAGAAATCTGGATCGACAATATTATCATCATCATCATCATCATCAAACCCATCTTCGCTATCCCAAAGCCTATCTATTATATAGGCAAGTTCCTTGTTAGTCAGCGGCCTCTTATCTTTCCAACTTATGATGTTTTATCTAAAAGATAAGATTTACTAGATATGCATCACGTTATTTATAAACAACAACCACAACAAAAAACATCATTTCAGAGGTTTACCAATGACGACCTTACTTCGCTGATTTCTGAGACTTTTCACACCACAATTTATATCCAATGGCATGGGGTTTCTTCATGACAACGCTCGGCCTCATGTGTCACCTCAAACTGAATAACTGCTATTTGGCTGGACTGTTGTGCCTTACCCCCCTACAGTGCGTATCTAACACCAAGTGATTATCACTCACTCACAAAACTAAAGGAACACTTAAGTGCCTTATGCTTTAGTACCGATGAATAAGTCAAAGAAGAGGTTACTTGATTCCTCTAACGATTGGGAATTATATAACAGGGGTATAGAAAAGTTGGATCATCGTCTGAAAAACTGTTTAAATAAAAATGGCGATTAAGCACAATAATAGCGTAGGTTTTAAGTTTTAAAATTATGTATAACACCAAGAACAAAAATAAAGATATCACTTTTTAAAATTCATGGGAACCTTATTTTACGAATGGCCCTCGTAATATCATAGCACGAACAAAAAATTTGTAACAAAATAAGAATACGAAAATAAATTACGTTAATTTCAACTCTGTTGAAGTAAAGCTTGCAATGTATTTTACTGTAACTCTATTAAATTCAAAGTAATCCAGAACCCAACAAACATAATCGATTTTTCTATTTGTTAAAGTGTAATTCGCATTATACTATAAAAACAGTATTTACTCTGTAAATCTTGGTCGTAAATTACTTTGTTGCATTTTTTTATTTCTCGTGACATTGTCTATTTACAAAATTACTCATTGAAAGTTTGGCAACTGGAGCGTATGCTACAAAGCTAACAAATAAAGCTATTTTACAGTTTCCCTGCTAAGTAGAAAGCAATTAAAATTTGACGGTCTTGTCAATAAAATTCTTGTCATTAATATTCTACAAACATAAAAAGAAAAATAACTTAATTTTTATGCAAAATGTTTATTCGTATGATTGTGCTAAAAAGATCTAATCTGAAATATTAGATGTCCTATTAAATATGTGTATTATGTAGACAACAGAATTCATATATTATATATACACATCAAAATAATCTAGGGGACAAAAACAAAATGCGAGATTACAAAAGGATTTCAAATAATTTATTTCAAATATTTTTTATAAAAGCTTATAAACAATTATCTCGAATACAAAATATACATTTTTTTAGAATTATGGCAATAGCTCGTATGAAAATTAAAGATTTTTCTTTTTCAGATTTCAGATTTTTTAAAACAAAATTGCGTCCAGAAAAAAATTAAGTCCAAAAAAGCTTCTTTTTTAGATTTGAGAGGTTCTATGGGCTCTGGGAAGCTAAAAATTTGCATGAAGTCATGTTTATATTTATATGCAATAGTATATATATATAGTCATGCAAATATTTATTGAAAGCACAAGTCGCGGTGCTGATCGGTGCGGGGGCACTTTTGACCATCTTATCCCGCTATAGCCTTTATAGCCATTCTTATCAGAATTACCGTTCAAGTTGGTATAATAATCGACAAAATAACAAATAATATTAAAAACATAATTTTATTTTTGTATTTACAGCTAACATTAATTTAAAGTTGTTAGTATAGATTATTTTGATGTGTGTATACAAGTCACTCCTTTCGATATAAGTAAAAAGTTATGAAATTACGTTAACTTACAAAAGTATTCATGAGTAAAGTTTGGGGTACAGAAAAAATCCCTTTTTTTTTGTTTCCCATTGTAGGTCTTGTGTGCAAATTTTGTCTCTTTTCGTAAATTCTGTCTATTTGTGCTTTTTCTAATTGTATGCTACTGTAACCATATTATTCGGAACTTTCAAACGAAATCGGTAAGATATATTATTTGTCTCTTTTTGGAAAAATTATGCAGAATTCAAGGGTTTGAAAGGAATACCCTTTTCTGAAGACCCAGTAAGTTTCTTTAATGTTTTTTTTTCAATGACACCTTACTACAATACATTGTAAAACAATCAATTTTATATGCTCTCCGAGCCAACAAAAATTTAGATTTGTTCTCCGAAGAATTGAAAGCTTTTCTAGGAATTTTATTTCTAACGGGATTTAATAGTTTAACTTTTATCAAAAAATACTGGTCTGCAGATCCAAATTTTCATAATGAAAGCACTACTAATATTTCCCTCTAAAGAGATTTCTTAAAATATTAAGATATATCCACTTGAATGATAACCAACAAATGCCACTCAGAGAAACTCGGGAATTTGACAAGTTGTACAAAGTGAGACCTCTTATTTAAAACTTAAAAAAAACCTTTATGCAATATTTTTTTCTAGACTACTTTTAAACAGTACATGTCAATGAAACCCATAATGAGGGGTATAAAAATGAGCAGATACACTTTCGTCCGAAATATCGCAATGAGTTCAGTTTTACATTAAATTTTTACCTGAAGAAATGACACTTTGGTCTAAGTCAAATATTTTTGCGTATACACTTCGTCCAGGGGTCGAGCTCTTTAATTTCATTTTTAGAATGATATACTGAAGTGAAAAAAAAGTCAAGCAATAAAAAAGGTAAACCTAAAACTTTTTTCTTAAACATACATGAAAAATTCTTTTATTCAAAGAATATGTTACTCCAAGAACTGCAGAGCCAACTACCAGCAGTAGATACCCTACGAAAATGTTGCAGTTTGCATGTTTAGCATTTACTGAGGACCAAAAAACACTTCAAGGTATTGAAGAAGTAAAGGGAGAACTAATTCTTAAATTAGCAAACTGTATTGACAAATTCACTTTTGTCTATAAGGAAAGAACTAAGGAAATAGCTGCGGTGGAGAAGGCCAAATTAAAATTTGAATATATCAAACATTTTAGCAGTTTAGAAAATTTTTATGATTTATTTTAATAAGGTTTAATATATCTAAAATGTCTTTCAATTAGTTGCCTTTGAATTCTGCCATTATTTAGGTAGTTTTAAGGTCCTGTAATAAAACAAAAGAAAAAGGTAATTTTCACCGACGCATCAAAAACCAAAAATTGCTGTGCTGCAGTCTTTTTAACCGATAATATCGAATATGCTATACGAATACCTACTTTTTGCAGCGTATTTACTGGTGAAGCTATTGCAATTTTAAAAGCACTTGAATTGTGTCCAAAAAATACAGATACTAATCTTCTGTTTATCTCAGATTCATTATCTGTACTTCAAAGCATCAAACAAGTCTATCCAACACATAAAATCATCCAAAACATAAAATCTATGCTTCATTACTTACAAAACAAAAATGTAAACATTCACTTCCTCTGGATACCATCACATATAGGTATTTCAGGTAATGAAAAAGTTGACGCCTTAGCGGTTAAAGCATCCTCAAATGAAAGTATTGATATTATCAAAGAAATTCCAGTCACAGATATCTACCTTAATATCAAACAATACTGTACAGAAGTTTGGCAGCGATGCTGGGATTCAAATAACTCAAATTTTAAAGTAATTAAACCCTCTATCGGTGTCCGGCTCCAACTTCCAGAAAAAAGGTAAAAAGGGGTGGTTATAAATCGCCTAAGAATTGGTTATACGACATTAACCCATCAACACTTACTAACGAAGCAGCTACCACCAGAATGCTCATACTGTAGATGCCAAAAAACATTTCAACACATACTTACAGACTGTCCACTTTACTCATAGGAACGAAGCACCAACAACATTTCTGAAGAATCAGGTCATCTTAAAAATATATTAAACTGTAACTTAACCAATACGATCAAATATCTTAAGGACTTTAACCTATTTCATAAAATGTAATTTTTCTTTTAGTTGATAAATTTTTATGTTACCTAACCTTATAATGTGTACACTACCATATATATTGTAATAAACTTCCGCTAATAACCTTTTACGGTTGATGCGGCTTTTTGAAAAAAAAAAAGTTTTCTTTTAAGCAAGCACATTATTTTGAAATTGGGCTTCCACTAATTCAAACGGATCTACCAAATCTCGCAAAACTCTTCTCTGTATATTTTATTCATCCCTATAAGTAAAATAGTTTTGTTTACAAATAACATAACCTAAATAAATAATATACTATAATTAAAAATAACTTTAACAAACCTTCTAATAGCATCATTTAATTCTTCTAATAACTCATCGTTTAGAATCCGGCCAAAATTCTGGACTAAATCGTTCATTTTATATTTTTATTTATTACACGTTATCCCGATCTACAAATAGCATGAGGTTAAATCGTCTCGTTTAATTAAACCTGTTATGTTAACAAGATAACGTAAAACGTTACCAGATAACGTTTTTGAGAAACGTTATCTGTTATACATCATCAATTTTTAGAATTTAACGTAAATGGAGGTTAACTTACAAGTTATTTATAACGTTTTTGATATATCACAGGGCTGAATGTCTGCATATGGGGCATCTGTGGTGGGCATATATACCTGAATGACACCGAAATTTTCTGGTTTTGCTTCTAATGTTATTTTTATGAGTCTATCGTTTATTTCTTAATTTTCCTAACTATTAATACTTGTAGGGCAAGTACGCGCTTTATCGGAAGATTAGAATACTTGAATTATATGCTCTATACACACAAAATAAAACGTGCTTGACTGTTCCAACTTTAAAAGGATTTTCTTTCTTAAAACGGCATACAAAATTTTGTCTCTGATATTTAGTGAACTACTGACACAGTATGCTGACAATATAATAGGACCATTGATCATATATCATCCATCAGATAAATATTGGGAAAAACCATGCAGTACGACATAGCCTGCCATTACATCTTCGAAGATTTTAAGGCAGGGTTCGACAATGTTGACAGTACTCAATAATATTCGCCTGAGATTGAATTTGGAATAGCAAAAGGATTGGTAGAAATAATAAAAATGTCAAACAGAAAAGTTAAATAAAAAGTGCGAATACAAGGGGATCTTGCAGAACCATTTAAAACCAACAGTGGACTGCGCCAAGGAGATTCGGTATTATGCACGCTGTTTAACCTAAAGTTAGAAAAAGTTATAAGAAATTTGGAAACAAATTTAAAGGGTACGATATATACCCGTAACATAAAAATAATGGAATATGCTCATGATATCGTAATCATTGAAAGAACTCGAAATAAAGCAATTGAAGACTTAACACGTATTAAAAATGCACCAGAAAACATCTGACTTCCGATTAACTAATCTAAAAAACTAAATATATGCAAGCTATATCAATAATAAAACCAAATACCTTGGAGGTACAACACGAAACTATAGAAATGGTGAAAGAACTCTGCTCCTTAGACTCACTAGTGGACTGTAAAAACAACACATCCAAAGAAATAAGGCAAAGAACATGCGTGGCTAACCGCTGTTATTTTAGCTCAGGCCCTTAAGTAAGAACAAGAAATATGTCAATATATATCATTTAACAAAAGGCAAACTTTACAAAACTTTATAGTGCTTACTTACGGATAAGAAACGAGCAATGACAATGCGAGATGACAAGTTATTACGAATCTTTGAAAAAAAAAAGTATTGAGGACCATGTATGGCGGAGTTAACCAACAGGGTGTATGAAGAAGGTAATATAACTTAAAACTCTATAGACTTTTTAGTGATGCAGATAGCATGAAAACCATTAAAATAAACCACCTAAGATAGGTGATTCACGTTATGGGGTTGCTGAAAGTGATTCTGCTAAAATATCATGCTAAATGGGGCGGTCGAAAGAAGAAGAAGAAAGGCGACACAAACTTAAAAATGTGGACGAAGTGCAGGATGATTTAAGGGATATTAGAGTAAGGGGATGTAGAAGAAGGGATAGAAGGAAGAAGTTTTAATGCAGACCAGGGCTCACGAAGGGCTGTAACGCTAACTTATGATAATAATTTTCTTTCATTTATAAACATATAAAATTATACCTTCCAAATAAAAATACATGTTGCTATGTATGTAGATAGTTTTACGCTGTTTCCCTAAAGCCGAATTTTTCTCATTACCAAATTTTAAACATTTTCTAATACAAATATTCTGCTAAAAACAGTTTTGCCAAATTTTATTAAATTTATTGATTACAATTTTAATTGGATTCATATGTTGAAAAGATAAATGACCAATTTACCGTTGCTTGAAATCAAAACTGATGGAAAACATTCTATAAATTACAAAAGCTGACATTTATTGGTTTATTGATTAAACGCGGCGCTCAAAAACGCAGTTACACGTACCCCTGTGCTTTTAAAGCTATTGGCACGTGAAGGTACAAAGAGCATGAAGTAAATAAGAAAACCTTTAAATAGAAAAATATGTAACTGTTCTGCAAACATCTGAACATAAATAACAGTAAGCTTATTTTTTAGAATTTTATTTAGTCTTGCACTAAATATGATTTAAATTATTTTAAAATTCAAATTTAAAACACTCTCCTAAAAAATATGTAGCTAAGAAATCGAAAATTAACTGAACGACATAAAAGGTAATTCTTGGAAAATGCTCAAAATTAGCTTTATTTAACCGTAGAAGTATTAAAAGATCTAGTAATTTAAACAACAATTTCGATAAAATATATTTTTTATATTTTTTGTTAGTCATTGTTATTTTGAAATCTTACGTCAAGTATCTCTTATACAGTGGCTTACAGCTTAAATGATGCAGTCGCTACTCAATAAAACTAGCTTGTGTCAGCGGCTCAATATTTATTAGAGAAAAATTACATATTGAAATTAAATTACTACAAGTCTTCTAAAATAACATAAGCTGTTTTTTTGGATTTCAAGTATACCATACTTAAACAAAAATAAATATTTAATTCTTTTATTATGTTTTTGATGTCACAGCTAAAATGATGCAGATAAGACGATGCATTACACAACTTATCAATTTGAAATTTGCTAAGCAGACTTTGCATTAAATTCATATTGCAGTTATTTTTATGTTTAATTTGATATTTCAAAGTATTTAATCTACAAATAACAAAATTGTTTAAAAATGGGTCGCTGAACTGCGATTAGTAAAACAATTAATTATTTCTTACCATAGAAATCGATATAGCCAAAGAGACATATCCAAAATGGTAAATAAGTATTCATCAACAATTCAGAACATTATTAAACGTTAGTGAAATGAAAAGAGAGTTGAAAATAAAGCAAGGTTAGCTTTAAAAAGGATTTTTACCGAAGTTGAGAAAAGATGGATTGCCAGAGAAATAACAAATAATCCTAAAAACAGTGCACCAAAATTGCGAGATGAGGTGAAAAGACATTTTGGAAAGCAATGTAACACCTAAACCTACATGGTCGAACTGCTAGAAATAAATCTTTTATTAGACAAAGAAATAGGCGTATTAGATTGGTGTTGCTACGGAGCATATTAACAAAGATTTGAACTTTTGGAATTTAGTAATATTTGCTGACGAAACCAAAATAAACTTGTTTGAGTCCGACGGAAAAACATCCGCATGGAGAAAGCCGAATGAAGAACTAAAATTAAAAAATATGAAAGCTATGGTAAAGTACGGTGGAGGTGGAGCGATGTTGTGGGGGTGTACGTCATCTGTCATTTTATTGAAGGGAATATGAACCAATACATGTACATACTTGGATATACTAAGGCAGCATCTCGCTGCTATTGCTCGAAAATTAGGCATTAACAATTACCGGTTTTATCAGGACAACGATCAAAAACACAAGTCATATCGGGTTCGTACTTTATAATTGGGTTTCTTTATAATTGCAGAAATGTCATTAAAACAACAGCCCAGTCACCAGATTAAAATGTTATTAAAAATTTGTGGTTATTATTAAAAAATAAAGTAAATAGTGCCCCAATATAAAATAGGAATTAATTGAAAGTAAAAATTCCTAATGGTGGGACACAATTTCCTCAGAGTACACTAGAAAGTTGGTCGAATCAATGCCTAGACGTCCTCAGACTGTATATGATAATTATACTTCGGCAAATATGCAAATAAAAATGTAGAAAATATGCGCATAAATATGCACGTGTTTACCCGAAAATATGCAAATATTTTACAAAATATGCATACAAATAAATTAAAAAATCGTAAAATAGTAACAATTTTATTTAAAAAAAAAAGTGTACATAACTAAATATTTCCTACTATTCATTAAGATTTACATTTATTTTAAGTAACTACATCATTTTTAAGTATGAATAAACTTATTTAGAATTATGGTAACAATAAATGACCAAGTGGTGTTCAAAATTTTCTAACAAAAACTTGTGGCTTCTGTCTGAGTACATATATTTATATATGGAAAAACTTCGTTCAACATCAACTGATGTAACGGGAGCATTTTTCAAACTAACCAAAACATTTGGTTCTAAATTAATTGTTTCCGAAATATTTCCAACTAGAACACTGACTACTTCAGAAAGAATATGGTAACCTTTATTTTATTTCCATAGTAGCTTCAAATTTTTTTAAAATATCTTTTTCAATATTACCTCTAACGTTCCGACAACATGACGCAAATTCTTTTATTAATGCTGTACTTTCGAACAATGACAGTTTTGGTGATTCTAACTGAGTAATTGTTTTTTGAACAAAACTAAAATTTGATTTTATAAATGAAAGTTCTTGTTGAAGCAAGTTACTCTGAAAAGTTTGTTTAGAATCCAAAAGAGATTGGGAACTTTCATCTGTTAACGTATCAATTATGTTCTTTATTTTAACAAAATGATCTGCATAAAAATTAGCTGCTTCTAACCATGTTCCCCATCGCGTTAAAATAGGTTGTGGTGGAAGAGGAAAGTTAGGTAGCATTTCTTTATAAAGTTGAATTCTTATAGGAGATTTAAGAAATACTTTTTTGACACTGGATATCATGGTATTTACAAGAGGAAACTTTTTTCGTATTTCCTCTGCAACTCTGTTTAATCCATGCGCTACACAAGTAACATGTATTAAATCTGGGAAAAATATTTTTAAATTTTGTCCTGCTTTCACCATATAAGGAGCAGCATCCGATAAAATAAGCAGTAATTTATTAGAAGGAATAGTTGTCGGAAGAAAAAAAGTTGCTAATGTTTCTTGTATAAAACGCGAAATTGTTAAAGCATTTGTTTTCTGAAGTTGCTGGCATGAAATAAGATGAGATTTTGGTAAGGTATCTTCTTTAAGAACACCAATCAATAAATGAGCAATATACTTTCCTGAGGAATCCGTTCACATTATTTCTTCTTAGAGATCGATCACTTGGAACATTAAGTTTGCAATATTTTTTTAGAAACGAACTAAAATTTACATTTGCTAATTTTGAAAGCGGTATGTTTGCAGACACTAATGCGCGACACAAGTCTTCATTAAAAGTTTCTTGCTCATCTAATTTTTTTGAAGTAGATTGGAAACATTTTGCCATTGAAGTTTGATGTTTTCCTCCTATTTTTCCTTTTTTTGCAATGTGTGAAGCAGTTCTCACATGTTGGTCTGTCTGAAATTTCTTCTCACATGCTATCTATAAATAAAAATAAAAACCTTTATTTTAACCCAACCTTTAAAATATAAAAATATACAAGGTGTTTTTGGTTAATCAAATAACTGGTTTGGAAAAAAAACACTCGCTAAGTGTTTTAAATGCAGTTTTAATCCACAAATTAGTTTTTGTTACTAACCATTAGTACACCATATAACTTATTTTAAAATTCAACAAAAGTTTTTTTTTTTTGTTAATTCAATTACAATAAAAATAATTGTGTTTTAGAATAGCTGACTTCATAAAAAAAAGTAAAGGTGAAAAATGTTTCTAAATACACACCATTGTATTGTACCATGGACAATTTTTTCTCACTAAAGGAAGCTATTTTTCATTTAAAAACAACCTACGAGTACTAAATTTCAAGTAAATACGTTTATTGGTTTTAAAGTTATTGTTGTTATTAACTAAAAGAATTTAATTTTTTTTAATTTTAACACCCTGTATCTCGAAAAGTAAATAAGTTTGACCCCTCATTAACTATATCGTTTTGTTCAATTTTTCGAGAAGTATCTACAGTCAAACGTTGTAAGTGTCATTTGGAAACACCCTGTATGTATGAAATATTAGATATTTAATAGAAAATATTAGATACTTACAATTTTGCCACAGACTGAACAGTAGATTTTTCCCATATCCATAGACAGCTCTTTATAAGGTTTAATCCAAGTTGAAGCACTGGTTGTTTTAGGCATTATAAAATCACAATCTTCCTTTTTGTTACGCACAACGAGTGTTTACGCTTTGAATATAAAAAAAAATGATTTACAAATCTGAGCATCAAATTAGAAATGTTTAGGTACCTATTTCAATAAACTGGGAGATTTTGGAAAATCCCTAAATTAGGAACAAATCTATTAGCCGTTTACCTGCTGTTAAGATACAATAAATTGTAGATAGATTTGGGGATTAGATCATAAAATGCTTATGAGCGAACCCTTAGCGATTATCCAATAACTGAATGCCTCAGTGACCGAGATTTTCTAAGAATGTTGAGGGCTACTTAAATTGATCTTCTTTGAAATTGTAAATGTTTTGTACCTGTAGAGATTACGTACTTAGATCATTTCTTGATTAAAATGACTACAAAATTTTATACACGAATTGAAATAAATTGGTATGTTTAAAAATTTTCAAATACAGTATAAAAATCTGAACTTTTATGCACTTTATGCAAACTTTTATACAAATATGCCAAAATATGAAATATTTGCATAAAATATGCACAATATGCAAAATATGCAATATGCATATTTGCCGAAGTCTAATGATAATAAAGGAGGACCTACTAAATATTAGCAATCATTTTTCAATGCGTAGAGTTTGTTTTCTTTATTAATTTTCTTGTTTTAAAGTTTGCATTATTTTAGCTGTGAGATTATAATAATACATAATATAATTCAATATTTATTGTTATTTAGGTATGGTATATTTGAAACCCACAAAATAGCTTATACTATTTTAAAAGAATACTAATACAAACCATTTCAAAAAAAGTTCTTTTGAATTTATTACTCTCACTACACAAAATTTTAATGTTATCAAAATCCATAATATGGTTTTTGTCGATTACATGCTCTGCTAAAGCACAAGATGATTTTTTAATTCTACAATCACTTTTGTGGGAAATAATGCGATTTGACAGATTTTTTCCAGTCTCACCAACATACTCAGGTTTACACTGAGTACAACTAATGATGTATACTACATTTGTTTTATCTAATTTGTCTATAGGATACTTAGTTTTGGAATGTAAAGATGAAATAGTTTTGATGTTCTGTGTTGCTATTTTTATATTGTCAATAACCTTTAGTGTTTGTATTAATTTAGGTGTAAATGATGGTATAAAAGGTAGTGAATGATAATAGATGTTCTGATTGTTGGATACAATGTTTTGAGATTTAGCAAAAAATGGTGTTAAGTTATTTATATTAACAATATTAGAAAAAAGGATCCTATGTAGCATATCTGGAGGATAAGAGTTGCCAATTAAAATATTTTTTAACAATTGAAGATCTTTTTGTAGATAATCTGGATGAGAAAGCCTTAAAACACGTTCTTTTAAAACTGTTATATGGTTCATTTTTATCTTGTTTGGATGATGTGAGTAATAACTTATAAATCTATTACTACACATGAGTTTTATAAACCATCTGGTTTTCCATCTTATTATTTGTAGTTCTTACAATTCTCATGTCAAGGAATAGTAGAGAATTATCTACATCTTCCTCAAGTGTAAACTGTATATATTGATTATGATTGTTAAAAATGTTGACTGTTTCATGAATTTTGTGTTTAGGAAGTGCCAAAACTAGATCCTCTACATATCTTTTAATAAAAGGAATGAAAAAACTACAATTGTTGATATAATCACTGATATCATCATTCATGACATAGCTACTTAGAATGGGTAAAAGACTAGATCCCATAGGACTACCAAAAATTTGTTTATAAAAGACACCATTAAATATAAAAATATTAGAATCAAAAACAAAGTTGATAAGTGTTTTGAAATATAATAAGTCAATATTAGTATGTTGCGAAATCTCATTCCAATGTTTTTCAACACTACTTATAATTAAATCTAAAGGTAAATTGGTTAAAAGAGATGTTACATCAAAACTAACTAAAACATAATTTTGTGGTAATTGGATATATATAAGAGATGTTACATCAAAACTAACTAAAACATAATTTTTTCAAAAACACTTATTAACTTTGTTTTTGATCCTTAAATTTTTATATTTAATGGTGTCTTTTATAAAAAAAATTTTGGTAGTCGTATGGGATCTAGTCTTTCACCCATTCTAAGTAGCTATGTCATGGATGTTGTTATCAGTGATTGATATCGTCAGATATCAGGACGTGGAGGTCAATGAATAGCTTTTTGTTTAATAAAGTTTGTTTTGGATATTTCTTCAAAAGATTAAAACTCTTAATTATTACAGCGATTCATATTCAGGGCAGAATAGAAGCATTTATGTTGCCACAATATTCTGAAGGATGTTAAAGGAGCTACCAGACACAAACTCATTATTTGAGATAAACCATTACTTTATGGAGCTAGGGCACACCCAGATGGAGGCCGAAACGATACATGCATCCATTGAAAAAGCTAAAAAAACTGCCATGGAAATCGAGGTGCCACATGACTAGACAAATTTTATTGAAACAGTTTAAAGAAGAATTTTGAAAATAGGTATTTGTCCTAAAAAAAGATTTAGTGCACTGAAAAAAAAAACGAAGAAAATGATTTGGTACCGTGTATTGTGGTACTGGAGTACTGAAAACTGTAATATCTGGGCCACATAATAAGAGGAGAATAGTACTCTCTGCTTAGACTCATAATCCAAAGAAAAATCTCGGGAAAGAGAAATGTGGGACGTAGGAGGATTTCCTGGTTGCGAAATTTAAGGGAGTGGTATGGGTGCAGTTCAATACAGTTGTTTAGGGCTGCAGCCAACAAAGTAAAGATTGCTGTGATGGTAGCCAACCTCCGATAGGAGACGATTTTTTTTGGTCAAACAGACCCGAACAGGACAGAAGGGTTAATGTTTGTAATCAGTTTGACGTCATCATCTTTGAGTATTCCATCATTCACTTGGTATTTGTTAATGGTTTTATTTTTTACGGATAATAAAACTGTCATATTTTCTATAATATTATTCTATTTTCAGGCGTTAATCTGTTAACTATTTTTCCCTAGCCTCCCAAACTTGTTTAAAATTCAAACTTACTAAACATTTGACAACAAAATATTTAGTAATAAAAAATACCACTTTTATTTTACTTGAAATTTCGTTATTGGTAATCAAAAATCTGTTTTACCTAAATTAAAAATTGACATTTTACTTTTCCTGAAACTTAAATTGCTTATTACTCAAAACAACGAAAATGGAGTTTGTCCCATTTAATACTCAGGTCCCGAATTATAAAATACCTTAAAAATAAGTTAACATTTCGCTGATTTCTTCTTTAAATTAGTGTGTATACTTAATAATTTTAAAATGTTCAGTAAAATTGAGTTTAATTTTTCCAGTAGATGTTTTCTAGTTATATTGTGAATTTGCAACAATGTACTTACAAAAGACATTAATTGTGGTAAACATTTTACTAGGTAGGTTTCGTGTGGCTCTATCTAGTGGAGAATATCCGATTTATTCAAACTATATTCACTAAAACTTCCACTTCTTCCTCTTTGGTTAATCAATACCAACACCACTGCCATCTCTACGCTACCGCCATATATACTAGCAAACCCAAAATCGATATAACTGTTTGCTCTGCCTAACGGGGAAATACCAAAGCTATTTAGTTCCTTCGTTCGACAAAGATGTCAGGCTGTGACACCTTACTTACTAAAATATCGTTTCATTTAATGCCCGCGAAAATTACAATCCCACGGAAATTGTAAGAAGTGTGGATGAGAATTAATTATGAAGAAGTCACTTTTAATGGAGGTTGTTATCGTAGGCATTAACAGGTTTATGAAGGAAAATTGTGCCTAAGCATAATTTGAAAAATTATGTCTAAATGAATTAGCACAATCCTATGCTTCGTGCTGTTGCTTTGGCGTTTTAAAAATAAAGATACTCGAAAAAAAAAACAGATCATTTTATGTTTTAAGATTTGTTTGTGAAAATTATGGACGCATATTTGGACGTTAATAAATATTATATTTTTAGAGGCATAATAGGTCATTATGGTAGTTTTATTGTTTAATTACCAACTAGATAATAGCATACTTTATGTCCGTACATATTTTATGGTTTCAGCGGGCATAAAACACAGTAATAAAGTTAGAAGTTAAACTTTATGTGATTATCTACTTAAAATGATTTATACTGATAGGTAAAAAGAAATAAAATAAGACTTACCGTAAAACGGGGTTATTTTACACTGAGCAGGGTAACTTTGCACCAAACGTGTAAAAGTATATTTTCTGTAAACCTACGCTCAATTTTGTTTATATATTTGTACTACCTCTAGAGCACATAGGCCACATCGCAATACGCAAGACGCGCGCGATTGTCTCTGCGGTCGCCAGTTATATATCAGCAACGGTTAGAATATTAACCTCGAAAATCTAATATTTTCTAACTTTGCAAAATCATACTGTGCAGACAGTCCCAGCGGACACAAATTGGTAAGTGCACGTCTTACCAATAATTGCCTTAAATAATACATACCGCTATGTGTAAGTTTTGGAAGAGGAAATATCTTTTGAAGGTCAATCACCACAGTACTTTTTCACGGCTTTTTTAAAGGCTTTTTTACTTTTTCTATGATGTTCTACCTTTGTCTTGGCTTTATGTGCTGCAGCGACATCTCTGTTTTTGATCTGAATATAAAGATAGTCGCACGTTTTATAAGTGTCTACACTTTGTCTTTTGAAAGATAAGTTTGGGATGTCTAGTATAAATACTTATACTCTATTATAGATTCTAATGTTATTTTTAAATTACAAAAAAGAGCAATCCGGTATCTCTTTAGCCTCAGTAGAATACCACATTGCAGAAGCTACTTTAAAAATCAGGGGATTTAAACGCTTCCCTCTTTATATATTTTAGAAACTATTTGCTTAATTCGTAAACACCTACATTTTTTCCAGCAAGACCCATTCATGACTACTTCACCAGAAATCTAACCTTTGGTACATCCTTACCGATCCCGTCCACTGATTTAGTAGAAAAATGGTAATAGTAAAAATTATACAACCATCTCTATTTTCAACTTAAATCTGCAACATCTTTCCTTAAGTTCCGTATAATGACAAAAGCGTATCTATTTGAATGACCACATTATTCAATAGAATATTTAAATTTATATAATTGAATTGATTTAAATTTTGCAATGATTTGTTTATTTTATTATTTTATTTTGTGGTGTCGACGATTTATGTAGTTTCGGTGATTTTTAAATTGTTGTTTTTCTGACTTTTTTAAAGCTTTGTCCATAAAATTGTACAATTTTAGACGACAATAAAGCATTTTTCTATTTTATTCTTTTCTATTCTGCTGAAATTTTGTGTATGTAATGTTTTTCTATACTAAAGAGATTTTTTATTTAAATCTTGAAAGTTCTATGTTGCTTTTAAATACATGAAGAACAGAACATTATTGACAAAACGTTGATTTTTGACTCTTTTTAATGGTTACTTAATTTAATTTCAAATTGTTTTGTTTTTATAATTTTTTTTTTAAAATGCATAGCTGTCGAGATATAGCAAAGAAAAAAAAAAAAAACTAAATCTTTTGTACAATTTTTGTTATAAAAAATTTAGCCCAGCATTTGAGGTGTCCACATAGTAAACTTATCATTGCTTATAAAATTTTAAAGCGAAAAGGTACTGCCTGGTCTAATATACATTTTAATTAATTTTTTTAAACCCCCTTATAATCAATACATGCAATTTAGTTGTGATCCATCTATCGGTCGAGGGATTCTCTTTACACGCTCGTTGGTCACGTTCTCACGAAACTTTACTATCCATTCTCTTTCAAAAATAAAAGCTTCCCCAGCTATTAGCCAACATTTCGATATGTTTCAGTAGTGTAGTTCAAATAAAATTGGTCCACTGAAGCGGAGAGATAGTCACGCCACATTCCGAAAAAGCTGTAAACCGACGAAACATCTAAAACCGTTAAAAGCACGATGGTTTCGGTCAAAAACATCTACAAAGAACTTTGCGAGAATTAGAAAGAAAATGTAACACAAACTGATGGAGAATGTCTTAAAAGTTTTGCTAATAAAAACCAACTATTTTCATGCAGACTTAAATCAAACTGGAACTTTTTAATTACAGTTAGTGGCTTTTTAACTGAATTATATATAAAATTTTAAAAAAGATGTTTTTTTTAATAAAAAAAAAACAATAATAGTTTAAAATCCCCCTGAAACATCACTATACTTCTAACGTAGTTAATCAAATTTACAATTTTACATACATTTAAAATTAAGAGAATAAGTCGATAATAGGTTGCCAGTCAAAACGTGGCCTTAAATATTTTTAATTTAATTAGCAATTAATTTTTGAAAAAAAATTTCATTTCTTTCAATAATTATTTAAATAAAATATGCTGCTAATGACGTATATGCATGTTTTTTTATATCAAATTAAAGATATTTTTTTAATATGATAGTATATGGTTTCTTGTGAAAAAATATTCGCAAATTAGGGTTGCCAGCTGTTAAAAACGCGAGATATCAAAGATAAACTCGGAGAGAGCAAGTGCGCAACGCTACTGGTTTAAAGTCTCAGTTGTATGAGTTTCAAAGCATGCGTTGATATCATCATTATCATCATCATCATCATCATAATCATCCAGCTTTTATTTATCACGTCCATTGCTGGATATAGGCCTCCCTTAAATTCCTCCATTCTTTGCGACTTTGTGCTTCTTGTTGCCAATTTTTGGTGATACGCCTGATATTCTCAGCCCAACGTGTAGCTGGTCTTCCTCTACTACGTTTGTCTGCTCTTGACCTCCAATGTGTAATTTTGCTCGTCCATCTTGAGTCATGCATTCTCGCTACATGGCCTGCCCAATTCCATTTTAGTTCCGCTGTGCCTTCCACAATATCAGCAATACTCGTCCTTCTTCGCAAATCTTCGTTTCTTTTTCGATCCCACAACGTCACTCCCAGCATAGACCGCTCCATTCGTCTCTATGCCATTCTCAATTTTGAAGCCGTAGTCTTGGTTAGAGTCATAGTTTCCGCCCCATAGGTCATGACCGGTAATACGCATTGGTCAAATACTTTTCTGTTGAGGCTAATTGGTATGTTGGCCCTAAGTGTGTCTCGCAGTTTTCCAAAGGCTGCCCTTCTTCTTCTTCTTAACATGCCATACACCAAAGTGCGTAGGCGACTATCTCATTACTAGAATTCTGTTCTTGGCGGCGTGACACAGCTCGCCTGTATTGTGTATTCCTGTCCATTCTTTAATATTTCTTAACCAGGATAATTGTTTGCGGCCGGCTCCCCTCCTACCTTCGATCTTCCCTTGTAGGATTAACTGAGGTATTTTATATTTTGCTCCTCTCAATATGTGCCCAAGGTAACCAATCTTGCGTTTTTTAATTAATTTAAAGAGTTCTCTTTCCACGCCGGCTCTCTTACGGACGTCATCGTTTCGAACTCTATCCACCCAAGGTATGCGCATCATTCTTCTTAATGACCACATTTCAAATGGTTCAAGTTTGTTGATAGATGTTTTTTTCAAAGTCCACGTTTCCATGCCATAAAGCAAGATGGACCATATATAGCACTTGACCATTCTGTAGCGTATTTCGAAATGTAGGTTTTGATTACATAGAAGCGGTCTGAATTTCACAAAAGCTTGTCTTGCCATTTGTATTCGGGTTTTTATCTCTTGTTGTGGATCCGATTGGTCATTGATTGTGGTGCCAAGGTATTTAAAAGTTTTCACGCGTTTTATGCGATCGTCACCCATGCATATTATCGGGTTTTCTGGAGGGTTTCTGCTAATGACCATATATTTCGTTTTCAAAATGTTGATTTTGGGGCCATATTTTTTACCTATGCTATTCACCCTATCAAGTAATAACTGCTGATCTTCCAATTTATCAGTTATAATCACTGTGTCGTCTGCATAGCGTAGGTTGCTAATTGGTATGCCGTTCACCTTAATGCCTAATTCCGTGTCTTCTAATGCTTCCGCAAATATATTTTCAACATATAAATTAAAAAGCATCGGAGAGAGTATGCAGCCTTGGCGGACACCTTTCCGGATTTCAAATTCATCAGTATATTGGTCTTGATCAATCCTCACCTTTGCCATTTGGTTCCAGTATAGATTCTGAATAATTCTGATCTCCTTCTGGTCAATGTTGGCCGTATGTAGTAGTTCCATCATGATATCATGTTTAACATTGTCAAATGCCTTCTCGTAGTCGATGAAGGTGAGGTAGATATCTTTTCGTTGATCTAAACAGTTTTGTATTAAAGTGTTCAAACATAAAATTGCCTCTCTTGTTCCTAGTCCTCCCTTAAAACCGAATTGTGTTGACCCGCTAAGTTCTTCTAGTATCTTATACATTCTTGAGTGTAATATCCTAAGGAAGAGTTTCAGCAAGTGACTCATTAAACTGGTTAAGCGGTGTTCATTGCATTTTGTAGCATTAGCTGTTTTTGGGATCATCACAAAGGATGACTGCAGCCATTCTCGCGGAATGTAACCAGTATCATAAATTCTTTGAACAGCTTTACCAAGATTTCGATATTCTCCTCGTCTAGTAGTTTTATTGCTTCTATATTAATTTCATCTGGACCTGTTGCTTTATGCATCTTTGTGGTTCTAACTGCATATTCTATTTCACTTCGCATTATTGATGGCCCTGATAAGTTTTCGGAAGGAAGTTTGCGCGTTGGTTGTGTTGGTCTTTCGTCATTAAAAAGTCTTTTTGCGTATTCTTTCCATGCCATTGCTATCTCCCCTTCTGACTTTATGTATTCGTTTCTGTCGTTCCGTATTCTTGTTCTGTGGTGGCTTTTGTGTATATTCGATATTTCTTTGATCTTCTTATGTAGTCCAAAACTATCTCCTTTTTCCTGCAATTGTTCTATTTCGTTGCACCTTTCCACCATCCAACGTTCTTTTGCTTTCTTAATTTTCTGGCGAATTTCTTTGTGTATCTGTTTGTATTTGTCTTGATTACGTTGTTGTTTATGTTGCCTTCGCTTTTCCATTAGATCCATAATTTCGTCCGTCATCCATTCGTTATGCTTTCTCTTCCTGATCTGTGTTTTAACTTCCCTGTTTACTGCCAGAATCGTTCCTTTAATATCATTGACTATCTCTTCGATATCATCATTTTGTTCTATTATTCGCATTCTTTCATTAATTTGATTTGCATAACTCTTCTTCAGATTTTCGTCTCTCATCAGTTCTCTTGTATTTATAGGCGTACTGGTGTTTGTATTTGTTCTCTTAATTTTTGCTAGTTTTAACCTCACATCTGCTATTAGCGGATTATGATCGGATGCAATATCAGCACCTGGATATGCTGCGATTCTTTTGATAGCGTTACGAAATCTTCTGTTTATTAAAACGTAGTCAATTTGGTTTCTAATTATTCGATTTGGACGGTCTCCTGGTGATTTCCAAGTATATAACTTACGAGGTGGGAGCTGAAACCATGTGTTCATGACGACAAAACCGTTCTCCTGGCAGAATTCACACAGCAGGTCGCCTCTTTCATTTCTAACTCCAAGGCCGTACTCTCCAATTATGTCTTCATATCTTCCTTTACCCACCTTGGCGTTAAAGTCGCCCATTATTATGTTTATGTCCTCTTTCTTTGTTAGTCTTATTGCTTTTTCCAGATCTTTATAGAACTTAGTTATTTCTTCTTCTGACTTATCTGCTGTTGGTGCATATGCTTGTGTCACATTTATGTTTACTGGTTTGCCTGTCATTTTGATCAACATGACTCGTTCGGAAATTGGAACAAAATCTGTCACCGATTTACTGGTCTTCCTATCAAGAGCAATAGCCACTCCATGTCGGTGATGTCTATCTGTTGGGTCACTACACGAGTAATACATAGTAATTTTATCTTTCGTAAACTGTCCAGATCCAGTCCATCGGACTTCACTGACTCCCATTATATTTATTTTCAGTCGATTCATTTCCTTTATAAGGTTGTGTAGTTTTCCTGGTTCGTAAAGACTATTAACATTCCATGTTGAAATTCGTTGGATATCATCTATTTGGCACCGGGAGATTCTTCGCACCCTCTGACCATCTAAGGCCTGCCCGGGACTGAGGGCCATTGTTTTGTTTTGTTCTGCCATAATGAGATGAGGACTCCCACGCTAAAGTAATTCGTCTTTGGATTTTTCATGTTTGGTTATCCCCGCTGATACTTATTTCATGATACAAATACGTATATTTCTCCACCAGTTCTACCAGTTTGTTTTGAATAGTTAATTGGTTATTGGAGACTATATTTGTCATAAACTTAGTTTTGGTCAAGTTCATTCTGAGGCCCACCCTCGAACATGCAAAGTCCAATTCATTTAACATATATGTGGCTTCTCCTAAATTATCTGTGATAAGGACAATGCCATCTGCGAAACGGAGATGGTTAAGTTTTTTGCCGTCTCTTGTTACTCCTCTGCGGTCCCAATTGATGATCTTAAATGCATACTCTAATGCTGTTATAAATAATTTTGGTGACAATGTATCTCCTTGTCTTATCCCACGTTTTATTTTTATTGGTCGGGTTTTATCGTATATCTTAACAGTCAGTGACATTTTTGTAAATATTGTAAATACCTATACCTATGTTCAATCCAGCTAGCATTCATTGCTTCTATAAGGCTGTCTATTTCGATCGTGTCGAACGCTTAATGAAAATATATGAAAATGAGGACAATAGGTTTGTTGTATTCTATAGACTTTTCAATGAGCGTCTTTATTGTATGAAGGTGATCATTGGTACCATAATTTGATGGGAATCCTGCCTGCTCTCTCGGTTGGTAGAAATCTAATTTTTTCTTCAATCTTGATATTACTAACCTAGTAAAGAGATTATATATGTGGTTCAACAGGCTAATAGGTCTATAATTTTTAAGGTCCGTTCTCGATCTCATTTTTTATGCAAAAGGATGGTTACAGCATTGTTCCATTTTTTGGGCACCTCTCTTTGTTGCAAACATAGATTAAACAGTTTTCTTAATTGATTTATTATGTCTCCTCCATTTACGATAGCTTTTATTACAATTCCATCTTCTCATGGGGCTTTGTTATTTTTCATTTTTTTTTTAACGCTTGTCGAAATTAATCTACCTTTATTTCTGGCATTAGTGTGAAACCTTAATTTATGATCTTCTTTGAAATGGCTTTTTGTTTTCCTGTTTGATGTTCTCGTCTACTTCCATATAATTCCTTGTAAAAGTCTTCGACGGCCTGTATTAACTCGTCTCTACGTAATATTATTTTATTTTGTTTGTTTCTTAATTTATGAATTTGGCATTTCCCATGCGTTGATATATAGCAGGTGTGGCCAACTTAATCGGAGTCAAGATCTGTTTGTCTGCCTTTCTAATTCTTTGCGATCTACCGACTAGGAATTTTTTACTGGCAGCAGATACTGGCAGCAATAAAACTTTTAATCCAGAATATTAACGTTAAAAGTGAGGTAAATATTCCAGAGCCGCTCACTACATCTCAGAAAATCAATCACTGATTCTTTTCTTCTTCTTCTTTTTATGTAGACATGACTCTGTCTGTTTTTCAATGTGCCTTCAGTAACTTGTCGTTCATTCTACTCTTCTATTTTTTACCCAGTCCGTGATGTTCTCCACCTTGCATCTACGACGTATATCTGTACTTCTAGCTCTGTCCCATAGTAACTTGCCATCAATTTTTTTAAGTGTTTTCATATCTGTTGCTTCTAACATCCTTTTTATGTTCTGTGGATTTGAATGGAAATTTGTGGTTTGAATTTACAAAACAGTCATCATAATCATCCATTATTGGTCTGATGACTGTTTTGTAAATTCTGTCTTTCGTTTCTTTCCCGATATTTTATTTCTCCATATTGTTTCATTCAGGCAGCCTGCGGCTCTGTTTGCTCTATTCACTTGATCTTCCACTTGAGTTTTGAGCATTCCTTAGATAGACAATGTGATGCCTAGATATTTAAACTTCATCACTTGTTCTATTATCTGACCTTCCAACTTCAATTTACATTTTAGTAAATTTGCTGTTGTAAACATACATTTTTCTTTTTTGGGGAAATTAACATGTTAAATTTTCTGGCGATTATATTAAATTAATGCAGCATACGTTGTAAATCGTCTTCACTTTAGTAGTATTGCGTCGTTTGCATAGCAGATTATTTTAAGTTATTTTCTCCCATTTGGTATCCTTTTTTAGTTCTTACTTTTTTTATTATTTCAATTATAATCAGGTTAAACAATAGAGGACTCTCCCTGTCTTATCCCATTGCCAGCTTTAATAGGGTGAGTTAGTTCTTCTTTCACTTTGACTTTTGTGTTGTTTTGGTAGATATTTTCGATCGTTTTGATTATTCCTAGAGGTATCTCTCTTGCGAAAAATAAGTGGATAATGTGCTTTAATTTGACCCCGTCAAATGCCTTCTTAAGGTCTGTTGGTTTTTGTCGAGCTGTTGCACTTGCCTCATTATAATTATGTATTGCGTCAGTGCATGATCTTCCTGACATAAAACCTTTTTGTTCTGCTAGTGTTATCATTTCCGTCAGTTTATTTGTTAATTTTAATGTTGTGTTTAATAAATTAATTCCTCTGTAATTTTCCGGGTCCGATTTGTCTCCCTTTTTGAAGAGAGGTATTAGGTTGCTTGATCTCCATTCTTAAATAAGTTTGTTTTGTTTTATTATTTTTTTGGATTAGTTTTAATTGTTGTTTGGTTGGATCTGGTCCTCCGTACTTTAGGAGTATGTTCGGTATTCTGTCCTCTCCTGGTAATTTTCTATTTTTTAATTTTCTTAAAGCTTCCTCTACATCTTCCTCTTCAATAGTTATTTCTTCGTTTGTCGTCACCTCTGGTGTTGGTGGTTAATTATCATTACCTTTAGCAAATAGGTATCGAAAGTAGTCTACCCATGTTTCTTTCAGAATGTGTTTCGTATTCATTAGTTCGTTCATCTCTTTTCTTTGTCCTCTGATCATTCTTTATATTTCTTTTTGTGTTCCAGTGTTCCCTTTTTATTTGTCTAACTAAAATATTCGTTTCATTTTTGATTCGTTTATAGTGGTTATATGCCTGTTTTGTTGGTTGTGTTCTGTATTGGAAAAAGGCTTTCTTCTTTTCTTCACATTTTGTCTTCACTTTCTCTCTAACCAAGGTGGTTTTTTTTTAATATGTTATTGTTCGTTACTTTCCTCTCTTCAAGTAATTCTATTCCTACGTTAATTATGTTATTTTTAAGTTTTTTCCAGCTTTCGCCGATGTTATCGTTTTCCAATATTTCAATCCCTGCGATCTTTTCTGATATTATTTTTCTGTATAAGCATTCCGTGGATTTCGTATTTAGTCCTTCGACTTTGATTTTTGTTTGTATTGGCGCCGCTCTCTTGGGTGTAAAGTATTTCAGGATGATTCTTATTTTACATTATACTAGGCTATGGTCGCTACCGACATCTTCTGAGTTGAGGCATCTTACGTCGATTATTTTCGATGCATGTATATCTCTGTTGA
Organism: Diabrotica undecimpunctata; assembly: GCF_040954645.1. Classification (NCBI taxonomy): domain Eukaryota; kingdom Metazoa; phylum Arthropoda; class Insecta; order Coleoptera; family Chrysomelidae; genus Diabrotica; species Diabrotica undecimpunctata. The sequence continues at coordinate 134,263,863 of NC_092804.1, read as the reverse complement.
TTATAATATAATCTATCATAGATCCTTGTCTACGGGTGTTATTAAATGTATATTTGTGTTGGTCTGTGTGGACAAAAAATGTGTTGTTCATTCTATTCTATCTGATTCTGAAAAACTACTTTATCAGCTTTCGAGATCTGAAAGAATTTTTAATATGAAACGTATTGGGCTCTGACGGTAAAATTCTGGATTAATTAGATTTATTGCTCGCCAGTGTATATTAGCAATACCTAAATAAAACAAGAGTATTAATTCTTATTTATTTATTTTCCAACTAAGTATATTAGATTGGAAAAAAATTAATGTGAGTCGCACGCGATGATCGGTGCAAGATTGCTAACACTCCAATAATTTTCGTAATATTTAGTACAGGAATAGGTATATTATATACGGCAATATTATACTGATAATTTTTTCCTTGCCCGCGATCGACTGACCTAGGGGCCGCGATCGACTGGTCGATCGCGATCGACGGGTTGGTCTCCCCTGACATATAGGGTTAATAATATACATATTATCATTTTTCAAACCAGTTTCTTTGCACGCGAACTATTTTACTACGAGGTAGCCATTTTTTAGGCTACCTTACACCAACGTATTAATAAAAAAATTAGCTATAATTTGATATAAAAACATTCATAATGTCAAAAGCAGAGTATTTTATTTAAAAAATAACTACACGAAATAAAATTATTGTTCAATTATCAATAATTATTAATTAAATTAACAATATTTGCGGCCACTTTTGACTGGCAATCTAATATTAATTATATGAATAAAAATGTGACTTTTATTACTTACGTTATGAACGTAGTGATCTTGCAGTGGGATCTTGTACTATAACTATTTTAATTCTTTGAACTTAATTAATTATCCAAAAATAACTTCATAAAGAACATGAACAGGTGCCTTAATTAATTTTTCAAAGAATTTATTAAATCTTAGTATATTAACGAAAAATGTTTATTTAGTATTTCCATTTTAATTATTAAGAAAGTTTGTTACCTTGAAATTAGACACATAAGATACTGTCCCACACAAACTTCAAACGATCTGGATCCATCCCATGAGAGACACAAAATGGAAGCTGGACAAATCTTGGGAGAGGTCAAACATCGAATTGAGCTTTAGGTTATCCTTGATGATAACAATAAATATGTATTCTTCAAAACTCGGCTGTTTAATCCCTTAAAACCATGTGGGCTTCATTTAGCCCTCGGAAATAGCAACAAACCGGTGATTTTCTTACTTCACAAAGACTGCCACATAGCATTTGAGCCTTTTTTCACCAAAACGCATTCGAATTAAGCCAAAATTTGCCGGTTTTTGAAACTATAACCAAAAAGGATGTTTTCTCGATCAGACCCTAATTAGTTCTTCTTGATTGCTCACTAACGAATATTCGATGACAAATTCTCATGACTTCAACAATAAAATCGACTGCTCTCTCAGGCGATCCAAGTAGTCTTGATGACCAATTCGGACTTAAACAATGAAAGCGCCCACCACTTACGGCGCTCATTCTCTTGTTAGCATACACTTTCCCTCCAACCTAAGTGAAAAGATTCATATATATATATATATATATATATATATATATATATATATATGTCCTGCGTAATATCTAGACAGAACAAAGATCAAAAGGAAAAGCAATTTGTGTTAATATAAATAGACTAAAAATGTTTATATAAGATTGATACTTAAAGGCGTAAAAAGGTAAAAAATCTTTTTTGGTGTATTTGGTATACGGGGTAAAACGAAAATGCTACGAAATATTTAAACTGCACCATTTGTTCTATTATCTGACCTTTAAGCTTCACTAGAAAATTTGCTATTATAATTATGCATTTTGTCCTTTTTGGGGAAATTAACATGTTAAATTTTCTGGCGGTTATATTGAATTTGTACAGCTTACTTTGTTAATTAAATTTGGTATCCTTTTTTAGTTCCTATCTAGTTCTAGTCCATTTTTTTATTATATTATTCATAATCAGGTTAAATAATAGAGGACTCTATTCTTTACACTTTTCCTTTTATTGTGTTGTTTTATATGTGACCATTTTCATAATTTTCCTTGGGTATCATTTTTGGTTATATTTCGTTTTATAAATAAAAGTTACTTATTTTTTTATGATGAAATCTAAATCGACAATAAAAATGAAGTGTTTCGTTTTAGATTTTAAAGTTGCCCCCTCCTTGCTCTAGAAGGTATGCCGGGGGGGGGGGTCGTGTTTGATGCACATGTTTCCAGTTTTTATGTTTAATGTAAGAAATATTTAATCGTCCTGCTTCTTTTAACATACCCTATATATACCGGTATATCTTTGTACAAATACCTTGGAGCATGAGTCACAGAAGATACTGATCAGACAAAAGAAATAAGATGCCGCATTGAAATTGCACAGTCAACTTTTAATAGAATGAGAAAACATTTTTGTAATCGCGATATCAATATATCGCTCCGAATAAGAATGCTTATATGTTATATTTTCTCTACCCTTTTGTATGGGATTGACGCTTGGACACTTTAAAAATCCAACATTAAAAACCTAGAAGCATTTGAAATGTGGTGTTACCGACGTATTTTGAAAATATCATGGATGGATCGCAAAACAAACGAACAACTAAGAAAACAATGCGAAGTTTTAAATTCCATAAAAATCAGGAAATTGGAATACTTAAGGCACATCATGAGAGGTGAAAAATACGAACTACTAAGGAATTTGATGCAGGGTAAAATCAAAGGCAGAAGAAGCGTAGGAAGACGTAAAATCTCGTGGCTATGCAATCTCCGTGGTTGGTTTGGATGCAGTTTAATTGAACTATTTAGGCGCGTAACCAACAAAATTATAATTGCCAGAATGATTTCCAATCTCCGATAGGAGCGGAACTTGAAGACGTAGATATATACCGGTATATTAGCCATCACGCCTTTCGTTAAGAAGATCTATGGAATACCACCAAGCCGCAAGCCTTTATCACTTGCCGTACTGCTCCACCGTATATCGATAAGACACCAGCGTATTCTAGTCTAAGTTGCAGATTTATTTAGATTTAGAAGCTACTACTTTAGTTCTTTTATTTATTTTATACAGTGTGCCAGGATTCAAATGCACTTCTACTAGAGCATTTCGCTTTAGTGAAATAAGAGTGTACAACCTTATCAGTATGGCTCTTTGACCGACTAAACCCGAAATCACTTATTTAATTAAAAATTGAGTTTTACTTTGAAATTTGAACTTTAGTTAAATTATATACTATTCAGCACAATAAAAACTATAAAATTATTTGAATGAATTGCTAAAAATGCCCTTAAAATTGGTCTTGTACTTTCCGCACTACCCCTACAGAAAATTTTATCGAGGTTTGCAAAAGTTCTTACAAAAATAAAAAGAGAATTCGATGAAAGCTTTTCGGAATTAAATGCACTAAAATCCGATCTTGAGCTTTATAACAATCCAATGGGAGTCAATAATTAACCCTGAATGGCAAATTTTACTATACAAATTTGATAATCATAATATCAATAGCAGACGAGGTAGGCTCGGCTGTGGTTACTTCAAATGCCAATCATATGTTCAAACTTTCCTAACAAATCACCAGTTTTATGCAATATATCAATTATTTATGTTATTTCAGAGCCTATCATTAGAAGGGTTTTTTCGATGGCTTTTTGTTGTTTAATATTTCTATTGAGTTTTTCGATATTCGGTTGTATTCATTATTAACATAAACGTCAAATAATTTAATTACTAATAGCTTTATATTGTTTAATATATCTATCAGTTCTTTCGATATTCGGATATATCCATTATTAACATAAACGTCAAATAATTTTATTATTAATAATTTAAAAGGAATATCTAAATACTAATAGTAAATTTATTTGATATATACTAAAGCAAATAAATATAGAAATCAAATAAAAATCTAAAATTAAAAACCACGAACGCATAATTATTATTGTTGCTGTGTTTTGAGATTTAGTAAAATAAATAAATTTTTCAGCCATGAATACAAATTTTTAGCGGCACTCGAGTACATTTTTTTTTAATTATATATCCTATGTTTTTTGTGTAAAACAGAATAGTTGATTTTCATAAGTAATTATTTGATTCTCTTTTCCGGGGTTCCGGGGTTCTAATAGGGTAGTGATGCGTCTCAAATAGCCTCTCCTACTCAACAGTCAACCTCACCTTCCCGTTGCTGAACCCTGTTATCACAAACGAGGCTCTGACGACCGAGTATAGGCGGTATAACCTTATCATCCTGCACGGAGGAAATGTCGTTGCCATCTCCAAGTCCACTACCCTCTGAGGCTTGTCTGGAAGCTACAGTCGGCAGCCCCGGCACCAAACTCGGATGCGGAAGGCCAATAACCTACCCATCTTAAATTTGACCTTATTGCTGAAACTTTGGTAGAAACAAACCGGACGGAACACATGTTGACGACCTTGGCATCACCGAAAACACGGACACGATTTGGTTGCTGGAATGTTAAAACTCTGTATGAGATTTATAAACTAGCTCAAGCAGTAAAAGAGTTAAATAGGTACAAATTAAGCTTTGTCGGTCTATCGGAAGTAAAATGGTTGGGCAATGGTGAACACCATACCCAAACAGGAGAATTCCTATTATACAGTGGTAAAGAAAATGGGAGCCACGAGAGCGGAGTGGGTCTTTTACTCAGCAAACAAGCCAAAAAAAGCCTTATTTCATGGAAACCCATTAATGATAGAATTATGCCTGCCAGATTTTATACCAGATACCGTAAGATAACAGTGATTCAATGCTATGCTCCCACAAACACATCACTCCACGAAGAAAAATACATTTTCTACGAACAACTAGAACAAACGACCCAACAAGTAAACCAAGGTGATATACTAATAGTGATGGGCGATATGAACGCTAAAATTGGAGAAGACAATATTAACTTAGAAACCGTAATGGGCAAACATGGCCTAGGAATGATGAATGAAAACGGAGAGCGCTTTACAAATTTTTATTCCCGTCATAGCTTAGTTATTGGTGGAACGATCTTTCCACATAAAAATATTCACAAGGTAACATGGACTGCACCTGGCCATACAAGAGAAAATCAAATAGACCACATCACTATATCAAAAAGATGGAGATCATTTCTTCTTGATGTACGTAATAAAAGAGGAGCAGACATTGCAAGTGACCATCATCTCGTAATTGGTACCATTAAAATCAAGATGGCAAAAAACAAAACCACGCGAAACACCAAGAGACCAACATACAATCTAGATAAACTAAAAACGGTCCCAAGAAGACATATGTTTAGAGAGGAAATTCAACTCAAAACAAGAGAACGTAAAATAAATAGCTGACAGGATTTCGTAGATGTTTTGACAGAAATAGCTGAAGACAAACTGGGTAAAAAAGAGAAAGATAGAAAGGAATGGATATTAGATGAAACATGGAATCTTACCGAGGAAAGAAAACAACGAAAAAAAGATATGCTGCAAACAAGAACTGTGAAAAGAAGAGTATACCGACAACAGGAATATCAAACAATAAATAAATCAGTTAAAAGAAAAGCAAGAAGAGACAAAAAAAGGAGGGCAGAAGAACTGACAAAACAAGCAGAAACAGCTGCACAACACAACAGAACTAGGGAGCTTTACCAAATTACTAGACGACTAACACAAAAAGGGTCCAACTGTTCGAACATTGTAAGATCCAAGACAGGCGAATTACTTACTACAACAGATGACCAAGTAGAGAGATGGAAAGAGCATTTTCAGGAGATGCTAGGTTTTCCCAGAGATAACGCAGACGAAATTGTCGAAAACCCGCAGAATATAGACTTGCATATTTCTTGCGAGGCCCCTTCTAAAACGGAGATAATAGCAGCTATCAAATCTCTGAGAAACAACAAGTCACCGGGAATCGATAACATTGCTGCTGAAATACTTAAAGCTGATCCGCATCTAACTGCTGAACTTTTGCTCACCATAATCCGAGAGGTGTGGGAAACAAACCACATTCCAGCGGGCTGGAAAACGGTAACATTATCAAGCTTCTAAAAAAAGGCAACCTCACACTGTGCAAAAATTGGAGAGGAATAACCTTGCTTACTGTCATTAATAAAATTTTCACGACCATCATACTGAAAAGAATAACAAACAAGGTTGAGTTTCGAGCTAATCAAGCAGGCTTTAGACTAGAATCCTCCTGCATAGACCACATTAATACTGTGAGGGTAATAATGGAACAATCGGTTGAATGGAACATACCCCTATACATGGTTTTTGTTGATTTTGAACGTGCCTTTGATAGCTTGTCTCACGCTGCTGTATGGAAAATTTTAGAGCTAAGAAACATCCCGCAAAAAATAATTTCTATTATAAAGTCACTATATACTGATGCGAAATGCAGCGTGACACACAATGGGATCAACAGTGACGAATTAGACGTACTTACTGGAGTTAGACAGGGATGCGTGCTTTCTCCGTTTCTTTTTAACATAGCTATAGACTATGTTCTCTCCAAACTAGACTCCGACACAAGAGGGATACAATGGACGTTAACCACACGTCTAAGCGATCTAGAATACGCGGACGATATCTGCCTATTAGGTCAAAGGTTCCAAGATCTGGCTTACCAATTGGAAACACTTTCCACTGAAGCCAATAAAATAGGTTTGAAAATCAATATTAGTAAAACCAAGCCCATGAGAATAATTGCAAGGAACAACACGCTATTTACTATCGACAATATGCAGATTGAAAATGTGGAAAACTTTACGTATCTTGGAAGTGTCATAACAGAAAACGGAGGTACAGAAGACCATATTCGTATGAGGATACGAAAAGCCTAACAAGCTTTTAGCACACTCAACCCTGTTTGGAGATCTGGCGAGTATACTACAAGGACAAAAATCCGAATATTTCGATCAAATGGCATGTCTGTTCTACTCTACCGATGTGAAACCAGGAAAGTGACAAACACCCTCACAGACAAACTGCAGGTCTTTGTTAACAAATATCTACGAAGAATTGTTCGTATATTCTGGCCTAACACCATCAGAAACGAAGATCTGCTACACCTGACCGAACAAAAGGGGGTACAAAATGAAATTAAGTCCAGAAAGTGGGGTTAGATCGGTCACACACTCCGAAAAAATAGTTCCAGTATCGCAAAGACTGCCCTAGAGTGTAATCTTCAAGGAAAAAGAAAAAGAGGTCGCCCAGTACAAACTTGGAGAAGATCCATCATGGACGAGATAAGAGGCCAAGGAAAGTCTTGGAATGAGGTGAAGGCCTTAGCGCAAAATAGAACCCGATGGCGCATTTTCACTGAAGCTCCATGCTTCACTTAGGAGTTCAAGAACCTTATATTTATTATATTGTTTAATATGTCTATCAGTTCTTTCTATATTCGGTTATATCCATTATTAACATAAACGTCAAATAACTTTATTATTAATAATTTAAAAGAAATACCTAAATACTAATAGTATATTTATTTGATATAAACTAAAGCAAATAAATATAGAAATCAAATAAAAATCTAAAATAAAAAATCACGAACGCATAATTATTATTGTTGCTGGGTTTTGAAATTTAGTAAAATAATTAAATTTTTCAGCCATGCATACAAATTTTTGGCGGCACTCGAGTACATTTTTTTTTTAAATTTTATATCCTATGTTTTTTGTGTAAAACAGAATAGTTGTTTTTTATAAGTAATTATTTGATTCTCTTTTAGAAAGATTCAAGATTCAAGATTTATTTAACTACGTTTACAAATTTTACATTTGTTTGTAGCGTAGCAAGTCAATTATATGTATAAGCAAAAAAGATAATATATAACATACACAAAATACGATAGATAATAAAAAAACATTAATACGCATAACATAAAATAAAATATAAAATATACAGAATAAGACATATACCAACATAGTGAGTAAATCCATGTTTATGTTACTGCCTTGAAGTGATCAAAGTATACACTAACAGAGTAAAAAGCAAATCTCAAAAGGTATCTTTTTAGACTTACTTTAAATTTATTCATCGAAAGTTGTTTTAAATAGGTAGGGCATTGTATATATTATAGTCAATTGAGTTTTTTTGTGATTTACTTAAACGATACTTAACTGTTCTGATGTTATTTGCACCTCTTGTACTATAGTAAAGTAAGTCAGAGTGTTTAATTAAAGTATCAGCGTTTTTATGTATTTCTACATTAACGCTGGACATATAGCCATAATGTTGGCAAGGGCATTCTCTTATATTTAATAAACAACGGTTTGCAAGTTTCCAAGTAGCTAACTTTTGCAATTATTTTTATTGCTTTTTTTTGCAATTTAAATATTGTTAGTGCATTGCAAGAGTTTCCCCACAGAATACACCCTAGCTTAAAAATGAATGGAAAAGAGAAAAGTACGTTATTTTCAAGGTATCGACACTTGTAACAAGTTTTAATTGCCTGAGTAAAAATAAGTTACTAGGAAGTTTACTTTTGAGATGGTCAATGTGGTTATACCAAGTCAATGTGTTGTCAACTGTTATGCCCAACAATTTGACAATAATTTTTTCAACACCCACATCGAAGGTAGACAAAAAAACTAAATTTTGAGTTTTGTTATCATTTAGTTTAAGTTTATTTGCTAAGAACCATGATTGACCATTGGAATTTACATACTCAGACGTGGTTTCTAAAACTAAACGATTTTTATCAGAAAAAACAAAAGTAGTGTCATCTGCAAATAAAACTGTTTTTAATGGAGCCATGAAATTGGGCAAGTCATTAATATATATTATAAATAATAGAGGGCCCAGAACTTATCCTTGTGGAACTCCATGCTTTATCTGCTTAAATTCAGAGAGTCAATTTCCGTACTTGACTGCTTGGTATCTATCCTTTAGATACGATGAAATTAGTCTTAAAGGAGTACCTCTTGTACCATAAAAATGCAGTTTTTTTAGCAAAATATCATGAGAAATACAGTCGAAGGCCTTTGAAAGATCAAGAAAAGTGCATGTGTTGTGGAACGATCCTTTCTAAACCCATAGTGTGAACTAGTTAAAAAGTTATTTGTTTGAAGTACGATATAAGACGCCTTTTCAGAATTTTTTCTGAATATCGAAACGATGAAAATTGGTGTATAGTTGTCTACAAGATAACGATCTCCCTTTTTAAAAATAAGAACAATCTTGGGGTATTTAAATGAAGTTAAGAATATCCCAATTAAAAAATACTATCAATGAGATGTGTTAAAGGTTTAGTAATTATATCACTAGTGCTTTTGATAAAAGATGCGTGTAGATCATTAGTATCCAAACAATTTGAATTTTTTAATGTTTTTTTTTTATATGTGGATACTTCTTGTTGATTGATTGGAGACAGAAAAAATGAATTCGATGGAGCTGGAAATTTTTGATAGTTCAAAATTGTGTCGTCTGATGTATTTGGAAGAGATTTTATAATATTCTCAGCAATTTCAACAAAAAAGTTGTTGAAAGATAATATATGTTGGTTGCAAGATTATAATTGTCTATTAGAAACGTTGCTAGGTAATTTACAAAACATCTACATCGTTAAAAATGTTCCAGTCTAACACGGATAAAAAGTTCCGCATTTTCAAGATACTCTTCTGCGTAAAGGTTCTAGAGCAAACACTTAACTTTTGCTGAATTGATGTTAAGCTTATACTGATATACTGGCTGCGATGATCAGATAAACAAGGTTCAAGAACATGTGCCCGAAACTGATCTTCCTCAACATTTGTAATAATATTGTCTATACAAGTGGCAGATGTATCAGTAATTCTAGTTATAGTCATGGATTGTTTGTTTTATTCCATGATATTATAGAATTCAGCTCACTATTATTTGCCGTTTTCGCAATAAAATTAATATTGAAATCTCCTAAAACTATTACTTTTAAATTTGGCCCCATAATGGAACCCAATAAATTTTCGAAATTTGTAAAAAAAGAGTTAAAATCGTTACATTTACTCTATCTATACACTGCCAATACAACCGTGTTAATATCTTGTAGAACAATTCCACAAAATTCAGATGTTTTGTTCTATATTAAATTTATAGTTAATAGCTTCGAATTTTAAAGTTTTTTTTAACATATATGAATAAGTATGTCTTTTTCGTTATATTTACTAATTACCAGAGTTGTCTAAATAATTAAGGTGTAATATCTGTTTAATAGTTTCTACTTTATTATTTGTAACCTTAACGGCCGTGTAATTAAGTATTACGCAATTTAGATAATTTAGGTGTACATTTTAAATACCAACCAACAAAAAAAAACAACATTTAAAAAACGTAAAGAAGAATTATGATGTTCAGTAGTAGTCGATATAAACTGATCGTGTAATTAGTACTGACATGAAAGCATTAATCTCTGCCACTTGATCTCAACTCAATAATCAATCAAATGCCGTAAGTTAGTTCTAATAACATTAAAGCGGGGTGTTTTAATCTTTTTAATGTTAACTTAAGAGAAGTAATAAATGAAATAATCGTACTTTCGATATAATTATCGTTTACATATTATATATGTATATATTCGTACATTAGCAAACTAAATATAATTTCAAATTTAAGAAATTTCAGTATAATTAACATACAAAAATTATTTATTAAGTTTTAATTCATATATCTGGATGATTTTAATAACAGAAGCCAAAGTATTAGTCACATTTTATTATATCTCAGGGTTCTAACTTTGAGATTTTTGTATACAGTATGATGCAAATGTATGGAATAAATTCATTATTTCAGAAACAGACGACTTTTAAAAAAAATCTTGAAACACGTCAATTTTAATTTTTGAATGACCATCAACTGACATATATATGTGTTGGACATTACGTCATCAGTGTCGGCGTAATGACGTTATCGACGATTTTTTTAAATGCAAATCTAGGTCACGCGACAGCTCATTGAAAGGTCTTCTTATTGCCTTTGCAACGATAATACAATTAACTTACAATAAATGTTTACTTAAATACAATTAAATTATGACAAATGTTCACATTGACGACCCTCAGCAATAATATAAAGTGAAAGGTGGGCAATCAATTCTTTCCTAACGTTTTTGATGACTTCAGGTGCTATTTGTGCAATTTCCGTTCTGATGCGCTCCTTCAACCCTTCTACATTATTCGGTCGATTTTGATACACTCTGCTTAAATATCCTCACAAAATCACAAAAAAAGTCTAACGGAGTCAAATCTGGAGACCTTGGTGGCCATTCGATGGGCCTCCTTCTACCTATTCACTTACCTGGGAAAACGTTATTAAGGCAATTTCGTACCTCAACGCCGTAGGGTGGAGGAGCCCCATAATGTTGGTACCACAAATAATTTCTATTTGTTAATAGCTGATTCAGCTGTGGCAACAGATAATCCTGAAGAAATTCTAGATAACGAGAAGCAGTTAAGTATTGCTCAAAAAAATATAGCCCTACAATTTTATTTGTTTATAATACCGGCCAAAAACATTCACCTTCTCGGGATATTATGTCCTATACTCTTTCATCCAATGTGGATTTTCACTTGCCTAGTATCGATATGTCTGGCGATTTACGTGAATGTTCAGCATAAAAGACGTTTTATCAGAAAAAAGTACCTTTTGTATGAAACCCTGATCTCTGTTACATTTTTCCATAACGGTTTAGCAGAATTCGATTCTTCTATATAAGTCATCTTTTAATAGCTCCTAGAACAGATGTACTTTGTATGGATGTCACTTCTCCTTTTTTAGGACTTTTACAACATTTGATTGGTAGACATTCTTATCTAGTGCGACCTGCCTAGAACTGGTATGGTGATTTTACTGAAACGCCAGTACAACGTCCAGTTTCTTGGCTTCAGATATTGATTTTCTACCACTTCTGGGAAGATCTTTAACATGGCCCGTTTTTCTAATTTTTTTTTTTAATTTTACTTACTGTTAATTGAGTAATTGGTTCGCGATTGGGGTATTTAGCATTATATAAATTACGAACTTCTGCTCGAGTCCTTGCTCTATCTTCATAACCAATCATGATTAACCCTAGAAAGGTGGACTATTATTTACTGACAGTTATGGTGGACTATCGTAATTTTTACGACATCTAACAAAAAATTGAAAAAAAAATACAAATATAATTATAAACACTTTTATTACAATAAATTAGAAAAAATGTAAGTATTAGTAAGTGGTACACATATAAATAAAGTCGATGTACACTACTCGTTTGCACACATTGTACATATATTACCTCGGTGTTCGCCACATATAGCGTGATGGCATTGGTTGCAATATGTGGTAGTCATGCGCCTCTTTTTACTCTGACAATGGAAACATGCCTTGCGTTTCTTTTTTTCAGGTAACGGACGTTCAACTTCTTCGGAAATTTTGAGGACATCTTTAATATTTTGCTTAAGATTTCGACGTAAAGTTGGAATACACAATCGTTCTCTCAGCCAGGGTTCGGCGAGATGACGAGCCAATTCAACCATATATTCGTATCTGGATAAAACTGTTCTGTTTGCTTTTAATGTGTTTGTGGTGTAAATAACATACGAGTTAATACTTGCAATATTTATCATATTATAGAAGATACACAAAAGCCATCTCCTCGTTTTACGACCCGCATTCATATTCGAACACATTTGATCAAATGTATCCACTCCGCCTTTTGTTCCATTATAATCAGTTATTATAGTGGGTTTGCCATTTATTTTGGAAACATCAGCACCTTCGTGAAGTGTTGAAAGAAGTAAAACTACCTTATTTTTCTTTGGCATATATGATACCAATGTCTTTCTTTTATCAAAACAAAACATAGATGTATTGGGGACTCTGTTCTTTACATTTAACAATTCCTGTGGAATTTCTCTTTTATTTTTGCGAAGAGTTCCGATAATTGTCAGTTTGTACTGATCTTTTAATAACTCCTCTGCTAAGCTAACTGATGTAAACCAGTTGTCCATGGTAATATTTATGTTACTACCATGAACTGATTTTGTAAGTTCCTTTACAAAATATGTACCCAACGGCAAACCATTTGTATTGGTTTTCTTGCCTAAATAAGGAATAGCATCGATCATATATTTCGAAGAGCTGTCACACATCATTACGATTTTGAGACCATACGAATTAGGTTTATCAGGTAAATACATTCGAAAAGGGCAACGTCCTCGAAATCCTACTAACTGTTCATCAATAGTCAAATAGGATGAAGGTGTATATGATTCTCTGCAGGTGGTAATAAAAATGTCCCATATTTCGCGTATATGCGCAAAAGGATCATCTTGCTGCCTTTCTTTTCGTGTTTCTTTTTCATCAAACCTAAGACAGTTTATGAGATATTTAAAACGCTGACCACTCATGCAAGCCTGATAAAATTTTCCTGATATATTACTGTCAAACATATATTTCACAGATAGATGACTGTCTTTATTTGCTGCAGACATTATCAAAATTGCCAATAAAGCTTGTAGCTCATTTTTACTCATGTCAGAAATATTAGGACGACTGGCATATTTTTTAGATTGTCTTGTAATTTCAGTATTTGAGTGTAACAGAGTACGACATAATATATCCTCTGAAAAAAAATGTAAGAAATATTCTTCAACTTTTGTGTAGTTTTTGGCATTTCCTTTGGGACCAGCTATAAAATGAATAATATTTCTAGCTGCCGTTCTTTTTGACAATGAAGGTATTTTGTTTGACCACTTATGCCCGTTTTTACCTTTTAGAGCCTTTCCCGGATTTACAATAAACTGAGAAACAGTGGAGTTCTCACCTGATGTTCCAGGTACTTCTTCTGTAGATTTTTCGCTTTCCACCACTATTGCTTTTATATCTGCATCCATTAAATTTACAGATGAACTGGATACACTGGATGGCTGGAAAATTTTGGAATTATCACTATTTTTAGAGTCATCTTCTTCATCTGAATCGTCCGATTCAAACTCCAAAGCATCTTCTTCTAACTCCCAGTCACTTCCACTATCTTCAAAAGGTTCCTGCTCACTATCTTCACCATTCATTATACGCTGTATTTCATCGTTTATTTCACTTGCCGTTAAAGGTTTTCGTGATGACATAGTGCTACAATTAAATAAAATAATATTTACTACAAATATAAAAAAGAATTAGATAATGACTTACCAAAAACGTCACCGGCGTCCAAATAAACTTGAGAGAAAAAAACTAACGTAGAAGGTGGACTTTCGTAAAATTGACGACGTGCCCTCAAAAAATCTAATACATAAATACAGTAGTGGAGAAACGCACTCACCGCCTGTTAAATCAAGACTAAAGAAACAGCTACTGAGAAGTGTATGGGCAGAGGTTACGCGACTGCACCCGAACTGCGGCGAAAACCGAGGAGCGTCGTCAAATTTACGATAGTCCACCTTTCTAGGGTTAAAATCTCGATTAGTTCTGTTTCTGTTAGTTCCATTTTTGTAAATGCTGTTATTAATGTCGGCAAAAAACTCGAAGAATAAACATTTGACGTCTATTATTTGACAGATTTCCAGATGATTGACAAACAAAGACGAGTCAATGACAATATTAATTTAAATATTTTTGAAAAATTACTTGAATACTTACCACAATAATTAATTTCAGATTATAATGTAGCATTGTTTATTATCAATGTATTGTTTTTTCGGAATCTGCAAAAAACACTATTTTGTATTAATCCCAGTGGCCTTCCTCGGTGTATTTTAGTTCAGTGAATGAATATTTATTGTAATTCTATGTTACTTAACAAAGTTCATAATTTTGGTGAACCCTGTAGAAATAAATATTTAAGTAATTACATCTTTGTAAAGACGATAAGGAGACCTTTCAAATAAGTTGTCGCGTGACCTCGGTTTGTATTTAAAAAAATCGTCGATTACGTCATTACGCCGACACTGATGACGTAATGTCCAACACATATATGTCAGTTGATGGTTATTCAAAAATTAAAATTGACTTGTTTTAAGATTTTTTAAGTCGTCTGTTTCTGAAATAATGAATTTATTCCATACATTTACATCATACTGTATAGTGTTTCATAAAAACAGGATTAGAAGAAAATAAGTAAAATTAAAATATGTTCAATGAAATATGTTCAATTAAATTTAGTAATAATAATAATGTTTATTTACTTCCCATTATACAATATAAAACAATGTTACAACATAATGAAATTACAAATTAATAAACCAGAAGTTGTTCTCAGCTGTTACACCCATTTACACTAGTCAAATATTTGTTCTACAATACCATCAAGTTGATAATATAAAACAGTGTGGTCCAACCACAGGCACGCGGGCCGCATGCGGCCCGAGGCTCGTTAAACTGCGCCCCGCGCAAAAACATTTCAAAAATATTGCAATTGATAACTTTTACCTGTTCCAACCCTGTCTAACTTTCCGTAATTTTAAGAAAGTAAATAACCTTGAACACCAACTCCCGATGAGCGGGCAGTCAGCTGCACGTGTCGCGTTGAATTAACAGTGGCGAATAAATTGAATGTTAAATTCAGAATGAGTAGTGCAAAAAATCCCAAAATTTTCGAAAAGAATGGTACGTTTCAAGGAAAATGGGAAAACCAATATTTCTTCATCAAATTAAAAGGCAAATCTCAGTGCATTATTTGTTGTCAAGTACTCGCGGTATCAAAAAAATACAATATTAGTAGGCATTATGAAACCCAGCACAAAACAAAATACGACAAATATCAAGGTGAAACTCGCAATACTCTTGTAAAAGAACTTAAAAGCTAAATTGAACAAACAAAAATCTCTATTTACAAAACCGACAGCTGTTCAATCATCAAGATTAGCAGCATCATATGAAGTATGTTTAAAGCTTGTTAAAAGTAAAAAAGCATTTAGAGATGGAGAAATGATCAAACGGTGTGCCGTTAAAATGGCGCGAGCCTTTGGAGATGAAAATATGACCAAACATTTTGAATGTCTTTCAGTTTCCCATCAAACTGTATCTAGAGGAGTTGATGATCTGAATAGTCATGTATTTACAAAATGGTGTCAACACAGTTCATGACTGTTTGTACTACTCCTTAGCTCTGGACGAATCTGTTGATATTACTGACAAAAATCAGCTATTAGTTTTTGTTAGATGCATCAGTGAAGATTTTTGTGTAACTGAGGAACTTCTAAAACTGCACCACATGGAAGACGGGACCAAAGGTATAAATATATTTGAAGCAGTTAGTGACGCTGTGAAAAATATAGACGGTTTTCAAAAGTGCTCTTGCGTTTGCACCGACGGAGCAAAAGCAATGACAGGACGCATAACGGAATTGGCTGGACTTTTGCGGGAAAATGGTGTTAACTGTGTTATATTTCATTGCATTGTCCATCAATAGGTTTCTGTGGAAAGATATTTAAAATCAACGATACTAAGAAAACTGTAGTGCAGATAGTAAACAGCTTAAGGGAAGAAAACAGAGCTCATCGACAACGAAAATTTATATCTTTCCTGGAGAAATGAAATACTTAATATAAGGACGTCTCCCTACATTCAGAGATAATGCCTTAGAAATTTTTTTTCTTTAAGAAAACAGATCTTACTGTTTTTTGAAACGGAAATTGTTATTAACACGGACGTATTTATAACAAAGCTTAAAAATAAAACATTTCTTCATGAACTGGCATTTCTAACAGACATTACCTTTCACTTGAACACATTAAACCTACAACTCCATGGGAAAACTAAGACACATCACAGTTGATTTCACACTTGGTTTGTCAAATTGAGACATTTCGCAAAAAACTTGATCTTTTCGAGAACTGCATAAAAATAAACGACCTCACACATTTTCCTATGTGTTTCGAAATAAATGAAGAAGAAACCTTGATCGATTTCTTATTTTGTAAAAGTTCTTACAGAAATAAAAAGAGAATACGGTAAAATGTTTTCGGAGTTTGATGCACTAAAACCCGATCTTGAGCTTTTCAACAATCCAATGGGAGTCAACATCCAGAACTAATCAGCAGAATACCAATTAGAGCTGTGCGAACTACAGTCCGATTCGTTTTTTCAAGCAAAGAAAAATAAAGACATTAGTACCTTTTGGAAAATAGTCTCCAAGGATCGTTTTCCTAAACTTCGTAACTTTGCGTTGAACTATTTATATTCAATGTTTGGTAGTACGTATATATGTGAAAGTAAATTTTCTGCTTTGAAGCATATTAAATATAAAACACGTAATCGCATGGAAAATGATTCTCTGGAGGCGTGTATTAGACTCACTACGACTAGCATAGAGATAGATGTGCAAAAGTTAGTAGAGGATAAACCCTTGCCTCAAATATCCTATTGATTTTTTATTCATGTAAATTGTAAACCATAATAAAATAAAAAGAGAAATCAAACGATTTCTACCTGACGAAGTCGAATTAAAATTTTTACCACTGTGCTTTCTAAAACTTGCAAAGCAAACAGCTTGATAAATTACTCGGCAAGGAAATCTAAAATTGCATTCGACATGCCGTTCATCATGGTCAAAATTCTTAGTGAATTCAGTTTCTGGTACTCCAAATGGAGTAAAGTAATAAAACATAATGACGGTATTAGATTTTTCATTCGATACAGGGCAGCGACAAGCCGCTTATACGTATTTCGACCTCTATAGGTCTCCTTAGAACGGTATAGCCACTGCTCTGAACCAAAACAAAAATCTTTCCCGTCCTGGACAATGGTGTAGACAACTACACCAGCTAAAAACAAAAAGAGAAATCAAACGATTTCTACCTGACGAAACCGAATTCAAATTTTTATCACATTTCAGGCATATTGCTTATTATTTAAAGTTACTACTTATCATCATCATCATCATCATCATCATCATCATCATCCAGCCTTTATTTATCACGTTCACTGCTGGACATAGGCCTTCCTTAAACTTCTTCATTCTTTACGATTTTGTGCTCTTTGTTGCCAATTTTTCGCTACATGGCCTGCCCAGTTACATTTTAGTTCCGCTATGCGTTCCACAACATCAGCAATACTCGCCTTTCTTCGCAGATCTTCGTTTCTTATTCGGTCCCGCAACGTCACTCCCAGCATAGCCCGTTCCATTTGTCTCTGTACAATTCTCAATTTCGAAGCCGTAGTCTTGTTAGAGTCATAGTTTTTGCCCCATAGGTAATGACTGGTAATACGCATTGGTCAAATACTTTTCTTTCGAAGTTAATTGGTATGTTTACCCTAAGTGTGTCTCGCAGTTTTTCAAATGCTGCCCACGCTAAAGTAATTCGTCTTTGGATTTCGCATGTTTGGTTATCCCTGCTGATTCTTATTGCATGACCCCAATACATATATTTCTCCACCAGTTCTGCAACTTTGTCTTAAATAAACATACAACGTAGATTAAACAGTTTCCTTAATATATTTAATAACATCTCCTTCATTTACGATAGCTTCTATTAGAATTTTCCATTTCCATTATCTCTTGAGGCTTTGTTAGTTTTAATTTTTCTTAATGCTTGTCGAATCCCATCTACCTTTATTTTTGGCATTAGTTTGGAACCTTGATTCATGATCTTCTTTGAAATGGCTGTTTGTATTCATGTTTGATCTTCTTGTCTACTTTCATATAGTTCCTCGTAAAACTCTTCGACGACCCGTATTAACTCGTCTCTACGTAATATTATTTCATTTTGCTTTTTTTCTAATTTATTAATTTCGTAGTTCCCATGCATTAGCTTTCTACGTAGAACTTTAAGGCTGTTATTTTTCTCTATAGTTCGTTTAATATTATCGGTTTTAAATTTTTTTAAATCTCTCCTGATTGCATTTAAAGTTTTATTCATTTCTCTGAGAGTGTGGCTGTCTGCATTCTTATCGCTTGTCTTCTTTGCGAGAGATGCCGCTAGTAAGCCTGGGTGAAATGCTGCATATCTTTTTTGAATGTTTTTGGTTAATACCAAACTATAATTATTTTAAAAAGCAGCAGCAGCTAAAAATAATTAAATTAATTTATTACACAGTTTTAAATACCATTAATATAATATATTTGTTTTGTTGCAGAAAATGCCAACTAATTATAAAAGAGTATTAAATAGAGGTTAGTAGACCCAAACCAATTTGGATGCTGCCATAAATCTTATACAGAACCAAAATGTCAGTATCCGATCAGCTGCAAAGTCGACCGGTGTTCCCGAAAAAACCTTAAGAAACAGAATAGCAAAAAACAATTTTTTAAAGCAAGCAATGGGTCCTGCACCATTGCTTGGTTATGACGCTGAGCGAAAATTGGTCCAACACATTAATGCATTACAAATTCGTGGATTTGCGCCTACAAGAAGAGCTGTAAGGAAAATAGCCTTTAACCTTGCTGAGGCGATGGGTATAAAGCACAACTTTAATAAAGCAAAAATAATTGCTGGTGCAGATTGGTTTAAGTCATTTATGAGAAGGAATGGTACTCTTTCGGTTCACAAAGCTCAAGGATTATTCAATGCTCGAGCAGAAGGCATGAACAAGAAGGAATGCAAGGAATACTTCGAGCTCTTACATGAAACGTTAACTGAACACCACCTCATCAACAAACCTGGTAGCATCTGGAACGTAGACGAATCAGGCCTACAACTAAATAATGAACCTGGCATTGTTGTGGCTAAAAAAGGCTGCGATGTACATGTCAAACAATCAACGGAAATAGGAGAGACGGTAACAGTGGTAGCTTGCGCGAATGCTAAAGGTGCCTTCTTACCTCCTTTCTGTATTTTTAAAGGTGTCAAAAAACAACAAATTTGGCAAGAATTATTGCCCGCAGGAGCGGCTATCGAAATGAGAAAGGAATCAGCCTACATTGATGAAAATATATTCATGAAGTGGTTTCGAGATCACTTTTTACCACGAAAACCACCGGGCAAGTGTTTGTTACTTTTAGATGGTCATAACTCACATACGAACTCTCCCGATATTTTGACATGTGCTTCCAATAATGATGTTGTACTTCTATGTCTACCAAGCCACACCACGTAATATTTACAACCACTCGACAGGTCCTTTTTTAAGCCCTTAAAGGCCCACTACAGACACGCAGCAAGCGAGTGGGGAAACGCTAATCCTGGAAAGAAATTGGAGAGGCGTCATTTCGGAGCACTGCTTGCTCAAGCTTGGTCAAAATCTGCAACTGTGCAGATAGGTATTTCAGGATTCAGGGAATGTGGAGTCTACCCTTTTAAACCTTCAGCTATTCCCGAAGACGCATTTCTCGCAAGGACCGCACCATCTGACCAAGAATCAAATAATGAAGACGAAATTCCTGTCCCATCAACCAGTTCTGATCCTTCTCCTGTCACTGATCCTTCCACTGTCACTGATCCTTCCGCTGTCACTGATGCAACACTTGAAGAAGCATTTGCAAACCAAGACGTAGCCACTGAGAATTTTTTAATGGGTAAAGAAGATTTGACCACACCATCGACCTCTAAAGTAGTCCCTACAATCATCGTCACGCCCATAAAAGATAACTTGCCGTGTTTGCGGGGAAAGTCAACTCCGACAAAACTCCTTCCCGAGGTTTCCCCAATTCCCACACCTATTTCAAGGAAGCCATCTTCAAGAAAACAGTCAGCTCAGGTGTTAACCTCGCCAGAAGTAATAGCTGACAAAACCAAGAAACGCTTGGCTCTTGTTGAGAAGAAAAAAAGATAAAGAAAAGAAATTAACTAAAGGGAAGAAAACTGAAAATAGTAATAAAAAAAAGAATGCAAATGTAAGAGGCTATGAAAAGAAAAAAAAATATGCTCGAAAAGAAGACAGTTCTTCATCTGAGTCTGACTTTGTTTTAAGTTCAAGTGAGGACGAGTCGGTGCACGACAGTAATGTTTGTGTAAAGTGTTATGAAAATTATAACACAACAACATCTAACGCAGATTTTCTTGAGTGCATCAAGTGTGCTAGATGGATGCATGAAACCTGCACATTGTATGAAGTAAGGTGTAATATGTGTGGCCGTGCAGAATTGAAAAAACAAATTAAAACTAACAAATAAATTGTAAGTGTTTTATTTTTATAAAAATTTACGTGTAGACTGTTTTTTTATGTTAATTTCCATAAGCCATCTCTCCCTACCCTTGTGCGGCATCTTACCCACCCAGGTGGGTAAGATGGCCAAAGTAAGTTTCTTTAGTTTTCCGATAATACACAAAAAACCCTTTTACACAACATTTATTAATATGGGATATACGTTGAAGTAATGATCAACGAATAACCTGGAGATTAGAATTTTTTTTCAGGTTAAACCTATGTTCATTTTTTTAATGTGAGAAGAAAGGTGCGGCATCTCACCCGGTTTTACCTTATGGACTTATTTTACTATCTATTTTTCTTTTAGGACAGTGCACTCGATGACTTCCTTGGAAGGCGTTAATGATATAATTATTCAAGTTGTTAAGATTGTTCTCGGAGGTTTTATATGCAGTAGTAGCTAATTATTGATATGTGCCTGATATTGGTTGACATCTAATTGGGGTTTCCAGATACCATAAGATTTATTATTAATCATTATGTTTCTTTCTCTTTTCATGTTCATTTTTACTTTTGCTCATATCATTCTGTAGTCATTGCTTGTGGTGAACTTGTTGAATACTGTTATATCTTTAAATATTTTTTTTTCTCACTTATGATGTAGTCGATTTCGTTCCTTGTTCTACCGTTCGGACTTTCCCAGGTCCATCTTCTGTGCACCTTTTTGTGAAAGAAGCTTTTCATGTTAAATAAATTATTCTGGAATAGTAGCGTTTCTCCTCTGTCATTCCTTACTACTTATACTGTTGCAATATTCTAGCTCCATGATGGAACAGGATAAATAGCCTTTGGTTGACATTATAATAAAGCATTTTGTTTATATTTTTAACTTTTCATTAAAAAGGTATCTAATTTATATTATACAAACAACAACGAAGTTTATAAAGAATATAGAGAAAAAGATAGAGAAGTGAAAAAACAAATAACACAGCAAAAGAATGAAGAATGGGAAAGAATCTGCTTAAATATTGAAACATATATAGGAGGTACAAGAACTTCGGAGTCATGGAAAGTACTGAGAGAATTGAAACAAAACTCAAAAGAAAAAATTAAATTGGGAAATATACAGGACAAAGAATGGAAGGACTACTACAAGGAACTATTAACAGAACAAAGACCACAATTCATTGGAAAAGAAAACAGGCGAAGATGAAGCAGATTCCCACAACACGAAATATAAATAACAGATAGGGAAATGAGAACGGCCATAAAAGCAATCACAAATAAGAAAGCACCGGGACCTGGAGGCATCTCACCTGAGCTTATAAAATACGGATCGAAAAAATTACACCGGATGATACAACGGATATTTCAGAAAGCCATAAATGGAGAACAGCTGCCAAAGGAATGGACGGAGGCATATATGACATCTATATTTAAGAAAGGAGATAGAAAACATGCAGGAAATGGGGCATACGACCAGATAAAAATAGGCCTGGCAGAAGTTAAGAGAGCAATCAAGACATTGAAGAACAAAAAAGCCAAAGGACCCGGAGGAATACCAAACGAACTAATTAAAAACGGAACGGAAAAGTTATTCCGCATGCTACATAGAATGTTCGAAAGAGGACTAAATGGAGAAGAAATACCTGCGGAATGGACACAAGCATACATCACATCCATACATAAGAAAGGAAACAGGAAAAAATGTGAAAACTATAGAGGAATTAGTATAATATCGTCGGTAGGTAGACTTTACGGGAAAATTATTAAAGAAAAACTAGAAACTGAAATAATAGGAAAAATTGGAGAAGACCAAGCAGGGTTCACAGTAGGAAAATCATGCCTAGATCATACGTACACATTAGAACAACTGATAGAGAAGAAAATGGCAAAAGGTAGACCGGTCCATCTGGCCTTTGTTAATCTAAAGAGAGCATATGACTCAATACCTAGAGTCAAATTATGGGAAGCAATGAATGATCTCGGAATCCGACAAACACTAATAAAAGCAGTTAAAACACTATACAAAGAAAACAAAGTAGCTATTAAATGTGGAAATAAAGCCTACAATCCATTTAAGACGACAAAAGGACTTCTACAAGGCTGTGCTACGTCCCCTACTCTGTTTAAAATATTCTTGGAAAAGACACTCAAACCATGGAGGAGAAAGTGCGAAGGAATGGGCATACCAGTAAGAGACGAATACCTATACACCTTAAGTTTTGCCGACGATCAAGTAGTCATCGCACAAGATGAAGAAGATCTCAGCTTTATGCTCAGAAAACTAGAAGAAGAATATAAAAACAACGGAATGGAAATAAACTTAGAGAAAACCGAATACCTAACAACAGAAAACAAGGATATGAGAAACCTAGAGATAGACGAGGGAAGACAAATAAATGGAACAGATAAATTCAAGTATTTAGGAACCATAATATCGAACCAGGGAACAACAGAAGAAGATATAAACAACAGACTGAGACAAACAAGAAACTGTATAAGACAACTAAACTCAGTGTTGTGGGATAAGAACATTACGATAAAGACAAAAAAGAGAATATATAACACCCTGACAAGAAGTATCCTGACATATGGGTCCAAAAACTGGACAATAAACAAGAGAAATAGAGGTAGAATAAGAGCAGTAGAAATGGAGTTCCTGAGGAGAAGCTGTAGACTTACAAAAAGAGACAGAATTAAAAACGCAGAGATTAAGCGGAGAATGGGAGTGCAATCAGACATAATCGACTATATAGAGGAGAAGAGACTATCCTGGTACGGCCACGTCAGAAGAGCGGACAGAGGACGCTGGATAAACAAAATCACAGAATGGAGCCCGATTAGAAGAAGAAAGAGAGGAAGACCCCGAAGGTCATTCAGAGATGAAATCGACGAGGCTATGGAGAAAAGAACCCTGCGAGATGGAGACTGGAATGACAGGGAAAATTGGAGAAAACGGTTGAGTGATGGAAGACAGTGAAAACTGTGGAAATCCTTAGTAGTAGTAGATAGAAAACGATGCGAAAACTACAGAGAAATAAGCGTAATATCATCAATAGGAAGATTATATGGGAAGATACTGCGAGAAAAGATAGAGCAAGCGATAAAAGGCAAAATAGGGGAGGATCAGGCAGGCTTCACGGCAGGAAGATCATGCATAGACCACATATACACACTGGAACAACTGTTGGAAAAGAAAAAAGCAAAAAATAGAGATATACACTTGGCATTTGTGGACCTGAGAAAGGCGTATGACTCTGTACCAAGGTCAGAACTATGGGAGGCAATGTACAAATTAGAAATACAGACGGAGCTCATAGAAGCTACAAAAGCTCTGTATAAAGAAAATAAAGTGTCCATTAAAATGGGAACAAGAATCATAGGAGACTTCACCACAACAAAGGGGCTTCTGCAGGGTTGTTCCACATCTCCAACCCTATTCAAAATATACTTAGAAAAAGCCTTGACTACATGGAAAAGAAAATGCGAAGGCATGGGAGTACCGGTACGGAACGAATACCTATATACGTTAAGCTTTGCAGACGATGAGGTAGTGATTGCACAAGACCAAGGGGACCTCAGCTACATGATGAAGAAACTACAAGAAGAATATACCAAGGCTGGCCTAGATATTAACCTCGCGAAAACAGAGTACCTATCTACAAGTGAAGAAGACATAGAAGATCTACAGATTGATGACAACGTAACAATCAAAGGAAAGGATAAATTCAAATACCTGGGGTTTATAATCACGAAAAAGGCAACAACAGAGGAAGAAATTACACAAAGATTAGGACAAACAAGAACAGCAATCCGACAACTTAACTTAGTATGGTGGGATAGACACCTAAATATGAAGACAAAAACGCAGATTTATAAAACATTAGTGCGAAGTATTATGACATATGGGGCTGAAAATTGGATCATAAACAAGAAAAACAGCAGTAAGATAGTAGCAACAGAGATGGAATGCCTGCGAAGATGCTGCAGAGTAACAAGAATGGATAGGAGAAGTAATGACGAAATAAAGCAAAGAACATCAATAGAAACAGACATACTAACATATATAGAACAAAAAAGATTAAAGTGGTATGGACATGTAAGAAGAACTAGCGACAGCAGATGGATAAAGAGAATAACTGAATGAAGCCCCATAGGAAGGAGGAAAAGAGAACGACCCCGAAAATCCTGGAGGAACGAAGTAGACGACGCCATGAGTAAGAGAGGCCTAAACGATGGAGAATGGAACAACAGAGAGAGATGGAAACGGTTGAGCGAAGGAAGGCAGTGAATACTGTAGAATCCCTAAATATATATATAATTTATATTATAATAATCTAATTTAAAATCATAATTTAAAAATATTTGAACAACTAAATCATCGAATAACACTGTTTATTTTAAAGAGAAAAATAAAAAAATAATTTCTTTCTGTTTTTTTACATTTTTCTGGTTTTTTACATTTGGATTATGCAAAATTATAAGATTTTACATCAAAACATAAATCATACATATTGTACGAAAAGGAATTTAATTTACCTCATTTTCATAAAACAGCAATGTTTCAGTGTCATGTGTAATGCAAGTTATTTTTATCTAGAAAAATATATTTGTAGTCCGTGCTAGGGAAAACTAATATTTCATACCGTATTAACTTGACATCGGTAACCTATTTATGAGTGTAAAACAGAAAATTATAGCTGTTACATTATACAAGTTGATTTTATCAATCAGAATATACTAATAAGAAAACAAAAATTCTGGAATTTAAAAAAAAATGTGAAAAATGTATCATATTGAAGTGATGATCTAATATTAAAATACTATTTCAATAGTTTAAATGTAAATAATTTAATGATAATTATTATCATCATCAGCCGTTTTGAGTCCACTGCTGGACATAGGCCTGCCGTAAATAATTCCAATGCATTCTATCTTGAGCACCCTGAATCCAGTTGTGCGGAATGCGCTTGATGTCATCTGACCACCTTGTTGGAGTACGTCCTCGATTACGATAAGCATCGTGTCTAGCTCTCCATTCCAGAATTTTCTTCGTCCACCTCCAATCTTTAAATCTGGCAACATGCCCCGCCCAGTTCCATTTCAATATTGTAATTCTTTGAACTGCATCAGTAACACCAGTTTTTCTTCCAATTATTGTATTTGGTACTCTGTCTCTGAGGGATATATTCAGCATTGACCTCTCCATCGCTCTTTGTGCCACTTTTATTTTATTGATTACTTTTCTGGTAAGGGTCAATGTTTCTGCTCCATACGTTAGAACTGGGAGTACACATTGATCAAAGACCTTCCTTTTCAAGCACATGGGAATATCTGATCTAAAGACTTCTCTCAGTTTTCCGTAAGCCGCCCATGCCAGTCCTAGTCTCAGCTCCGTTGTTTGATTATCTGTTCCTTATTTAATCTCGTGGTTCAGATATTTATAGCTATACACCTGTTCAATTTGCGTGCCGTTAGTTGAGATGTTTTTCGCTAGTACTAGGTTGGTCATATATTGTGTTTTGGAGAAATTAATTTTAAGTTCAACTCGTGTACACGAGCTGTGAAGGTCTTGAAGAAGCTGGCAGGCATGATCTACCAGGTCTGCAATAAGGACTATGTCGTCTGCAAATCTCAAGTTGTTCAGAAATTCTCCATTTATGCTGACTTCAATATTCTCCCAATTATTGTTTCTCATAGCACTCTGCAACAAAGCGGTGAATAGCTTAGGAGAGATAGTATCTCCTTGCCTAATACTCCTCCCAAAGGAAAATGTATTTGTGTTGCAATAATACAAATAAACGAAGAACAGTTGTGTACCTATGATCAATACTGCACTCTGTAAGAGCTCTTAACACCGAGCTATGCTGGACTGAGTCAAACGCTTTCTCAAAGTTTACAAATATTAATATCAATGGCTTGTTTTATTCTGTAACTTTTTCTATTAAGGATTTTATGACTTGTAGGTGGTCATTCGTTTCAAAGCCACTTCTATATCCGGCCTGCTCTAATAGTTAGTGAAAATCCAGCTTAGGTTACAGTCTATTAATAAATATTCTCATAAAGAGCTTATATAAACGAAATGATAATTATTATGACCAGTGTGAAAAAACTGTCCAAGTCAGAATACATATGCATATTTAGAACTCTGTCAGCAAAATACTCAATATATATAACAAGCGAGTCTCCTACAGCTGGCGCCGCTTCTCGCATCCTAATTTCCAGCGTTTTCTGTCGAAGCAATCTTTAGTTGTTAAATCTCTGGCGGTCATTGCATCGTCGACATCGTCTCTCCAGGATCGTCTTGGTCTACCTCGTTTTCTTCTAGTTGGCGGAGTCCATTCTTCTATTTTTTTTTGCCATCTATTTTCAGGCATTCTCTGAAGGTGTCCATACCAGTTAA
Organism: Diabrotica undecimpunctata; assembly: GCF_040954645.1. NCBI lineage: Eukaryota > Metazoa > Arthropoda > Insecta > Coleoptera > Chrysomelidae > Diabrotica > Diabrotica undecimpunctata. The sequence goes on along the minus strand of NC_092804.1, from coordinate 134,236,461 downwards.
GTCTTTTGGCTTCGATTGTGTCTATTATGTCTAGATCGATTTCCATTTCTCTCCGAATATCTTCGTTTCTCACCCTATCAAGTCTAGTGAGCTGGCAACATCGTCTCCAGTAGTTCATTTCCATGGCCTTAATTTTTGATTTGTTTCTTTGGTTTATTTCCCAGAGTTCGGCGCCGTACAGCCCAATACCTTCTATTATTGTTTTATAGATTCTTCTTTTATTTTCTTTTGTTATTTTTTTATTCCATAATAGTCCGTGTAGCTGTCTGGTGGCTGATCTTGCTTGGCCAATCCTGGAGTGTATTTCTTCGCTACTTCCTGCTTTTGCTGTTATTTGGACTCCCAAGTATTTGAAATTGTCTGTTGGTTTTATAGTTCCCATTTCGATTTGTAGGCTTTCTGGTTTTTCTCCTACAACTAAGTACTCAGTTTTTTGTATATTAATTGTGAGGCCCCATTTGGTATACTCATCTTCCAGTTTTCTAAGCATGTAGCCTACATCACTCTCGTCTTCAGCTAGAATGGCTTGGTCGTCAGCGAAGTGTATCGTGTACAATCTATCATCTCCGATTGGGATGCCCATATTGCAGCACTTTCTTCTCCACACTGAGTGTGCCTTATTTAGATATATTTTGAAGAGTGTAGGTGCTATGCAGCAGCCTTGCTTTAGGCCCTTACTAATAGGAATTTCTCTAGTTAATCTATTTCCAGTTTTAATGTTTGCCGTCATATTTTTGTAGAGGTGTTGTACTGCTTGTATATTTTTTTTGCTTATTCCTTGTTTTTCCATTGCTGCCCAAAGCATTGAAAGTGGTACACTATCGTATGCCTTTGTCAGATCTATAAAGACTATATGAGTTGAAAGGTTGTGGGCTAATCTTTTCTCGATAACTTGCTTTAGAGAGAATATACTGTCCATACAGGATCTGCCTGCACGAAAGCCATTCTGTTCTTCAACATCTGTCATCTCTTCTTCAATTTTGTTTTTTATTATTTTTTTATACAGTCTTGAGAGTGAATTTATGACACTTAGCCCCCTGTAGTTTGAACAATTCTTTCTATCTCCTTTTTTGTAGATGTTGTTAATATGTGTTTTTGTTCACTCCGGTGGTAAGTCGTATCCATTATAGAATAAGGTGAAGACATACGCCAGTAATTCCCGTAATACTTGTGGGCTATGTTTTAATAATTCATTTGGTATACCTTGTGGTCCGCATGACTTCCGATTTTTTAGAGTTTGTATTGCATTCTCGACTTCCTGTACTGTTATTTCATCGTCTTCACTGAATTCCAGTTCATATGTTGTTGAACTGATGTTCTTGAATTGAGGTCTTGTTTCAGTCAAAAGTTGTGAGTAGTGTTCGATCCAAGATCTTTCTTCTATTAAATCTATTCTACTCGTTTCTTTTCTGTTTGTTCTCAGATTTTTTACCGTTTTCCATACTTCTCTTGATCTTTTTGACCCTATATATTTGTTGAGTTCTTCGCATTTACTTTCCCAGGAAATATTTTTTGCTTTAGTTACTAAATTTTTTACTTTTCTGTTTGATCTTGCATATGTTCGTCTATCATCTGGATCATTTGTTTGTAGCAACTTTTGATATGCTTGTATAATCATACTCAATATTAATATTACTCAATAATATTAAAATATTTTCAACGGTTGTATTAAGTAAAACTAGTTTAAACAAAGTAGTGTGTAATCTTCGACAGTGAGAAAGCGTTTATCGATTGTATGTGCACCTAAAGAAACAATAAAATAACAATCGATTAACAATATTTATAGTCAGAATCTGCATGTCAACTTAGCAAACTTGGCGTGAGTACCAAATCCACCTAATCATATCTATTATTATTTATTATTACTTATAATATAACCTATAATATACTGAAGGAAGGAAAATAAAACAAGTTTTGCGTCAGGATCCTTACCAGTTTTTAATCCGGTAACAGGGCCGGCCTTGCAGTGTCTCCGATATTAATATATCATGACTTCGAATAACACCATTAATACCACTTACACTTTATGTCACAACTCATACTCCAGTGTTTTCAACACATTCAAAGATCCAACAAAAGACCAAGACATCGTCTTTTCCAGTATTGAAGAAACTAAACTCATGAGTACATCATAGCCATCGGTTCACAATTTTGTCAACGTATCGCTTTGTTGGGGAGGGGGGACGACGGGGGACGGGGGTGGGGGACCCCCAACGAGATGGACAGATGACATAAAAAGAGTGACTACAAATTGGATTCAGATGGCGCAAAATCGGACTAAGTGGAAAAGCATGCGAGAGGCCTATGTTCAGCAGTGGACTTTAGATACTAGTCGATGATGATGATGATGAACGCTTCCAAAATCTCCAACAATAAGATATGTTTATATCTGTTTTAACATACAGTTGATTCACTGGTTCATTCCCACAAATATGTTAATATAAGAGACACTCAAGTAGAAATAGCAAGACTCATTACTCCAGCTCAGATACTTGTAATATAAAATGGTTTCAAAGAAGAGATAGAAAAACCACTATTTCAGGAAGAATTTTAACATGTCTGATTCCTTTAGTTTACAATAGAATTTTAATATAATTTATAAACATTAAGAATAGTTAAAACTTGTAATAAATGAATTACGCCCTAAGGTCTTATGTCTTCAAGAAACTCATTTTAAACAAGCCAATATACACCTTCGAAATTTTTAATCTTTTCCAAAAAACAAAATAATACAACAAGCCAATAACGGAGTAGATATCTTTGTAAGAAGAGAAGTTAAGCCAATTGCAATAAATACTAATCTCGAAGATGTATAACTGCTAGGATCCACTGCCTGTTAAACATATCCTGCTTGATTGTCCTCAATTCATGCACGAAAAAAGATCTCACGGAATCACATATGAGGATCTCAAAACAGTTCTCAATAAAAAATCTCAACAGGGTTAACGTATTTATAAGACATTAATTTATACCATTGAATTTAATACAATATTTCTTGTTTGTTATATCCACTAATAACTCTACGCAGTTGATGAGGTTTTGTGTTTGAATAATAAAAAAATATATCATGGTGATTTAACCTTGAAATATATTGGGATTTATTTTAAAAATACTAATTCCTAAATTTAAAAGCTCCTAATAAGGACAAAAGTCAATTTAATTTTAAATATACATATCCTATGATTGAAAGATGGCAGTTACAGTAGAGATACTACCTTTTTGCAAAAATATTAACCGCAGATAAAATCTTATCTGTCCAATAGTAATATTTATCCTAACCGTAATTAATACAATATATAAAATATTTAAAAAGAAAACGAGGAAAATCCGTGAAATCAACTTTTAAGATAATCAATGTGAATTTCAAAGCACAAGCACTATGGATCATATCTTTATTGAGAGAAACTAATGGAATAATAAACCTAGAACAAAGTTGAACAATTTATGTAGGTATATTTTATCATTATGGAAAAAGTGTTTGACAATATCCTCTGGGAAGAAGTCGTTGTTTTTTCCCTGATTTGAGAGGTAGAGGTTTTTTATTTTTTTCTTTTGGCTGGTCGAATCCACTACAAATAACTACTATATTAATTTGGGCTTTGATAAACAAGATAAAAGAATTACATTTTAAAAATGAAGTGTGCTTATTATTCATTTTACTAAAACATGGCTTTACCAAGAGCCTTTACCATTTTTTTTATTACTTAAGTAATTTATTTAACACGTTCGCGGACACTATGACATAACCAAGGGTTCGTAGAAACGCACATCTGTTAAGAACGTCATTTTATCGAAAATAAAATTAAAAATAAGTAGCATGATTTATTATGAAAAAAACATATATTTTTGACAAAAAAATGGGAAGCGGCAAATACCGTCTTGTCCCTAGCAATGTCTATTTTCGTGAGCTGGATACAAGACGGCGTTTCCCGTCACACAAAAAATGGGAGGGGATGGGACGAATTGATTAAAAACAACAATTTTATTGTCTATGATAATCTTCGAAGCAAGGTTCTACACAAAGAGCTGGCCTGCTGGGGCACGTCTTACAAAGGTGCTTGGTCTCCTTTCGTATAGGTCTTCATGTACAATGTTTGCATCTCAAATGGTAGGATTTATTTGGATCTTTTGGGTTTGGTATTTTATCGAGAAAGTGTATGCCAGAATCAATGTTCCTTTTTGCTATTTGCTATGCTATGGTTGCTTGCATCTTTATCAATTCCTAAATATTCTTTTACAATTTCTTCGCGAAACTGAAGGAACGATAACTGTGTGCCCAATGTTCTTTTTATGTAAAATGCATTCGAAAGAGAAATGTCTCGTAGATGGAACATTACTTTTTTTATACCATCTAATACTTTTTCTCGGAGATGAATACTAACTAATCATTCGGTCATTACGGCCAATGCCAGACATAAACTTGTTGTAATTAGCTACTTCCTCAGGTTTTACCTTTTCAACGTCATACCTGTTTTTAGCGATAATTAATTTGGGATGATATTTCGTGGTAATGCAAATAACATCCCATTTATCACTCCATTTTAAAACGTATACTTGACCACATTGGCTCCAGCGGTGATCATCTTTCTTCAACTTGGCTTTTACGATTGCGGCAAGATTTCTTTTACGATCTTTTCGTAAGGTACCAGTTGTATGGGTTTTTCGACAAAGAAGAATCTTAGAAATAGAGAGGCTATTATAAAAGTTGTCCAGGAAGATATGATGTCCACGATCTAGGTATGACTATGCCAGAGAGAGAACTAGTTGCTCAAGTTTTGGTACACCAGTCGCTTTGCTTGTTTTTCCAGAATATATTTTCAAATTTAGCACGTAACCATCGCTGGTACAAACAGAGTAGAACTTTATTCCGTACTTGGCGCTTAAGTATTTTTTTATTTTTTTGTATAGTTTTTGCCTTATAAAATCCAAATATATAAAATTAAGGACTTAGTGACACTTACCAAACACATAAAACTGCTTTGCACTAATTTAAACAGAGTGTATAACTTTTACAGCATAACAATGTAGGAAGATATTATTCCCGTGCATTCACCAAAACACAAGCGAGGTCAACTGCATGGCGAAACGTATGCAGAGACATTTTACGAAATATTTTTATGTGTGCTGGTTCATCAATCGTGTTCGTACGGGGAAACCAATATACGCACGACGAAAAATCCCGCTTTGAGTATTATACCGAGCTGTTTATTTAGACGGCATATCGCGTCTTGTCCCTGTGTGCATGACGGGATATACCGTCTTGTCTGCGAACGTGTTAATTTCTCTACTAACACTCGATGGTTGGCACTTTGATCGAAAACAAGACCTTCAACACGCAAAGGTTAAAAATGATCTTATGTACTTGATAAAACTTTGGTTCTAATACGCAAATACTTGGCCTGTTGGACAAAAACGAGAACAATTCTCAATCTCAAGCACTTTATTTATTTAATGTCGGTGTTAATACGCGAATATTTGGTCCTTTGTCTAGAAACGAGACCATCATCATTTACTCAAGTTTAAATGCGTTTGGCCGAATAACGAGAACCATCAACATTCACTGTAATATGCGATCTCAAGCACTTTACATAATTTACATATTGCCGATAGCAATACACGGTAGTTGGACCTTTAACAGGAAACGAGACTTAACTACACTCAAGTTTAACTGCGATCTGAAGAACTTTATATAACTTCGGTACTAATATGGGAATATTTGCCCCTTTGACTAAAATCGAGACCATAATCACTCACTCAATTTTAAATGCGATCTGATCTGAATTCGCACAAGGAAATTCTCAAATTATAAATTTGTCTGGCAGATGAGAGCTGATTTCTTACAGAACAAAGTGACGCTGTTAAAAGTTACGCAAGTTACGAACTGTTGAAGCGTTCTTCAGTACCTCCAAAAATTAATATAAAAGTTAAATTGACCAAGAATCTTTTATATATAAAAAAAGATCAAGCAGGAGTGATTCCTTACTTTTTATCACATTGATGGATAAGCTAGCCAAAATCTGGAAAAGAAAACTAAAGATGTACCGATGGAGGTTTTAACTCTGAATTTATCTTAAAATTAATATACAGATATGATATTATATTCGTAGAAAACAGCAAAAATTAACTTATAGGATTGCGATTAAAATAAAAAAAAACTTAAATAATGGCAGTAGGTAAACAAAAGGTAGACACACAAAAATATAATAGTAACAGATCAAAAATATTAATTCTATATTTGACCAGCAAGCGACAAACATGTGTTTTAGGCACTAATTTATCGTGATAGTTAAATAGTAATTACTGAAGTAAATTTAAAAGTAGTTAAGTATAAAGCTAAGTGAAAGTGATTTTGTATACTAAATATTGGAATCGTGAATAGATAAAATATACTTTTTTCATCTATTTGAATTCAGATATTTAAGTAAATCACTGCAATTAGTTATAAGTATTATCCAATTTCCATGAACTGGTATCACAGCGAAAGCTGTAAAACAGCACCGGTTTTAGTCGGATTTTAAATCTATTTAAAATATGTCATCTTCCAGTCAGCTACCACAAAATGCATTATACTCAAAAGCAGTTAGTCAACAACTTAGTATATTAATCACAAACAGAGATCAAGCTATTCTATTTAACACTTTAGAGAATTGTACAATTAATGAATATTTTGAAGGATTGAGTCAGCATATAGAACCAAAAAATATAATTTTTTCATCCCGTATATCAAACGCTAAAATATGCATATATCTATCATCTAAAAACCTAGTAGATAAACACATCGCAGAAACAAAGAAGATAATAGTAAATGGAAATATACTAGAAGCGAGAAGATTAATAACTCCATCAGTCCGCTTAATTCTGTCCAATGCATATCCAAGCATACCTTCTAACTTAATAATGGATGAATTAATAAAACTAGGTTTAAATCGTCTCTCGGATATATTATACCTACGGATAGGAGCAACCAATCCTGCCTTCAGTTATATTCTAAGCTTCCGAAGACAAATGTTCGTTTCACCTTTTCCAGACAACTTTGTATTACCTGAATCTTTTATCATCGAGTTGGAACAAACATCATACCGCATATTTATAGCCCAAAACGAAACATGTTTCAAATGCAAATTAACTGGACCCCAGGCAGCTAATTGTCCAAATATTTCCAGTTCTAACCATCCTCATAATGATAGTGCAATGCAAATAGAAATGAAACAAAATTCATCAATAAAGTATACTTAATAAGGTAATCTACAAAATACTCCCACAATCTCAAATACCACTCCCTCCACACTTACTACGTCTTCTTAAACCACATTAAAAACAGTAACAATCAGAAATTTATTAATAAACCAAACCCAATAATATTCACTACAAAATACATCTATACATTGGACCTCTTCTTCAGTTAACACTACAATCGCAACACTTACATCGTCTGAGTCATCCTCTAGTACTCAAAAACATAAATCAACCTCACCTGTAACACGTCAACACTTACCTCCAAATAAAAATAGACATATGAATTCTCACGAACCCCAGAAAACTTCGAACAAAGCAACCGGAAAAAGATGCAATCAACGCAAGCCGCCGAAGAAAACTTTAAAAAACCTTAGCTTCAATTAAAGAAAAAAACCAAAACTGATGACAAAAACTTAAGAGATGAGATACCAAATCTCCAAACATTACTAGAACCAGTTAGAGAATATGTAGAAAGGGAAAACAATTATTAAGCTTCAATCAAGTAGTGAATCTATTCGAAAATATAAGTGGACCAAAAGACATAATCAGCATAACAAAATTGTACTCAGAAGACTCTCATACCCTCTCAAAACCAAAAGCACCACATTATATGTAATATGTATATCCCACCAAATTAAACTACATCCCAAGAAGATTTAACAGCTATTTTAGAACAAATAAAGCCATGGTGTTCCATAAAACTCAACCCGAAAGGACGAATTATAGAAGATATTATAACATCGCAAAATCTGAATCTACTTAACGACGGATGACCAACCAGATTCAACATACAAAATGACACATCATTGACAATTAATATTTCTCTCTGTGACCTAGTTCTGTCCACTACGTTAACATGGGACGTTCTACCCTACTTATATGGTATTGACCAGTACCCCATTATAATTTCTTTAACGCATCAGGAAACCACAAATATCGAACCGCCTATCTCAAAGTAGAATATTAAAAATGCTGATTGGACTAACTTTACCAAACAGATCGAACAGGACATTAATCAAACCAACTTCACATCATCAAACGATATTGACAAGTTTTTAAGTACATTTTTACAAACCTCACAGCAGTCATAGAGATGTATGTAAGAAAAACAACAATTTTAAAGAAACATAAACCTCTTCCGTGGTGTACACCTGAATAACATAACGGACCACAAAAAACGAAGAGCTGAGGCAAGATACATTATAAAAAAGAAGAAAATCCAGAAGAAAAAGAATCCTGGAAAAAATTCATCTCATCTATAAATACCTCTTCAAGCAGTTTGGAGAAACTTAAGGAAAATCTCTGGCAAAAGCCAACCGTATGAGATTCGTTTTCTATTTAATTTTTAATTAGTGATTAAATTCCAGTGATGGAAATTACACTGATAATTTTAAAATACATAGAAACAACGTAGAAAAAAACATATTGGGATTCGACGGACATGAGATTCACAACCTTAATGTTCCTTTTTCTTTCATAGAACTTGCTGAATCCTTAAACTCTTTCAAAGATTCAAGCATTTTTACTACATCTACCAGACAATGGGAAAAATTTATTACTAGACCTTTATAATGTTATCTGGAGTAACCAGGTGTTCCCAAAAACTTGTTCCGAAGCAATAATAGCACTTCTTAAACCTTAGAAATCCGGACATCACCTTAGTCATATCGACCAATATCTTTAACCGATATTATGTGTAAGAGATATTATTTGTTAAAAAAAAATAGTAAATAAAAGACTGATATAGTATTTAGAACAACAAAAACTCCTTATTCTACAACAAAGCGGATTTAGGCAAAATCGATCCACTATAGACAACCTAATAGACTTAGAGTCAGGAATACATAAAGCATTTGTAAATAAGCAAGATTGTGTCGCAGTCTTTTTTGATATTAATAAAGCTTATGATACTGTCTGGCGATTCAATATCATATTAAAATTGCATAATTGGAATATCAGAGGCAATATGTTAAAAATTTTCTTTAATCTCGCAGCTTCATAGTTCGATAAGATAACGTTAACTCAGATAAAAAAGTTCAAGAGAATGGAGTACCATAAGGATCAGTTATAAGCTTAACCCTCTTTCTAATAGCCATAAACGACATACTTCAACAATGCTCACCGATTGCTAAAGGAAGATTATACACTGATGACTTAGTTTTACTTGCCAAAGGAAAAAACTCTACATCTATTAAAAAACAGTTACAACAAACAATCAACCAGTAAGAATCATGGTCTAGGACTATCGGATTACAAATTTTCACCGACAAAAACTAAATGTATTTTATTCACACTAAAACATAACACTCTAACTCCACACCTGAAGCTATATAATTAAACCCTCAGTTTCACAAATAATATCAGCTTTTTAGGTTTGCTTTTCGACCAAAATATCTCTCCTGGAAAAAACCTACATAAGAACTTGAAAAATCGTGCCAAGCAGGATTAAAACTATTTCCAGCAAAAAGTGGGGAGCAGATCAAAACACAATATTACATGTATATGAATCTTTAGTTAGATCCAAACTCGACTATCGTGCGATAGTTTATTCATCAAACAGAGTATCAGTATTTAAAACCTTAAAAACTGTTTAAAACACGAATAGCTACTTGCTATGCTATGCTATGCTATGCTTCTAAAATAGCTAGTAATAAAGAACACCCTACTTATACCAATACATTCACAGATCGATTTCAAGACAATTTCTTTACAACAAGACTAGATCCACCACTTTACATCTTGAATTTCCTGAAATTCTCCCAACAAATTTTCTTCATTCTCCACCTTGGTTAGTACCAATTCCCAAGATTAATACTAACCTTAGTATATATAAAAAAAGTGAGACTATAACAGACCTGATCAAATAATCATTCTTAATAGAAATGGAAACTTATAAAAATCACTATAAGATATACACTGATGCATTCAAATCTTCAGACGGTGTTGGTGCAGCCATCCTCACAACCAATGTTTGTTTCATCACATTCAGGTATACAAGGAAATGAAGAAGCAGATGAACTAGCCCGCTTAGCATCCTTCAGCCAGGACTACATTCTTATTAATGAGGTTTTTTTAGATGACTTCAAGTCAGAAATAAAATATAAAGTGTTAAGTGCGTGGCAAAATAAGTAGAGTGCATTACACAATAAACTTAAGGAAATCAAATAATTAGCTAAACAGTGGCTGTAACCCACAGCTAATAGACAGGACCAAGTGAGAATAACACGTTTGCGACTAGGACACAATAACTTTGCACATAAACACCTCTTTACGCGAACTGTGCCACCAATGTGTGAAAATTGTCAAGTAACACTTTTCGTGAAGCTCCTATAAGACCTATACTAACTCAGTGCAAAACATATAAAGTAGCAAGAAAGAAGCACACTTTTCCAAATAATATAAAGGAAGCCTTAGGAAAAAACATGAACATTAAAAACACAATAAGTTATCTTAAAGACTCAGGACTGTAACAATTATTGTAATTTTTTCTAACTTTACCTGTGTTATATTATTTTTCAGGTCGCTAATAACCCGTGTGGTTACAGTGTAAATAAATAAAAAAAAATGTTAATTACACCAAAATTTTAAAATGCGCTGGAAAGATATTAGATGTGCTTGTAAACATTTAACCAAAAAACAATAATTGCATTGAAAGTGCAAACATACTATACCACGAATACGAGTAATCAAATAAGTGTATATACCAAATAATCAACGTGATGTTAAATTAAACTTTCACTCTAGCTCTGATCAGCGTAAGTGTAATAAAATCTGTAGTAAACAAATAGATTTGGTATTATTGCAGAAAATTGTAAACAGTAAGTTAAAAAAAAATTAAACTTTCACGTTAGAGTAAAATCACAAAATTAATTTAAAGCGACAGTTTAAGATGTAATAACATTGGAAATAAGAGGAAGCTTAGAAGTCACCATTTATAGATAATATTATTTTTATATTATTATTAGAAGAAGAGGAACCCTTACAAAATATATTACATAGAAAATATTCTAAAATATATTAGATAGACATAGAAATCCGAACACACCTTATAAATTATTATGTTTTGAAAATATTTTGTACAATTTTACAACGTAGCAAAGGAAACATATCAAAATTTGAAACATTTTCAAAAATATTAGTGGCTTAAAAATTGCAACTAAGAATGTAAAAACGGTATCGATGTTGTACACAAAGACAAAGGATACTTTGGAGATACAAAGGAGAATCTCGCAATTTTCACAGTGCAGTGATCTCACATCGCAGTGACATAAAAACCAAAAAAATAAATGAATGTGCGCTGACAGAACATACATTAACGTTAAAACATGTATTTAATTCAAGGATTCCTGTATTTTGACAAAATAAAAAAAAAAAAACATTCAAAACGTTTTGTTTCTATAAAATTCAATACATCTTGTATAAATAAAAAGTCTGACATAGATAAACTGAGCAACATTTATTGTTATTTGCTGACAAAACATCAAAAATAAAATAAAGATTTACTTTTACATATACACACCATAATATACATGCATGCAAAACATGTTGCATACCATCAAGACATGTTTAATATACTACTTTCGTTAATAAAACATAAAGAACATCTAATTACATTTTAATCATACTATTTTTGTTTTTTCTTTCTGTTCTCTATGGATCAGTTAAAACACACCATTAAAAGATGTCACAAACGAAGTTTTACTATCATTAACTAAATTTTAAAATATATTTTGTTCATTATTTTATTATGTTAATATTTTATATGTGTGTTATTAATGTTGAGTGTCATAGCTTTATATAAATAATCTCAACGACTAGTAAGTTGCACTGACAATTTGTGATATATTGTAAATATTTACACATTCTTTTAATTACAGTGCCTTGAAATGGAATATAACAATTCCGAAAGCTAGACCAAAAGTCAACAGAGTGTTTCTGTAACATCCCGGCCAAACTTTCTGACTGCAGCCCTAATAAACTGTGTTGTTTGTATATATATATATATATATATATATATATATATATATATATATATATATATATATATATATATATATAGTAAACTCTTAAATATTGGGGAAATCTGCAAGAAAGACTCTAATGTGTATCAATTGTTTCGCCGAACGTTTTCGCCAAAGAGAATTAATTTGGCTTCTTCAGGGCTGAAAGAGAATAAATTATAATTAGCTACCATATATTATCTATTAAAACATTATTGATCTTACCGTAACTTAGAATTGTAGAGTTAGAATATTAAAAAACTTAGCTAGTAACATAGTGGTGTTTTTTGTTACTATGTGCAAAAAAAGTTTTTTGTAAGGTTTGAAATGTATGGTAGCTTTGAACTTGACACGTAAAGGCTTACCCAAGGTTAATCGAAAAACCCAATGTAACTACATTTAAAAGGAGGTAATTCTTTGAATTGTCGGCAATAACTAAATTTTTGATTTTTAGATAGTTTAAAAGTGAGGTTCTGTTTTAGCCAGAACGCAAGCGCTGATAACTTCATTGTTCTTATAAATCTTTATGTCGTTAAGGTTCATTGGTAAAAAACGAATGAATTTAAAACCCAGTATAGGGAAATATTATTTTGATTTACTTTATTTAATTATATTATATTGTTCATGTATTATTGCATTTTATTGAGATGTATCTAAGAAAAGCAAGGGAATGTTATATATTTTTTTGTGTTAATGAAAATTAATTATAAAGGTATGTTAGTTGTTAATGGATATATCAGTCGAGTTAGTTATCTGTGATATAGTATTGTTCTTGGTATCTGATTTAAGTAACAAGTGGTATATATCGCTTAGATTCTTGATGTCACTCTTAACATTAATGGAGAAATCGTTAAGGAAAATATAAGACATTTCAATGAACTCTCTTTTAGATTTATTGTTCTCACGGTGGAGAATTGTGGTGTTAGTATAGTCCATGAGATGACCAGTGGAATGGACATGTTTGGCTAATGCACAACGGTCAGGGTGAAGTCGAGAATCACTTTTGTGTAGTGTAATACGTGATTTCAATAATTGAGATGTTTGACCGATGTAGGAATTGTTGCAGGAGAGACATGGAATGTTGTAGACAATATTACTAAGCCTATCTATGGGAGTCTTATCTTTTATCTTAGAATAAAGATTATTAATTGTTAGGGCTGATCTACAAGCCACATTAAGTTTAATGTTGTTATTATTATTGCCAAAGCTATTTTCAACACTTTTCAGAATCCTTGTTAACCCCGGAGTGATATCTCTAAAATATGGTAGTGAAAAAAAATTGTTTATAGGAGTATTCGAGACTGGGTTCCCACTTAAGACATCAGGATCAGCATTGTTAGTCGCGAAGGAAGGTGTAATATCTTCGTCATGGATAGTATTAAACAAAATCTTATTAACTAATGGTGTTGGATAAGCGTTTGAAATAAAAAGTTTCTGTAGGATTTGTAGGTTTTTTGTATGAAATGAAGGATCTGATAGTTTTGTTACTCTATTTTTTATCTGTTTGATTAAGTTGACTTTGGTAGAATTGTTATGGTATGAGTTGTAGTTAAGGTATCTACCAGAATGGGTCGGTTTTTGATACCAATCTATTTTGATGTTGTTGGTTTCCCTGATCATCCTTATGTCGAGAAAGGGGACGGACCAATTACCATCTTCCCTCTCTATAGTGAACTGGATGTAGGGGTCATAACCATTAAAAGTATCTAATAGTTCATCTACCTTGTCATTGGGTATAGCCAAAATGATATCATCAACATATTTTTTAATAAATGGAATATTAAAGGATAGTAAAGGAATGACTGAGTCTAATACATAATCCATAACGTAAGTTGCAATGATAGGAGAAATCTTAGCTCCCATAGGGGTACCGAAAGTTTGTTGATAGAATTTATCATTAAATGAGAAGTAAGTGTTGTTAAATAGAAATTCGACGATGCTGATGAATCTGTCGTAAGACATGGAACAACAACCTCTAATACGGTCCCAGTTGATGTTTGACATCAATAGAGATTTCTCCTATCATTGCAACTTACGTTATGGATTATGTATTAGACTCAGTCATTCCTTTACTATCCTTTAATATTCCATTTAATAAAAAATATGTTGATGATATCATTTTGGCTATACCCAATGACAAGGTAGATGAACTATTAGATACTTTTAATGGTTATGACCCCTACATCCAGTTCACTATAGAGAAGGAAGATGGTAATTGGTCCGTCTCCTTTCTCGACATAATCATGATCAGGGAAACCAACAACATCAAAATAGATTGGTATCAAAAACCGACCCATTCTGGTAGATACCTTAACTACAACTCATACCATAACAATTCTACCAAAGTCAACTTAATCAAACAGATAAAAAATAGAGTAACAAAACTATCAGATCCTTCATTTCATACAAAAAACCTACAAATCCTACAGAAACTTTTTATTTCAAACGCTTATCCAACACCATTAGTTAATAAGATTTTGTTTAATACTATCCATGACGAAGATATTACACCTTCCTTCGCGACTAACAATGCTGATCCTGATGTCTTAAGTGGGAACCCAGTCTCGAATACTCCTATAAACAAATTTTTTTCACTACCATATTTTAGAGATATCACTTCGGGGTTAACAAGGATTCTGAAAAGTGTTGAAAATAGCTTTGGCAATAATAATAACAACATTAAACTTAATGTGGCTTGTAGATCAGCCCTAACAATTATTAATCTTTATTCTAAGATAAAAGATAAGACTCCCATAGATAGGCTTAGTAATATTGTCTACAACATTCCATGTCTCTCCTGCAACAATTCCTACATCGGTCAAACATCTCAATTATTGAAATCACGTATTACACTACACAAAAGTGATTCTCGACTTCACCCTGACCGTTGTGCATTAGCCAAACATGTCCATTCCACTGGTCATCTCATGGACTATACTAACACCACAATTCTCCACCGTGAGAACAATAAATCTAAAAGAGAGTTCATTGAAATGTCTTATATTTTCCTTAACGATTTCTCCATTAATGTTAAGAGTGACATCAAGAATCTAAGCGATATATACCACTTGTTACTTAAATCAGATACCAAGAACAATATTATATCACAGATAACTAACTCGACTGATATATCCATTAACAACTAACATACCTTTATAATTAATTTTCATTAACACAAAAAAATATATAACATTCCCTTGCTTTTCTTAGATACATCTCAATAAAATGCAATAATACATGAACAATATAATATAATTAAATAAAGTAAATCAAAATAATATTTCCCTATACTGGGTTTTAAATTCATTCGTTTTTTACCAATGAACCTTAACGACATAAAGATTCATAAGAACAATGAAGTTGTCAGCGCTTGCGTTCTGGCTAAAACAGAACCTCACTTTTAAACTATCTAAAAATCAAAAATTTAGTTATTGCCGACAATTCATAGAATTACCTCCTTTTAAATGTAGTTACATTGGGTTTTTCGATTAACCTTGGGTAAGCCTTTACGTGTCAAGTTCAAAGCTACCATACATTTCAAACCTTACAAAAAACTTTTTTTGCACATAGTAACAAAAAACACCACTATGTTACTAGCTAAGTTTTTTAATATTCTAACTCTACAATTCTAAGTTACGGTAAGATCAATAATGTTTTAATAGATAATATATGGTAGCTAATTATAATTTATTCTCTTTCAGCCCTGAAGAAGCCAAATTAATTCTCTTTGGCGAAAACGTTCGGCGAAACAATTGATACACATTAGAGTCTTTCTTGCAGATTTCCCCAATAATTATGAGTTTACTATTTAACTAATCTGCAAAGATTAAATTTCTTTCTTTTCTATATATAATATATATATATATATATATATATATATATATATATATATATATATATATATATATATATATATATAGTTATTAATTATAATCTTAGATAACGTAAACAAAGTTGTTTGAGCCATTTACATATCAATACATCAATTACCTATATAATTTTTTTTAGGTTTTTACACTGAGTCAACCCTTTAGGAACTTTTTAGTGTATGTACCCTTTAGCTTATTTTTATTGACCCTAAAAAGTATTACTTAACTCTTTTCCAAAGACAAAGATATCTTTTTTATTGCAAATGTAATCAAAACCTTTAGTCCTATACAAACAACTCAATTTAAACAAAATAGAAATCACGTTTCTCCGTCGTCAATTCAGAATATAAAAAGGGTGGAATAATAATAATGGTCTTTATATTTCGACTGAAATACAAAATTACGTTTTTCGGTTTAAAGTTTGGATTCAATATAAATGTAATTATAAATTTTGGATAATATTTTTTTAAGTGCCTCGACAACTAAGGCCATTGGCACGGTCAGTTGATGTATTCCTAGATATTACACAATGAGTAATAAATTTTATTAAAATGAATATTGTCTTTGAGGAACTGTAGTACTTTGGTGGATTCACTTGAATAGTGTAGATTATCTGCAAAGTATGTCTTCAAGTCGTTTTTCAGGGCGTGGCTAGTGTACTGTTTTCATTCTGTTAATATATGGTTTACGGATAAATTAAATCATTAGAAAATGTGACCTAAATTAAAATTTTTATTTATTTTTAATAATTTTTTATAAAATTTGTTTATTACGTCTCTTCTTGTTTTGTCAGTTGACTCGAGAAAGTATAGTGACACCAAGTCCTGATGTCTCAGATCGTGTTCTCCATTTCTTTTTCTTCTTCACTGAAGGTTAAGCTTCGTATAGACCACATACCGAATAATCCTTCTGACTTGACTCATGCAGCATGTAGGGGATTTTTTATCGCGGTAATTTAGCTTAGATGAAATCCCAAACATTGCTTTAAAAGCAACCATCAAAGAATCACCGTTTACAATACATGCATCCAGAAAGGTACTTTGCCGCACATATACAAGCAATAAAGATTGGTGCTTCTCCAAAAAAAGAAAGAAACCACCAGAGGACCTATCATCTTATCATCCGTTATGTGTGCTAGATACAGCTGGCAAGATATTAGAATAAATAATCCTTCAAAAAATCGAAGCAGCAGTTATACCGGTGCTCAACACAAATCGGTATGGTTTTAAAAAGGATACTAAACACCAGATGCGATTGGTCTTGTTGATAGACAGCAAAAGAGGTAATCACATGGAACAGTTGGAAGCTGGAAGTTGGAAAAATGCTTTGAATTTAGACAAGAAATGTCTAAAATTTTTTGCAAATTATTGGCGAAAACAATTGTGGACAACAATTATTGTTTTCGATAATTGTATCCGAAACTAAATCACTTTACAACATCATCTTACAACATTATCTTAGAACATCATCTTAATCCATCATCGTACAATTTTTGGATACAATTACTAGAAACAATTGTTCGCCACAATTGTTTGCAACATTCTTTGTCAGTATTTTGCCAACCATTTTTTTCATTTAAAGGCAACAATTTTTGGACACATTTTTTGGCACATTCGTTAGAAACATTCAGATGCAACATTTGTTGACAACTTTTGCCGGTAACATTTTTTAGCAACATATTAGAGCAACATTTTGTTGGCAACACTACTCTACATCATTTTACATTATTTTACAAAATCATTTTACGTTACAAAAATGGTTGCGTTTCGATTTAATTTGAGTCTCTTACCACTCCCTCACACGTGTTTCTGGATCTACCCGTCATCAGAGAGAGTTTGTAAGAAAACTCAAACCAAATCAAAACGCACCGACTACTCTGGCAATTATAGAAAAAAATAATTACCAGAGTATGCTACTAGAGACGTCTAGTGATGAAAGATGACGTTAAATGTGTCGATAGCAATTAAAGTAAATTGTATACTCACGCTTAGTCAAGCCATTAAGAGCGATGCTGGCAATACTTATATTCCACTATGCATCAACAATTTACCCATATAAATTACCATCTTTATTGTACTCATTGCGTCGGGTAAGGACGATAACTATACGAAAATGGTTGTGTTTCGATTTAATTTGAGTCTATTACCACTCCCTAACACGTGTTTCTGGATCTACCCGCCATCAGAGAGAGTTTGTAAGAAAACTCAAATCAAATCAAAACGCACCGCCTACTCTTTCAATTATAGAAAAAAAAATACCAGAGTATGCTAATAGAGACATCTAGTAATGAAAGATGAAGTTAAATGTGTCGATAGCAATTAAAGTAAATTGTATACTCACGCTTAATCAAGCCATTAAGAGCGATGCTGGCAATACTTATATTCCACTATGCATCAACAATTTACCCATATAAATTACCATCTTTATTGTACTCATTGCGTCGAGTAAGGACGATAACTATACGAAAATGGTTGTGTTTCGATTTAATTTGAGTCTCTTACCACTCCCTAACACGTGTTTCTGGATCTACCGGCCATCAGAGAGAGTTTGTAAGAAAACTCAAATCAAATCAAAACGCACCGACTACTCTTTCAATTATAGAAAAAAAAATACCAGAGTATGCTAATAGAGACATCTAGTGATGAAAGATGAAGTTAAATGTGTCGATAGCAATTAAAGTAAATTGTATACTCACGCTTAATCAAGCCATTAAGAGCGATGCTGGGAATATTTATATTCCACTATGCATTAACAATTTACCCATATAAATTACCATCTTTCTTGTTCTCATTGCGTCGAGTAAGGACGATAACTATACGAAAATGGTTGCGTTTCGATTTAATTTGAGTCTCTTACCACTCCCTAACACGTGTTTCTGGATCTACCCGCCATCAGAGAGAGTTTGTAAGAAAACTCAAACCAAATCGAAACGCACCGACTACTTTGGCAATTATAGAAAAAAATAATTACCAGAGTATGCTACTAAAGACATGTAGTGATGAAAGATAAAGTTAAATGTGTAGATAGCGTATAGTTATTGTCCTTACTATATGGGTAAATTGTTGATCCATAGTGAAATATAAATATTCCCAGCATCGCTCTTAATGGCTTGATTAAGCGTGAGTATCCAATTTACTTTAATTGCTATCGACATATTTAACTTCATTTTACATTATTTTAAAACATCATTTCCACTTTACAAAATCATTTTGTTGTCAAAAAATGTAGCGCACAAATGTTGCACACAAATTGGCAACTTTTCTTTTCTTTTTAGATATATAAGTCTAATGTTTTAAAAAAATAGTTTAACTTTCCGAAGGCTGCTCAAATCAGTCATACGGCGGAAAAGCTCAACGGGTTAATTATTTCTTCCTATATAAATCTTATAATCTACGTATTTATAGGCCATTAACTGATTTATGGACATTTTACTTACGCATATATTTTTACTAACTACAAAATTTGTCATCATCTAGGTTTTAGACCTATTGGGTATCATTAATGAATTGAAGTTCTATAAATAAGCCAATTAGCTGCAATACAGCCGATTTCTAACAGCCATTTTCTAAAAAAAAATTTTTTCTTGAAGTGTGCTCTCTTCAATGAAGTTTGGTTAATAGAATTGCAAACTCGTTGCTATATTCAGCTGCTCTTATTAAATGTTTAAAATTTGACACTGGGTTTTTTAAAAGGCTTTTGCCCTCCTAGTTATCCCTTTCCCTTTTGACTTTTTTAAACTATTAGTTAAGTATATTGGTGTTTTTATTATTATTTCTCAGTATGTGGCACATGTATTATGTTTTTCTAACTTTCACTAAGTTGAAAAGTTCTCGTTCCTTGTCTATTTATTCTATGCAGCAGTTCTTCATCTAGTTTCGAGTTTAGAGTTTTATTTATTTGAGAATCACATAGGAGGACTCCTATAAAGACTGTCTTTGGATCTTTTCGAAAGATTTTCTGGCCTTTTTTATTCTCGATATTTATACACCAGAATTTGGAATATAGAAATAGGCAGCGAAATAACACAAGGAGATTTGATGAGCCCCATGCTCTTTAATTTAATCATGGATGCAATCATCAAAAGTGTTAACAAAGAAAGATGATACAGATAGGAAAACAAAAAAATAAAAATTCTTTGTTGCGCAGAAGACGCAGTATTGATAGCCCAAGATGAAAATAGTCTGCAAAGACTGGTCCACAGATTAAACATAAGAGAAAAATAATTTAATATTACAATCTCATCTCAGAATACTAAAACAATAGTAGTCAGCAAAGAACCAATCAAGAAGTGAGAGTCAAGTACAAAAGGCAAATAGACTGGCATGCCTTAATAACACTATGTGGAAAAACAGACACATTAGCACTGAGATGAAGTCAAGAATTTATAAAGCTAGTGTAGAACCAATAATGTCATGTGCCTCAGAAACAAGACACAGTCACAATGCAAAAGCTACTGGAAACGGCAGAGATGAGAGTAATGAGAAGAATAACAGGAAATATGTTGATAGCTCGAAAGAGAAGTGAAAACATTAGAAGAAAATGTAACGTACAGTGTATAAATGAATGGACCCAAAATAGAAAAAAAGAGTGTAGTAATCACATGAGCAGGTCAAAATAGCAAGAGATAAGTCACCAATAAGCAGAAGAAGTATCGGACGATCACGCAACAGATTTAGTGACAACGTTCTATAGAGGTATCAATCCTCCAATTAATAAGCAGAATTGCTTATAAAGATGCAGAAGAAAAAGAAAAAAAAGAATTTAGACTGCTATCTATCCAACATCCCAGATTCTGGAACTTGTTAACCTGTTTTAAAATGTGCCTGTTTATTTTGCAAGGTTAACATACATTTTGGTTTTTTTGGATTGAACTTTGGTTTTCTTAGTATTAATTGTAATAAAGTAAAAAAAATAAAGCTTTACCCCTACTCTTTAACATTATAATTAATAAATTTTTATTTCTTATCTTCAAATAACTATTATTATTTTTCGTCTAAAAATAGTTGCTGACCTAATTTCTCACAACTAAATGTCCTATTTACTATTTACTTTTTTTTCTATTTTAATTTTCTACTAATTCAATTGAATTCTTCTTACTTTTCGTTTTTATATAAACCTCTTCCCGTTGTACCTATTAATGTATATATATATAATTAAGCTTTTCATGTATGTTGTGTCTGTTGTGAATTTGGATTTCCGCTCCACTATGAATGTCATTTATTTCTTCTTGTATTGTGTAGTAAATGTTCATTTTTAAACTGGTATAAATTTAATAATGGCATGGTTGGTTTATTTACTTTCTTTGGCATGGCTTCATAAATACTACCAGATTATAATCAGAACCAATATCAGCTCCAGGGTACCTTTAATATATTTTACGGCGTTAAGGTTTTCTTTTTTTTTCCATGATAGATATATTGTATTGGGTTTCTTTTTGCTTTTTTTTAATGATAATGCGATGCCTACGTATATATTCACCTTGGGGCAATTTGAAAATTGTGTTTGTTATAACTAAAACTTGAATTTGGCAACATTGAAGAAAACGATCTCCTCTTTTATTCTTAGTACTTAATCCATATTCATATATGGATTCCTGTAAGATATGGTAATTGTTGCTCTGAGACTTCAGGGTCTTAAATATGTATCTGCTTAAAATATCTTCTTAAATATAATTTAAATGTAATTTGTACTGAAACGGCTCTTCTAATTATTCACATTTTGTAAAAATTTAGAAGTTGATTTGAGTGTATTATGCTCACTATTTCAACCGTATTATGCACTGAAATGATTAATTTTCTAGTTCAGAAGTTGAGACTCGTATGTCTGAATTTGTTCCATTTTGGTTAATTATTGAAGCAGTAAATCAGGAAAACAGTTGCTGCTAACACCCCGTCCGACAACGATGCAAATTATTAAAATTATGGAAATTAATGCGGAGTTTCCTCGAGAAAAATGATGACTATGCGTGTTTAGTATGCTGATGAATATGTAATTACTAACAGTGTTCTAGTTTAGTATACAGTCTAGTTTTTCGCAAATATTTTATGCTATCGTTTGGCTCCGTTTTAATGTAAAACAAAGGAAGTGGAATAAATTTTGTAACTTTGGTATTTACATGAAGTTACGATCTCATCTAGCGATATTATACTCCTCATGTATTTAAGTAATTGTGAGAGATAAAGTTCTGATATAAAATAATTTATAAAATGAGATTTATAACTACTAAATAAGATTACTAAAAAATCTTTTTACTAAAAAATTGTTTATTGTGTGCTTCAAACTATTTATAGACCTTTTTTTTTGTTTGGCTTAAGTACCCCGACAACTAAGGCCATTGGCACTGTACGGTTGATGTATTCTTAGAAATGAAACAATAGGTTATATCTGTGATTTGTTGCGAGTGATAATTTTAGGTTGAATTTTGCGTGGGGCTATATCGCAGTTATTCCAACGAACTTATCAAGATTCTATGATTGACTTTTTAACTTTAGCTTTAAGGTTTTTGATTAGTTGGATCGTTTTTTGACTAATTAATAAAGTAATCGCTTCTATAGAGCATAATATGTCGTGTGTACTCTGAACTAGTAGATGATTAGTAAATATTGATTTTAATGAGAGAATGGAGGAAAATGAATCGATGCAAATTGCTACATTATTAAATAAGGTGGAAATGAATTTAAAGGCTTGGAGGATGCTAAACACCTCTCCTGTTTGAACGCTGCATGATGAAGGCAACCAAGCGAAACTAATAAGATCTTCTAAAGTAAAGAACTAAATCAAAAGGTGTTTTTTCTAGTATTTCTAGGAAGGCTTCCTTTATAAAAGTAGGGGGCGTGTCATACTTGTTGTAAATGGCGAGGGAAGTGTTAAATAAATTGGAGGTGTTTATTCCAGAGAGCAGTGACTAATGACAGGTATAAGGAGGGTGAGAAATATGTGTTTTTTAATAGACGGGCGAGTAATTGCGGGAATAGCTCTTTAACTGTGCGAGAGAAGTTGATAATGAGGTAATCAGGTACAGAGATGGTAAGATGGTAAATACGGTTGAAAGTTTTACTTGATGTAGTGGTACCCTATGATAGAAGAAAATGTTTTCTTAGGGATAGAGGAGCTCGTTATTTTCACAGTAAAGACATTTCTGCGTGCTGGAGTAAAGAGCTCCAAAGTATAGACAAAGATTTAGCTTTAGATACATGGGAGTATTCTGAATAGAATCTAAAATTTTAGGTGAGATTTTAAAGCAGATAATATGTAAATAGAGGAGATCTAATCTATTTTGAATCGTATCAGAGCTCTGTACACTGTAAGATATACATTCTCATCAGCACTCCAACAGAAGTTTAAAAGAGTTTTTATTAGGTGCATTTACTTAGGCAAGTAACCTTTGGCAAGATTTATGTGATATTTGCAGTAAAGTCGAATATCAAAGATCATTTCCAGAATTTTACAGGTAGGTGACTTTTCGACTGAATTTAGTAAGTTTACATCCATTTGGTGATAAGGATAAATCTAGGTGTTGAATTTTGTTTTGAAGGAGATCGACTGAATACTGTAAGAGTTGGCAGGAAGTGTTAATGTTTTTCACATGGCAATAAATATGGCTATTGAATAGGATTGGGGAAGTTATTGCTATATCATTTATGGAATTGGAAATAGTTTAATTTTACTGTTTCACCAATAAATTTACTTCTTAAAACGAGCAATATTATACAACTCTTAAATTTTACTTAAAACCACACAATACTTTGTTTCCATCTTTATTACTCTCTTTGGTTTTTATACTTTTTTAACTGCAAATCGTCCTTTCCCAGATCTTTTACTATGTTGAATGTTTTTTTTCTAATTATTGGCACTTCTCTCCTTTATTATTTCACCCCCATTTATTTTACTTTTAATTTACCTAATTTTTTTTAACTTAAGTTTTCCATATTCTTACTTTTTTAACGTTTTCTTATTTTCTTATTTAATAATTTTATTTATTTTATAAAATAATTTTAATAATTTTTAGTGTTAAATAGCGAAAGGAGAATAAAACACATCTTTATTGAACAGAAACCCAGTTCTGTTATACAAAAACATAAAATTGTCTATTCTTGCAGTCACACACAAATTGCTGGATCAGAATTAGGACACTTTATATATTGTTTTATTTATGTGATTTATTTTTGGTGCACATGGCTGATTCGATGGAAACTGGAGTACGATTTGAGTAAGTATTGTAAAACCAATTTTATTTTCACTTATACAACATTATATATAAAGGACAGACGCGGCTTGTAGAATATTTACTAATATATAGTGGGGTTCCGAAACAAGAAAGAGCAAAGGAAGGTGTAGCAATAATGATCAAAACAAAATATAAAGATCAAATTAAAAAGTGCCAGTACATATCTCAGAGAATACTTTTAGTAAAAATTAGGGCGAATAGCAAAATTATTAACATAATAGGGATATATGCACCAGAAGACTGCAAACCTGACAGCGATAAAGAAGAATTCTATGATAAGCTACAAACATTAGTGGAAAGAGAAGCGAAGCAAAATGAATTACTTATATTATTGGGAGATTTCAATGCCAGAATAGAAGACGAAGTGACATCAGGAATAAAACAAAGGTTTAATAAAACAGTTATCAATAAAAACGAAAAGAGAATGGTGGAATTGTGCACATCAAACGAACTAAGGATAACCAACACATTTTTTGATCATAAAATTCAACACAAATACACGTTTGAAAATACAAGAGGACATAGATCAATGATAGATTATGTGGTCACAAACAGAAATATTCACCATAAACAGATAGTGGATGTGAGAAGTTTGACGTCACCCAATGTGGGAAGCGATCACTATTTGGTACTTGGTAAAATTAGATTCAATGAAAGATGGAAAGAGAAGCTTAAATAAACCAATTCAGAGGAAATAATAAAAATAGAAAATTTAAAAGATGACTCCATAAAATCATTATATCAAAAAAGGCTAGAATACAAAATACAAATGGAGAATATCAAAAATGAAAGCAATGTAGAGACTAGCTGGAGAAAACTTAAGAAAAATATTCTGGATGCTGCCCGAGAAGCACTTGGAACGAAAATAAAAACAAAAAGTGGTCAACGAAAACCACATGGTTTATACTAGAGGTTAAACAAAAATGTCACCAAAAAAAGAAAGCTTTCCTAAAATATAAGTTGAATACAAATGAATCGTATGAAGACTATAAAAGAATAAGAACTGAAACTCATCAAATGGTAAGAAAAACAAAAACAGATTATTGAGAAAGATTCACAAAAGGACTAGAGATGGATTTCTATGGACAACAGAAACAAGTATGGCGCTTCATAAGACAACAAAGAAGCGAAATGAAAGAACTAGTTGAAATAGAATACATACAAGAGGATACATGGGTGGCCTTCTTGACAGAAATGTTTAAAAAACAAAACGAAGAACCTTTACCAGAAATGTAAATACAATAACTGAGGAAAAGACCGAAATCTCCCAAAACGATGTAAAAGAAGGAATAAACAAATTAAAAAACAGAGAAAGTCACCAGGAGAAGATCAAATACCAAATGAACTCTGAATAAAATATGGAGGTGATCACCTTGTACAACAACTGCAACTTCTTAATAATAAAATAATCACCACGAACAGAATACCAGATGAATGGAGGAGAGCGATTATGGTGATGTTCTTCAAAAAAGGAGATAAAAAAGACCCCAATAATTATCGAGGAATAAATCTATTAAATACAACGCTTAAATTGACAACAAGAATAATAGCGACAAAAATAAACGAACGAATATCTCTGCAAGAGGAACAGCAAAGATTTCGAACAGGAAGATCATGCATGGATGCAGTTTTTGTAATAAGACAAATAAAATAAAAGTCGCTGGAATACAACAAACCAACATATATGTGTCTGATAGATTTGAAGAAAGCGTTTGATAGAGTGAGAATTCGGGACGCGATACATTTACTATATAAAAAGGGAATATCACTGGATTTAGTAAAAACCATTGAGAATATATATAAAGATAACATAGCTATGGTAAGATGTAAAGGAAAAATATCGCAACCTATCAAATATGAAACTGGCATTAGACAAGGAGATTTGCTGAGCCCATTAATATTTAATCTGATAATGGATGAAATCCTAAAGAAAGTTAAAAAAAGAAAAGGATATAGAATAGGAAAAAAGGAAATAAGGATAATATGCTACGCCGACGACGCCATAATAACAGCCGAATATGAAGATGACCTACAAATATTAATTAAAGAATTCAAAGATACATGGAGATTTCAACAGAGAAAACTAAAGCGATAGTGATATCAGCGGAACCGAGACGATGTAAACTAGTCGTAAATAACAAAATATTAGAACAAGTGATGGAAACTGAATACTTGGGAATAAAACTGTCAAGCTACGGAAAAGTGGAAGAAGAAGTATAAAAACAAGTGAACATGGCAAACAGAGCAACAGGATGTCTTAACAACACAATCTGGAGAAACAAATACCTCACAACGGAAACGAAAACCAGGATATATAAATCAACAATAAGTCCGATAATGACGTACACAGCGGAAACAAGAGCAGATACGGCGAAAACACAAAGACTACTGGAAACAACAAAAATGAAAGTCTTACGAAAAATAACAAACCAAACTCTAAGATATAGAGTAAGAAGTAAGGAAATACGAGCGAGATGTGGTATAGAGGAAATAAACGCGTGGACCAAAAGAAGAAAAGTGGAATGGAATCAACACATCAAAAGAATGACAGAAAATAGAATAGTACGAATACCAAGAGACAAATCGCCAAATGGAAGATCATTGGGACGACCGAGGAAAAAATGGTCAGGTAACGTCAATAATTGAGTCTAAAACGGGCATTTTGTCTATTTATAAAGAAGGAAGAAGAAGCAGAAAAACAATATATATGTATTTGTTTAGCTGATAGTTTTATTTATATGTTAGGGTAGGTATTTTCCAAAACGAATGTTAAAAGGCTGGTTAAAAGACAGTTAAAAAAACCGGTGTTTTTTTTGTGTTACAAATATGTACCACTAGGTTATTATGAAGTCAAAAAAATGTTTACAGTATAGATTAATATTTTTATTTGTCATTAGGTATATATGGTTAAAACAGATATGAAAAAGAAAATTATAGTTCCTTATTGACAATTTTGATCTAATTTTTTGTTTTAATTTTAAAAGGAATTAAGCTCTTCAGGAAGCGATAGAAATGGCATACGTTAATTATGCAGAGGAGATATTCATAGCCACCAAAAAGTCATATTTTGACAGACTCAGATTCTGCAAACAATGATACTGGACAAACTGTGCGTAAATTAATTATCAGGCCAGCAACTAAGAGCACAAGTCGAAATTAAATTCCCACATTCAACAAGAAGTTTTTCACACTTTACTTTAGATAAACCAACTTGCAGTGTATCTGAGGAGATTGTAACCATGGAGCGAGTAACGAATGAGCGTGAGCAAACATTAATACTTATACTGCCAAATAAAACAAAACTACTACTACATACAAACGATGCAAAAACTACAGAGGAATAAGCGTAATATCATCAATGGGAAGATTATATAGGAAGTTACTGCGAGAAAAGATAGAGCAAGCGATAAAACGCAAAATCGGGGAGGATCAGGCAGGCTTCACGGCAGGAAGATCATGCATAGACCATATATACACCGGAACAACTGTTGAAAAAGAAAAATGCAAAAAATAGAGAAATATGGGAGGCAATGTAGAATAAATTAGAAATACAGACGTAACAAATAATAATATAATGATATTACTATAAATAATTGAATCAACAAAATTTTCTTAAACATTACTTATTATCGGATTAGTATTCGGTCTAAAAAATGGTGGTCGAGCATCTTATATACATGGCTCTTAGATGCAGCTGAGTGCAAGTGATGGATTCGACCGTTACTTGATGGAAATTCATTTTCTCTAACAATAAAACACTATTTGTCTCAAGTTGGTCATTCAGAATTATGTCTGTATTTTTAAATTTGTTTATTTCTATAGATTCTAATAAAGATAGCTTAAGGTCTTTATTTTGAATGTGAAGAATTTAAAATTCGTCATTAAAAGAATGATTAGGGTCTAGAAGATAAAGTGCGTACATAGAGTCTGTTTTTCTACTATTGAAAGCCCTTTTATGTTTCGCTATACGTTTGATAAAAGTTTTACTAGTTTGATCGATGTAAGATTTTGGGCAGTCGCAACATTTAAGTTTGTATACACCGCTGTTTAATTGCCTTTTAATTTGGCTCTTGTTGTTCTTATTATATTTGCCCAAGTTGTTGTTTTTTCTAAAAGCTGGTGTTATTCCGTTTTTTTTATGTGTTTGGCTATTTTTGTTGATATATTGCCTGTTAATGCAATCGAACAGAAGGTACTGGGTTTTTTCTCTGGTGGTGGAAATAGTAATTTCAGCGCTTTATTATGCAATTTTTGATTTAAAATTTTATTTATTATGTGTTCGTTGTACCCACTGTTTACTGCTATTTGCTTAATGATATTTAGTTCTATCTCGAAGTTATATTTTGACTTTGTTTTTAAGTCTGATAATGTTTAAATCTAGAAAATTTGTGGACTGATTCTGTTCTGTTTCTATTGTAAATTCAATATTACTATGGAGTAAATTAATATACCATAAAAATTGGTCAAGTTTTCTGTTAGTTTCTGTATAACTTACCACTAGATCGTATACGTAACTCCACCAATATAAAAACTCTTTGAACATGGAATGTTTTGAAATCTTTGTTTCTAGATGGTCCATAAAAATATCTGATAGCAATGGACTTAGAGGGTTACCCATTATATGTCCTGCATTGTTATTTATATTTACTTGTATATATTTGATTATTAAATTTAAAGTGGTCCAGGCTTATGCAAATTTTAAAATTTGTAAAATTTTAGACGTAATGATTTAATTTGTAATATTATGGCCTAAAAGGTCTTTCACTAGAACAAAAGTTTCTGTAGGAGGAATACTAGGAAAAAGGTTTTTGACGTCAAATGAAATTAATTTTGAGTTGTTAGGTAATTAAAAATGTTTTATTAACTGGTTCTATTGTATTTTTTTTCTTGGATTTTGTACAGAAAACACCACAACATATCTCAGAAGAGTTTCTCAGAATAATAGAACAGGCTTACCATCAAATGTACTAAAATCATCCTAAAGGAGGAGAAAGTTCGTCTATTTTAAAGTCCAGTATTTCTTTACATATAATTTAAGACGAACTTCGCTATGGTCACACAACCCTTTAAGATACGTCCTTGAATATTTAATGTTGCAATATTTAAAAAATAAAATTTTTAAATATTATCGACTATAATTAAAAACCTAAAACAATCAAGTTTTTTCATCAAGATTAGGTATTTTTTTATATATATTTGCTTAAGTAAGAAAGAGAGAAATAGACACACATACTTATGTTAATTAATTGTTTGCTAAAAATCTAAACTGGGCTATAAATTTATCTAGTAAATCTTTACAGCTTTACTTTACAGCTGAAACAACATAAACTTAATTTTCATTGTTTCTGTGCTTTGTGATGTTTTATCTCTGTTACACGCTACTAAATATGTCTGTACCAAGAAGACAATACAAATATCTCAAGCGAGCGACCAGCCGTAGAGAGTTGACGAACAGGATATTTACAAGGATAATAAATTTTGTTTTCATTGTGATAGTCATAATGGATCGGTATATGAACTAGGTCCTTAGTTCTCTTGAATGACAGTTTATAAAAATTCTAAAGCACTGTCATTTACGCTAAGTACTGATGCCAAGCATGATTAGATAATATTCTCTTAATTTATAAAGCTCCAATTTCATAATGTCTTATTTAGAGGATAAATACATTTCTTTATAAACTACAGTTATTTTAATAGGCTAAAACTCATTATTTAATTGGTCTTTATACTTTTGTACCTACACAAAGATTAGTATATTTTCACCTGATACCCATATAATTTTAATTTTTTAATGTCCAGTACTATGATTTCCATATTTTTTGTTTAGTATTACACTTTTATATCTA
Source organism: Diabrotica undecimpunctata (assembly GCF_040954645.1). Lineage (NCBI taxonomy): Eukaryota > Metazoa > Arthropoda > Insecta > Coleoptera > Chrysomelidae > Diabrotica > Diabrotica undecimpunctata. Next base: position 134,206,283 of record NC_092804.1, on the reverse strand, counting down.
TTGTAAATCTATTTATAGGAAACAGTGTTTTATCTTGGATACGCATATACGTTGGTCCACTCATGAGGACATTTTGCTGTAACCTCACTCACGCTCTTTAAAGAAACAAAATACTCAAAAGTCTACTCCGTATGTACTGTTAACGAGGTGTAACAAGTTATTAATATAATTCAGTCTTCTGTAATGCTCCAAATTTTATAATTGGTGTCTTTTCTCATAAAAACATTTATTGTTTTCTTTGCATGTTCCGCGTTTTTTTTTTCACTTTTAAAACATATTAAACCTTACATTTTTTACTGAATATTAAGTTTGTGCGGCATGTGATTGTGGTCACAATTACCGCGGAATAACTCTCCTAACGGGCTTTAAACAAGATGGTGCATAAGTAGCAATGGGCAAGTATGAATATGGCGAAAAAAATGCAGTGAGGCAAAGATTGCTGAATTTCTTACACCAGGAACATGTACCTATGATACACTCTTTTTTTTGATAAAAAGCCTAAGCGTAAATGGACATAAATAAGCCCAGATGGCACCTTTGAAAATGAAATAGAATGATAATAATAACCAATTTTTAATAAAAATGGACCACAGATTAATCCAAGCAAAGATACGAGTAATGCTAAATTGCAAAGAGTTAAGGTGATTCTAAAAATACAAAAAAGGCAATAAATTTCCTTAAAAAATAACGACCTGTTTGAAGAAACAATAACGATATATCTGTAAAATTTAAAACATGAAATACTAGATGTAGAGAAAGCCAATGATGGCATAAGGAAGGTACTAAATGAAACGGAAAGGGAGTGCTGCCCGACCATCAGATAAAACCAAAATCCTCAAGGTTGTTAAATCCTTTTATCGAATTTAAGAATTATCAGATTATCAGAAAACCGATGGACAAAACGTATTTTAGAGGGGAGACCAAGACAAGAAGCAATACGGAGTTGAGGGCGCCCACCAACTAGATGTTATCTAAAACTAGCTAAAGAGCTAAAGAGCTAAAGGAGACCTATGTCCAGTAGTGGACGCATACAGGTTGATGATGATGATGATGATGACCTTAAAATTTTAATAAAACAAGATTATTGTAGGTAACGATAGGCATAAAGCGTGGGCATTTAACGCATGTTCAAATGATAAGTGCTGTGAATATGATTAAGACTGCTGTTGTACAAGCTGAGGTTGCATGTCGTTTTGACGAGTCTTGGAGCGTAAATTGACGGTTATGGTGCCAATATGAACAATTTGGTAATGTCACTGAAAGACATGGGGTAGTCAACGTGCAACCACTCTCCTCGATAGGATCGATATGTGGTAGGATTGGCTCGTCAAAATGTGCAGATATATAACTACACGTGAACTCTGAAAAGCTTTAGAAAATACCTGCAACATAACTGCGTGTGATCAAACTTTAAGAAATAGATTACAAGAAGTTAACCTACACGCTAAACGTTCATTCAAGCTTCTCATGTTACGTCATGGAAATCGTAGACTCAGATTAAGGTGAGTACCACAACATGTGTATTGGGACTTACAAAGATGGAGTTCTGTGTTACTCACACATGAAGCTAGGTTTGGTCTCTACAATGATTTAAGAAAAGTTTAAGTTTAGAGAGAATTTGTGGTTTGTTAGGTAAGTACTTTGATAGACCATGATAACATCTCTATAACTGATATCTCTAGATATATGAACTAGTTCACTACTTCAAAGTTTTGGTAATTGACAATTAGATCTGCGTCAACATTTTAAGCTATCGTGTTTGTGTTAGTCGGCACAAATTTTATTTTATTTTGTAATTTTAATTATATGTAGTCCGACTTATTCTGCTTTGGACTGATTTATTTATCATGCATATGAGTTTATTTTGGAATGCCTAACTCATTCGGAATGTTGTAAAGACGTGCTTATGACAATGTCATATGTCGCTATAAAATCTACAAAAAAGGTGGTACATATCTATATTAATTTCTTGCCCTTTTCCAAAGATTTGTCGTAGTGTGAAGATCTAGTTAATAGTTAAAAGTTCACTCCTGAAACCTTCCTGAGATTTTTCTAGGAACCCTTTGGCAAAAAGCTTTAATTCCTTATGCAAAATGTTTGACAATATATCTTGTATGCTCTATTTAGAAGAGTTCATCCATCATCATTAACCTCTACGCGTCTACTACTGGACATAGGTCTCTCTCAGCTTTTTCTATCTGTCTCTGTCTTATGCGGCTTTGTCACGCTATTCTTACTTACTACCTTATTTCGTGAGTGTTAATATTTTCGCTCAATAAGTAAGTACTGATAACACAAATTAGTGAAAGATTTTCCTTTTAAAGCATTTGGGTAGATCCGATTTAAATACATAGTTTAATTTAACAAACGCTGACCAGGCTAATCTTATGCGACGTTAGTGCTCACATGTCTGGTTATCTCTGGACAACCGAAATTTATTTCCTAAATAGTTATACGATGCAGTCTGCACAATATCCCTTCCGTACCGTTATTACTTGCCATCTTGTTCGTGTTATTCATATGGGTAGATCCGATTTAAATACATAGTTTAATTTACCAAACGCTGCCCAGGTTAATTATATGCGAATTGGGACCTCACATATCTGGTTACCTCTGCCCAACCAAATTTCGTGTCCTAAGTACTTATACGATGTAGTCTGTAGAATATCCGTTCCATCATCATCAATATTTCGACTTAGCACCATATTAATCAGACTAGCATAGAATTTTAAAGTAAATCCAGATTATCTTCAAAATTTGAAGCATTTTTGATTTATTATTTGAAGCAATTAATCTTACAAATTTGGGGTCCTGTCACTTATACATTAATAAAACCTTAGACAAGGAAAGAAAGGGAACGAGTAATCGTATGGAATTGACTGAAGCCAAACCGGCATCAGCAAGATTGCCAGGTCATATTTTATTTCCTCAGTAGGTTGAGATAACTGGATATATATATATATATATATATATATATATATATATATATATATATATATATATATATATATATATATATATATATATATATTATCAACAAACATTTTTTTTATTTAGAATCGAACAATGACATAATGATTACTTTTTTAACATGATTTTATCATTACATATTTTTAGTAGATCGATAAAGTGTTTCAGTAAAAAAGTAAATTAAAGTTAAAATCAGTAGACCTACTGAAAAATCAGTAGACCTGGTAACCCTGTGGGAGATAGTAATGGACAACGTACAGGCCCCATAACATTACGGTCATATCGAAACTGGCTCCACTTTTCGAAGGTTTATTAAATGAGTGTTAGTACCCCTCCTCTCTTTCGATGTCTAAGAATAAAACAGTGAGATTGACAGATTAATTTTAATCTCATACGTTGATGTAAAGAGAACAAGTTTACAAATCGAATGGTAAGTATTAACAAAAAAGTGTTTATTAAAGACAATGGACTAATAGTGGTGTTCCTTAAACATTTTTGATGTCTGTATTTCGCACTTTGGGTATACAATAAAATATTTTATTTTCAGTGTACTTTGTTTCATTCTTTTATTCTAAATAAAAATATTTAAGTCGACTATTTTTTTATAAAATATTTTAAACGTAGCAAGAAATGCATGAAAAATATGGTTGAAAAACTCGCTCGTCAAAATTAATTAGGCTAAACATTTAAAACACTGACTACAGCATTTTTCCTTTTAACCTTTAAAAAACGTCATCTCAACGCCAACGTGCTGATATTACAGATGCCGTAAGGAATAAAAAGGATACTTGTCTACACTTGCACTGCTCGTTCTTAAAAAGCATGAGAACATTTTCCGGGTTAAGATACTACGTGTATTAATCTCTTCATCATGGTAGTTGGTTCATGAACAGAATTTCTCAAGTTTTAAGTTTGTAGTTAGGGATTTGTGCGAAAAGGCCGTTTTATTTTGTGTTATATACTGCAAGAGTTATAAATTTTTTAAAAATTTATTTATTCAAATTGTATTTTTCTAAATACTATATTGGACTATTGGGATAAAGAGACTGTATGACACTACGTGAGAGAAGAGACTAATTTATCAATATTTTAAACTTATAAATAACATCAATACAAATAAAAATTTAAACAAAAAATTAAGAGTTGACATGTGAGATAAGAAAAACATTGAACAAGTCTGAAATTAATTTGACGCTAATTTAACCTTCCCATATCGGGTGAATTCTAAAACGTCCAGCACTGGGTAGGGTGCGGCCGCACCCAAGCTGTTTTTTATGGCCAATATTATTTTTTATTTGTATACCTTTGTTAGTGATGTTTAATTGTGCTATAGTAACCTTTTATTTATTTAACTTTGATTTTTGTAGTAATAAAATGTGTAAAAAGTTACTCAAAATAAAGAGTATAATGGTATTTACAAAATTCGTGTTATAAACAACATATACATATTTACAGTTGGTTTTTACAATCTTTACACACTGTAACAGTTATCATATGTAGTGTACATACGTTCATCTTGCACTGGAAACATGTTCTTTTAACTTTTTTGTCTTTACTCCTTGGACACCCGTAACACCTTTCCCTCTGTGACTGCTCATCATTGGGTTGAATGTAGTGCTCCGCGATTTTGTCTTCGTTGGTCCCAATTGTATCTAATGTAGTCTTTACATTAGCCTTTGTCTTTTTATTAAGTCTGCAGCATACAGCAGAATCTCTTATTCTGTTTCTTACATGAGGCTTTACTAACTCCTTTGTCAATTCCAAAAGAAACAGTCTCCTATGTATATTTGCTGATTTCCATTCCGTTTTCAAATAAAAAAAGCATTTACTGCCACTATTTTCAATTACAAATAAATTCCTTAATTTGTAATCTCAAATTATTCTTAACCTTTTATATTTTCACCGAGTATAATTGAAACATTGTGAAACATATCGAGTAATATTTTAATAAGTAAGTGGTCACTTCAACAGCGCTTTCCCATAAATCTCCAAAATGCCCCTTTTGATGTTGTTTTTTCGAAGGACCACTAGACAATTCGATGTAAATATCAGGATCGAATTGTTTCTAATACCCATTTGTCCGATTTTTCTCTATCGACGATTGTAAATAAATGGTTGAAGTGTGGAGTAAAAATTGTAGTTTTATTTACAGCTACTGATAATTACACTCTAGTTGTTGGTTAGGTAACTTTCTATAGAAGACTGCGCTCAGATGAGCTTAAATCCCCAATTTATAATTTCACAAATAATTTATACCTCAGCACAGAGGCTAACTATGAGCTTACAATACAATTCAATCTAGGCCGTTATTGCAAGAAGTTCAATTAGAAAATATATTATTTGAAAATTTATTAAGTTTACAGATTTGCAGGTTGAATGGACTTTAATTATTAAAATTTTACTTAATATGTTTTACAACTAAGGGATTAATTTTTGATTGAACACGCTATCTCATTTAAATTCATAAACAACAACACTGCAAGACCTTTGAGACTGTCTATTGCAACTATATTTTGCTACTATCTTGTCCAGGTTATCTACCGCACTCTTAGTAGCGTTATATTGAAATCTCATTACTGGCTTATTTTTTTCTTCATTAGAAATAGCCCTATCATGATTTTCCGACGATAGTAATATAAGGGCCCTATTTACAACGATACTATACTGACTTATAATAAAAATCTTATAATGAAAAAATATAAAGAGGTTTTAGGTGGCAAAAAAACGTAGGAAATAAAATTCTTATTGCATCGTAAAGTTTCACCAATTATCAATTTTCTGTCAACAAATTTCTCGACTGACTCTAAGGAAGTAAGGAAGTTGTGTGTGGTAATGCCGTGAACCGGGATTTAATAAGTAAATTTTTGTAGCATGATGTCTCTTAATTAGCAAGAATGCAAATTTGTATACAATACTTGGCAGGCTTGCTCTTAATGTGCTCCATAAAGAGGAATTTGCAACGAAATAAAACCAGTTGCTTATTTACTGTTAAATGAAAGCCTGGATTGTACTACTTCTTGCAATTTTTTAACATTTTGAAATTTTGGAGCAATTAAAAATAACAAAACCAAATTGGAGCAATTTATCTATCTCTCTTCGTTATTGCCTGATATTTAGAGCTGGTATTTAGAGTATTTGGAACTTTTTAGAGCTCCAGCACAGATTAGTGAACCTATTAACGTCTATATTTCTGTTTCATAATCATGTTTATACACCAAACCATTTTCATTACTACTGTTTTATATTTCTAAACTACCCCTTTGGTTTATGTAAGTGACTATTTCTTCAACATTTTCAGCAGTAATGAAAAGCTTGAAGGAAAAAATCTGCCATGCTGTTTGACGCTGCCATGCTGGTGGTTTTCCAATTATATTATTTAAACGATTTATTTTCTTTGTAGTAGGTTGCTTCAGACACATAGTATCACGTTTACCAAAGAACATTTCTTGCAAGCCATCTATTATGTTCTCTTCGCTTTCTATAATATGTTCGCTTCTCTAAATTTATTCAAGTTATCTTCTGCCTCTAAACTATCATCTAGTGGTCACCTCATCTACATCTTTATTGATATTTCCCTCGTCGTAGGCACAAATAAAAAGTACCAAATTATATTTCAGGAATATTGGAAAATATTTCGTGATGTCTACTTTTGATAAGTCAGGAAATGTTAAAGGGTAATTGATTAACATGAAAACACATATATTAGCAATGACGTCCGTCAATTTGACTGCATTTGTACGTTACGAATACTACGACGGTATAATTGAGGATTTTCTGTTCTATAGGCCTCTGACCTCGCATACTACAGATAAACCAATATTTGAAGTATTAAACGACCTTATGTCCACTCATAAAATACCGTGGAATAAGTGTGTGAGGGCGTGAAGAAGACGAATTATTCATCTATTATTTGGCATCATTGTTTCATTAATAGAGAAGCATTAGCTACTAAAAACATTTCTAATAAATTAAAAACAGTGTTGTACGAGATAGTGCAGACCGTGAATTTCATTAAAGCTAGGTCTATAAATTGTCGTATTTTCGGTATAATTTGTGAAGAATTCCTAAGCAGTTATTATTGCATGCTGAAGTACTTTGGTTGTTTCGTGGCAAAGTCGTGTCGCGTACTTTCGAGCTGAGAAATGGATTTTTTTTTAAAGAATTCAGCAGGCAGCAGCGGTACTACACATGCTAATAATTTTAACAACTTTAAATGACTTACAATGGTTGTATATTTAGCTGATATCTTTAGTGCCTTTAAAAAGCTGAAGTTAAGTCTACAACAAAAAAATAACAACATTCCAACAAGGAAAAGATAATCATTTTCCTACACTGTTAACGTTTTTGGAATCCTCTAGTGGTAAAATATTGCTAAGGCAAGTAAAAGAAGAAATAATTAAATACTTGTGAGGTGTGCAGTATTCTTTCCAGGATTATTTTCCAGAACCTGACAGGTTTAATTAAATAAAAATATATTCTAACTAAATAAAATAACAAAATAAAATTGTATCTAATATATGTACAGAACTATTTAAACGTTAATCCAAGGGACGGCTGTATTGACGACTCGATGACCCACTGTTTAATATCTCCGTAAAATAGAACAAAATTAATGTCATAAAGTCTAAACGGTAATTACGGTGTAGAAAGGAATAGACTTGGAATGGGCCAATTATTACTTGGTCTGGCGAGGAGCGGACAGCGACCAATCAGTGCTTAGACGCATCAAAAAATAGATCTATCCCAGATCAAAACTATAAAGTCCGGTACGAAACTGCCACTAGATCAACACTGTAGCAGAAGCAGCTGGCCTTCAGTCAATACCCTAGGATCAGTGGAGTTGTTATCAGATCAATATTCTGACGAAACTCCGGACAGTTGGCCTCCAGTCAATACCCAGAGGCGCGGTGGAGTTTCCATTAGATCAGCACCCTAGCAGAACTTTCTCTTGTAATATACGCTGTTTAATACGGCCTTAAGTCGTAGGCCTTTCATCTTCTCTAGCTTACATTGACGAAAGAGGAACTTGTGGAAATACGTGTGTACGAAGCGCTGACGTGACGGAGGAAATTCGGATCGTTAGATTGATGTACAATTAACCAAACTAATAAAAGAATAATTTAAATTTGGTGATAAAATTCACTAACAAATTCTAATTTAAATGTATTACCAAATAATTTTCCAAACTCCGAATAAAACTAAAAGTTTGGTATTGAGTCTTCGATACATTTATCATATCTAAGCAACTAAATAGTATTTTCTAATTTTGTAATCAAAACCTGTTCTAAATAATATAAAAAAACCAGAGGTGACCAAGATAAACTTCATCTCTCTAAGGAATACACTACAAATGCTAGACATTTATTAAGTCGTGTCGCGTACAAAATTTTATTGTACGAATTTATCCCAAGATGATAATAAAACACCAACTGAGCGAAGTTCGTTTTGAAAAGAAGTTATAACATTCGATTTTGGTTAGGCTGTATGGTTGCAATAAATAAGTAAGGTAGAGACGTAAACGATATAAAGTAAGAGCATAAAAATATAACGTTATAATATCAGTAGAGATGGAATATAAAATATGGAAGACGATGAATGTTCCTCGAATAAACGGCTTCTCATTGCAAAAGCGTGTTGAGAAATAATAAAATATATATACGAGCATATTATAATGAATTTGTACTTACATGTACGTAAAAACGATTGTTTTATACAGAAAAGAATCATGTTAACGTCATTAAAGACAGTAGAAAATACACTTTTAAATAGTTGATAGTGATGTCTGTTATTTTAAATAAACTATTTCATCAATCTGAATACATGAGACAGTAAAATTCCAAGATACATATAATGCCAAATCACTCAGCAAAATTTATATGTTTATATACAAAACTACAGTAATATCCACACCACTTTCAACATAACTGCTCTAACCAAAAGCATCTCCCTCCTTATTTTCTTTTATAGTATACTTCGTTCTTCCTTATCTTTACATGTTCTTCTTAGGTGATGGTTTCTGATCTCTGGAGATCTCAATCTCTTTTTCAGTTATTCTGCCTCTCACAATAACAATACAGTATCATAAATACTCATTTTAGCTAAATAAAGTTACACTAATCCTTGATATGATGGAAGAGAGACGGATATATAAAACTAAAGATACTGCCAAATACCGCGAAACCCATAGACGAATTAGAGCTGAGATAAGAAAAACTAAAGAGAAATGGTTCTCGGACAGATGCGAAGAAATCAAACAGTGCGAAAAGGTATACGACTATCACAATATGCATAAGAAGATAAAGGAACTCACAACAAAGAAAAGCTACAATATTTTATCGAAAGGGCTATGCGATGATAATGGAAATCTACAACTAGACCCCGACAAAATAGTTAGAATCTGGGAAACTTATGTGGAACAACTGTTTAATGATGACCGTCCTAGTGGGTATACACTGAGCAATGATGATACTGGCCCTTCTATTCTAAAATCAGAAGTGGAGAATGCTATAAAGGGTCTTAAAAATAACAAAAGACCAGGCAAAGATAACGTATACGGGGAAGTATTGAAAATGTTGTGCGAAACAAACAGTCAATTTCTAGACTCACTCGTCAGACTCTTTAACAATATTTATAAAAGCGGGGAGTTTCCTGAAGACTGGCTAGAGTCAACTTTTGTTGCCATACCGAAAAAACCAAAAGCAAAGTCTTGTGATCAACATCGGATGATAAGTCTAATTAACCACATTTCGAAGGCATACACCAAGGTTATTTACAACAGAATAAGCAAAAAATGCGAGGATAACATTGGAGATTCGCAGTTTGGGTTTCGGAATTCTCTTGGGACAAGAGAAGCACTTTTTAGTCTACAGATACTCATCCAGCGCTGCAGAGATATGAACAAAGACGTGTACATATGCTTTATAGACTACGCAAAAGCATTCGATAACGTAAAGCACGAAAAGATAATTGAAGTTCTCCATAAGATCGGAGTCGACTACAGAGACATTCGAACAATAGCGAGTCTCTATTGGGGCCAAACAGCTAAAGTGAAAGTAGGATCTACATTGACCAATAAAATTGAGATCAAGAAAGGTGTACGACAGGGCTGTATCTTGTCTCCTATTATCTTTAATATATACTCAGAAGAAGTATTTAAGACAGCGCTGGAGGAAAGCACAGAAGGCATAAAGATAAATGGAGAAATAATTAATAACATAAGGTATGCTGATGACACTGTGATTCTAGCAAGTAGCATGGAGGAACTGAGTTGCCTAATGAGTAAGATACAAAAAACAAGTGCACAATACGGACTCAGACTAAATATCACAAAAACCAAATGGATGTTAGTAAGCAAAACCCAACAACCACCACAGCAACTGATATTAGACAATGAAAGAATTGAACACGTGGATTCGTACATCTACTTGGGAACAACAGTTAACTCAAATTGGGATCAAGCAAAGGAAATACGTATAAGAGTAGAAAAGGCAAGAGCATCGTTCACTAGCATGAAGCAAATTTTCACCTCTAAAAGCCTCACCCTACCTCTCAAAATTCGACTTCTGAAATGTTATGTATTCCCGGTTTTATTATATGGAATGGAGGCGTGGACAATGACCACAACAATGATGAAAAAAGTAGAGGCCTTCGAAATGTGGGCTTACCGACGTATATTACGTATATCCTGGACTGAGCACGTGACCAACGAAGAGGTACTACGCCGGATAGGTAAAGAGAGAGAGGTAGGAATAAGTATAAAGAAAAGAAAGTTGGAATACTTGGGTCACGTTATGAGACATAATAAATATAGAGTACTACAACTGATCATTCAAGGGAAAATAGACAGCAGAAGGGGTCTAGGGAGGAGAAGACACTCGTGGCTCCAAAACTTGCGGCAATGGTTCGGATTGTCATCTGCTGAACTATTCAGATCTGCCGTAAACAAAGTCAGAATAGCCATGTTGATTGCCAACGTTCGGAACGGACAAGGCACATGAAGAAGAAAGTTACACTTTACTCATTAATTTTGTTGGGTTTCTATATTTTTGATAACATACATTACTAATTAATCAACTCTCTTCAACCACCCAACATTCATAAACTTAGAACTTCAACACTTTATATTTCTCAGGTGCCAAATGTTTTTTTCTAAGATTTAGGGCCTTATTATTACTAACGTTCACTCAAAACCTCTAATCCTATAACTATACAACTATTACTCAATATTTTAGCTGAATAGTGCCATGTTTCATTCATGAACCCATTATGACCTGGCGTTACATATACGTAACGTTTTTTGCCGCCTTAGTTAGGGTATTAGCAGGTAGACGGTGCTATAGGTCAGTTGTTAAAAGTAAGTTCTCTGTTTGTCAGCTGTGTGTAAAAATCGGTGTTTTGTTTGCCTTATACATATGTAACGTAAGATTATTATGAAGCCAAAAATTGTAAAGTATAGATTGATGATTTAATTTTTATATTTGTCGTTTTGTATGGTTTAAACATATATGAAAAAGAAAATTATAATTGTTTATTGACAATTTTGATCAAATTTTTTGTTTTAATTTCAGTAAGAATTTTACCCTTCAGGAAGCGTTAGAAATGGCATACATTGATTATGCAGAGGATATATTTATAGAACCACTGAAAAGTCATGTTTTGACAGACGAGGATTCTACAGACGAGGATACTTAAAGTACTGCAGATCATTTATCAGGTGGTCAATTAAGAGTGCAAGTCGAAATTAAATTTGCAGATTCATCAAGAATTTCTTCCCACTCTACTTTATATCAAAAAACTTGCAGTACATCTGATGAAAATGTAACCATGAAGCAAGTAATGAATGAGCGTGAGAAATAATCATCATTTATACTGCTAAATAAGACAAAACTCAAAGATAGTATACAATGGGCCTTAGATGGTGATCTTATAGATAACCATGCCTTTTTCACCACCAAATTATGATAATCGCCAAATATCGTAAAATGTCTTGTGTGGACATGTTTGAACAATTTATTGATAATAATATAATAAGTTTACTACAAACCGAGTCAACTACATATGCTTCTTTTAAGAATTGTCTTAATACGTTAATTACAACTGAAGAAATTTTAATTTTTATAGGGATTTTGCTTGTCAGCTGTTACGATGTTAAACCTTTAAAAATACACTACTGGGATTCATTTATAGACATGAAAAATACTCGTGTTAGCGAAGCTATGAAGCAAGATCAATTTATACAAATTTTAAAGTTTATGTACTGCTCAGAAAATAATACCATTGATGTCTCTGATAATATGTTAAAACTTAGACCTATTGACTTAGACCTTACAATGCGTGGATTTTGATTAATCCATGATTAAATATTATAGACATTACGGGTAATGTATCAAACGAAAACCTATTCGATTTGTACCAGGGAAAGAATTTATAATGCTGTACTTAAATACCTAGAGCTGTTTGGTAAAAATACAGCTCCCTTTGTTATAATGCTGAAAACGTTACCAAATCCTGGTCTGCATTACAAATTCTATTTCGACGATTTATTTACTAGTGCCAAGTTGTTCAATTTTTGCGACTAAATTATTATGGAATTACTGGTACATTCAGGGAGAACGGACTACTACACAACTGTCCCTTATAATCAAGAAATAATTAATAAAAAAAAACGTGATAGGGGATCTCACGTATCAGCTCTTGATACAACACATGAAATAATGTTTGTAAAGTAGACAGACAATAATGTGGTTATAGTCTGATCTACTAGTCATGGTGTTTTACCTATTCGAATGTTAGAAGATATACTCAAGCACAGAAAGATTCATACAAGTTCCTCGTCCTAGATTAATAGGGAAATATAAGAATAACATGGATGGCACCAATATTATGGATGAAAACAGTGCTTGTTATCGGATTGGGATTAGGTCTAAGAAATGGTGGTGGAGCATATATACATGGCTCTTAGATGCAGCTGTAAACAACTATTGGATTTTGTACAGAAAGCATCCCAATATATCTCAGTTAGAGTATCGCAGAACTGTAGCCCCTGCCTATCTACAAATATACCAAAATTGTCCTAAAGAAGGTAAAAGGCGATCTATGTCATGGACAAGTAATTATTTGAATAGAATTTCAGATGAACTTTGCTATAATGGGATAAACCATCTCCTAACTACCATTCCTGACAACAAGTGGAGACGCTGTGCTGGAGAAGGTTGTTCTTCCAGTGTGAGAACTATGTGCAATAAATGTGATGTTGGCATTTTTGTTTATAGTGTAACGTAATATTGCATACAAACTCTCGGTAATGTCTACATAAGATCCTAACGTTACATATATGTAACATCATTTTTTTAGTATTATTATTGTTTATTTATTTATTTTTCAGTTCTTCACACTTAAATCACATACATGTATGAATGGTTGCCTACCTACAATCAAAACTATCTAGTTTCAATGCACCCACAATATTACCTATTCTAAATTTCGTCCAACAAACTTTTAGGGTAAATCACCCTTTAAATTCCAACATATTGATGGTTGCTACTATTATAATAAATCAAATTTTAACATATTTAATTATACTTATGTCACTTTTATACACATACCTCCGGTTACATTAACAGCTTTGTTCAGGCTTCCATCCTAATATGCCATTTCAATCAGTTGCTATCAACTAGTCCACAGAAATACTTTGTCTAAGGGCTAGTAACCCCAGTGGAATCCTGGAGTCCTATATAACTGTATGCTAATTCCGTTTATAACTTAAACATACTAGTTATTTAACATCAAAGATATAACTTAAAATTAGTTTTTAAACTACATTAAAGAGTTTTTACCCATGTATTTAGTGGCTTCAAACATGTTAGTAAGTATTAAACCACGTTTTCGTTATAATCTTGGTTAAAATTTTAACCTTCACGTTTGCTTTAATTAAAGTGGTAATATTTATTTTAGGATATTACTGATGATGGAATAGTTAGTCTGAAAAAGTTCTGTGATGTAGTCCGAAAGGGTTACTTTTTTACTTTCCACTGTGAGCTATTTTTTTTCATCGTTACTTATTATTGCAGGCTCATAATTTTTATTCCTACTACTTATCTATAAACTTGCTAAACGCAATTTATCTCGGTAGTGGTATAACGAACTATGAATTACTAAAATATTATCTTTATCATCTAATAAATTTGGATGATCTGAGTCAGAATCATTTTACAATAAGTGAAGCAATTTTTCATCGGTTAAATAGTTGCAATATCTTCGAACCATCGTTATAAACAAAAAAAAAGGTTTCTATCAAAACTGCATAATTTTACTGACACAATTGAAAATTTTTCAATAATAAGTCGCATCCACACGGAACCTAGTTTGCAAAACATGTGGCATTCAAAGACCTACTTAAAAAGAGATACAAGTACCTACGTAGAGAGCGTTATGGGTATGAACTGTGTATAAACCTATGTAGGCAGATGGGCATGTATGTTCCTTCAAGTATATTTGGCATACACTGAATCTAATTTGATTATGTGTCTCTCATGAGGAACAAGTCTAATTCTATTAAGCCAATGATTATAATGGTTTCTAGTGTTATGGACGTAGTCTGAGATTTTACAGGATGATGCGTTTAGGTCTGCTTTCGTATCATCTATGATAACGTCTGTCGCAGTTCCAACGTCAGGAACTAAACATTCAAAACTACTGACTGTAAATCGTCAATATATTGAACCATTATAAATTTTTTAAATATTTCGGTGGCGAAAGTGTAGAGTCTTTCGAATCTGCGAGTTGTTTCTGTAGTAAATAATGTTTTTTAATCATCCGTACAATATGTTTCAAACCAGGTCTGTCAGTTATATTAGTTGATAGGTATTACAGTTACGAAATAGGTATTACAAAAACTGGTAATTTTTTTGAATGACATACCTACATAAATTAATATTAATTTTAATAATCGCAAACCTAGCATTTCTGCTAAATTATAGGAACGACTTATATATTTACTTTTTTATTATTTATCGAAATATAATTATCTGATTTTCTTTAGATTAGGAAACTGAATTTTGTTTTTGCTTTAAGGCGCAACTTGTTGATTGGATCAATATCTTTTCGCGTCTCGAGCAGAGATGGTTCCAAATGTCATTACCAGGATATCCTGGCGGTTCAAGTAAACTGATTTAACAAGTTGTTTTTAAACTTCTAAGCCTTTTTTAAATTCAACTTTTAATTAAAACCATTTTTAATTTCGTTAAGAGTCACTTTCAGCCTCGAAGGGCTTAGGTTTAAATCGTTAATGATCTAAAAAGTAAGAGGTAATGAATTTCGTGAAAAATTGGCTCTATGAATATACAGCTTTTTTAGTATTTAATAACTTAAAAAAAAGAAAAAAATTTAATAACTAAAAACATTGTAAAATATAGTAAAATGCATTTTCATATACAAGCGTGGCTAAATTATGGAAGCAATTTATTATTTTGCAAACAATTAACTTCGGCAGTTTGCCATACAGCCAGTTACATGATTTTTTAATCTCATTAGGCGCAGAAAAAAGTATTTGAATTATATGCAATCGAATAGACTAAAATAGATAAATTTAAAGTTGGGAAATCAGTTTAACAATTAATGACAAGAAGAGAAAATATATATATATATATATATATATACACACACACACACACACATACACACACACACACACACACACACACACATATATATATATATATATATATATATATATTGTTATGATTGTTTATTTTGACTTTAATCTTAGTTTATTGAGCCAATAAAAAAATATAACTTATTTGTTATCAAAAGTAAAATAAACTCCTTATATTACCTGTGTTCAATGGATTCAAAGATTTTCTAGTTGTCTTTTATCGGGAGAGAGAAGAAAGGATAAGAATAAAAGAAATATTATATTACAAAAATTAACGTTTCTTTATTTTATATGAACGAATAAAACAATTATCAAATTCTGTCGTTGTTTTATCAATCAGCATACAAGAAAATAAATCAAATTTTTATAATAATAAGATTTTAAATCTACATACATTTATATTAAGTGAAAACCAATTTTACTTAAATTTTTCTTTACTTGAAACAAGAAACAACAAAACTTTAAACTTTTGATTAGCCTAACAAAACCTCAGTTCTTAAATTTAAATGCTAATGACCATGATGTCAAACCGATCCTTCACAGATATAAAATTCAATTGTACAAAACACTTATAGCTTATTTTCTTATTGAGTTGTATGTTGGAACATACTCAGAAAAATCCAGTCTCGTCAACGATGTGATCTCTCCTTTTTGGCACCTAGGCTCCTTCCTAACGTCTCTGCAAACCTGCTGCACTAACAACCAAAAACACCTGATGCACTTCTTCAAAAACTCAACTACTTATTAATGACACAAGGACGTCCTTTTGTCAACTTGATGCCGTAAAACTACTTTCACAAATCTTCACAAAATACCAACGGTAGATACAAGTACCTCTTTCAATCTACTTGCTATCTCCTTCTGCAAAACTATTTAATTCTTTTCACAATGCCGGTATCCAACTCACGAACCACACCCTATCTTGAGACAAACGACTGTTTCCTTCGATGACTTCAAATTATAACTGACTTCTCCGGTTCTCATGATCGGCTCACAAATTCCCATTTAAAAACGACCGTCCAATCAAAAGCTTAAATTGTGTTTACCATGATTTTGGAAAAGCCTAATTTCGGTTTCAGAGAAAAACTAAATAGCTTACTTTAAAATTGGTTCTGTCAATACACAATTTATACATATTTCAAAAGATTATAATATGGCCATTTATTACTCAATTATACAAACAATGAAAAGATTAACTTACAGGTAAAATGTAAATAATTTTGTTTGAAACGGAAAAAGGTCGTTTGCCAAACAAATTTCTATTCTTATCTACACTAAATCTTATCTTAAATTACTATATACAATTTGTTTATATTGATATCTTAAAATTTTATTTCGATGGATTTTTTTTTATTTATTTTTCTTTGGTTGGGAAAGAAGAAACATAACAATATATATATATATATATATATATATATATATATATATATATAAACATATATATCTCCATAAACACATACAATTAATATTGGTCACTCGCTTCACGTCTTAGTTGAAAAACAAAAAAAAAATGTTTTTGTGTAACGTGAAGTTTTCGTAAGAACTGCTGACACACATGTGTGACATCGAACTTACGTTGATAAAATATAAAATAATTTTACCACGGTTTATCACAGTGGGTCTAAATTTGGTCACAGTCCACCTGAACAATCCTTTTTTCACACGAGTAGATGACCGAAAAATGAAAGTAGATATATAGATAGAATATAAATTAATCTGCATAGTTAATCTAATAGTTGTCTGCAATGATAATATTATAAGTAAGTAGAAAGTTCGTGGCTCAAAATCAGTAAACGTATGCAGCAATACACATAATCATGCAGAAACTGGTTTTGTTTTGAGAGCATCAAAAACTGGAGAACGAGAAAACATCCGCTGTCCTCAAGCCGTTGTAGACTGCAATATGTATATGGGCGGTGTTGATCGGTTTAACCAACGAATGCAGACATAGACTAAGTAGCTTGGAACAGTAGTCGATGGTGAATAAATTTATTTTATTACCTTTTTGACGCATCCATAGTAAATTCTTCTTCTTCTTCTTCTGGTTCCTATCAGTTTCGGATGTTGGAAATCATATTGGCAATCATGACCTTGCTCGCTGCGGCTCGAAACAGCTCCGTTGAGGTTTTCTTAAACCATGTTCTTAACTTACGCAGCCATGATATTCTCCTTCTACCGGGTCCTTGCTTACCTTTGACTTTATCTTGCAATATAGACTGCAGCAGGGAGTAACGGTGCTGATTTCTCATAACGTGTCCCAGATATTGCAATTTTAAATACAGTAAATTCTTACATACTTTATAATGAATCCCTTAGGCAAAGTAACAGTAGAAAAAAGCAATATCTCACATTGAATATAGATCCAAATCGACTACCAGTCTTATAAAAGATTTTTCTGCGAGAAAAAAAATTGGGAGGCCATTGAACATGGAGTATTTTCAAAATGTTGATCATTTGACACAGAAAATCACGCGAAGATGATGCCAGCAGTGCTAAAATACGGTACATATATAGTGCGTATACTGTAAAGTGGCTTTGTGCTTGGATTGTTTTAAATCATATGATCCATTCTGTGTCTGAACTATTATTTTTAAAATTATATTTTTATTTGTTTATTACAATACTGTGCAGAATTTTTGTATTATGCCTATTATTAATACACTATGTAATTACACTATGTATTATTTAAGTCCTATGCCTAATATTAATACACTTTTTATCATTTGGTACAACTTATGTACCAGAGGAACTAACATGAAAATTATTTCTTGATTGAATTTTGGTACAACGGTTGGCCAGCATTTTTTTCATAGAAAAAGCAAAAATATAATTAAAATCTAGTAACTGATGTACTAACTATAGTATTTCAAACTATTATCTGACAAAACTTTGAAAAAAGTTTATCATAATAAACTTGCTGCTTAACAAGTTAAAAGACATTTTAATACTAAATTTAGTAATGGCATAGCTAGTCAATGATTATTTCTACGAAGTGAACAAAAATTTATTTTATTTTTCAGTTAGAGAATTTAAAAATACTGTTAAAAAATATTAACAATAAGCTGTTGTAGTTTAATTTTCTAGGTTACAGACCCACACCCGATATTTAAAAAACTTCATCGATTAGAAAAACTGTATAAAGCTAAAGTAATGCTCAAAAATAAAAAAGCAATTTTTGTCAGATACACTAAATATCAAGTAAAAAGTTTTAAAATCAAATTGCTGGTACTTCAAGTGTAGCCAAACAAAAAAATTTTAATTTTTATGGGATAGATAACGATAACAGGTAGGCGATTTTTTTTAATTATAAGTATCCAGATGGACCTATCAGCCGATCAACAGTTAGTAGAATTAAGAAAAAATTCAGATAAATTTGTTATGTTAAAAATATTTAAAAATGGACGTCCTAAGGTATTAGAAAACTTGAAACTTGATCTTATATTAATTTGTTGAATTAATACAAATTACACAATACTTCACTTCAAATTGTAGCAAACACAGCCATATTTGAAGGATGATACTACTAATTACGTGTTCTTAAAGACAAACATTATCGTTCATACAAATTTCAGTTACATTAAAAACTTAAAGAATCACCAACTATTATGAACCTAAATATAGTTACTAACTAGTTTTAAATATTTTTTAATCAAATCGTGAAAAATGTCTTTTCTACAAAATCGTGGTTTACTTGTAAGGTTATGTGCTAAATAATTCTTAGTTTTAACGAGAGTCTTTCGAAAAAGAAATCTCCCAATATTTTTTCTCCTACGTGGAAAACAATTTCTGTTTGATGAATTCTCGATAAAAATAGCTTCAGAGTAATAAATGGTAACAATTTATCTTGAGATCTCAAGTAATAATAAATTGCTATGTTCTAGGATAAAAACTTAATGGTAGTTATCAAAGAAGTTCTGGAAAAGTGATGTGCTTGCATACATTTTATAAATGGGAAAGAATAATTAAAATCAATAGTGTAATATATAATTTCATTTTTAATTTATAAGGAATTCTTTATTCAAAAATTATTTTAAAAAATAGTGTTGCTTTGGTATGGTTTAAGTTTTTTAATTACTTAAATGTTGGCATGGCATCTAATGTGGATATCAAAACAATGTATGGTCATGTATGTACGTGTCAGAAACCAAACAGCATTACCCTTTTAGTGACTGGACTATATAACAAATGAATATTTCTCGAATATTTTGCATATAATTTCCATTTTGTACTATTTTTGCATATTTTGCAATATTTGATATATATGGCATATGTTATACAAAATTTAATTACCATAATAAAAACTATTCAGAAAATAAAAGAAATTTTATTAATTAAATAATACCCGATACTGACCAGCCACCCAAACTTGACAATAAATTAGATACAGTAGGTAAGCACCTAAGTGATATTACTATATTATAAGCCAATATATTACAGATTATAATGTTTACGACTTGTAAATTCTGAAATGCCGAAGAAATGTCTAGTACTGTCGATTTACCCTATTATAAAAATTAAATAACAAATGGTTGATCGGGCTGTGCCAATTATATTCTAAAATTAACTGTTAATTAAACTGTACGATTTAAGCGATATTATTTAACTTTTAACCAGACATATTGAAAGAAGAAGTAGGATACGCAATAAGAAACGCTAAAAATGGAAAAGCAAATGGACCTGATGAAATTTCTACAGAATTGTTAAAGCTTTTAAATGATAAATCCATAACCATAATATTACATATATTCAATATAATATACAGTACTGGTATAATACCTCCAGAATGGTTGCTGTCTACGTTTTTCACCATACCGAAGAAAACTAAGGCAATGCAATGTTCAGACCAGACATATTGAAAGAAGAAGTAGAATACGAAATAAGAAACGCTAAAAATGGAAAAGCAAATGGACCTGATGAAATTTCTACAGAACTGTTGAAGCTTTTAAATGATAAATCCGTAATCATAATATTACATATATTCAATACAATATACAGTACTGGTATAATACCTCCAGAATGGTTGCTGTCTACGTTTGTCACCATACCGAACAAAACTAAGGCAATGCAATGTTCAGATCATCGAACAATCTCCTTGATGAATCATGTGCTTAAAATATTTCTTAGAGTCATCCACAACCGAATCTATCAAAAGTTAGATATCGATATTAACGATACACAGATGGGATTCAGAAAAGGATAAGGTACAAGAGAAGCCCTCTTTGCCTTAAACGTCCTAACACAGAGATGTCAAGATGTTAACCAAGAGGTACACGCCTGCTTTATAGACTTTAAGGGCCTTCGACAAAGTACGTCACAATAAACTGAAAGAAATCCTGGAGCGTAAGAACATCGACACCAGAGTCATACAAATAATATTAAATTTGTAATGGAATCAGCCAGCTAATATAAAAATAGAAGGCCAAACATCGGATGAAATAGAATTACGCAGAGGAGTACGACAAAACTGTATATTGTCACCGCTCTTGTTTATTATCTACAGCGAACAAATATGCCAAGACACTCTCTGACATGTAGACGAAGGAATAATAATCAATAGAGAAATTATCAATAACATTCGATATGCTGACGATACTGTGATAATGGCAAGAACAGCGGAAGATCTACAACATCTAGTTGAAAGTATGAATGAGATATATCATAACTACGGCATAAGGATGAACGTCAAAAAAACCAAATATATGACCTTCAGTAAGAATCCAATACATGACACTAGTATCGCAATAAACGGTACCCAACTCGAAAAAGTAAGCGAATACAAATACTTGGGAACCCTCATCAATGAAACAGGTGACCAAAATCACGAGATAAAAAGAGGTATTGAAATTGCCAGGTCTACTTTTATAAAAATGAAAAAATTATTTTATAATCGTGATATTAGTATTTAGCTAGGAACTAGAATGTTAAAATGCTATGTATTCAGTACTTTGCTTTACGGTGTTGAGGCATGGACTCTTAAATAGATGAATGTTAAAAATCTTAAAAGCTTTGAGATGTGGTGCTACCGCCGTATACTAAAAATAAGTTGGGTGTTTAAAATTACAAATGAAGAGGTAACACGCAGAATAAATAACGATCCAGAAGTTCTACTGAATATAAATGAATATAAAAAATAAAATTAGAATCGCCCTAATGATATCCAATCTCCTATAGGAGAGGCACTCAAAGAAGAAGAAGAATTTAACTGTTATTCCACAGTTGTAACGGTATAATTTGCCTACCACATTGGGTATCACTTCTTATAGGTGGTTGAAAGAGGGGACAGCAATTACTGGGCTGGAGATAGGGTAAGCAAAGAAACCGAAACCTTTGCGAACGACCACTCTTGATTTGGTTGGAGAGCTAGGTCGTAAGTAAGTAAATAAAGGAGGGACTGGGAGGGGTAACTACAAAGAAATAGATCAAGAAAATACTTACGTAGATTTCCTAAGCAACAAAACAAAAAAAGGTTTCTAAACTATTTGAATTTGGACGCCGTTTAAAACAATCCTCTTGCTGGATGGAAAGAAAGGCTTTTCTTTCCTAAAATATATTCTTCTTCTTAACGTGCCCCATCCCTAAGGACATTGGCGATCATCATGGCCCATTTGACTCTATCTATAAGCAGCCGTTCTGAAAAGTTCTATTGACGTTTTCTCACTCCATTGGCTCAGATTCTTCAGCCAGGACGTGCGTCTTCTCCCCGGTCCTCTTTTGCCTTCCACCTTCCCTTGTATGACCAGCCGCATCAATTCGTATTTCTCGTTTCTTAGTATGTAACCAAAGTAACTCATTTTATTTTCTTTATAAGGTTGAGTATTTTTTTATCTTTTTTCATTCTTCAAAATATATTAAATGATGAAAATTTTTTAGTTTGTCGTGAAAGCTAATTTTTTATTAATGAAAAATTGTTTATTTTTACTTTAAATCATTTTAATAAAAAGTACCTGGTATCACTGGCTGGTGTATTTCGTTTAAGAAGGTTTTTGGGATTGGAATTGAATCAAAACACTGCAAACACACACAACTGTGTCTCACACAAGCTGGAATTGGTTTGAAGTGACCATGGAACACAAATGAACAATGTTTGGGAAGTTAGACGCTGATTCGGGCTTCGAATTATCCTGAATGACAACAAACTGCAATTTTCAAAACTCGGCCACTCAATTTCTTCTTTAAACCATGTAGACCTCTCAAGTGGTTGTAAACGCCGTCTTACAAATGTTTGAGATAAGACACAGTATAAACAATCGATGATTTACGCAACAAAAACTGCCAAATCATATTTTGAGTCTAAATTCACCTCTCAACTTAAAACAAAAATTGCCGGCTTTGAAGACTACCGCCGAAAGCTATCTCTTCCAAATTCAAATCTTTTCCTAACTGTTTTTCTTCGTTTCAGTTTACTGACCCTGTACAACCCCTCTGACCAGTTCTCGCTGCTGGCCAATCGGAATTTTTTCTAATGATGCTTTTTTATTCGATTATGGACCTTGAGAGTGCTGGGCTCTCAAAATTGTAGGAATCTATTTAAAAACATAAATGTGGTCTACGCTATTAAAATTTCTCTTAGATGCTTCGCAGAACACCTGAGTAAACAAACTTTAAGGAATTTTTATACATGACAGCCAGGGGCGTATCATATAATTTCTATACATTAAATATTCGATAGTTATAAGAAAATTGTTTATGCTGCACAATTCAGTGCCAATTGACGTAACGTAGATATACATTCGTACTTTTTTAAAATGCTGAAAAGTAAGTAATATTTAGTGACGTCTTGGATTAAATATTTATTAGAACTTAATTTAAAAGATGAACAATTTGTTTTAAGCTTGCGGAAAATCGGTAAGATTTATTAATGATTATGTAAGAGATACATTAAATATTAACTGCTAATCTAAAAATTGAGTCCTTTGGACTGATCTTTTAAATCTTGAGAGATGTTAATTGCGTCCTGTTAATAACAATTGTTCATAAATTAAATTCTGTTTATTAACAAAATATATTAATATGCACTACATTATTATAAAAAAAATTTATCAATAATGTATTGTCCATTTCAGATCACCTCAAGTTACACAAAATTGCCACTAAACAGTATAACAGAAAAGTCCAACAACTTCATCATCATCATTAACCTGTATTCGTCCACTGCTGGACATAGGTCTCCCTCAGTCTCCCTCAGTTCATCTAGTTGGTGGACGCCCCTGTTCCGTATTGCTTCTTGCTTTGGTCTCCACTCTAAAATACGTTTTGTCCATCGGTTGTCTAATAATCTGGCGACGTGTTCTGCTCAATTCCATTTTAACAACGTGATTTTTTGATAGCGTCTGTTGTTTTTGTTCTACGATGTATTTCCTTGTTTGGGAACATCTGGCGCTCCATAGCCATCTGAGTCACGCGAATCTTATTAACTACCTTTTTTGTGAGTGTTAATTTTTCCGCTCCATAAGTGAGTGCAGGTAACACACATTGGTCAAACATTTTCCTTTTTGAGGCGTATGGCTAGATCCGATTAAATATATAGTTTAATATACCAAACGCTGTTCAAAATAATCATATGCGACGTGGGAACTCACATGTCTGGTTATCTCTGCCCAACCAAATTTCATGTCCTAGGTACTTAAACGATGTACTCTGCAGAAGATCCCTTTAATCAACAGCAATATTTCGATTTAGCACCAGATTAGTCACTATTTGCGTCTTGTTCATATTAATCTTTAGTCCGACCTCAAAGGAAGCGTGATAAAATTTTTTAAACATTATTATTGCATCATCCATACGATCGGCTATACGGACCATATCATCTACAAATCTCAAATGACTAAGCTCCTCTCCATTTATATTAATACCATGCTCGTTCAGATGTGCCTTCTTAAAAGTATGTTCTAAAAGCGTCGTGAACAGCTTTAGAGAGAGTGTCTCCTTGCCGTACTTCTCGCTGTAGAGAAGTACGGTACAATTTATTTGTTTCTTGTTTAGATAGTCATACGCTAGCTGTGGTATTTTGGTAGATATATTTGATATTGTTAGTGTAGCGATGGTCCATTCGGTATTCTGTCAATTCTTCTTCATGTACCATGTCCTTTCAGAACGTTGGTTACCATCATAGCTATCTTAATTTTATTCACAGCCACCCTAAATAGCATGCTTCTATTAACATTATACCAATCTCGCAAGTTCTTCAACCATGAGGTTCTTCTTCGTCCTGAACTGCATTTGCCTGCCATTTTTTCTTGCATGATATTTTGTAGCAACCTATATTTGGGACTTCTCATTACATGTTCGAAATACTCTAGCTTTCTCTACTTGATGCTTTTTATGATCTCAGCTGTCAATGCTTTTAACATTTTCTGGTAGCTTATAGTATCGAATGCGTTCTCGTAGTCGACAAATATACAAATATCAGTGCCAATGGTTTGTTGTGTTCTGCAGACTTCTCCCGAATCTGCTGTGCTGTATCCCGATCTAAATCCAGCTTGTTCTGATAGAAGACTAATTCCACTCCTAAAAAAGAAATTATCAAAAAAAGAGTGGACTAAGTCCACTCTTTTTTTTGATAAGTTTTGTAAAAAGTTTATTTATGTGTGAAGGAACACTGAAAGGACGGTAGTTATTTAAATCTGTTACGTCTCCTTGCCTGTGTAATAAAGTAATGACTGCATTATTCCATTAATAAGGAGTTTTACCTTGGTAGATGCATTCGGTAAAAAGCTTGGCCAAAGCCTGGATAATTTTATTTGCACCTAGTTTGATTTCTTTGATGACTACTCCTGAACATGTATTACAATAAGGTGATCCTGAATTAATGTCAAATTTTCGACCATTGTCTGTTCCATCTGTGATTTTTAAGATTATTGAATATGCAATGCTAAAACAGCTTTTATTATTTTTAGATATCAACCAAATTATCACAAAGCATCAATATGGATTTCGAAATAAATTTTCTACTTCCACAGCCATTCACAGTTTGATTAAGGAAGTTTTGATCTTAATTGAAAACGTTTAAAATCCAACTGCCATTTTTTGTGACCTCAGTCGTGCTTTTGATTCTCTGCAACACGATGTATTCCTTGGTAGATTGTACAGATATGGTGTTATGGGAGTTGCCCATAGTTGGTTTGGTTTCTATCTGAAAGACCGGCACCAAATAGTTAGAGTGAAAAATAACTGAAATGAAAAATAACATCATCATTTAGACAGTTCAGAATTTTCTTATGTTGCTGCCAATAATGTAACACAAGTTCTTAATAGAGAAGAGAAAGCTGAGTTAAAAATATATCTTCTCAGTGCTGCACGCCTCCACCAAAATTTGACGAAAATGGAAGTTCGTACTTTAGCATACCAGTATGCAATTGCAAATAACAAGTCTCATCCGCCTTCTTGGGACCAAAAAAAAAAGTTGGCTAGGAATGGCTAAGGCAGTTTCTTAGAAGACATGAAGATTTATCACTTCGTAAACCCGAACCTACAAGTTTGGTCACATCAACATCCTTCAATAAAACAAATATATCTTCCTTTTTTAAGAATTACAAATAAGCCTTGTCTCGTGGAGATTTAACCCCAGAAAAAATTTGAAATTATGACGAGACAGGGTTAACGACTGTCCATGTACCACCAAAAATTGTAGGACCTAAGGAAATAAAACAATTAGGTCAAATGACAAGTGGAGAGCGAGGTCAAAATGTAACCTTGATAGCCTCAATAAATGCAATCGGAAATCATATTCCACCAATGATGATATTTCCGAGGGTTAATTTTAAGCCTCATATGCTAAAAGGTTGTCCGGTTGGAACTATAGGAGGTGCAAATCCGTCCAGCTGGTCAAACGAAATATTGTTTTTGAAATACCTACACACTTGTGTCGTGAAAATTCACATGATTTTCACTTTGTGAAAATCATGTGAAACCAGCAGTTAAACATCCAGTTATATTACCTTTGGATAATCACGATAGCCACGTGAATGTAAGTGTCATTAATTTCTGTAAGAAGAATGACATTCTACCGATAACGTTTCATTCCCACACCAGCCACAAAATGCAACCGCTCAATCGAACAGTTTTTGGACCGATGAAAACCTATTATAATACCGCCTGTAGCGAGTGGATGATTATGCACCCTAAACAACCTATTACGATTTACGATATAGCTAAACTTGCAGGTAAGGCATTTCTAAAAGCATTTACTACATCTAATATCCAAAAGGGATTTGAGGTGAGCGGTCTCTATCCCTTCAATGAAAATATTTTTGAAGATAATATTTTCTGTCATTCATTCTGTCTTCGTATGTAACTGATCGTCCTTTAAACCAGCTTACTGACAGTCGCAAGCAAGTCAATGTTGAACAGGACGGGGAACAAACTAAAGCTACAGTTAATGAAATGGAAATCTCTACTCCTTCTGCCTCAAATATTCGCCAAGCAGGAACTTCATGAAGTTCTATTAGACCTTTAATGTTGCGACCTTATCCAAAGGCACTTGTTCGCAAAAAGAAGTTAGGAAGAGCAAGAGGAAAGTCAGGAATACTTACCGACACTCCAGTGAAAGATAAAATAGCTGCGCTCAAAAGGAGAAAGACTCAAGAGAAGGTATCATTTGAGTAAGTTCAGGCAGTTACAAAGCAAATAACGACAGAAGATATACAAAATGTACCAAAGAGAGTTGCTAAGTATGATAGTGAATCAAGTTCATGTGATGGAGGTACATTTGAGGACTTGGTAACTAGAGAAGAATTATTAAACGACCAAAAAATATATGACTTATCTGAAAATAGCGAGATTAAAAAAGGGGACTTTGTTTTAGTGAAAGTGGCAGTGAAAGAAATCTTTTCTTTATTTTGTTGACGAAAACTAAACAGTGGAATTAATAATGAACTATTTACGTACAATTTTAGATTCCAATAAGTTTATAAAAAATTCAACCGAGACTTATGATTTTTTGTGCAATGATATTGTACGTAAACTTCCACAGGCGTACAAAATAAGCGGAACTGTAGGTCACGATCAGTTTATTGTTAAATTTAGCGGATATAATGTAAATTAAGTTTTTATTTACCAAATTAATCATTAGTTAATTATACTGTTCTGATTATTTTGAGATTTTCAATAAAAAATTTCAAGATTTGTTCTAATATCTTATTTTTTTATAACTGACCCAAGGTACATTATATGCTGGTCCAAGATACATTACCAGTTTGTACTTTGGGTCAACATGCAAGGGCCTGCTAAAATATATTTTTTAACTAACTACTAAGCTTAAAATGTGTACAAAAAAAAATGTAGCCCAATAGCCAAAGTAACTAATGCATTGGCTAAACTTTGTAAATATATAATTCTAAGATTTAGAAAAAATTAAAACTACAAATTGACCCACGGTATAACACTCTCTCCTATATTATACACAATTTTTAAAACTGAAAATTTAAAAAAAGTTCTATATTAAACTGTACAACAAAACTCTGTTTTCGGTAATAAATAATAATATCGTATGGCATTTTTGCCGGAGAGATCCTTTTGAATAAGTTCCGGTGCCAATTGCATCGTTAACCCTATTTCAAGAAGCTAGTGTCGATTTACTCACGCCCAGGGGGACTGACGGCTTTACGTACCTTCCTAACCACAATCAACGGCTCGTGCCATTTTAAGAAATAAAAAAGTCGTTGTTAGTGCGATAATAAATAACTGTTACAAAATAAACCTGTAAGAAAAAAGTAAAGAAAATCACTATCTGAGGTTTGTTCAAAAATTAACGAAATAGGCTCAAAGCATCATAAACAAGAAACTTTAGCGTGAAGTCCACTTGCAATACATAAAACCATCACCATAAAATAAAGGTGTGGAATAAAACTAAAGGGGTCAAAATGCTATTGACTAATGAACTAAGGGAATATAAAGTAGATAGGCATATAAACTATTTGGGTAAACGGTTAAAGTTTAGCAGAAAGACTTTTAAGATTTGTTTTTTTAATTCAAATCTCAAAAGTCTTTCTGCTTTGTTTAGTTACTTATTTTTGGAGTATTAGAAACAAATTCACGAGGGATATTTGTCGTGGTTGACGGCAGGTCGTGAAATGCAAATTGTACCCCCTGATAATGAATTCATCAATCTGTCTGCTTTATACTAGTGTAAAACGCGCAGTAGACAAATATTTGCATTTAATTTCGCCAAGTAGAAAATCTTCGGATTTCTTTCTACTAATTTAGTAAGTTTAATAATTGCGAACAATAAAATTTAAAAATATATTTATAAACAGACGTCAATTACTTACACCAATTCACGTTGGAATACCGTCTTATAAATCAATTTCACACATTTAGTTATTTTCCAAAACTTAACTGATCAAATTATTTAGCTACACATATTCACAACAAATGTTTTAGTTTTTGGTCAATAAAGAGAACAAAGATACCATCATGAAAAGTGAAATCAACTGACCCCAATATAAAACATATCGATGTAACCCTTTTTTACAATATTAAATAGACATTAACCGTAATATAATTCAAGAATCCCTATAGTATTATTTTAAATGAAGTATATATATGACATTGTGTTGAATCTTTGTATGCATTTCATTTTCAAACAATTCAGATACCAAACAATACCTAATGTTCAATATGCTTTATGCAAGCACAGCTTCTAGATTATACGCGATTGTTATAAAAAGAGGTCTTTGTTTTGTCTTAGTCGTACATAATAGTAGGCACTAATTATTAATAATCAATAGCGTCAAAGACAAGTATCAATAATTTGTTACAGATAATTGTCAGGTGACATGAAGATGAACATAATACTTGACACAATTAATACAGGGTGTTTCAAAAAAAGGTAACCCCGTCTGTAGGGTAGGTAAAAAACTGAAAAATAATTGGGGTTTGCTTAGTAAAAAATTTGTACGCATTTTTTACGATTTTGCCGAAACTACTGGCAACATTGTAATTAAATTTTATTCGAATATGTTTTGGAAGCTGATACATCCCATGAATTTGTTTTTATATCTGATTCTTATAGAGGGCGCTAGTTACACGGACCGTACTAAGTATTAGTCAATATAACTTTTTTAAGAGTATAATTAATAATCAAAATTTCAAGTAAACTTAAACATCATATATAGTTTCCAGTTTCCAATTTGCGTAAGTTATACATAAATAAATAGACTAACCTTTTTAAGAACTTCGAACTATCAACTAAGATTTCTATGGCATGCTGTACAATAGTAAAATAAATATCTTAAAAGATGTTAGGTTTATGAATAGCAACTAGTTAACAAAACTTCAAGAAAAATTAAAGTTTTACCTAAAATATTCAGGGTGTTTCATGAGAAACTTAAGACGATACTATCTGCACAGAATAAATAACAATCAGAATGTCCACTTTCAGATGCCGCCTTTGAAGTGTGTCAGCACGCGATTGCCATATTTTAAGCGGAAACATAGACTCGGATTCAGAAATTTGTGACAAGCTACGACAGAACTGTATTTTAAATTTTTAGAGATTATTAATTTAATAAATTTGAAATAATTTAATATAATTCTTCAACTAGAAGTATGAATAAAATAGTGCATTATGTCTATGGTTGCCGTAAATCAATTAAACCGGGTTAGTTTTTCTATGCACACCAGATAAAATTTCACTGAATAGCACTGGTTCTGTTTAAAACATGGCTGATTCCGTCTCCGGAACGAGATGCGTGTACTTATCTTAACAAGCAGAGTGGGAATTCTGATGGTTTATTATTCTGTGTTATCGGAAACTTCTTACACGATATTTTAATCGCTTATTTGAGAAATCTAAATGCCCATAATTATGACATTTTGACTGTTTTAGCTCAACAATATATCCTCATATGGATGCATAGTCACAGACTAAATAACAATCAGAATGCCAACTCTCAGATGCCGCCCACTCTCAGATGCCGAAATTAATTGGCCATACGTTGAGGAAAGATCAAAAAAATATATTGACACAAACAAAACAAAGAGGAGAAGATCACACAACAGCTGAAAAAAAATTACAACGAGAGAACACGAAAAAATTTCACAAAGATGAGGTGAAGTCAAAAGCAGAGCAACAAACAGAAGAGAATGGAAAAAGCTAGTTGATAGTTTATCCAGAGAATAAACAAAATAGAAGATGCGCTGACCCGCCAAGTCAGCAACATTGTACTCTTAGCCAAAAACGCGTAAGCGCCAAATACTCCACAAGGCGGCACGGAACTAAAAAGAGAGTTATAAATATTAATTTCAGTTTTAATTTAATTTTTTGCTCGAGTTAACTTGCTTTAAAACCTTATAAGTGGCTTTTATAGTAAAAGCTTTTAGTAACATACGTTTTGCATTTAATCCAAATAAACCGTTACGTTGTGCATTCGATTGATATAAAAATTTAAACAAAAATAGAGATCTAGATTGAATCGAATGAGGCGCGCTTCTGTTTTACGTTCTTTTGATAAATATAAAATATATCAGCAGAATGAATGCCTTTGATTTTTTTGGTAAATTCCTATTTCAGCTAAATTGCAGTTTTCGGAGACTTGAATATAGCATAGTACTTTTTTATTAGTAATATTATGTTCTAGGCAATGGTTGATCGGTTTAAACAGATTATTTGTTTATGATGTTTTAAAATTTTGTCCAAATTACGTCAAATTTATTCAGTCAATTAAATTAATTGTTAGTTTTTACCATTTAAGCCGTTTACTTAAAGCTACTTTTTTTAAAACGATATTGTTAAAACACAATTTTTTTTCTTTTCTACTTTTGCTTGGGTGTTAAATCTTTGTTTCCAGTAAGTTGTTTGTAAGTTTGTAAGTTACTAACTATACCTAGAAGATTAAATCCGAAATAGCAACGAACAATACAAGTTTTAATTGTCAATATCTCACTTAATTTATACCGTATAAAAAAATTCCGCAAACTAAATTCTTAGGAATTAAAAAAGCTACAGTTTTATGTCTATTCATTTTTAGTATCTCTAATCTTAATCTTTCTATTTTGAAGCAAAGGGAATTTTTACCAACCTACAAAATTTCTTTATTCGCTTTTATTTCCATTTTGTAAAAACTAATCATTCTAAGTAGGTCAAACTTTTAAAATGTATTATTAATACATAACCAAAGAAGATATAACAAGACCAATGAATAATTTTAATTATAATTAGGTTGGTAATTAGGGGGTTGTTTTCGCTCACCTATTCACTGAAAAAAATAGAAACTTTCTTTTTATTGTGTCATTTAATTTTTGTGCTAAAGTTTTTTTTTAAGAAAGGTCTTTTTAAATACTTTAAATTACTCTTTGTAAGTTATCCTTGAAAAATAAAAAACTCAAAAATTTATGATTTGACGAAGAAGAGCTAACCTATAATAAAGTATAGTTTGCGTAATAATGGTCTTGAAGAAAATTAACAAAATCGCTTCGTTTATTTTTTCAAAAGGTACGTTATTGTTAATTACAGTTTTTTTTTTATAAAAGAAATAATTTTTGACTTATTTGCAGAAAACTGAATAAAAACATTAATTTTTCGATATGAAACTAACACTTTCGATTGCGAGTAAATCAAAAACTATTATTTTTATCAAAAACATAAGACATTTTTTACTTTGCATAATTTTTTGTGGTCAAAGTTTAATAAAAAATTTCCACCCCTGAGTGGGCTAGGCAACTACTCCTATGGTAAAAGCGCCTTTCGACATCATAAAGATTTTGATCCTTGGACTATCTACTATTTTTTTATTCTCAAATTTTAAAAATATATCAATCTTTTCCGAAAAAACTGCAAGGTGAAAACCTTAATTTCCTGGACTTTTAACTATCTTAATGTACCAATATTTAAAACTTTTTATTAAGAATAAATATGTACCTTTTGTACACACTATGATTTGTAACAACCAAGTAGTCTTGGCTCAGGACTACAAAGATTAAGAATATATGACGCAAACTTATTTATCATTATCAGAAAAATAATACTTATAAATAAATAGATAAAATAAAAAAAAAACAGAATAAAAGTGTATAGGAAGAGAACAACAAAATCTAATTTTGGAAAAGCAGCACCAACAAATTAATCACTGTTAAATGTATAAATATCGAGGCATATACATAACCAATGACGGCAATTTGGATGAAGAGATTAAAATAAATAATAACCAGGGTAGACAAGGCATTTGGCAATTAAACAGCGTACTGTGGTATTAAACAATTTTGAAAGAATAAACTTCTTCTTCTTAAAGTGCCCTCTCCTCAATGGAGGTTGGCTACTACAATTTTAAAATCTTCTCTATCTTCAGCTGTTCTTATTAGCTGTTCAAAATTTAGCCCTGTCCATTGTCGGATGTTTCTGAGCCACGATAGTCTTTTCCTTCCTAGGCCTCTCTTTCCCTCGATTTTTCCTTTTACTATAAGTTGGGCATATTGGTACTTATTATTTCTCAGTATGTGGCCTGGGTATGATGTTTTTCTAACTTTTACTGTGTTAAAAAGTTCTCTTTCCTTGCCTATTCTATGCAGCACTTCTTCGTTTGAGGTATGCGATGTCCATGAAATTTTGAGCATTCTCCGGTAGATCCACATTTCAAAGACCTCCAATTTATTGGAGGCCTTCCTAAAGAATAAACAAATAATCTATATTAGCCAGTTGTCAAAAGCATAATGACATTTGGAAGTGAAATGTTTAAACTATAAAGACTTTAGAAGCAACAGAAATGGATTATTAGAGAAGAGCAGCCGGAAAATCAAGATTAAACAGAGTGAGAAATGAGAAAATTCAAGAAATTATCGGCGTTAAAGATAGAAGAACAGAGGACATCAAAATCAACCTACAAAGATGGTACTCGCACGTACAAAGAATGGATGACAATAGAGTCTCAAAAAAGTATTTAACTTGGATTAAGTTGGAAATATGATGTAGACCCCATGTAATTTCCATTTGGTATTGCCAACATTTTTTAAAAATATGAAAAATTATGTTCAATATAATTTCTTTGATATATTTTACATTGGTGTATGCATTTTTTTATATAATATTTTTCCAAATTGTTAGTTAATAAACATATTACAAATTACGTGTCAAAATATCCTAAATAATGAAACGGTTTACTAAAAATATGGTAATTTTTTTATTGTTTAAAATGTTTATAAAATAGGTATGGAAAATTAAAGATCAAATATACGAAATATGAAAAAACAAAATAAACCAAAAAAATAAACCTTTCATATAAAAAACTACAACACCCAAACTTTAGCAATTTTGGAATTCAGATAAAAAGTTACTTTGCACATTCTTTACAAATAATAGCTCTACAGTTATAACACATTGATATCTTACAAACATCACATAAATTCTTCGTCTTTTTATAATTTTTTTGTGGACAGAGCCCACACAATTTTCGTTATTTGCTTCTGAAAAGCTTTGGTGTAATATATGAATTAACTTCTGCGATGTCGATGATGGAATAAAATACCGCCATAGACCAACGCCTAGTACGTCTACTTAAACTATAAATTGCACACTTTTTTATCCAGGGCATCTACGCCCCCTTTGGTTTCATTATAAAAGACAATCATTTTAGGTTTGCCAGTTTTAAAATCAGTGTATTTTTGTTGATGCATCGTAGAAACTAAAAGTACAGCCTTGCTTTTCTTTGGAACATAAGACACAATTTTAATATGTTTAGTAAAACCGTAGATACAACTCCCTACTTCTCTCTTCCGGTTGGGCAAAGATTCGGTGGAACTTCTTTCTTGTTCTTCTTAAGCGTACCTACATACGTTAATCCTCTTTGTCGCAACTCATTTGCAAATTCAATAGAGGAGAACCAATTGTCTGCAGTTACATTTCTGTTGGTATTTATAATAGGTTGAATAAGTTTTATCGTTTTTTTCTTCATCTGTTAATAATTTGCCATCGCTGCCTTTGTCGGTATAAATATATCCATTGAAAAAATAATGAGTACGGGCATCAGTAAGAATCAAGACCTTCAGACCATACTTGTTTGGTTTATTCGGCATGTACATGCGAAACTTTACACGCCCTCTAAAACCTATGAGCATATCATCAATACAGGTGTAATGGCCCATACAGTACTGGTTTTGACAATTATTTATAAATTTATTAAAAATACCTGATATTGCTGGAGCAGGATCATTTTCTTTTCTTTACGCTCGGTCTTCGAGGTTGTCAAAAAGTAGATAGCTTAAAATCATTAGCATTCTTTCCCGAGAATGCACAACGGAATATATCACGGCCACTGTCGTCTGTTGCAAACAAACACTGAATGTCCTCATTGTTTGATTTGAAAACAGAGCTGTAGTATAATATGCCTAAAAAGGCTTCAAGTTCTATAATATTAAGGTCCTCCAGTTCTGGTTTATTAAGCCGCTTATAGTTTCTTCTTAACTTAGATAATTTTCGATTAGTATGTACAAGAATTTCAGCTAGAATGTCATTATCGATTAAACACCTCCATATTTGTGAAGGCGATGCTCTTTTGCCCAACTGTTTGGCATCACCACGAAGTCCTGGTAAATACGAAAGTAAGTTATATATGTTTCTCTGTTCTCGTTCTCTGTACAAAAGGTTGTGACGACCACTTAAATCTATTTTTACCATAATAACTCATTCCATTTTCCACTTTTTCACCACTTTCAGAATCGGATTTGTCAGACAAGTCACCATTAGCTCCCTCACTATCATCTTCTACTACCGAATCTCTATCATGCTCACTTTCAATGTCATTTAAAGAGCCACCTGACTCTTCCATATCGCTAACCTCACTTTCTACCTCGTCATGCCATGCTAACAGAGTTTCTTCATAGTTTCTATCACCGTAATGTACTGTTTTGGATGAACCTGCCATTTTCGTAAATTTTTCACAAACACTGACGTGGTGCCAAAGTGGCCCCTTTCAAACTTTAGATATTTATAAACTAAATACCACACTACTGAAAAACTTATTAATAAGTAAAGCGATCGACGTTACTGTAACTTGAAGGTAGCTGCGAGTCACAAACCTATAACAACAAAAAAAAATTGCGCGTAATTTGAATTTAGTCGGGGATCATGTGGGCACCACGTCCGTAGTAGAAGATTAAGTAAAACAGTCTATATATTAAAGCATTTTTACATATATTTTTTTTAAAATATGAAGATTTTGTATACGGTTTTATAGGCCTAAAGTAAGCCTAGTACTAATGTAATTGATACGTCAAAGATTTTTTAGTGTAGTTTTATTTTTAAATAATTTAATATTTTTGAAATTAAGCCGTACAATATACAGTTTGTATCACTATTTTCAAAGACAAAATTTTATCAGTTTTCTTTAAATCGAACACCTATTGCGACAGAATGTCTATTCGTAAGAAATATAATATTTAAAAAAAAAATCGGTTGCCTGTAAAGTCGGTTTTACGGGCGAAGATTTTACGCGACAACGTCTTTTTCTCGGTAGAATATTTATTGATATGAATATTATTAAATTGCACAATAGGAACAAGGAATTGAATGAAAATAAGAATTGCACAAATTTTAACTATAGAAATATATTTTGTTTACTAAAACATTGTACATGTAAACTTAAACTTAACTAATTTCTATTTGAGTGATTTTGTTGAGGATAGGACGATGATAGGAGAAATATGAAATGAAAGGAAGTGTTTCTGCTGTAATGTGTCTTGAACGCCAAGAACGCTCGAGAAAGACAGAGACACAAGCACGGAAGCACGCACCGATTCAACGCGCCTAATTCTCTAGTGCTGGGCGCGCAGCGGACCGATCATGTTTGAGTGGGAGAGAGACGCAAGGCATTCGCCGGTCCGGCGGGCCTCTCTGTCGTTCGGTGACTCACTGTAACAGACGTGAGCAGGCGTTACACTTTTTCATGAATGACTCCGAGCCACAACCTAATTTAAGACGTTGTCACGTCAAAATTTATGTTTCGACTTGAAATTTCCTCCATTCACATACAAAATTCATTTTTCTTTAAAAATCATTTTTATTTAATTTCTGGAGCACCCAAATTTTAAATGGGTGAAAATTTTTTTGTTATTTTTTTCTTTCTTGTTGCATTTAACTCTGTATTATTGCTCAATTATCGCGTATTTATATGTGGATTCTCTATTAACGCTACCCTAACTCGCGTGTTCATTTTCATTCCTAAAACCGTTTTGGTATTAATGGTTTTAAATATTGCACATTGTCTGAAAGACCAAAGCGATTTAAAAGTTTTACGAATTCCTTTTTTTTGTAGGATGTCTTCTGCGCGCATATCTCTGATTGATGTTTAAAGCTAGTAAACAATTTCTAGAACTAGTAAACAGTTCAGTTAAAAAATTCCTATATAAAATATAAAAATGTGTGACAAATATTCTGTAACTTCAACCATGTTACCAGCTTTTGTGACACAAGTAGATACAATTTATTTTAATAAATATTTTGACAGATACATTAAACGTGTTTGTTTCAAAGCATGCTCTATACGCTCTATACGAGAATGTCGTTACTCGTATTACTAGTTATTTAACAAACAAGTGTATTAATAAGGGCGATTAACAATTCAGATATTTTAACGCGTGAGCGGAGCGAGCGCGTTAATGTTCGAGATTGTTAATCGCCATTTTAATTCACGAGTTCGTTACAAAACTTTTCCGTCGACCGTACTTTTCAGAAATAAAGATATCTTAGTTCAAGTTTTTATTTACTTAACGATAAACAACAATTTTTTTAGCTTTCATTAACTTAATTCAAAGTTTAATTTTGCTTAGTGGTAGTTTTATTATTGTAAACATTAATATTTGAAATAGTACAATAATTACTGAAATTAAAGGAAGGTATTGATAAATGATTATCTGTTGTATAGCATTTTGACAAATTTATATTTAAGTCTTCTTGTGGTGTTAAATTAAACTCTTCGTCAATATCCATCTTTTGATTTTTCAAATACACAGAATTTTAAACAATAAAGTAAATAATGACATACAATGACAGAAAAAACTAACAGCGGCTACTTTATTTTAAGTTTTTTAGTGGGAATATAAATAGGAATATGTTTGGTTGCCTACACCACAGGTCACTGCCAATCACAGAGCGTTTAATTAATTTATGCAAGCAATATATGTTGTGTTGCCTATAATGAAATTATTCATTAATAGAAAATCTTTTATTAATAGGGGTCAATAATTAATGATTTTGAGGGTGTTAAAATAGATCATAAATGGACGGTCGACGGAAAAAGTCATTAAACTAATCTTTCTCGAAAATTACAATTTAACTTTGAATAAATTTAGTAAGGCAAAGCAAAAATAAATTCATTTATTTGCTCAAAATTACTATGGTAGAAATAGTTGTTCACTTATTTAAAAATTAATTTGTGGATATTAATAATATTTATTAGTACGTACTTAAATATTATTTTTATCATGATGAGGTTTGTAAGTGACGAATTCTACTAATTACTGCTAGCATACGTTTTGTTTTAATCTTTGGTATTATGTTTATAAAATTAGATTATATTTTATAATTTTTGTTTCTTATATTTCAGTAATTTCATAAAATTAATTAATTAAAGATCTGCAAAACATAAAATTTATAGTTATCTCTAAATATCTACAAAACGAAACATGTAGGCATGTAAAACCTTATAGCAAAATAAAAGTTGTGATGTTTTCTACAAAATAAAGTATTGATATATAGGGGGTTCTATTAAAAAAATGATAAAATTTCGTATTTGAAAATAGTAATCATACTGTATATTTAATGGCTAGATTTTAAAGATATTACATTTTTTAGAAATAACACTACACTAGAAATATTTCTAAATATCAATTAAAGTTTTATTAACTTGGAAACCTTATCCACAGCCCTTTAAATATTACCAGTTTTCTCAAGAAAAGTAAAAATATTTTAAAAATTATTAACTTTACTCTATAAAACCTTATATAAACTCTTCATATGTTTTAAAAATACATTTAAAAATGCTTAAATATTCCATTTCATTTAAACAAACAAAACTATGGTTCATTCCGTTGTTCTGACTGATCCTATATAATCGAATATTTTTTTTTTATACTCCATAGTTTGGCCGTTATCAAAAAAGCTAGAGGTTTGGCGCACTCTGTATATATAAAGGTTGAATTATGTCTAGGAGAAACTTGGACAGTCTGTGTCCTACATAACATAAAGAAACCTACTCGTTAAACCGATAGGCCCCAAAAAGCTTTTTGTGTTCAGTTTTGTCAGGTTTGTCATCCGTAGGGTGTATAGTATGTAGTAGTAATGTTTTTGCATATTTGCAAGAAGATTCTAAAATGTTATGAGTGGTCTATACTACTAAAATCCTTTATGGTTGTGAGACATAAACATTAAAAACCAAAATGCTTAACAAAATAAAGGCATTCAAATTGAGATGCTATCGACTTATTCTAAAAACAATATAGGTTTCGCTCACTTTCAATGAAGATGTTATTTAAATGACGAATTCAGAAAGTCTGATCATAAACATCATAAAGAGGAAAAAAAGAGAATACTTAGATATGGAATATAATTAGAGGACCCACGTACCATAATACAAGGAAAAGTAAAGGAAAGGATTGGTTGAAACAAACTTTCATTTCTGCGTTATATTAGACAACAGTGTGGTACCACAGTAGAATAATTAATTTGCGCAGCTGCCGATAGAGAAAGGTTTCAGGATATTGTAAACATGATGACGGCCACATTCTTGCATATGATAAAGGCCATTTTTATGTAGCTTTAACAGTCACAAGTTTTTTTAATAAGGGGAATATTGAAGCTTTTCTTTACTTGCACAATCTTCAGACCTCAAGACAGTTAAACATGTACTGAATATACTTTAGACACAGGCCGTTTATGCGTCAAATTGAAAAAGATAATTAAATATTCGCAAAAGGCTAAAGCATGTTAGCAGTATTATACAGAAAAAATGATGACACTGCAGGCTATTTTGGCGTGTTATTTAAAATTATCTCGGTTTTCATGCGCTGCCACAGCATTAATAACTTTTGTGGCGGAACAGGAACGACGTTAAAAACACAGAGGCAAAAACATTATAATTACAAAGAACAGGTCGTTTTTATGACCGTTAGAAGTATACTGCATATGCTAATTTTTAAGGATATTTTAAACTGGTATGTATACTTAAACATGCACGCTACTAAATTCCTTTAAATATTTAAAAGACAAATTTTTTTACAAGTTCTGCTAATAATTTTAATAATAACTAAATATCTCGATTTGTAATAAACTCACATTTAGCAATTAGGCGGAACTAGGAAAAAAGTAGTTCCAATATTAATTATCATTGTTATCAAACGTTGAAAGCATAAGAATTGTTGCTTCTTATGGACATATGATACTACATACATAGACTACATTTAGTTTTTTCTATTCCGCAAGCACACATAGTGCTGTGAACAGGCCGATTTCTAAATTAAACAAATTCTTATTATCAGCTCTTATATATTCCTCTCTGATTTTTCTATAGGTTTTAAAAGTTTTTCACGACGCTTGGTGCATCATTGATGATTGCTAAGGTATGAAATGTTGCTTTCTTTCTACAATAAATTTCTATTTTGCTATAAAACTATAGTGTTTACTACTCGTGCTATAAAGTAACATTGCTGTAACATAATGAATTAATGTGAACAACTTGTGATGTTTTGTCAATGATTCAAACATAATTTACTTATTTATTTATTTATTTAAATTAAGGTGAATATGACATCTATGGCCATTAGCATGGGTTACAGTATACAGTCAGTTTACGCGACATATCTACATAAAATATTAACATAAAGAAAAAACAGGTAACATATTAACTTTAGCAGTTGATTTTTCTCTAGGAATTTGATCGCCTTGTTGACTTGGTCTGACTGATTTTAAGTCTCTATGCACTACATCTTTAGCAGAGAGAGATTTAAAGGGAATGTTAAAGTAAGTAATAGATTCTGTGTTAAAAAGACATGAGTTTGTAGAGTAAACGATATTTTCAACTATTTTTCCATGCCAAAATGTTGATTGAGAACCCCACATACTGGTGTGTGTGTAAAGTCTTCTGTGAGTATAAACGGATTTCGAATTTGAATTATGAGGTCTAGGAGCTTTTCTTCTAGAGGATGATTTGAAAGAATATATATGGAGTAGATAATGAGCTTTTTAGGGCAATATGTAGTTATGGCAATTGCCTCAAGGTTTGTTGTTACGGGTAGCATTGTTGAGAAAATTTCTCTACAAGCAAATATTGATCCACCTCTAGCTCTGAAGCGGTTCGTCCTAATGAAGTGCAATCTTTTAAAGTATTTAAGATAACGAGTAGTAGCTGTATTAAAATTAGTCTCTTATAGACAAAGAATAGCTAGATTTTGAATATATGTAAGATATTGTAAGTGTTCAAGGCGCGGATAATATCCGTCGCAGTTCCATTGTAACGTAGAGAATATAAAATTTAATTTAGTTAGTAGAAAAAATATACCTTATACTAATGACGTAGATCTTTAAAATAGATCGGTATTATTGCAACTTAAGTCATATGAATTATTGGACGTAAGGCTGTCAAGATCGTCTATGAGATTTAATTTGTGGTTTAGCTTTTTTGTTACTCTGGTAATGCAATATTTAAGCCATACATCGTTTGGTATAATTATGTAAGGTCTTTAAGAATGATTTTAAATGAATGATCTTAAAGTTATGATCTTCTTTATGATGATCATTACTACCAAAGGAATATTCTAGAAAGGCAGTTAGTTGTAGTGATGTTAACGAAAATTTTTCTGGATTAGCACAAATTAATTTTTTAATACTTAATTGAGCAGTGGCATTAATTTTTCCAATTTCATTGTCATTGGTTTTTGTTTTCTTTTTGGGAGCTGATTTAGGTGGTGTGTAGGTAGTTAAGTTTGGAAGCCAAGCAGTAACCGATAAGGTAGATGATTCAATACGTGTCAGTAAAATTAATTCTTTTAGTACCAGAGTTAGATAGAAAAGATACTGGTATTAGAGACTGTTCATTTGAAAGTGTTAAGTCAGTAGGTGTATTCTTTGCACATATTTCTTATTTTGTAGAGGAGCGAGGAAAATATGTACTAGAAGGAGGATCACGTGGGATTTGGTTAGAACTTTTATTTAAAGAGGGATTGCTGGAGATATTTTTAGAGGGTTGCGACAGGAGTTTGCATGAGATATTACTATTGAAGTATTTAATTCAAAGTTTTCTTAATCTAATACTGCATAGATAGAGCGTCGAAATTTAAAAATGTAGGCATATTGCTATTTGAGTATATTTGGGATTAAAGGTCACACGTTATAAAATAGTAGCCTCTTTGCAGATATAATAAGTCTACGAATAGATATTATTTGATTTATTAAAATAATTAGTCGGATAATCTTTTAGAAGATTATCTACTACGTTGGAAATACGTGAAGCATAGGTTATTGTTATATGGACTACTAATTTCGCCAATTGTCTTGAAGTAATAAAGCCGGAGGATAGCCTTCATAACAATTGTTAGAGTTCTACTGAGTCATGATGTTCCTATTATAGATTTTTTCTGTGCGGTTTTGGTTACTGCAGCGAAACTAGATTAAGCTGTTTGTGTTGATAATGTCACTATTTAAAATTAATTACTTTGGATGTTAAAATATTAAACAAGTATGTCCACAAATGACTGGCAAAATATTAGTTCTGAGAAGTGAATCAAGTGAACCAATAAAAGAAGCCAGGTCCTTAAATCACAAAAATTCAATGAGAACCTTAAAATATTTAAAGTATTTTAATTTGACAATTATCTTGACACTTCAAACATAATTTAAATAATAAACATAATATACTTATTATACAAAGATGTTTAAACCGGCTTCAAAATTGGAAGTTGAAAACGGGATTTACTTTTTCTATTGAAAATATGCAATAGGTACTTTATTTTTGATAAAAATAAAACTTACAACTAATTTAACATTACACAATTTACTTTTAAAGTAGGCAATAGAAATAAGGTTTCTAAATCTAGTTTTTGAGACAACTTTAAATTGAAATTTGCGTGTAAAAAAAGGATAACTACCAAATGAGATTAAATGTATACAACAAAATTTCGGGTGCTTATAAAATACTAATTAGTCTTTACAAATCACTCATTAGAAGTTAAATCGACTATGGTTGTATATATTATGATACTGCATGCAAAACCACTTTAAAAAAATTAAACAGTATTTTTAATCTACAGCTTTGATATACACCCTTGGTGCTTTTAAAACGAGTCCGGTTAGTAGTATAGAAGTGCTAACAAGAGAACCACCATTATTTAAAAAAGGCAGCAACTTTCCTTTTCCTTGAAGTATATTGCAAAGATGTCATCTCAGAAACAGCGGCCTGTATTCTTCCACATCTGCAATGATGTGGAAGAATCTAAAAACTCACACATAAAGCTCACAACTGTTCATGAATTTTTAATATAAACCTGCTTAGAGTAAATATATGAATATTTTTAACAATTTGTTGTTGTTCTACGTAAATTTTAAATATAATTTGGAATATAAAACAAAACTATTTCTTTGTAAGTTAAAAGTAGTAATATTTGTAATATAACTTTTGAGTAATATATAATATATTATTTATTGCGTTTAACCAAAATATAAAAATATGTAAAAATAAAAATGGAAAACACGGATAATATTAATTTAAAAGAGATCATGTAAAATTATAAATTTAGATATATGCAATTTTTGGTAAGGTGTATATTTTTTTAGTTTACCTAGTAGTTTTTTTGCAGTTTTGTTTTAAAAAAATAAAAGTTTATCGTTTTTTTTTGTGAGTTAATAGCCAATAAACTTAACCAATAAGTACTAATGACTTTATTTGACCTATACCCATATGTTAGATCAAATCTAACACGCGAGTGATGGCGTAATTTTCTGAGGTGCGAGTGATGGAGGGTTAACTGTTCTAAAAGTTTTCCTGAACGTCCCTTATTGGGGTAATTAAGAGCTATTTTGGACAAAACTATAGTCAGTGATATATTTGTTTGTTCCTCTTAGGTTTATTTGTATTTGTGGACTCATTAGATTGGTAGCAGAAGAATTTCTCTTCTCTTCTTTTCTGGACGATTCCTATTTGTCTCATGTTCACTTTATTCCCACAAATTGGTACGAAGTTGTATCAGGTTCATTAGGTTATGCCATGGTTTAATCCTTTAGAGCTCGCCAGGTTTTTAAAAAATAGCCTAGACATTATTTTTCCTCCTTTGCCATCCATCTTCGCGTCAACAGGGAGGTAATCACCTAATA
The DNA here is from genome assembly GCF_040954645.1 of Diabrotica undecimpunctata. Taxonomy (NCBI): domain Eukaryota; kingdom Metazoa; phylum Arthropoda; class Insecta; order Coleoptera; family Chrysomelidae; genus Diabrotica; species Diabrotica undecimpunctata. Next base: position 134,162,373 of record NC_092804.1, on the reverse strand, counting down.
CTTTGGGTCTAATAATGCAGCTATATCTTCAGTTTATATACATATCCAAATGTAAGACCTATATACATGCCAGGTTTAGCCTAAATAGTTAAATTTTTAAATTTTGCTTATTTGCGGTAGTGCATGAACTTCTGTACACTTCATATTCTTAAGCAATATTTGGTTAACTGAGATCTCACCATTTATGGACTTCTTCGTAGGCATTCTTTGTCAACAAATTTTTGGTTACATAAAATCAAGTACTTTATAGCATCGTCAATAGTTCTGGAATCTTCTTTTATCCGTAATAAGATATTCTAATATAAAATGCATTATTAAAATATGTTTAATGTATTAATGTTTTATTAACGTTATGTTTAATTAAGATTCCACAAGAAAATAGCTTTAGAACAAACAGCAGGTATTACAAAAAAACAAATTACAAGAAGGCTAGTTAGATAGAAAGACAGACATTGCATGAGCTATTATAGTGATATGTAAAGTAAGCAAAATGGTTAAAATACATATATCCCCCTAAAAGGATACTGTTCTACAAATAGGACGCAGCGATCTAATGGGTAAATGCGTTACCAGACTGACTAAATGACCTTAATTAGACTATTTTAAAAATGTTTGATTTGTATAAGGAACGACGAGCATCTTCTGTTTGCCTAATTATTTACACTAAAATCTTCAAAGCAGGGCATATGCCACAAATGTGACAATTTTTAATATATACAAATTAAATTGTATATAGGAAAAACTAAAACCCAATTAATAGCAGAAAGAGACAAAAGGCTTTTGCTAAAGAAAATCAATCGAGAGAAGTTTATACATTTGACTTGCAACAGTGCCTACGTACCCCTTACCTTACAACCTCAGGGTACAAGTATTAGAAAGAGAAGTTAACGTCATCCTATTTGTGTAAAACCGGCTGGGATTTTTGGCGGTTATCAAATGTCATAAGTGATCAAAAATGCAACTCATAGACGTCAAAGAAGGTTTAACGTTACGTACAATAAAAAATTAATATGCCTCGTTATTTAAGTGAGATTAAAAAGGCTCAAATAATTACGAAAATGGAAGAAGGATGGTCAATTCGTGCGCTAGCAAATTTCTATAATAGAAATTTGAAAACAATCTTCAGAATTAAGCAACGATGAGTCCAACAACAATCATTAAAAAGAAAAGTTGGTTCAGGGCGTTCCAAAGTATCCACTCCTCAACAAGATGCTGCTTTAGTTCAATTCTTAAGAGATAATCCATTTGCGACGTCGAAGGATTCAAGGATTCATACGGGATTTCCTGGTGCCCAACCTACTGTAAGCAGAAGGATCAATAAATCTAAATTAAAAAACCGACCAGCTGCTAAAAAACCATTAGTAACTGTTGAACGTCGGCAAGCAAGAGTAATATTTGCACTAAACTATATTTACCGCAACCCACAATTTTGGAACAACGTCATTTTTACTGATGAAAAGACTTTTCAGTCGACCTATAACGGTCAAATCCGTGTTTATCGTCCAGCGAATACTAGGTTTGAAGAACGATATATTCACTCTCATAATAAATCTGGACGTTTTACTGTAAATGTATGGGGTTGGATTAGTATACATGGACCTGGTGTTTGTTGGCGATTAGAGGGAAGATTTACTGCCGACAATTACATTAACGTTTTGGAACACGTAATGCTCCCTTCTACGCAAAACCTGGAAGTATTGCCATGGCCTGCCCACAGTTCAGATATAAATCCAATTGAAAACATTTTAAAAAAACATATAAAAGAAATTTTATGCCACAAAATTCAGATCAATTGTGGGATACAATCTTAGAGTGCTGAGAAGATCTTGATCCAAATATGATATCTAATATAATTCAAAGTATGCCAAATAGACTAAATAAAGTTATAGAAGCAGACGGTTCTATCACCAAATACTAAATTCTATTTGTAACAGTCAATAAAATTATTCTTTATATAATTGTTGAATAAATGGTTTCGTCTAATTAATGCTCAACGCCAATGATTTATATTTTTAATAACCTGTGACATTTGATAACCTCCAAAAATCCCAGCCGGTTTTACACAAATAGGATGACGTTAACTTCTCTTTCTAATACTTGTACCCTTTTTTTTTAATATAACTGTACAAGAGGCAGCTGTTGGGCTTTACTTTTACAGTGCATGACATGGTAACAGACAAAAGCAACTTTTTACTTGTGGGATGAAACCATATGTGGCAGGAAAGACCATGAAATAACCTCATGCTTTAATCATTTTTTAACATACCTGTCTTTTGAAAAAACGGAAGTAACATTTTATTCCGATACGTGTGGTATTCAAAATAAAATTAATGTCGTTGCATTAATGTTTCTTAATTTTGTTAATCAAAAAGCAAACATGAAGATCAACCACAAATTTTTGGTTAGTGGTTATACAAAAAAATACATATATCAACCTAAAAGGATACTGTTCTACAAGAAGGATGCGGCGATCTAATGGGTGAATGCGTTACAAGAGTCACTAACATGACCTTCTATTTTCAGTCCCAAGGTATGTTTGTCAATAGAGCGTTACGAAAAAAGCTTTATATATTTTAAAACCAAATTTTTATGACACTAAAACAACCAAAAAAATGTCATGTAAATAAGAGAAAATAAAGACTACTGGGCCATACACTCCATAAACCCCCAGACGATACGTACAGGACAGAGATGGATTAAAATGCTTAAGTCTGATGGCAAGTAGGCAGACTTACAAAACTTAAAAGGGGACAGTACTGGACGAAGGATAAGAAATGGGAATTCCTGACATAAAATCAAAGCACTAGTGAGTTTGCTAGAGACACTTCGTAGAAGCCCTATGTTCCTCTATAAGTATGTTTGGCTGTGACTATGAACTGTTTAATTTACTTAATCTAATTAAAACTACAGACCATCAACTGCCGTTATTTTGCAATGATACGGTGTTTTTCGACTGTATGGGTGATGATCTGGAATTATTTTATTATTAAATTACCAACAATTTATTTTAACGTTTTGATGTAAACTTCGGAAATTGTTTATAAATTTCCAATAAAAATGGCAAATTTTATGGCAATATTTAAATGTCACAAGTATGAATCCACAAAGTTTATTCTAAGTGCTTTTTAACAACATTTACAAAATATTGTTTTAGTCAAAAAATCGCAAAAAATTAATTTCAAATATTATACTCCATACAATACAATACCTTCATTATTCTTTAAGAGTAATATTTAAGTAAGTGTTTATAATAAAATACATGCATATATTGCATGCTTTGAAACTAACTTATGAAAAATGAGAGAGTTAAAACAAGGAATACAGAATATTCCACGCTGTCGCCTTCGAAAATACAAAGCAATGATTTTTGTTTCCTTGGCGTATTCAAATATAAACCAAATGCGAAATTTATTGACAAAGTTCTAGTTGTAGCCTGATTTCTAATGCTAGGACTCAGCAGTAGAAATTTATGAATGCCGAGCTTTACATACAAAGATGCTTACGAAACGGGGTTAATATCGTAAACAAAATATTTTTAGATCGACGACTGGTCGATTAGTCAGGCTTCGCCTTATATTACAATGAAAACTAGGAATATTCTAAGTAACAACTAAGCTTATAAGATAATTAAATAATATTAAAAAAACCTATCAGTTATTAAACAGTTTGTACTATAAGGCAATTCCTGGCCAAATTACATACCATGGCGACACACACAATGGGTTGCAATGAGTTACGTGAAACATTATTTAATTTAGAAAATAAACAATTCAGCGACTTTTTTCTAACAGTGGAATCTAAATTTACTTTAGGAGATAACTGTAATAGTTACCATAAATTATGATGATCTGGACATAAAACCAAATTAATTAGCAACAGTAATAAAACACAAGCAGTAATTATTAAGGGAATACTAAATAGAAACTTTACTACCGAAGTGAAAAATTCTGTTATAATTGGTATATTCTTAATTAAAAAACTATTTCTTGTTTCCAAGCCAATCTAATTTAACTTATCTAACGTAATCCATCTCATATTGGAGTGCACCGTAACGAGATTGTGTAACACTTTGCTCACGAAGCAGTAGGAACTGATGGTCATGTTCTACTAAATAAAATAGTGTCATGTGATCTTAAATTGTTCTCAAAAAACATAGTTAGTAGTGCATGGTAAAATAAATGCATTGTTCTGACAAACTAAGACAAATTAAAGTTAGTGTCTTACAAAACCTGATTTTCTTCTACCTAGGAAAAAACAAGTTACCTTTACTCGACTTCCACTTAGTCCTATCCGTCATATACATATTTACCGAATAACTAATGACACTCCCCTATACTGTAGTCAACGTCAAATAAACGTTAATCTAAAACATATTTTAAACCTAAATTTATAGTTTATAACCTAAATAAAACCTGTCTTCATAGAGAGACAGGTTTTGGATCAGTTGGGCTATAAAAAAATATTAATGTGGCAACATGGTGTGCAAAAAAGACCAACTTTAAAAATTAAGTAGGTTTAGCTAAGAGCATGATTGTACTAAACTAACTCAGATGGTCCCTAATCCCTTGGTATGATTGTGCCGCCTCCAGTGGTAACCTAATATCTTAGTCTCTTTCTTATACGAGTGTACACCACACTGTAATGAAATAAAAAATGAAAATAAAATATTCTAAGAATATACACTTACAAGTTACAGACTTGTATTTACTAAGTATAAAAAATTGTTTACTATTCTTTGAGATATGTAAGTACAGCAATTATTTAAACTAAAGCTATAAGTAATAACCTGGTATTTATCGTACTGTATGGATTAATTCTGTTAGTCCAGTGAATAAGTGGTTAAGTCGATTTCTTTACCAAAATGGGTTAAGTGCACTAATGAGGACATAATGACTTCTCAGATGTTGTGAATAAGTAGTTAAGTTGTTTGACTCTAGCCAAAGTTATATGTATGTGTATTTTGGGATATCTTTAAAATTGATGTACTATTTAGATTAAGTCAACTTACCTAAAAACGATAAAATAATTTCTTAGGAAATAAATGGTGAAATTGACCTGCCTAATTATGATTAATAATCGTTTTCTTTGCTTAACAGGGAAACTTAAGTTGACCTCTTTTGGTTCACGGCACATGACTGGATAACTATAATATAGTTAATAAACAACGAAATTTTCTGACTAATTTACGATCTAAAGCTAATACCTTCAGATGAGATACAGCCTAGTTTATACAATAGTCGTTAGATAACATTGTATGTACATGTATTGAGTTTTTAAAGAACACTATTCACTTGGGGAAATACAAGCTTATATAATGATATTATTATCGAGGTTAAGTTTCAAGTTTACATTTATTGTTATTTTTATTCTGTGACTAATAACCATAGTTCTTTACAGTATTTCTGCATTGTGGCTAAAAGATGCATTACCGGTCAATATTTTTAAGAAAATTAAAGAAAAAGCTTTGATAAAAAAGATTGTGCTGCCTGTTTTAGATTTAGACAAACTAAAGGACAATCATTTGTCGTAACACAAAAAGCGATTTCATGCAAGGTAAAGTACTTATCTAGATTTCTAGAAAACCTTTTTAGAATAGTTCTTTGTTTAAGATGTGGATGCCGCAAACACATTATCAGTTAATAATATCGTTGCCGTTGATATACTAAAAGATTTCAATTCAGATGACATTGTTGATCCAAATTATTAAGGGGACGAAACAAAGAAATATGTGCCAAGAAGAAAACAATGGAAGCAATTCATGTAACACGGAAGTTGTTGAGGTAAAGACTAATATTGATAAAAAATGTATTAAAAAAGGTAGAGCCAGACGTCAGAGAGCTGCATGTAAAATATTGAGAAATTTGCTAAAATCATATAAAACCAAAAAAAGGAAAAATAATTTCTAAAAGAACAATGGGTATTTTAAAATTATGTAGAATGAAATACAATGAGAGGATAACAGAAAATGATAAAAAGGTTTGCTTTAAAAACTATTGGAATTTAGGAAGTAGAAATAAGAGAGCCAGTTCTGTTAGTTCTTAGTTGGAAATAAATTCCAATAGTTTTTAAAGCATGTAAAAAGCAGTGTAAAGCGCGTAAAGCAGTAAAATAGTTTGCATGCAGTAGCTCGTACCGTTTAATGATTGTTAAAACAAAAAGTAAAAGCATGCAGATATTGTTTCCAAAAAATATTGGGCAAAACAAAAGGTTTTGTCCAATTAGTTATAGAAAAAAAGAACAATTCTGCAAGTACTATAATACAAAAATACCAACGAGGTATGGCCTGGCCTCCAAATAAATTGAGCTTAAAAGATTTGCAGGATGTTATGTCCCATAATTTGTCATTCCCGACTTACGAGAGCCACTATTGTCATAATCAAACTAAAAATTTTTACCGTTCAATTAGACTATTTTAAAAATGTTTGATTTGTACGGTAAGGAACGACGAGCATCTTCTGTTTGCCTAATTATTTACACTAAAATCTTTTGTGATTTATTACGTTTATCTTTTAAAAAACCAAAGCAGGCATATGTCACAAATATGATAATTTTTAATGTCCAATTAAATTGTCCTCAATAAAAACGAAAACATAAATAAGAGCAGAAAGGGACAAGGCTTTTGCTAAAGAAAATCATACGAAAGGAGTTTATACATTTGACTTGCAACAGTGCCTACCTACCCCTTACCTTACAACCTCAGTTTCTTTCTACAAGAGGCAGCTGTGGAGCTTTATTCTCACAGTACATGGCATGGTACCAGACAAAGCAATTTGCTACTTGTGTGATATAAACATATCTGGCATGAAAGCCATATGTCCTTTGAAAAAACCGAAGTAACATTTTATTCCGATACGTGTGGTGTTCAAAATAAAATTATTATCGTTGCATTAATGTTTCTTAATTTTGTTAATCAAAAAGCAAACATGAATATCAACCACAAATTTTTGGTTAGTGGTCATACGCATTTGGGGTGTTATACTGACCAAGAAGCCTCTTTGCAGCAGGTAAATTAACTAATGTAGCCCTTGAAATGGAAAACCTTAAAATTGATGTCCTAGGTATAAGTGATGTACAGTGGCCAGGATCAGGAAAATGCACGAATAATAGTGGAACACCTTATTATTCAGGCACCATCAGTTCAACTCATCGTTACGGTGTCGCTGTCTTGGTATCAAAGAAAATCAGTAACTGTGTAACAAGCTTTACTCCCTTCTCTGATAGAATAATGGCACTACAACTTCAGTCAAATAAACAAATTATAAATATTATACAAGTATATGCTCCTACGGCTGATAAAGATGATGATGAAATTGAAAGTTTCTACTACGATCTGGAACAAATTCTAAAATCAATGAAGAAACATCACGCTACAGTAGTAATGGGCGATTTTAATGCCAAAATTGGACATGGATGTGTGGACGGTTACGTGGGTGACTATGGATTAGGAGAACGAAACGAACGAGGAGACCGTATGATACAATTTTGTCAACCGGAGGAGTTAGTAGTTGCTACACTCTTTTCAAGTTACCTAACAGACGACTGTACACATGGAAATCTCCGAGTGACACCAAAGGTAGAGTAGTCAGAAATCAAATTGACTTTGTCCTTGTTAGACAAAGATTCCGCAACTCTATACTCTCAGCTAAAACCTACCCAGGAGCAGATATAGGCTCGGATCACAATCCTGTAGTAGTCACATTAAGAATAAAACTAAAGATCATTCAAAAACACACACAGAAACAAATTGACGTGAGAAGACTGAGTGAACAACATATAAAAGAGAAAACAATAGTGAACATCAAAGAAAATTTACAAAATATAGAGAAACTGAATAGAAATACTGATAACATAGACCAAAAATGGGAGAATATTAAACATGCCGTAATGCTGGCAGGGAGAGAAAATTTAACACCGAAAGAAAGGAAACATAAAGAATGGATGAATGAGGAAATACTATAGTTGATGTGTAAAAGAAGGGTACACAAAACAAATAATCCGATAAGATACAAAGAAACAGATAAACTGATAAAAAAGAAAATAAGAGAAGCTAGAGAAAGATGGCTAAATGAGCAATGCCAGGAGTTGGAATAACTGGAGCGAAAATATGACTTTTTTAATGTACACAAAAAGATTAAAGAAATGACAGGAAGGAGAAAAACAACACAGACAGGACAGATCATAGATAAAGATGGTTTACTCATAACAGATTTACAACAAAAAAAGAATCGATGGACAGAATACATATCACAACTTTTTGATGACAAAGATAGACAAGAAATCTCAAACGAATATACAGATGATACAGGGCCTGATATAATCAGAGAAGAAATAGATTATGCAATCAAACAAGCGAAAAGTGGTAAGGCCCCCAGTCCTGATGAAATTCCCGTAGAACTGCTCAAACTTATGGACGATGAATCTATTAAAATACTCCTAGATCTATTTAACACAACATATAGAACTGGAATAATACCTAGGAAATGGCTCCGTTCGACCTTTATACTACTGCCAAAAAAGGCAAATACAAGGGAATGCAGCGAATATCGTAAGATAGCTTTGATGAGTCATGCTCTAAAACTGTTCCTGAAAATAATCCATAATAGGATCTATAGGAAATTAGACGTAGACATCAGTAACACTCAGATGGGATTCAGAAAAGGGCTGGGTACAAGGGAGGCTCTGTTTGCAATAAACGTTCTCTCACAGAGATGCTTAGACATGAACCAAGAAATTTACACCTGCTTTATTGATTTCGAAAAGGCCTTTGACAAAGTACAACATGAACCACTAAGACAAATTCTAATAAAGAAAAATATAGACAGCCAAGATATTCAAATTATATGCAACCTATATTGGAATCAAACAGAAAATGTGAAGGTTGAGGGTAGGCTAACAGAAGAAATTCAAATCCGTCGAGGAGTACGGCAGGGATGCATCTTGTCGCCACTTTTATTTAATCTGTATAGTGAAGCTATTTGTGAACAAGCACTCGAGAAAGAAGATCTTGGTCTGATAATAAATGGTGAGACGATCAACAATATAAGGTATGCTGACGATACGGTTCTCCTAACGGGAACGCTAGTAGAACTACAACATCTCGTTCAAAGTCTCAATATATACTGTAACAGTTACGGCTTGAAAATTAATTTGAAAAAAACTAAATTTATGGTAATCACGAAATCAAAGAACATCAGAGCTAATCTTGTAATAGACAATAAAACGATTGAGCGTGTGTCCTGTTATAAATATCTAGGTGTTTGGATCACAGACGATACTGATCAAACAAAAGAGATTGATGTAAAATAGAAATCACTAGATCAGTCTTTAATAGAATGCGCAAACTCTTTTGCAATCGTGATATCAATATAAAGTTACGAATACGAATGCTGCGGTGTTATGTCTTTTCTACCCTGTTGTATGGAGTAGAGGCTTGGACACTAAAACAGTTGACCACAAAAAACATCGAAGCTTTCGAGATGTGGTGCTATAGGCGCATTCTCAGAATATGAAGTACGCAAGTACTCCAAACTTTAGACAAAAGATGCGAAATTATAAATGAGATATAAACTAGAAAGATGGAATACTTGGGGCACATTGTGAGAGGTGAAAAGTACGAACTTTTAAGAAATATCATGCAGGGCAAAATTAAGGGCAAAAGAAGTGTGAGAAGAAGAAAAATATCGTGGCTTCGTAATATACGTGAATGGTTCGGGTGTAGTTCGATTGAACTTTTTAGGCGCGCTGCTAACAAAGTCGCAGTGGCCATGATGATTTCCAATCTCCGCTAGGAGTGGCACGAGAAGAAGAAGACTGACCAAGCCAAGAAAAAAACCAATTTGAAAATAAATCGTCTTAACGACTGGGCACAATTAATTGGAATTGCAAAACAGAAAAACCCCTTTGAAATTGTGATGACGTTGAAAAAAAATTGCTTCTATTTCAATTCACTTGTGAAGAAACATGGCCCTTCCATTATAAAAAAAATAATGTGAAAGTATGTCCAGTGGCTTCAGTATGCTCAAAGCGGCTGCCAAATTTCATTTAAATGCTCATTAAAATATGAAGATCGATTTAAAACAATAAATTCTCTCTTACTTAAAACATGAAACCAAATATTTTGAATATGCATTTTGAGTAATATATCGCTGTATATAATAAGCGTGTAGGATCGAGGCGATACAGAGGCGCGGCGCTTAGATATCATTGTTTAAATTTTGTATGTAAAACTATGTTTTTGGCGTGATAGAAACCACTTATTCTTGTCAAACTATTCTTACTTATACGTGAAGGTTTAAAGATTATAGATATATAAAGCTTTTTGTAGAATCGTCATTCATTTAGTAGGTTTTTGAAAGATAATTGAATTAAAAGCTTTATTTACATTCTAAATGCTTTTTATACAATAAATTTTGAGAGTGTCTTTTAGATTTCGTTAAAATTCCAGAAGTCTTAATTTAGCCAAGCATCTGTAACAATGTAAATGGGTCATTATCAGTGCCCATTTTCGTAATAAAGGCGAGACTGCTAAGATTTAAGAGGATTAAATGGATCTTTTGGCGCAGAACAGCTTAAAGCTTTAAAATGCAGCCTGTGTAATGCCAGTATTTCAGTTTTCAAAAGTTTTAAAATTAATACTATAATATACGTTATTATATTTTAAATTAATTAAATCAATTTTATGAGGTATTAAAATATATGTTAATTTTAGGAGGTATTTTTTGCTTTAGTTATTAGAGTTTTTCCATCTCTGTTTAATCTTGCATATGTTGTATAATGTTCGTCTATCATCTGGGTCATTTGTTTGTTGCCACTTTTAATACGCTTGTTTATATTGTGGATTCTTGAACTTATTTTCTTCGCCACACTGGAGAATTTTTATCCATTTTATTCCTTGTGCCGATCACTTCATAAACAACTTCAGTGATTTAATTTATTTTTTCTTAATATTTATTCTCAGCTAAGGATTACGTCAGGTGTGCTAACTTTGACTATGCCATAACTTATACAAAATAAAGTTAAGTCGTTTTGCAGTGGATGAATATTGTATCTGTATCTGTAGAGTAGGGGGGCGAGTTAAGTTTCACAGCACTTAGGCCACAATTGACCCATTGTGCATCCTCCCAGGGAGCTGTCACCCTTAGCTCATTGTCCATCCTGCCATTTCTAGGAAGGTGGACAAGTCACCAGGAGACATTTTTCTTGTGTAGGCAGGTGTGGGCCAGGACTCGCCGAACGCGTACTCTCGTATTAACGTCACTCCGGACATTCACATAGCACATGTTCTACAGTTTCGTCTTCTCGTTCACACTTCCTATATAGAGGTGTATCTGCTAGCCCCAGTATGTGGAGGTGTTTGCTTAGTTAACAATGACCAGCTAAAAAACCAACTGTCAAACGTATGTTTTTCCATGTCATTCCCAAGTACTTCTTTGATGTTGACCCTTCAAGGTTACTTAGTGTTACCCTGGCAAGTTTACATCCTTGCCCTTCTTCTCATCTTTTCACGGTTTGCATATGGGAGTGACATTTGACAATTTCCGCGATTGTTGTAGTTGACCAACCAAAAAGATCCCCAGGTCCTAAGAGTCTTAGGCCTACCGCCTTCCTAGATAATTGGTCAGCAATGCGGTTGCCCTTATTCCTACTGTGTCCTTTAACCCACCTCAGGATGATGATATTACCATCGGAAGCTTAAGTTAGTGACTCGTGAGCCTCCATTACTAACCCTAATGTGACACGTGGTCTATTCAAGGTTAGTAGCGCTTTTCTGCTATCTGTGCAGATCATTATAGCTTTTCCTGCTATACCTTTTTGGGTTATCTCTTTTACGACTATGGAGATACCAGTCAATTCTGTCTGACCCCACTTTATCCTTAGGTTCAGTGATCTGGAGTATATCCCTCATCCTGAGCCTTCTTTCATTTTGGAGTCATCGGTGTACATGCAATAGGCATTTGCCACGTTTGTCTCCCTATACTTTCTTGTTTCGATTTTGTAGGGTTTGTTAAAGACAAACTTTGGTTCAATTGAGTCGTAGCCTGCCTGTAGCAGTGGTAGTGCATCCAGCTCTCCCCGCCAGAAACAAGTTCTCGATTGTCTCATTCCTACATCAAGGTTTGCACCAGCTGAGTGCAGTCACATCATTGTATTAAAGAGAAACACAATAATATGTTTCATTTAATTTGTATAAATGCGTTTTTATAAAGAACATTTGTTCGGAAGACACTGTAATTGTAATAGAACGAAGGTGATGTTTTGGCATAAATTGGTAAAACTTATTTGAAAGTTGCGGTGTTGACACTATTTATTTTACATTTTACATAAAATAAAATAAATATCTATGTATTCCATTTTACATCTTTATACGACGCATACAAGCGGCTCAAATTGTTTTTAATAAGATTATTTTTTAACTCTTGTTTTGTTTTTATTTATTTACATTAAATATTAATTTGTTTTGTTGTATAATCCACTTTGCAATAATTGTGACCTATTTGATTTAAAATGGATTCAGGATTTTTTTATACTTTGGCAACTATGTCAACTTCGATCTCTGTCAATGATAATGACGTGCAACGGTAAGTAAATTAGATGGACTGTAGCTCCATTAGGAATCATTTTTGGACTAGATGAATGGGGTTAAATTGTTTTAAAATTATCTAAGGAATCTCCGGTCTTCGTTTGTTGGGAGAGTTTCTGGATACCCTGTATAATCTAGTCCGAACAGAATTATTATAAAATTCAATACTTGTACTTATGAAAAATCGTATTTGTAGATTTTAGCTCGTGACAAAACATTAAAATAATCTTGATATTTTTAATTTACTTTGTATCTCCGGTTCACTTATTTTTTAGTACCTTTCAATATTTCAGTAAGAAGTGGGTATAACTTTCATTAAAGCATCAGTGCGTTTCTCTCTGCATCTAAATCTTTTAGTTGCTTTCTTAAACTTAACTTGTTCAAAGTTTCTTGATAAAAGTCACTTTTAAAATACAACACTCCCAGGATCCAGATATTATTAATTCACTTTAGTTGTCAGAAATTTTCTTTGTATCCCTTATTTGAATCGTAAGGGTGTAAAAGGTGACGACAATGTTTTCTTCATTTTACAGTATCTATAGTTATACCAGCTTTTTAATTTTTGCAAAATTATGCAAGAAAATTTTATTTAATTTAATGCCCTCTTTATTGCATTTTTAGTTAATTTTGGTTTAACCGCCGAAAAGTTTATTATGTTATTTTATAGTGAAGTGAAAAACATTCAATGTAATTGGTATATTAGTGAAAAACATGAAAATACCAAAATTTTCAATTGGAATATAATTTTTCAAAAAGTTTTGTGTCCTCACAGATCATTACCAGTGAAATACCTTGCTTAAAAGCTCTCTACTGAGCGATATAAAATTGTTGAAATTATATTTTCGAGCTTGAAAAAATTTAAATCAAAGCGACACAATATCGATGTTATTGGATTTAACTCCAAGTGAACATATACCAGTTGAGTTGGCTGGTGAATTGGTGAATGGTGAATGACTCTCAGGTCCACAAATGGGCTGTTTTCCGAGTATTGACCGATATGTTCCCTTTTGGTTAAATCCAATAACATCCATATTGTGTTGCTTTATGTAAGTTTAATTTTTTCTATATTTGAAATGTAATTTTGAAAATTCTATACCGTTTTAGGAAGGTTGTTTAAGCAAATCTCAAATTTTCAATAATGATGGTCTGATAGGACTGAAAACATTTAAAAAAATTAAAATCCGTTTAGTACTTTAATTATTTAATATTTTTTTTTTACAAATATATTAATAACGTTGAAAGGTTTTTACTTCATTGTAAAGATTTTTACATATTGTATACAGCCAACCACTGGGAACTATCCTAGTTCCTCTGAAACTTTTTGTATGGACCACCAAGTTATCAAAAGTAATTATTATTTATTTTATTTAAGCAAGAAAGTAATAGAATATTTTTCAAAAAAAATTAAAATGTATAGAGGTTCATTTCGAATACAATTTTATTTACATCGAATCCGAAAATCTGTTTCCAATCCAAATGATTCCAGTTCACTTGCAGGTAGGTTGAATTAAATTCAGTAAATTAAAGGCTTATTAAGTGTAAGAGTTTACAGATAATAATAATAATAATAATAATAATCATAATTTATAAAAAGGAATCTCTTTACTTCTTTCATCGACTACAAGAAAGCGTTTGATTCAGTGCCGCATGAATGGCTTATAGATATATTAAAAATATATAAAGTTGATGATAACATAGTGACCTTTTTAAAAGCTTTAATGTCAGATTGGAAGACAAAAATTCATCTCCAAATACCTGGTAAAACCAATATCGAAACTGAAAATATTGCAATCAACCACAGCCTATTTCAAGGAAACTCTTGGAAGGAAAAGTTAAGCCCTCTGCGGTTTTGTCTAGCAATGAACCCCCTATCCCAGCTACTAAACTTAACTGACACAAGTTTTAGCATCAAAAATAACACTACTGTTGTGGAAAAGCTAAATCATCTATTGTATATGGATGATTTAAAACTATTGGCTTCCACTCGAAGCCACCTGGATCAGATGCTGAAAACAGTGGAAAATTTCTCTAATGACATTAGTATGCACTTCGGCCTTGACAAGTGCCGTGTCTTAAATTAATATAATCAAAGGAAAGGTTTAGCCCGGCGGATGCGATATGCAAAACGGCCAGAACATTGAAGCCGTGGGTGAAAATGATATGTATAAATACCTCGGAATAAAGCAAGCTCGGAAGATTAACCATAAGCAAATGAAAACTGAGTTTATACGTAAGGGTAAAATAGCTACTTCGTTCACACCTTAATAGTAAAAATTTGTTTAAGGTACTAATTACCTATGCATGTTTCGCACTTAGCTACTCATTTGGTATTGTTAAGTGGACAAAAACGGATTTAGCAAATCTTCAGCGAAAAGTACGAACACACCTAACAAAAGCACAAAAGCACCATCCTCAAAGTGCAGTAGAAAGAACGACATTACCGCGGTATTTAGGAGGACGACGACTTATAAGTGAACAACTAGAAAAACAAATTACTAAATTAAGAACTTATTTTCAGGGGCAGGCTGTGTCATCTACTCTACATCGCGTGATTTGTGCAGTAGATGATACAACACCGATCAAACTGAGGGAATCAGAAATGCGCATAAACCATCTTACTAAGGACGAAAAAATGCGCAACTGGATGGGTAAACCTCTTCACGGACGACATGACCCAATGAGGTCAGTCAAGACCATGTCGACAATATAGCGTCGAACTATTGGCTGACAGAAGGAAAGTTGTTCCCTGAACAGAAGGTTCATTACTCGCCATTCATGATCAGGTTATACAAACCAAAAATTATCTAAGATATATCGTCAAAGACCCTTAGGTCCAAAATGAGAAATGCCGATATGGATGTCAAGCTCAAGAAACCATCCAACACCTTACCGGGGGCTGCCAGCTATTTGCTGCAACGGAATATAAGGAACGGCACGACTCAGTAGGAAAGATCCTTCATCAAGAGATAGCCATCAAACTGAGACTTCTCCAAACAAAACATCTCCCATATTATCAATACGTTCCTGAAAGTATACTTGATAATGATAACTACAAGTTATAAGTACAAGCTATACTGGGACCGCACTGTGCTCACAGACCAAACAGTGGCACATAATGGATCAGATCTCATACTAGTTAATAAACTAAAGAGACAAATAGCACTAATTGATGTGGCAATACCCAACAACAATAATCTTCGTGTTAAATAGAACGAAAAGATCGCCAAGTACAGGGATCTGGAAATTCAAATACGAAGACAGTGGAGAATGGAGAGTACCCAGACAATACCTATTATTCTCTCTACTACTAAAGTCATTCCGAAGAATCTCCTAGAAAACATAAAAAAGCTAGGTCTGAATGAACATCTCTACAAGATCATGCAGAAAGCTGTACTGCTCTCAACGTCCAGATGTGAAGGAAAATTTTTGGGAGATACTCCAGCATACAAAGTCACCTAGGGCTCGATAACACGGAAAGAGTCCCACCAGAGCTCAATCCTTTTGATACCGTAGGTATCTGAGATGAGTGAATTTTCCCCTTAGAGGGAGTTTAGCCGTATGGCTAAATCTGGAGATAGTAGAGTTTATTTATAACAAAAAAAAAATGTGTTACATTATAAATTTACATATTTTACACAATATATAAATAAACCCAGTTTCTCACAGAAGGTTAGTGTCACATGGACTAAAACTTGATGGTAAGGGTTGAATTTTTTTTAAACATATTTTTATCGCACAATACAACTATAAAAACTTTAAAGTAGTAACATGCAAACTGTTGACAAATTACAATTGGAAAAACATAAAATTTAAAAATATAACATTTATTTGAAATTTCAGCTCATTAATACCTGTTCATTAATTCATGCAATTTATATCTATTACCCTGGATCCATTGTTTAATTTTTTTTTAAATTTTTTATAGTTGTTTATTGTTATGAGGATAGATGGTAGGGAGTTTAAAATTTTTGATCCCCAAAAAATCAATGCAACGTTGGTCAATGATTTTTTTCTTTTTTTGGTACTTATATCGTTAAATTTCTATTTCTAGTTTGATATGTATGGTGGGTAAAATTCAGAAATAATTTCTTACTGTGTAAATATAATAATAATTTGTAGGAATAGAACTGGTTTAAATCTATGAAATGACTGTCTGTAAATAATTGGTCCACTGAAGAGTTTATACCCCTTCTATATATTACTCTAATTATCCAATTTTGTATAACGTTTAGATTTTTAAGGTGAGCATTGTAGGCTCCACCCCATCCAATAATCCCATAAGCTAATTGTGATTGTACTAGATAATAGTATAAAATACACAGTGATATATAAAGAAAACGGCAAGTATTTAGTTTTTTTATTATTTAATGTTAACTCTGTGGCTTACAAAACCGAATCTATATAAAAAAAATTAAAAAATGTACCACATATAAATCAGACGTACACCTGGAAAGAAAAGTACTATACGGTTACAGTCTGGGAATGGCTCGCAGCTAGACAAAACAGTGCAGATGGTCGTGCGGTCTACAAAATAAAAAAAAATCCGAAGTTATATCAGGGGACAGGTAAATTGGCCCACAGCCTTCCCTACATTACTATTCAATAAACCACCAACTTACCAATAGGTTTACTACTAAAATATTAATTATAGTATACAACCTGAATAAATAAAAAAATAAATGAAATTGTCTGAGATCAGGATTTAGTCAATTTTAATAAATAGATTCCCAAGATGTTTGAAAACAAATACATATTACAATATTATTTAACTTTACCATAAGCTCAATAAAAAGAATATAAAAATGCGGCTTCTACTTGCCTAACAAAAATTCATAAGTTATTTCTATTTAATTGCACGGAAAAAAGGCACAAAGGCACAACAACATTAGAAAAGCTGAAGAAAATCAAGGAAATATATGGAAGATGCTGAAAGCCAAGAGAAGAGGAAAACAAAAGATGCCACAAATTATAGACAACGACGGAATACACTTTGAAACCCAAGAAAAAGTGGATGCAATAGCAAGAAAAATGGCAGCTACACATAGGCAGAATCAGGACATGTCAGACGCAAGAACAAGAGAAGAAGTCAACAATGAATACAACAGGATCAAAAGAAGAAATGAATTCCTAATAGAAGAAGAAGACTACACCAGCCCTAACGAAGTTTCCAAAATCATCAGGAAACTTAAAGGAAGCAGAGCACCAGGTCCTGAAGGAATTCACAACATCACCCTCAAGGAACTACCAAAGAAGATTATAGTACAACTGTACTATATCTTCAAATTCTGCCTAGAAAAAGGACATTTCCCTAACAACTGGAAACACGCCAAGATTATCCCACTACTAAAACCTAGGAAGGATGGAAGAAGACCAGAAAGTTACAGGCCAATATCTCTCCTCGAAACAATAGGAAAAATACTAGAAAAAATCATTTACAAAAGACTGACGAAACATGCAGAAAGAAGAAGAATTATACAAGAAGAACAATTCGGATTCAGAAAAGGAAGGAATTGCGAACTTCAGCTAGCAAGAATTATCAGCGATACGAAGATAAGATTCAACAGAAAACAAAGGACAGGATTAGCTATACTGGATATAGAAAAAGCATACGATACGGTTTGGAAAAAGGCACTAATCTTCAAGATGGACAAAGCTGGTCTTTCTCATTACTTAATCAATATTTGTGATATGTATTTATCTAATAGAACTTTTCAAGTTTCAGCTGACCAAAAGATGTCAACGATACAAGAAATCCAGGAAGGGATGCCTCAGGGCAGTATTCTCTCACCCATCTTATACAATATTTTTGTTTCAGATCTACCAAATGATCCAAAAACCTCAACAGCACTTTACGCAGACGATACAGCAGTGTATGCAACCGGAAAAGATGACAGAAGAATAATCAGAAATATGGAAAACCACCTTGGAAAAATCACGGAGTTCACAGACAAATGGAAGATAAAAATCAACGCAGAGAAGACTCAATTCATCATTTTCACTCAGGAACATAACCCACCAGTACACGAAATCACAGTAGGAGGAAACAGGATCCAAGCAGGAGACGCAGTCAAATACCTAGGAGTTCACCTCGACAGAAAACTCAACTTCCGGTTGCATACACAAAAAACAAAGGTAAAAGCTAATGCTGCTAAAAAACTAATACTCCCCTATATTTTCAGGACCAGTCCACTAACGAAGGCCAAGAAGATCCAGTTGTACCAGGCCTACGTTAGATCGGTGATACTATATGCAGTCCCAGTTTGGAGTTCAATAGCGGAGACCAACTGGAGGAGACTTGAAGCCACAGAGACATCATGCTACCGAATCATAGACGGATCAACATGGGAAGAAAGAATATCCAATGCAACTATCAAAGAAAGGCTCCAGTACACACCACTGAGGGAGGTGGCTGAGAAAAGGACAAGATACTTCTTCCACCAGGCCACAAGAAGACTCCGAAAGACCAGGGACATCCTCGAGAAAAACAGGAACCAGAGGATATACAGAAGCACCCATAAGCTGATCGACCACCTGATCAGGGTCTAGCCGGATGGTTGCCGAAGAACAGCCAACCAGGGAAGTAGGTACGATGCCACAAAAAGTACCTACAGAAGAAGACGCCAGGATGCAACCAGCAGAAGTCCAGGAATCCGAGAGAAAAAATGACCAATATCAGGCGGTGCAAGAGCGGGACGTCGTGAAGAAGAAAATGAAATATAAACAATTTGAAATGTAGACTAATAATGGCAATAAACGTTTTTATTTTTTATTTTTTATTTTTATTTTTATAAGGAAAAAAGGTAAGACGTATCAAAAGTACCGCACGCTAAGGGAGGTGTGGTTTAATACCAACAAAATAAATAAACCCAAATAGGATACCACGAGAGCTCAAGTGCGAGCGCAGAAAATAATATAAAAAAAATAAATCTATCTCAAATATTTAACCCTCCCTTAGACGAAGTTTATAAAATTATAATAGGTATGTGTAAATATTTAGTTAATAAAATAAACCGCAAATAATCTTTAAAAACTGTAAAGTATTTGTATATATTAAAATAAAAACAAACCGCAAATAATCTTTAAAAAAACTATTGTATCCCATAAACAAATTAGACGGCGCTTAAATCTTGCGTCGAAAATTAATTATCGATCCATACCTCGAATTTTCAATCACATTCATATACTTCACCGCGTGAGATCCTAGTTAAAGTTTAGTGTGTCTTCAATCCAAAAATACTATTCGCAAAATCCACTGCGACTTAGGAGGAACTCCAAAAATACGATTGCCGATGTACATAGACTTGTATTACAATGCTGAAAAGTTGAAAATTACAGCCAGACCGAAAAATAAGAAGAACCCTGAAGCAAGAAAACACTAATTACCAAATGTGTCTAAAATATTTATTTGGAAATAAATATATTGATTTTAACACTTTGTTTATCTGCCTTTTGGCGATAATGGAGCAATACAAAAAATACTTGTCTTTGAACTTGAATGTATGACAACTGTATGAAAATATGAATAGCTTTTAAGAGATGGGATAAAAAAAAATAACTACAACTTCACCTTGAATATCAACACGGTTCGTATTAGTCCAGATCCCACATGGAACAGCAGCCAAAAAAAAAAAAAAACAAAATGCCGTTTTTAAACTAGCCCGAACTTTTCGGTAACATGGTCAAACCTAGAATCGCTTCCTTTCCGTCGTCTTCCCGAATAGTTGACAACTTGACACACGGAGGTCACCAATAATACCGAGATTCAAACATTTAAATTTTGTGATCCCAATTCCTTCAAGATAACTCTAGAAAGAACGATCTAAATTAGTTTCTTCGCAAAAAGAGGACATTTTCCCTTAACTTCAGCACAATTGGCCAGACATTGTCCCTATTTGAAAACTACTAATTTTATTTTCGCCACCTTGCTTAGAATATATTATAGGCAACCGATCTTACACGTCCAGAATTGTTTAAATTTTTGAAAATAGAGGTGGGACTTTCCAACAACTGGTTATGTTGAAACCATTTTTTTATTTTTACAAAGTTCATTTCGATATGTCCCTTTAACGTTTCCAATCATTATTGCTATAAAAAATGGCTGTATGGCCAGCAAAACTTATGATCTGACCTGGGGTCTGTAATGTAAGTAATGGGTTTATATTAATAGTAAATAAAAGCGGCCCCACACACCGTTCCTTGCGGGACTCCGTAAGTCACAGTTCTGGTAATTACCGTCTACGGTTACATTTTGCTGTATGTCACTTAAGTAACTCTCCAACATTTGAAAGTCACATCTGTGATGCCGTAACTTTTTAGTTTATGTAATAAAATTGTATGGTCTACAGTATCAAATGCTTTAGAGAGATCTACAAATGTATATAAAGAAGCTTTTTTATTATCTAAAGAACTGTAAATATGTTTTATCAATTTACCGTTGAATCTTCGGTAGACCTTCCCTCTCTAAGGCCATATTGACTTTCAGATAATAGTTTATGTTTCTTTAAAAAACTATTTAAAAGAGATTTTATATTTTTGTCGATTACTTTATTGATATTTCAAGTCAAGCTTATTGGTCTCTAGTTTCCAAATTCACTACGATCTCCACCTTTAAAAAGAGGTTTAATAATACCTGTTTTTAATTCATTGGAAAATATACCTAATCTGAAACAGTTATCAATTATGTAAGTCAATACTTTAGCAATTTGTACCGCAACTCTTCTTAACATTTCGTGTGTATAGTTTTTATGACTTCATCTTCATTCTAGATGAATGAAACTCAAAAGTTTCCTAAAACAAGTTTCCAACCAGATATCATTATTTTATTATCTGAAAGTGTTTTTTTTTTATTTTCTATGTAAATGTTTTTACTAAACAATGCAATTGCTTTAAATATTTCTGGAATTCCTATGCTTCTGGTCCTTAATTAAATTAGCTTATTCAAAACTGGACGCCAACTCGGTGAAAATTGGAAATTTTTGCAAAATACCATAGAATGCAATTCCACTTTAGTTACGGTAAAATTTATAAAACAATTAAATTCCACTGCACGGAATGCTAAATCACTTTGTTAACTTACATCAAATTAATCCGGTTAAATAGGATAAAAATTAAAATAAATTAAATTTGTATCATTAACTATTGAATATATTGAATATAGTTATTGAACTAACTTATATTTAAATCAAAGAAAATGCAATCATCTATTTTTAATTCAACGTCTTTTCTCTACTTAAATAGTGCAAAGGATTGTGCTTTTTAAGTTTAAACTGTAGATATATTGTAATGAATTAACATCGTCCAATAGCATGAAGTAAGCTTGGATTGCAGTTAACCTAATTCGCCATCGAGAGACAAGACTACTGACTTCACTTTGCTTCATATAGGGGTCGCTACTAGCCTACTTAGGCCTGTTATGTTACTGTAATGGCTAAATAGTTAATTGCATTTGATTTATTTGATTTTACTTTTTAGCTAACACATGTGCTACTAAGTATAGGCAAATACTTTGAATCACGTGTAGAGCAATGCCGGAGCTTGAATTGAAAGAAAATGTGTTCGTCTACTTATATATATATATATATATATATATATATATATATATATATATATATATATATATCTTCTTCTTAAAGTGCCCTCTCCTCAATGGAGGTTGGCTACTACAATTTTAAAATCGTCTCTATCTTCAGCTGTTCTTATTAGCTGTTCAAAATTTAGCCCTGTCCATTGTCGGATGTTTCTGAGCCACGATAGTCTTTTCCTTCCTAGGCCTCTCTTTCCCTCGATTTTTCCTTTCACTATAAGTTGAGCATATTGGTACTTATTATTTCTCAGTATGTGGCCTAGGTATAATGTTTTTCTAACTTTTACTGTGTTAAAAAGTTCTCTTTCCTTGCCTATTCTATGCAGCACTTCTTCGTTTGAGGTATGCGATGTCGATGAAATTTTGAGCATTCTCCGGTAGATCCACATTTCAAAGGCCTCCAATTTATTTATGGTTGATGTTTTTAGGGTCCACGTTTCAACTGCATATAGAAGAGTCGACCAGACGTAGCATTTTGATAAACGTAGTCGAATTTCGAGTTTTATTCGAGAATCACAAAGCAGTTTTTTTATTTTTTCGAAAGATTTTCTGGCCTGTTCTATTCTCGATCTTATTTCTAGATCAGGATTTAGGCTGCTATCGATCTAACATCCCAGGTACTTAAATCTATTGACCTGTTCTAAAATGTGCCCATTTATTGTGCAAGGTTGAGGTACGTTTTGATTTTTTCGGATTGACATCACTTTGGTTTTTTTAATGTTTATTTTCATACCAAATTGCTCACAGGTCGAGTTGGTCTTGTCGATGAGTCGTTGTAGACCTACGTCGGAATCCGCAATTAACACTGTATCATCGGCGTATCTGATACTGTTGATATTTACGCCATTCACCTTGACTCCATCCTTGGAATCCTCCAATGCTTCTTTAAATAGAAACTCGGAGTAAAGATTAAACAGCAGAGGCGACAGAACACATCCTTGTCTAACTCCCCTCCTAATTTCTACTTCTGCGGATGTGGAACCTTCGATCCTAACTCTGGCGTTTTGGTTCCAGTACAAGTTTTTTAAGAATTTGATGTCTTTTCCATCTAAACCGACTTCTTGCAAACGTTCTAATAGTAGGTCGTGTCTTACTCTATCAAATGCTTTACTATATATATATATATATATATATATATATATATATATATATATATATATATATATATATATATATATATATATATATATACTTTACTATATATATAAATACTATATATATATATATATATATATATATATATATATATATAGTAAACTCTTAAATATTGGGGAAATCTGCAAGAAAGACTCTAATGAGTATCAATTGTTTCGCCGAACGTTTTCGCCAAATAGAAATAATTTGGCTTCTTCAGGGCTGAAAGAGAATAAATTATAATTAGCTACTATATATTATCTATTAAAAACATTATTGATCTTACCATAACTTAGAATTGTAGAGTTAGAATGTTAAAAAACTTAGCTAGTAACAACATAGTGGTGTTTTTTGTTACCATGTGCAAAAAAAAAGTTTTTTTTAATTAACGTTGGAAATGTATGGTAGCTTTGAACTTAAAACGCAAAGGTTTACCCAAGGTTAATCGAAAAACCCAATGTAACTACATTTAAACGGAGGTAATTCTTTGAATTGTCGGCAATACCTAAATTTTTGATTGTTAGAAAGTTTAAATGTGAGGTTCTGTTTTATTAGAACGCATGTGCTGACAATTCAAGTAGTTCTTTTCAATCTTTATGTCGTTAAGGTTCATTGGTAAAACCTAATGAAAATCCCAGTATAGGGAAATATTATTTTAGATTTTCTTTTTTAATTATATTATATTGTTCATGTATTATTATAATAATATCTTATTGAGATGTATCTAAGAAAAGCAAGGGAATGTTATCTTTTTGAGTTAATGAAAATTAATTATTAAAGTAGGTTAGTTGTTAAATGGATATATCAGTCAAGTTAGTTATCTGTGATGTTGTATTGTTCTTGGTATCTGATTTAAGTAAGAACTGGTATATATTGCTTAGATTCTTAATGTCACTCTTAACATTGATGGAGAAATCGTTAAGGAAAATATAAGACATTTCAATGAACTCTCTTTTAGATTTATTGTTCTCACGGTGGAGAATTGTAGTGTTAGTATAGTCCATGAGATGACCAGTGGAATGGACATGTTTGGCTAATGCACAGCAGTCAGGGTGAAGTCGACAATCACTTTTGTGTAGTGTAATACGTGATTTTAATAATTGAGATGTTTGGCCGATGTAGGAATTGCTGCAAGACAGGCATGGAATGTTGTAGACAATGTTACAAAGCCTATCTAAGGGAGTCTTATCTTTTATCTATATTCCTTTGTAACATGAGCAATTACCTTGACTGTGGGAAGATTTTCTCGAATTACTCTCAGTTCATTATAAAACCAAGAAATTGGAGCTTTACTAAGAGTTCGTGATTTTTTTATTTGAAAATTAATTTCAAATTGTTTAACATACGTTTCGGTAATAAATTGAACTAATTCTGTTGCTGTTTTGAGAGGAACAACTAAAGCCCAGTCAACGTTATTTAACGACTGTTTTAACATCAGAATGCCATTACTTGTTATATGTCTTCTGTATGTATTAGCACTATGACTTTTTTCAGATTTTATTTTTAAGTAGAGAAATTGATGATCAGAAATACAATGGGTTCACAATTCCACAACCAACTATCTCACTGCTTATGTTTGTTAAGATGTTATCTAAACAAGGTGCTGATTTAGTTGTGATTCTAATAAATTCACTAATAATTATGGTTAAGCCAAAAGTAGAAATTATATCACGGAAACTGTTTAATTCATTAGAAGCTTTTTTGAAATCAATGTTGAAATCTCCAATTATTATTATTTCAAAAAAATTAGCAGAGCAAAACACCAACAACTTTTCAAATAGGTCTAGAAAGACTTTAAAATTTTTATTTCTAGTTCTGTACACTGTTACTAAAATAGTTTTAATATCTATAATTTCTAATGCACAAAATTCATCCTCAAGTCCGGCCCCGATATCTGGCAGATCATAGAGCTTTCTATCGGTTGTGACAAATTGTTAATTACTAGTAGTTAAAATTAAAAATATAATTTAATTTTTATACTGTTTGCAACTTAAAGTTAAACGTGACAGTGCTCTGAAAACCGTAGAATTTTGTGAGTACAAAACTGCATTATTAATAACCTTAAAATCAGAAGTTTAAAAGACAAAATATTTTATCGATTTCAATTCAACTTATCGATTATCGACAACAACTTTTTGCTGGTTCTTGCTTCTAACAAGTAATTAGGCTAGGCTGCTGTTTCAATTTTGGCCAGGTCCGGCTTCAGATCCTCTGTGCCAATGTACTAAAATTCTCAGCGGGAAGATGGATGAACTGGAATCAGCTACTATCTCACGAAATATACCCACTACGTCACATATATCTTACTCCAATGCATTAAACAGTTTCAAATATCCTTCAAAAGACCAAGGTATTATACTTTCAACCATACAAGGAATAAACGTTTTCAAATATGTAAAAGCTGTTGGATCAATAGTACAGCCCAAAAATGTTGTTTGGGCATCCAAAATAGCAAACAACCGCATCTGCATCTACCTCTCCTCTAAATATGTAGTTGATCAATTTCTTAGCTCCCACAAATATATAAATATTGATGGTAACCAGATTGAAGTAAGAAGACTTATAACCCCTGCCCAGAGACTCATCATATCTAATGTATGTCCTACTATACCTAATAGCATAATTGAAGAGCACTTAAAAACTATGGGTATAAAATACGCTTCCAACATGACGTTTCTACGAGTAGGCATGCAAGACTCAGAATACAGCCACTTACTCAGCTTTAGGAAGCAAATGTTCATAAGCCCTTTAGAAAATGCATCAATTCCTGACTCATTTCTAATCTTATTCGACAATACATCATATCGACTATACATTTCCATATATGGTTTAAACTGCTCCAGATGCAAGATTGTCGGACATCACGATTCTGACTGTCCTTCTTTATCATCATCAAGCAACTCAATTAATCAAATGGAAACTGACCACCACGTGAATATACATAACTCTACCAATGAAAAATATAATCAGCTACAAGATCAACCACGAAACCAATACCAAGAAGATACCGAAACATTAATGGAACCAGAACCCAATACCATACAAAATCACGCATCAGATACAAAGGACCAAATCACTTTCTCACAAACAAACAATGAATTACAAATTTTGAATCAACCAAAAATATTCCAAGATAATTCCTTAGTAATTGAAAGCGATAGAAAAACCACTGAAAGTACTTCTGCAACTAAAAGACAAATATCCTCTCCTGAAATTCTTGAAAATGACCTACCTCCTCCCGATACTCAAAAACCTAAGAAAAAGCCTAAAACCCAAGAAGATATTCCAATTATTCTAAATCAAATTAAAGAAATAATTGAAAATAGAAACCCTTCCTTTACACTTACTTTTCATGAAATATGTGATTTTCTGGCAAATTCCCTTCACTCAAAACATCCTGAACGCATTGTTAAAAATTATTCAAATGAAAGCCAAGAAATAAAAGAAATTTTAAACTTTATATATTCTTAAATACAAAATAAAACTTTAAAAAACAATATCACCAGATTGAAGAAAAAACTGCTTCTCAACAGTCCTTCTTCTACTGACGAAAGTGAGTAAGAATCAAGTTCTCAACAATAAATAGTTAACGCATAAAGAGTTAATGGCCAGCACATTCATATTACAGTGGAACCCCAACGGTTATTTTACACATATAGAATCCATTAAGCTTCTTATGCACGAATATCTTCCTTTAGTCATATGCCTAAAAGAGACCCATTTCAAGCAACAAAATGTGACATTAAAAAATTATGTTCCTTTTCTAATAAATCAAATGCCTTGGACTTATCACAAAGTAAATATCAAAGCCCACGTGTACAGAGCGTGGCAAACTACTTGGGATCACACTGCTAACTAACTCAAAGAATGTCTAAGTCAAGTAGGAACCAAACTCATCTTACCAAATAATAGAAAAGACCAAGTCATCTTCAACCGACTCCGAATAGGACATACTTTCCTTACACACAAGCATATCTTCAACCAGGAGGCTGCTCCGATGTGTACCAAGTGCAACACTCAGTTGTCAGTGAAACATATAATTGTTGAGTGTCCAGTGTACCAGAACAAAAGAATCGCGTGTGCCCTTAGTGATAATTTAAAAAGTATACTAACGTCAAATTTACATTCTTTATTAAGTTATCTTAAAATGACTAAACTATATACCAGATTGTAAAAAATATTTTTTTATGTAACAATATGTATCTTACTGTTTGTGTATGTCCCCCGCTAATAACCCTTAGTGGTTGATGCGGATATATTTGTTTAAATAAAAAAAAAATTCACCCTAATATTCACATGATATATCATTTCAGCAAACTGGTCGTGTAGAGATTTTATTATCGCTAAAAATTGTATGTTAATAATAATAATATAATGGAAAAGCATTCTTTACATTACATCCATTACAGCAAGTTCTGATGAAGCCCAAAATTATGTGGCGAAAGCTTGACTCTCAATAAAAGACACTCACTTAGACGAACCCGTTTTTTATTGCTTCCTTAGTATTGGGTCGTTCCCGGTTATCTTCAACCGTCTGTGTTTACCAGTAACCCGTTACTGTCTTTGACTTTCTTTATATATATATATATATATATATATATATATATATATATATATATATATATATATATATATATATACATTTACATAACAAACTATTTGCCAAACGTTAAATATAAGACCTAACCTAACCTAAATTCTATTGAGTTGTAACTATTTTATAATTGAAAATTAATCTTCCGTCAATATGTTAACTGAAACGACGGTTGACTGGCTACAACATTTTTCAAAGTATCGTGATTATAATTTCATTACCTATAAACAAGCTGCTTTCTTTATCGATTTTACGTCATCACACGAACTTATAGTTACTTACCGTGTATTACTGAATTAATAAGGATTTAGTAGAAGCCATACTGAATGTCACAATATATTCTGCCATTAAATTGATGAGCGAGTGCGGACGTATTGAAAGCTTCATAGAATAAACAAAATCCGTTTAATTATTCCATATAATTGATTGGCTCGTGTGAAATACAAACAAATTATAAATTTATATTGTTTTGTGTTAGAAAATGATAAATAATTTTAACAAGTATTAATATTATTATTTTTATGTTTTATAGAAAAGATATAACTCTGTAGTCGTTTCAGTAAATCTGACAGACCCGATGAGAATATATTGTTCGCTTTAGTAGTATGTACTATAGATAAAGTCACGTTGAGATGGCAGTGTACGGATATAGGATAACAGCGTTGCCAATTCTACTGCCATTGCAAGTTTTGCTACTTTTGTAAAATAAGCAGGGCCAAACTCACGGTAAACTAAGATATGTTTAGGTAAGCTAAAGTTGTTAATAGAAAATTCGTGAATGAAATAAATGGTAATAATTCCTAAAATGCTTTTATACATAATACCGCAGTTAATAGGGAAAAAAATATGAAAAATATTCTACAGGTTTTTTAATGTTCTAAACGGTAGATAAGGGATAACTGGTGATAATTCCTTAAAGAATTACAGCCAATTTTGCTTTGTTTATTTTTTAAAGAAAGATGAAGTTTGGAAAAAATCATTTTTTTGCCTATTTTGTTCCTCGTGCATTTTAGGGAAAAATGTTTCAAATAAATGTTGCAGATCTTAAACAGTTTTTTAATTTTTTAGTTTGTAAATTAAAATACATAAACAAATGACTGAGATAATTACAAAAAAAACCCTAATTGAGGCCCCTAGAACACAAGGGTGTAAGTGCAGTTGCTTATCACTTAGCAACTGATATCTAACAACAGGCATGTACTTTTGGCTTCAAACTTTCTACATTAACAACAATAACACTATCAAAAATTACATGTCATTGAAAACATGCTGAAAACTGAAAAAGTGCTACCTAGGTTTTTAAATTTATATCGAACTTTGAACAAAGATTTTTCAAAACTTTGTTTTTGGCACTTACACCCCTTGTGTTCTAGGGGCCTCAATTGTGCACTAATTTATTAAATGTTCATAACTTTATTTTTTGCACAATGACGTCTAATATAACTACTTGAAATTATGTCGATTAATGAGTTATTTAAGTGTGCTACATTTCAACCAGATCAACTAAATATTTTATTACCTTTACTGAGAAAAGAATACCCCCGAAAATCAATTTTCAATGATCTTCATTTTCATAATCGTTGTTCATCTTCAGAGTCATCGTTTAATGAAATTATAATAGGTTCAATGTCATCTTGAATGTTGTCTACTGTCCAAAAATTATTCTCCAATTTTATAACATGGTTGACGTAATTTTTCCAATGTCCATTGTTCTGTACTTTATCATAACCTTCATAAATCAATGTTTTAACGTCGTTTTGTTTGAAACTTGAATTCTTAGAGGACACGTACCGTTTCACTTCACTCCACACCATTTCTATTGGGTTCAGTTCACAGTGATAAAGCGGAAGTCTTAAGATATGTACATCTACGCGGCATTGTTCGTCACTGTGATTCCTGTATTTTTCACCAATACAATCAATTTTGTATTTGTCATAAATATTTTTAAATACATTAGCAGTTTCCAGAAGTTCATTTTTTAAGTAATCTTCTTCAAAATAAATGTCCTTTTCATAGAGCCACTCCTTAATTTGACGTTTCACCCAATATTGTTTGGGAAAATTTAATTTTCTAGAGTGATAAGATGCATTGTCCAAGATAATGACATTCTTTTTATTTTTTGGGAGATTCGGTATTAACATCTCTTCAAACCATTTTTCAAATAGATCTCCGTCCATCTCTTCATGGTAATCTTCAGCACCTTTTTTGACAAGAAAAGTGATGTCAGCACCTTCAACAAATCCGTCTTTGTTTCCTGCATGGACTAAAACAAATCTTGGTCCTTTTCCGGTCGGAGTTTTTAAACCTGTGGTAAGTCCATTTACGAAAGCCTGTCGGCTATTTTTTATTGTTGTATCTTGTCATACTTGCCCATTGGTTATTCCAGTATTAACCCATGATTCGTCAATATAAATGATATTGGCTCCTTCGTTCCTCAGTTTCTTTATTTCCCGGAGATAGTGACGCCTCCAATCGACTATTTCTTGTTTTTCTATTAATATTGAATTTCTACCTTGTTTGCCATATATAAAACCCATGTCGTGCAATAGTCTTCTCAACGTACTCTTGGAAAAATTCGGAAGATGCTCCATTTGCTTAATTTTTTCTAGTACTACGTCAAGGGTTGGAGGAATATTGTCCATAAAAAAACCGTGCACTACTTGTCTTATTCTAGACCGAGTTGCTTCATCATATCTATTCTCACGACTATTCAAATAACCGGTTCTTTTTTTTCTTATAGGAGTTACGAGTGGACCATTTTTACTTTCACTTCTATATCGGAATATCGTTCGCTCAGAGACTCCAGTCATAGCAGAAACTTCCGGCACTATTGTTGATACACTTTTATCATTATTACTGTTTGATAAATGGTTAAAAACATTTAACACTATTTTTTTGCATTCACTATTTAACAAATTACCGTTTTTGAATTTTATTACACTCGCGGCCATTTTGACACTGACACGACACAAACGTCTGATATCAACTGAAAATTCTTTTAATGACTCTCAAGTATTTACCTGAATTTATAATTGCTGGCATTAGACAATAATTTTGAATTTATAAATAGGTATATTTTTTTAATTCTAAATTATTTTTTAATGTCTGTAACTGTAAATGCAGGTAGAGAAAGTGTGTCATTAAAAGGACATTAAGATCAAAAACGGATTATACAAATAATTATTTTATTTCCACGAATTGTAAACAATTTTGAACAGAAGATATAATTCCGAAAAGACCAGATTTCCGAAATATAACTTTCTATTTTTAAAATACCAACAGAAAATTATATAATTAAAAAAATGTAGTATTTTTCCGTTTCACATTCATAAATATTTCAGAAATTATAATTCTTTTATAGGAGCCGGCCCATAACGTACGATTGTAGGTACGATTAAAAACTGACAACAATGTAGTTATTTCTGGCATATAGAAAGTACAGGCCTATCTCTGGAACGCTGCCATCTGAATGTGAATTTTAGTATAGTGAACTGCTCATCCAAATAGTTTCTTATATTAATGCGTGTTTGCTTCCCTGGCAATTTGTATCAATCAATTTATTAATATGGCATCTTGGGTTTTTAAAAATTGGCGCAACGTTTTTTAATAGAAAAAATTATTACGTACCTTGAGCTATAGCTGGACTTATTAAATGTTATATGGATTCAGGTTTATCTTTCGTTACGTTTAACATCATATCGCGAAGTATGTGTCTGTGGGATACCTACATTAAAGTCATGCCCCCACCACTTTACAAATTGAAATAAACGCCTCGACCTCTGGTTAGCCATCATCCTCTTAAACACTTATATAAACAGAAATGCTATTTTTCGTTCAGTTGGCTGTTGTACTTTTCCTGCGATAAGACATAATAATAAACACGTGGCTTTTATTAGACACACATTTTGAATTGCGTATAAAAATTTACATTATATGAGACAGTCACATTTCATATTTCTAACAAGGTATAGTTTGAGTAATTTTATGTGCCCAATAAATTGTGTGTAAACATTTGTCCGAAAGGTCACAAATTGATATAGAAATGTTTTCAATGCCTGAATAAGTATAAAGGAATATAGATATTGATCAGATGTATCCAGTATATGTGTCAGACGATGATCCGGGCTACCAAAAAGATCAAAGAGTAATCTATCACACACTAAGTAACATTTCGGCTAAAGAGGAAGCAGATAGTCCAAGTAAATTGAACACAAATTAAAATTTAGATGTTTATTGGGTAAAAACAATCTCAAATGGAGCAACACCGAACCTCTTATAAGAAGAAAAACTTTATAGCACAATATTATATGTGGGTTTTCAGCAATGACCAAAACAGTGAGAAAATTTGGTGTTGTACCAGTTATAGAAAATATCTGGCCATTGTTTTTGGATTCTAGAATCATTCAAGAAATTGGTCACTGGGCTAACATAAAACTTGCAACCGTACCAGAAGGTGAACATAAGAACAATCGTAACTATTACCGTTCTACTAATAAAAAGAAAATAAGGCCTTACACTTACTTTTTATTTTAAGTGCAAGTTATAAATCTATTTCGAAAAATAAACTTTTGTTATTTTTTACGAAACCTACTGGTCGCCCAAAATGTTAGTAAAAAGATTTGAAATTCTTATTACATGTTTACGTTTTCATGCACACACAAGAAAATGGAGGCAAACAGGTGATCAATTGGAAGCTATATCACATATTTTTCAGTCGTTTGTAGATCACTGTCAAAAATTATATTCTTCTTCTTCTTCCTATGTAAACATGACTGTTTGTTTTTCAATATGCCTCCAGCAAGTTGTCGTTCCATCGTTTTAGCGGAATTCCTACTAATCGTCTTCCTATTATGGAACCGTCTCTCGCCGTCTAAACTATTATATTTGTTGTCATTCGCCTTATATGATCGTTCTATTCTACTCTTTTAGTTCTTACCCAGTCCTTGATGTTCTCCACCTTGCATATATGTCATATGTCTGTACTTCTAGCCTCTTCCATAGTGTTTTCATATCAATTTTTCTAAGAGTTTTTATCTCTGCTGTTTCTAACACTTTTCTGTCAATTTCAGGTTGTGCTTTTGCCACGTATCTCGTTGATGTCGTATTGGTCTGATGACTGTTTTGTAAATTTTGCTTTTCATGTCTTTCCCAAATTTTTTATTTCTCCATAGGTATTGTTTTATTCACACGACCTGCGGCTCTGTTTGCTCTATTCACTTGATCTACGACTTTTGTTTTGAGATTTCCGTAACTACATAGCATGATGTCTAGATATTTAAACACCATCACTTGTTTTATTATCTGATCTTCCATTTCCAATTTACATCTTAGTAAATTTGATGGTGTAAGGTATAACCATGCATTTTGTCTTTTCTTTTAGAAAAAACATATCAAATTTTTTGGAGGTTATGTTAAATTGGTTCAGCATACGTTATGAATCATCTCCCAGTTTCAGTTGGGTCAGTTAGTTCTTCTTCTAGTTTTACTTTTATTGTGTTGTTTGGGTATATTGGATAATTTCGATGATTTTGATTATACCTAGAGGTATTCATCTTGCGTACAATGAGTGGATAACGTCGTTTAATTTGACCTCGTCAAATACCCTCTTAAGGTCCACGAAAGATAGATATGACGGATTGTTGTATTCTATTGATTTCTCTTGTACTTGCCCTATTGTAAATATAGCGCGTCGTGCCGGTGCATGATTTACATACAGATTATTTAATTTTCTTGAATTTTATTTTATGCCTTATTAAGGATAACGTTTTTTTTTTTCTTGTTTAAACCTATTTAAATGATTTTTGCGAACAACAACAACAGTATTACACAAACTTTTTGTTATTATTGTGAAATAGTCTTAAATTAATCAGCGATATTTTAAATTTATTTTGGTATTTTATGGCCTGGGATTTAAAGAAGGGCTGGTGAACATTATCAGGAATGTTGTTTTACTCCCAGATTTCAATTTGGGGGAGTTGATATAATGAATAGTGAGCAGATATTTCCTTAGAGACTAGTACAGAACTTGTTACAATTCAACGGGGCAGTTTAAACGCTGAAAGATATATTAAAAAATATTTAAAAGATTATATAGTGGCATTTGTCCCATTTTTTAAAGAAAACATTTCTCTGATGCAAGATAATGCTTATCCTGCACATTGCAAGAATAGCATGTGATTGCTTAAGATCAAATTGGGATTTCTTTATTACATTTGCACCAAGGAGTAGATTTTAATCCAATCAACCATGCATGGAATATTCTGGATCAAGCAGTTCGTGATGAATGGGAGAAAATCTCTAAGGAAGAATTTGGAAGGTAATATATCCTACTAAACATCATTTTTTATTAAAAAATGTATATAATTTAAAAAATGAATTTTTGTTTCTTTAGTTAGAAATTAAAAGTAGGATCAGTTGTTAATATGTTGCGTAACATTAATTAACCTTGACTGTGCAATGAAACGAGACTAATTGTGAAAAGGCTGATAAATAGTATCATTTGTTTTTAAACGTTTACAATTTCCCATGCGTTTGGCTTTGGCAATGACAATAAACAAATTACAAAGCCAACCGTTGGAAGTTTGCGGAATTAAATAAGGGTTTTCGTGGTTGTATATTTATTCAAACAGAAAAAAATAAAAATATTGTTTATCAGATATCATAAAATTAATTCAACTTTTTTCATCCATAATATATTTAATTATTTTTTTTTTCTGTTAATTTTTTAGACACTTTATTTAATTCTAAAATGATACGAAGTTCGGTTAGTATCATATAAATTTACAATTCCCGTTTCCAATTTCCAGAATTTAATTTCCCATTTCCATTCTTTTTATGTACCTACATCGAATATAGTCGTGAATCGAGCTAATTAAATTTTTATCTAGTTTTCGCTTGTATGTCGTTAACATAACTTCGTTGTCATATAGTAAAATAGTAAAACAGAGTATCAAAAATCCTGGTTGATTGGCGTGACGTGATTTACTAAAAAACCTACCACCACGTTGGCATTGTTGAGGAATTTCTATAATCTAATATCCTTATTAAAGACAGGTACAAAATCTTATCATTACCTAATTTAAAACAATTATTACTATTATTGGTAATCCTTAAATAATCTCCTTCAGTTTTTGAATTTTATTTCAGTTAATCTTATATCTGATTAATTTTGCGCCTATAAAAAGGCAAATTCTTTGTTTTAAAACTTTTCTCATATATTGCACCTTTTGTACGTATCGGAAAATTTAAAGTTTCTTAAAGTAACAAAGCGAGATCATTTTTCTACACCGACGTTTCTCTTTCACTCTTGTTATGAGATTTGCGCAAAACTTTATGCATGAATTTTTCAGACGTGCCAATAAAACACGCTTTGCCTGTAAATTTCTCCAAATTACGTTCTTAGACCTCATACATAAAAACTTTTTCATCTCTTTTATCGATCCTTTGAATTAAGTTTATTCTAGATCTGATTTCTTTTGTGAATGCTAAATAGAGTAACTGCGGTCGAATATTAACTCAATATGTAAACAATTTTACCATTTAACAACATTTTAAAAATAGACCAACCTGTTTTATTCGTTTTTTAATTTTGGTTTATTTTTGTCATGGTCAATATTGTGCATTTACACTGTTTTATTGACACCACTGAGAGACATAAAGAACTAATACATATTAAAAAAAATATGCTCTTTACGAAATTATTTTTGAGGCCTTTATATTTAAACTAACTATTAAAATTCCAAAATATCCGAATAAATAAATTAATATTATAATTAATAAATTAAATTAAATTAATATTATAATAATAAATTATAAATTAATTTTTAAATCTATACATTGTAATTTAGGAGAAAATAAAATAATCGTTTATACAGATGGATCAAAAAATAGATTTAAAACAGGCTGTGCATTTTTAGTTTCTAATATTAACCATGTTGAGCAATATCCAGTCCCACATTATTTAACAATTTTTAGTGCAGAAGCTATAGCTATTGTAAAAGCTTTAGTTTGGTGAGAGATTAATATACTTTTATATGTGGTAATTGTAACAGACTATCTTTCAGTGATGAAACAACAATGAATTAGACAAAGAAATATTACAACAAATAAAAAGAAGGAAGATCTTAAATAAATCTAACAAAAGGGGAACCGACGAATATAGAGAACTTAATAGGTAAATTATAAAAGGAATCAGACAACAAAAAACAAAAGAAAACGAAAAATTAATAACAACAACTATTGAAAAAAATAAGAGTATGAAATGCCTCAGACCGACACTAGGACGACGTCAGATGATATCATTAATGGGAAAAGACGAAAATGAAATCACAACTAGAGAAAACATACTGACACGAATAGAAGAATTTTACACAGAACTTTACAGAACACATCAACAAGATGATGAGATGAGACTAGCACGGAAATTAATAAAAAATGTTGGATCAGAAATAATGCCGAAAGTAACAATTTCAGAGGTAACTACAGCATTGGAAAATATGAAGAAAAATAAAGCTGCAGGAGAAGATAATATTACCACAGATATGATATTAGAAGGAGGTAAGGAACTAATTGCAATTGTAACTAAGCTTGTGGACAGTTGTTTACATCAGGGCAAAGTCCCTAAGAGTTGAAACAACTCTAAAGTAATCTTATTACACAAGAAAGGTGATAGTCGAAAATTGGAAAACTACAGACCCATCAGCCTACTGTCACACCTGTCTAAAATACTCACCAAAGTCATAACTACTCGACTTACAAGGAAATTAGACGAATACCAACCATATGAACAAAAAGGTTTTAGAAAAGGCTATTCAACTTCCGATCACCTGTTAACCACAAAAATATTAATAGAAAAATGTAACGAATACAAGTTTCCAGTTTTCCTAGCATTTGTAGACTACGAAAAAGCTTTCGATACCATAGAACACACGGCCGTAATAAACGCAATGCAAAATTGTAGAATAGACAGCAGATATATTAACTTAATAAAAGAAACTATGAACCAGGCTACAGCTACATACTACCTAAATGAAAATGAACACACGAACCCTGTACCATTAAACAGGGGAGTCAAACAGGGAGATACTTTATCACCCAAACTGTTCGCCTTAGTTTTGGAGGACGTTTTTAAAAACCTAAATTGGAAATATAAGGGAATAAACATCAATGGCCGCTACCTTAGTAATCTACGATTTGCAGATGACATAATCCTGATAGCTACTGACCTACAAGAAATGCAAACCATGCTTTTAGAACTACATACCGAATCTTCTAAAATAGGACTGAAAATGAATTTAAACAAAACAAAAGTCATGCACTCCGAAGACACCGTGACAATAATAAACGATAAAGTTATAGAAAAAGTTGAAGAATATATATACTTAGGACAAAAAATAATACTAAATAGGGAAATTGAAACTGAAGAAATAAAAAGAAGAAGAAAGTTAGCTTGGGCAGCATTCGGTAAAATGAACTATATACTCAGAAATCAACAAATTCAATTACATCTTAGATCTAAAGTTTTTGATGCATGCATTATTCCGATATTAACTTATGCGGCACAAACATGGACAATCCCAAAAAAATATGAAGATACTTAGAGTCACTCAACACGCGATGGAAAGAGCAATGCTAGGTATATCACTTAAGGACAAGAAAACAAATACATGGATAAGACAGAAAACCAAAGTCACCGATGTGGTGCAAAAATCATTAAAGTTGAAATGGAATACGCTGGACATGTAGCTAGGAGCGATCTAAACAAATGGCACAGATCAATTTTAACCTGGGGACCATACCAACACAAATGACCCAGAGGCAGACCTCCTATGAGATGGGCAGATCTGAAAAGGACTGCCGGGAAAAATTGGCTACAAGTAGCGTACAATAAAAAACAATGGAAAGGAAGACTTGAAGAGGCTTATGTTCAGATGTGGACGTGAATGGCTAGACGAAGAAGAAGAAGAAGAAGATCTTTCAGTTTTACATGCCATTAACAGCTCTCCTTGGAATCATTATAAAAACATTATTAGTCTCTCTATAAGAAATAGTATATATAAACTGCAGGAGTATGGTGTAAGAGAGAGTAAGAGTGCAGTTGATGCTGCAGCTAAAAAGCACTTGAATTAAAATTAAGAGTCAAAAATGTGCAACCCGTCAGATATTATTAATTTATATAAGACTGATGTTAGGGTTAGATGGGAAGCACAGTATAGAAAATCTTCAACCACATCGGAAACTCCCTATTTTAAAATTTATCTGGTTTTACCCAACATTTCTCACATCTATTCGTGGGATTTTAATAGATATAAGTAATCTATTATATTACGTTTAAAACAGAATCATGGACGCTTTCCAGCACATTTCTTGCGGATTGCTATCTTAGATTCTCCGTGTTGTCCCCACTGTCCAGAAAAACCTTAAGCTGATATAAATCACGTTTTTTTAGAGTGTCAAAAATATACTGCATATACAGAAATACTGCCCCAAGAACTGAAAAATTTACCAAAACAAAAGTCTACCAACTTACATTCCTACTTTACTAGCACAACAAGAAAAACACATTTTCAACATTTTAATCAAGATTGTTTTAATTTAGCTTATATATGTTTAAATATATATGTATGGTAATAAATTATAACAAACATTCTGTTATTAAAATTCTTACCTCTGTTTTACTCCATTTGTCGCTACCTTCTGTCCGTGACATAGTCTAGTTTGTCTTAATAATAATGTCTTAATGGGTCCCTAGACGAGAAACGAGTCTCCATGTTTTATTCCTATCTTATCCTTAATTTAAAAAAAATACAAATATTCTGTGACAAATAGATATGTTCTAATGCCATCTGTTTTAATTTTGCACCGCCAAAATTATATGCTTTCAAATATATGTAGACAAACTTTGTCGTACTTTAAATAGATGAATCACAATGTTCTTATTAATAGGGATTGGCCATAGTAACTATCATTGTACGTTATAGAAGGCTTTCTCGTAGTCCACGAAACAAAGATAAGTAAGGACGTTGTATTCTATTAATTTTTCGATAAGTTGTAGATTCAAAATTTGTTTTCATCCTCCCCTTACCCCTTAACGTTTGACCTGACAGGAGCTACTTGTCTGGAGTGGCATGTACCCTATCCTCCATACTATGGCATGCTGGACGAGCTATATAGCCTGTAGTCAACATCCAGAGGTAAGATGTAATACTCATACGCTTATGAAACACACCTGGTGCATCATAAGGGCCTAATATTTTAGTCTTTTTCAACTTGTCTTTAAGACGAAATGTTTATAATATTTCCTGTCA
This sequence comes from Diabrotica undecimpunctata, assembly GCF_040954645.1. NCBI lineage: Eukaryota > Metazoa > Arthropoda > Insecta > Coleoptera > Chrysomelidae > Diabrotica > Diabrotica undecimpunctata. The sequence goes on along the minus strand of NC_092804.1, from coordinate 134,123,176 downwards.
GCCTTTCTGACTTATAAATTCACTCTCAAGACTATATAGAAAAATAAATAAACTTCGGAAATTGTTCTCGAATTTTGGAGAACGATTTACGAAGTGGAAATTGAAACGTCAATAAACGTACTTTAACCTTTAATTGTGGCTTATTCCCATTTAAATAGTAATTACTTTAACATGTCACAAGAAATAGCTTCAGAACAATATTAAGAAACCGTTATGGGCCCAGCGTTATTCAAAATTTTTGGAGATTGGAAATTCTTTACAAGAAACTGACACAAGAGAACGATTTCCGAAGTCGAAACTGAAAGGTCAATAAACGTACTTTAACCTTTAATTTTAGCTTATTCCCATTTAAATAGTAATTACTAAAAATGTGATATTTTACTGGTTTTATAAATAAACTATATATATAGTTCAAGTAAGTTACTGAATCGTGAGTCTAAGCTGAGAATCTACAAAACAGTAATTAGACCAGTGGCCACATATGGATGTGAAACGGGGACCCTCTCAACCACTGATAAAAATCAACTGAGAATATTTGAGCGCAAAATACTAAGGAAGATATTTGGACTAACCCAATGCAGCGATAGTTCGTGGAGAATTAAAATGAACCACGAGCTGGATGAACTAATGCAGAGCGCAGATATTGTCAGATTTGTAAAATCACAAAGACTAAACTGGCTTGGTCACCTAGAAAGAATGCCAGATAATCGATCTGTAAAAGTAGTCCAGAGATGGAAGCCCCAAGGAAACAGAACAAGAGGAAGGCCCCGTAAAAGATGGATAGACGACGTAGAGAGGGATCTTAAAACCATGAACATCAGGCAGTGGCGAAGGAAAGTATCCGACAGGGCAGAATGGAAGAACATTGTTAAGCAGGCCAATACTCACAAAGGGTTGTAGCGCCATTAGAAGAAGAAGAAAATATATATAGTTTAGCTCAACAGGCCTTAAAGACCCAAGGCTTCAACGGTTTTCTTTCATTTCTTTCTATCTTGTGCTAAGTTTTTCCAATCTTGTACCCGCAGCGACTTCAGATCTTCTTTTGCCGACTCCAGCAATTTTCTTCGGGGGCGGCCTCTTTTTATTTTTGTACCAGCCTCCGTGTTTATTAATTCATTGGGAACTCTTCCTTCCTTTATTCTTGCTATATGTCCAAGCCATCTTAATCTTTGAATTTTAGCGAGTCTTGTTATTTTTGGTTGCCCATATATTTGCATTATTTCTTCATTCGTTCTTCTTCGCCAGATGTTCCCCTCTTTTACACCTCCATATATCCTTCTAAGAATTTTTCGTTCCCATCTATCTAATTTTACTTCCATATCTTTATTTAGTGTCCAGGTCTCGCTAGCATAGAGTACTGTCGGTCGGATAACTGTTGTATATATTGGTTTTTTTGCTGTTCTGGATATTATCTTCGACCTCAGTATCTTAGTCAGGCTCCCAGCACTCTTACTACCTTTGGCCATTCTTTTTATGATTTCTTGGTTCTCTTCGTTCCCATTTGTTAGTGTCACTCCCAAGTAATCAAATTGGCTAACAACTTCAAAGTTATATTCTTTACTTGGGCTTTGTATCTTAAAGGACTGTCCTAGATGATTTTCGTTTCTTCATCACCATATATTTTGTTTTTTCTTCATTTATTTCTAAACCATATTATCTGTGAATAGAATCTGGCTATTCTCTCTATTCTAGTAAAGATTTCTCTTAATTCTGCAGTTCTCCTTGTTATTAAGGTAACATCATCTGCATATGCTACGCATTGATGCCTGTGATGATATATTGTGCCTATAGTGTAGATGTTACATTCTCGTAAAATCTTCTCTAAGATCAAATTGACAAAATCTGTTGATAACGGGTCACCTTGTCGCAGACCTCTATTGGTGATAAAGCTATCCGAAACCCGTCCTTCTAACATGACTTTACTTTTAGTATCATTGAGTATGCATTAAGTCAGTCTTACTATTTTTGGTGGAAATTTAAAATATTCTAGTGCTTCATATACTTTATTTCTTTTTATAGTAGCATATGCATGTCTAAAATCAATAAACAGCATGTGTAATGTTAGGTTGAATTCATATGAGCTAGCTAAAATTTGTTTCATTGTAAAAATTTGGTCTATTACCGATCTGTTTGCTCTGAAACCTGCTTGATATTCACCAATAAATTTTTTTATTTTAAATAAAAATAAATATATAATTGAAATAGATTTTTTCTTTCAAATTAAATTGAATTTCACAATTAACTTTTTAATGTTTTAATTTTTAACTTTTGTTTTAATTTTATTTCTAATTGATATGGCCAGAATCTTATACACTGTATCTTGTAGAGCTATTCCCCTATAATTTTTACATTCTGTAATGTCTCTTTTTTTATGCACTGGACATAAGATTGCTTCTTTCCACTGATTGGGTATTTTTTCTTTGATCCACACTTCGCGTATTAACTCAGCGATTTCTTCTTGCACCATTTCGCTACATTCTTTTAGAAACTCAGCAATGATACCATTTTCACCAGGTGCTTTGTTGTTTTTTAAGTTTTTTATGATCTCTATAACTTTTTCCTTGGTAGGTACTTCTTCATTTACATCTGGGTCCCTTACTTCTTCATGTTGTAGTTGCATTTGTTCTCTTTCATCTTGGTCGTCCGTACATAATATGTTCTCGAAATAATTGGCCCACCTTCTCAATTTTTCATCTGTTTCACCTAACACATTCCCTCTTCATTTTTATAATATCTTGATGTGGTTTTGTACTGGGTTCGGTCTCGTTTTATTTCTTGGTAGAAATTCCTGACTTGTTTATGTAAAAAATCTTCTTCAATACGAACTAGTTTCTGCTTTAAACTTGACCGCTTCTTCCTTCTACAGATCTTCTTTTCTTCCAAAAATGTGATATTTTACTGGTTTTAAAAATAAACTATAGGGAAATAATATAACTATAAATGTTGCTTAGATTTTAAATTGCTGATCTTTTGTTTAAATTTTTATCACTCCTGCTAATACAAACCATTCCTTTAAAAGTTCTTCATCCATAATATGGTCTCTGTCGATTACATGCTCTGCTAAAGGACAAGATGTTTTTTTTTATTCTACAATCACTTTTGTGGGAAATAATACGATTTGACAGATTTCTTCCGGTCTCACCAACATACACAGCTTCACACTGAATACAACCAATGCTGTATACTACATTTGTTTTATTTAATTTATCTATAGAATATTTAGTTTTAGAATATAAAGCTGAAACAGTTTTGATGTTCTTTGTTGTTATTTTTATATTGTCAATAACCTTTAGTGTTTGTATTAATTTAGGTGTTAATAATGGTATATAAGGTAGTGAATGATAATAGATATTCTAATTGTTGGATACAATGTTCTGAGAGTATTCAATTAAAATATTTTTTAACAATTCAAGATCTTCTTGTAGATAATCCGGATGAGAAAGCTTTAAAACACATTCTTTTAATCCTCTTATAAGGTTCATTTTCATCTTGTTTAGATGATGTGAGTAAAAGCTTATAAATCTATTACTAAACTCGGTTCGCTATTCCCAGTCCGAACTGTCTAGTGAATTTAGTAGTTATTTTTTTGCGAAATTAGTTACTTTTTGACAGACTGGAAATTACTATACAACCAAGCACACGTACTCATAGCCAATATTAATAGTAAACAAACTAAATAGTAAATAAAATAAAACTAAATAGAACTTTGCGAATTACTGACAATAAATATTTATTTATCTGCACCATATAATAAATATTTATGTTAAATTATAACAACTAAAATATATTTTTTAAATACGTACTACCTAAAATTTGATGTGTTTAGTATACACTTCCACTATTTAGAATAATTCTTCTTTTTTTTAAACAAAGTAGTATGCAATAGTAGGATACTTTAGCTACTGAGAAGTAGGAATTGTTGTGTTGTAGGTTTCCGACAATGAATCTGTCAAAATATGCCCGAGTTACGCGAATGGAGTTTACACATGGGTTTTCTGAACCATCTGGTTTTCAACACATTATCTGTAGTCCTTACAATTCTCATGTCAAGAAATGGTAAAGAATTTTTCACCTCTTCCTCATCTGTGAACTGTATATGCTGATTATGATTGTTAAAAATGTTATTTGTTTTATGAATTTTTTGTATAGGAAGTGCCGAAACTAAATTATCTACATATTGTATATTAAAATGAATGAAAAAAGTGCAATTGTTGATACAATCACTGATAACATCATCCAAGACATAGCTACGTAGAATGGGTGAAAGACCAGATCCCATAGGACTGCCAAAAATTTGTTTATAAAAGACACCATTAAATATAAAAATATTAGAATCAAAAACAAAGTTGTTAAGTGTTTTGAAATGTAATAAGTCAATATAAGTATGTTGCGGAATCTCATTCCAATGTTTTTTAACATTACTTATGATTAAATCTAAAGGTAAATTGGTAAAAAGAGATGTTACATCAAAACTAACTAAAACATAGTTTTCTGGTAATTGAAAATTATTAATTTTCAAACGGCCTTTGTTATTTGTTTAAACTGCGTTGTTTTTATTGCCTGTATAAAGTTAGTTTTTATTTGTTAGTAGTTCATTCGTAGCTTTTTTCCTTTACATATACGTAATTTATTTACAAATATTGTCACGTAATCTGCTATCACAATTAATGGAATTCATATTTATTAGATCTATTACTTTGATAATTTTTCGACTGTTCTAACAACCATTCAAATTTCGTCATTTTGTGTCATGTGGAACAATTTCACCCAATAATGTCAACATTAGACTGATAATTGCATTCAGTGCAATTTTCAATCCCTATGACAACACGATCGAGTTTGACAACTTCATCCAAATAAATTTCAAAATGTCATGTTTTGTCAAGATTATAAATATTATGCGTGGTAATAGATCTTCTATAGCAGAGAACTGCAACGAATCTAATGTTAACTTAAATTTTAATAATTGTACTTTCACTAACTGTACTTTTAATAAATAAGTGTTTCGTTATGTTTAGTTATGATTTTTTTTTTTTTTTCGAAAAATTATCCGCCGAATATCCCTCGGACATTAATGAATGCCTCATAATTTCATGACAAATTTCTCAAGCTCGTTCCTTGGTAACAGCACGAAGCCGAAGGCTGAGTTCTGTTACCAAGCAATTTCGATTGTCATAAAATTATCTCGTCTGTTATCAATGTCCTAAGGATATTACTACTGATAAGTTGTAATCAAATTTAGTTTAAAGTAGTAATAAGTCTAGGTTGGACTTAATAATCCGCATATTATTGAATCGTTATTAAACAACAAAAAATTTAAAATTCAAAACTGTGTAGCTACCTGAGTATTTCAAATAAAACTACATTTTATTAACTTACCAACTTTCCATGGTAGATGGAAATAATGATGTATGAATAACTGGTCACTTACCTAAAAAAAAAACAATTAATATAATAAATATTTTATTAAAAATATAAATATATTGTTTATAAATTGTTGAAGAATATAAGGGACTATAATAGGGATAACAAATACATAAACATAATGAAGAGATTATTCTTAAACCGTTTTTAAGACAGGTAAGAAATATTTAAGGCTATGTTTTATATAATTCAATAAGACAATTCAAATGCATAAAAAGTAAAGTTAAATATTTTGTTTGAATTATGCCATTAAATTGGGAAAGTAACTAGTAGACTAAAACTACATTTGCAAGTAATTGGCATACCAGTAGCTTGATACCGTAGCAAGACAAAAAATAACAAGGCCACTTAACACTTTAGAGTTGCCGATATGCACGTTCTGGCTGTAGCTGTAGCTGTGTGCGTTCATACAACATGTGGTACTTTCCTGGCATGCGCACTGCAACTTCCACGATTCCATCGGTACGGAAAATCAAATGTACAATCTACTAGCATACCAGTTAACATAGACACTAGCGATGTTGCGAATATTCGCATCTGCATGGACAACCGCATCTGCATAAGCATCTGCAATTATCAATGCACAACGACTTTTATGAGGATACAACTGTCACACAAGTCGCTACAAGAAACAAGTGAGTCTAGCCGGCGGCTATACGAGTGGTGCGTGACATCCACACGTCATTAGTGACCAATAACAGCGAAAGAACAGTACTAAGGTGAATCTACGGAGCATGGCAATGCTCCATAAATTCACCAATTTACCATTCCAAAAGAAAATAATAAATGAAGTTAAATGTGTCGATAGCACCTAAAATTAATTGTATACTCACGCTTAATCAAGCCTTTAAGAGCGATGCTGGGAATATTTATATTCCACTATGCATCAACAATTTACCCATATAAATTACCATCTTTCTTGTACTCATTGCGTCGAGTAAAGACGATAAATATACGAAAATGGTTGCGTTTTGATTTAATTTAAGTCTCTTACCACTCCCTAACACGTGTTTCTGGGTCTACCCGTCATCAGAGAGAGTTTGTAAGAAGACTCAAACCAAATCAAAACGCACCGACTACTCTGGCAATTATAGAAAAAATAATTACCGGAGTATGCTACTAGAGACATAGACATAAAGATATCTTACAAACTCTCTCTGATGACGGGTAGACCCAGAAACACGTGTTAGGGAGTGGTAAGGTATATTTATCGTCCTTACTCGACGCAATGAGTACAAGAAAGATGGTAATTTATATGGGTAAATTGTTGATGCATAGTGGAATATAAATATTCCCAGCATCGATCTTAAAAGCTTGATTAAGTGATTAAGTGAAAGGCGTGAGTATACAATTTACTTTAATTGCTATCGACACATTTAACTTTATCTTTCCTCACTAGATGTCTCTGGTAGCATACTCTGGTAATTATTTTTTCTATATTTGCCAGAGTAGTCGGTGCGTTTTGATTTGGTTTGAGTCTTCTTACAAAAATCTCTCTGATGACGGGTAGACCCAGAAACACGTGTTAGGGAGTGGTAAAAGACTCAAATTAAATCGAAACGCAACCATTTTCGTATACGAAAATAATAAAATAACACGAAAGAAAAAGAATATCTGATAGACTGGAAGTAAACCCCATTATATTTAACCCCTTAATTAGAGTTAAGAAGACAGTGATTGCAGTTATTATGAGTACATATATTGATGCTTGTTTTTTTAAATCTACTCTTCTTTCTTATTATAGATACGACGTGTGCAGTCTAAATATATTTTAATTTTCATAGTTGAATATATAATTTTATTGCTGTTAAATTTGATCTCAACTTTTTCTAATCGTGCATTATCATTTAGCTTTTTCTATTTTCACATAAACGATGAAAGCTTCAAGCCTCCACTATTTGTGTAGCTTGGGTGTCGTAATGTAGTTGGGCTAATTTGAAATTAGTGTAATAAACTTTACTGATAGTCATTATATTTATTACTTTTATTTATTTTATGTTTATATTTATATTATGTGTGGATTTTCTGTACCTTGTCTATGTATTGCTGTTAAGTCGATAATAACCGAATGAGTTTTTGCATTTATAGATGAGATACCTTTTAAAAAGTTTTAAGTTGAGATACCTTACAAAATGGTAGTTTCTACTTCGAGCCTGACTATTAGCTTTTGGTGCATTTCTTCTGGTGCTCGCTTCACTTTATTTTGAAAGACCATTTTTGATGAACATTCTCCCGATTGTTAACCAATCCATTTTATGACGTCTAAAATTTATTCAGCTAATATTCTTTCTTTTTTTTATATTTACCGCCCTTTTTAATGTTATACTAATTTAGATGTACAGTTATATAAAAATAACAAAAATTATTTATTTATTAACAATGCTTCACTATTTGAGTTTAAAAATTTACTCACAACTATACAATATTTTTTATTTTTCGTGTTTTTTTTTTCATTTAGAAAGTACAGCAATATCCAATTCGTAATCTTATTATCATTAATTGGTCTCTTTTGTTCCTAGTTAAGGGTTCCCAAGCTGTAATATAATTTTTAATTTGCTTTAATGATGTTTGAGAAGAATGCTATTAGTTTTTTCACTTGCACAAAACTCGATTTTTAATAAAAGCTTTTATATCACTCGCAGTATTTTTATACTCGGCTTTTTCTATATGAGCGCATTTAGCAATTTCACTCGCGCACTGGTCCTGTCTTTCGTTACCTGCAATCCGAATCTAGGATGGTATCCATATAAATCTGTTACTTCTAGAATTTTCTTGGGCAAGCATGGGTTCCAGTTTTTTCAGTTTTTTTAAAGGACCTTTGGTATAGATCTGTTTAAGGGTTTGAACGGCGCTTAATAAGCCACTTCAGATAACTGTTAGGAATTTCATTAAAATCTATTTACATGATAGGTCACTGCATATAGCATAGCGGAGAAAATAGAATAGTAGGTTGGGAGACGAAATTGATATATATCGTTTGAAGTAACGAATGCAGCACCCACTCCTCTGTCACATTTGGATACATATGTAAATATTTTATAACAATGCTCGTAATACTGACTAAAAATTAAATCTAGATTATGCTTGATCCCTGCGTGATTATCAATATGTTTGTCGAATTGGGTTAGGCCAGTATTTATATTTGAAGTATTAATTTTGGAAGGTGAGGAATTTTTAATATTAATTGGAGAAGTATTTGTGAAATCGATAGGAGGACATCTCAGGTAATACCGTACTCGCTGATAGTAAGGTGAGTGTTTGATACTATTGGTAAATAGATTTATACATTTATTAGTGAACTTGTTATTAAATAGGATTTGTGTTAATTTAAAGCTTTTGTCGTTTCATATTATAAGGTTCAGGTAATTCGGCGGTGATAAAAAAAGGATCCCCACTTTCACAATATAAATTTACTACAGGTAATGTTCAGAATGCTTCAAGAGATAGTCTAAGTGCTGTTGTGTTGTGTACAGCTGTTCTAACAATATGGGGATGCAAAGGCGTAAACGACTGATCCATAATCAATTTTTAATCTAATAAAAGGTCTGTAGATTGTTAGCAGTGTGGAGTGATCAGAGGCCCAGTGTCTGTTTGACAATGTTCTCATTAAAATAAGTTTCTTATTAAGTTTCTTATCTAAGTCACTAATTATTTAGTACTAATTGCCTAATGTGTTCTTTTGAAGTAAGTTGTTTATTAAACCACATACCTAAGAATTTCACACATGATTTGAAGGGTAGCGGTGAGTTGAAAAATTTAAGATTGGGATTATTTAAAGAGTTCTTTTTTGGAAATACGATTACTACGGTTTTTGTAATCGAAAATTTCAAAACCTGTATCGCGAGACCACTTTTCGAGTATTTGTAAAAAACTTTGGAAAATTGTTTAAAGTTAAATTTATGTGTTTGCCTCTGACATAATTAACCAAATCATATGCATATAAATGTGTTTCTAAAGGTTTTTGAAATTTCAGATTATGTCAATAATGTCGATTTAGAGGAGTATAGGGCTAATAATTGAGTCTTGTGAATCCAATTTTCTTCCTCCTTTTTTTCGGAACAGTAGTTGTTAACTCTAACACGAAGCGAATTTTTTTAGAAAGTGCTCAATAAAATGAAGGCAATTTACACGAATATTTCATGACTGTAAATTTTTTAAAATGTTATATCTGCAACATGTATTCATTGCTTTTCTGAAGTCAAAAAGTACTGCGATACAATTTTATTCTGTTGGCAGGGGTTCCTGAATATCACTTTTCAGATCTAATATGCTGTCTATCCCAGATCGGTTTTGTCGAAAACCATTTTGTTCTTTTATAAGTAAATTCGAATTTTCTACATGCAAAGTCAGTCTTATTTTTTCGATAATTTTTTCTAGTAACTTGGAATAATGCATTATGACCTAACAAATGGGTACTGGTGTCGTTGCTAGATACAGTTAAATAAAAAAAGGCAGGTGTTTTGAGAAAACAGTTGGGATATTGTCAGGCCCAGGATTTGCTTCATTTAGATCCTTAAGTGAGTTGTTTAGTTCTCGTAACGAAGGAGGAGCGTTTAATGGAATATTGTAGTTTTCAAGAGAGAGGTTGGACTTTCAGCCTTTTATTCTCCAGAAATACAGGGTCGAAATTTTTATTATTTCGATATTTCTCTGTAGTTTTTAGCTAATGTGTTAACAATTTTAAGTGGAGCAGTGATAATTTAATTATCTATTTTAAGACTACATATTGGGAGTGACTTCTTTATGCCAAAAATTTTACTTATCTTTTTATATAATTCTCTTACAGGAGTATAACTGTTAATGCTGGAGACATATTGGTCCCAACTGAAGTTGTTTGTTTGATTTATTAAACTTTGAGCTCGAGCCTTTATTTTTTGCAGTTAATTTTATTTTTGAATGTTTTATGCTTCTTATATCTATTAAAAGCTATTCTGCTGGTACGTACGGCTTTATTACACTTTAAATTCCACCAAGGTATAGGGACGTGATTTATAATGGAATTTTTTTGCCGATGAAGAGCTCCGAACTCTGCAAGATCACTATTAAAATCACCTAAAGAATTGTTTACATTATCATTCAGTACAAAATTTTCCAAAGCCTGATCTATATTATTTTTAAAATCGATCCTCTTAGCAGAATTTATCGTCCATTTGGGTAGGAAAGATATTGAGCAAGGCTGACTTGAGAGGTTCTTAAAGACAATAGGGTGACGGTCACTACCATAAGAATACTCGAGAACAGTCTAAGAGAGCTAGACCTGGGTGGCACAAAATCGATAATAATTATTTTGCAGCTATCCATGGTGTTAACTTCTTGACCATTATCTATGTTAGGATTGTATAGATTATTTATTTGCTAATTTTTCTTTAATAGAAATATGTTTGTTTGAGTAGCTGCAGAGTTAGACATGATTTCAAGGGAGGAAGAAATAACAGGTTGACTGCTATTTGAATCAATTGAATTTTATGTTGGTTTCAGTTTATCGCGACAGTTGGTGGCGATGTGTCCACACTTTTTGGGGTTATAAATGGTTATAGTTTCTTGATATAAGAATATTCAATAGGTTGTGTTATTGAAATCTATGGCCAATGAGTCGGGTAAGGAGATATTACGTGGACTAATGTTTATCTGTCTTGTGAGACTAAAAATATTTGGGAAGAGTGAAACTGATTTTTCGAAAAGTGACAGAGGAGACTATATTAAGTCCATTTTCTTGTAAAAAATCAACTAACAGACTATATGTATTGTGTAATATACATTTGAGAAAACAATACGTTCCGCTGGTGAAATTAGTCTTCTAGCTTATACAATATTGTTCTATAAGATTGTAGATTTCTATTTGACTATTGTTTTGCGTAAATTCGTCCACAATTTATTTGTTTACAAGGTACATGCAAATTCCATAATTGGATAGTCGAGAGAAAAATATATTATTTTTGGGATAAATTAGGTTGCCCAAAGAAATTAAGTAATCTTGCAGATGTGTATTTTCTCTTATATTTTAAATGTGTAAAAGTTGCTGATGAATAGGTGTTATTAGTATTGGTCGGTAATATTGTAATACATGTGGTGTATTAGAGGTACTATGAGTATTAAGTTCCATTCTTGATTTTAACACGAGACGTGTATTCAACAATAATACGGACCTGACCAGTAATTAAACAGGTAATGATACTAGAAAAAGTATACCTCAGGTCGTACCTTACTTGATGATTGTTAAATTACAAATCAAAAACTGGCTTACCACGTTACATTAACCCTCCGTTAGGCACGTGGTCTACAATCGTAGACCACCTCTATTCAAACACTTGTATATCTCTGTCATTTTCTCTTATATGCGCGTGAATCTCAGTAGTTGTTGCTACTGATTTGTGTTTGGCACTTCAGTTGAGTATTTTGTCAAGCATAGAATAGTACTGATCTACTATTGTAGACCACGTGTCCACTGACGTTACAACATCTGGCTACATATGAGATATTTGATTATATTGTTTTCAAAATTTAAAGTAACTTTTAGTTATTACCATTTGGTACACTTGTAGTTACTATGATATATTTTAGATAATACTATGTCTGATAATAAAAGAAGACCAGTGGAACGAAGCAACGACCCGGAAGTTTGGTCTCGATGGTTTGAGGAGATATTAAGTGGGGAAGAAAAAGACTGTGATGATGAAAGAAGTGATCATGAAACAGACTTTGAATTATACATGAAATGAAATGAAATTAGAAGATGAAGGAAGGTCAGATGACTCTGATAAAGCACGCCCTTCAAATTTTTACATAGAAAAAGACAGGGTGACTAAATGAAAAAAAAAAATAGATCCAATTTAGAAGTTCCTATCCATTCTCAGAATCTCATCAAATTTATGCCTGATACAAACTGTTGAAACTGAAATTGATTGCCTCAAGTTATTTTTAGATGAAACAGTTATTAGAGTAATAATTGTCTCGACAAATATTTTTATTGAAAAGATACGGAGCAATTACCAAAGAAATCAAGATTGTAGACAAACTAATAAAACTAAAATTAGTACATCTATTGGGATATTGTTCTTGATTGGTATTTTTAGAAGTTCCAGAAAAAAATTACATAAAATATGGGATAATTCTCAAGAATCCGGAGTTGAGTCATGCTACCTGGCAATGAGCGAGAAAAAATTTCGATTTCTCATAAGATGTCGACGATTCGATGATGTGGAGACAAGAACAGAGCAAAGAGAAATTGATAAACTTGCACTCATTAGAGAACTTCTAAAAATATTTTTGGTAAATTTCCAAAATAACTTTATTCCTAGTGAGTATCTTACAGAAGATGAATAACTATTAGCATTTAGGGGACGTTGTGCGTTTAAGCAGTACATCCCAATGAAGCCAGCCAAATATGGCATTAAAACATTTGCTCTGGTAGACGCAAAAACGTTTTACACATTCGATTTAAAAATTTACGTGGGAACTCAGCCAGAAGGTCCATACAAATTTGTAAATAACAGTAACGAAATAACTCTTCGGTTGGTAGAACCCATCGCAGGTACCAGTCGTAATATTACGGCAGACAACTGGTTTAGCAGTTTATCATTGGTCAACAGTACTGAAGAAAAAACTTACATATTTGGGTACTGTAAGAAAAAAAAACAGAATAGAAGTTCCTCAAGAGTTAATGCCCCAGAAAAATCGAGAAGTTAAGTCGTTTCTTTTTGGTTTTCAAGCTGATTGTACTATGGTGTCATATGTCCCAAAGAAAAGTAAGTCGGTGGTATTGATATCCTCTATGCATAATGATGATGCTATAGATGAAGATACTGGAGATGATAGAAAGCCAGTAATGATCAATGATTATAACAACACCAAAATCGGCGTGGATATGGTAGATCAATTGTGTTGGCCGATGGTTGTGTTTTACAATTTATTGAATATTTCTGGCACAAACGCCTTCTGCGTGTATAAAGCTAATCATCCCAAATAGAAAATAAAAAGCAAGTGACTTTCTTGAAAAGTGTGCTTGGGCATTAATCCGACCACAAATTGAAGTTAGATCAACAATTCTCGGTTGCCAAGAGAAATAAGAGGAAGCGAGCACAATCTCTGCTGGGCATAGAAAATAATCCCCCTTATCCCCCTGTGCGACCAAAGAATTATGTCCACCATTACCCAGGGATGGGAAAAACCTACCGGTTTTAAACAAAAACCGGTTTTTTTACTTCGCAATAACCAGTTTTATCAGTTGTTTTTTTGTCCCGGTTATAACCGGTTTTTTATTTTTAAAGTAAAAACCGGTTATTAGGTTTGTACGGTGATTAGGATTAGGTTAGGCATTATTTGGGATCCCAATCATAATTATTATTCTCAATTAATTATTTCAAACACAACCATAATTCAAATTTTATTTAATTTTATAAATACAGAAGCAAACTGAAAGTGTGTAACCTATTGGATTAAAAACCGAAAACCGGTTTTTGGAAAAACTGGTTTTTTTGGCCGGTTATAACCGCCGGGTTAAACCGTAATAAAAAAAAACCGGTATAACCGAAAACCGGTGTTTTGTCAAAAACCGCCATCCCTATAACGGAGGGTTAATCAGAAATAATATGACGTGTTCACTTACTGGTATTTCATGTAACTAACACAATGCTAACACAACTATTTATAAATAAACTGTTAAAAATTACTGCACAAAATTTGTAAATTTTTTGAGACCAAAATAAACACGCCTTTAGTTTGCTTATTCAGGGCCAAACTCATTTTTCGTGTTATCTCTCTTATTATTATGGATTAAATCTTGTTTTTCACATTATTAAAAAGTGAAAAAAGAAATTTTAAAAATGTGATTATGAACTTTATTTTATTTTTACAAAACTAATCTTAATCTGCTTAAATAGTCGACATTTTGAAAATTGCTCTTCGTTTTGAAGTCATAAATCTTGATTAACGGAACCTTAAAGTTTTACTAAAAACATACACTACGGTTTTATCATGCGGATTTTATTTTGTAAATTTACTGATACTTTTGTGAGATGCTTCATGTATGCATACTATTTCAAACTTTAAAAATAAGCTCCAGTTAACTTTGGAATTGTATTAAAACAAGGTTACATAATACAACGGTGGTCATAAAGTATTGAAATTTAGCATGTCTTTAAATGGTAACTGTTGTGAATATATTTGATGATATTTTTGTGTTTTAGGACTTGTCTGGTTTATATACATCTACACCAAAACACTTTCCAGGTAAATAAAAAATATAACTAAACACAATAACAATGAATATTTGTATACTAAACCTTCATAGATCAAATTATACTTAAAATAAATAAATATACTATTTATTACTAATCTAGTTTAATTAAACTTAAAATATTTCCTTTTAAATTACTACTTTTGTCATTTTTTGTTAATACAGTAATTTCTATATTATTTGTCTAATCATGAAAATTCCAAAAATGATATACATTACGTTTCCCTTGTATAATATTTAATGTTTGATAAAATGATCGTATTATTTCATCTCGCCGTATTTTTCCTTTTCTTATGATTCGTTTCAACGTTATCAAACACTAAGCATTTTTTAGGGGACTCAAATCTAATAATACCCGTTTTAGCATAAATTGTTCCAGTCCATTACCCTTGGCAAATATCTTCTCTCACCTTTAGTCTGCTGGCTTTATAAACTCTTGCCAAATAAGATAATCTAAGAATCGCTTTTATTTTTGGATTTTTTTTTACATACGTTAGAGAACATTCGAAATATATATTTTATTATATTATATTATAATAATTATTATATTACATTATAATATATTATATTATATTATATTATATTATACTATATTATATTATATTAATAATTTTAATAGTATAGATTATACGTCATCTGACTGGTTTATTATAAAGAAATATTTATTAAGTAAATATTTTTTATTTAATAAAGAAATAAAGGCTTTGAAAAGTTTATAAAATAATATAATTACTATTTAAACGGGAATAAATTTAAAGTAAGTTTATTGACGTTTCAATTTCCACTTCGGAAATCGTTTTCAAAATACAAACATTAGTAAATTAGACAAATTTTGTTTTTTTGAAGTTATACTTCTATACGCACGGTCGGCCTTGGAAATTTGCATGAGAGTGAATCTGTGAAACCATTACATATGTAAGATAATGAGTAAGAGAGAGACACAGAAGATATATTTTGTCTCTCTTCCTCTCTCGAGAATAAAAATGTTTATATATATTTTGTATATATATTTAATATTATATATAATATTGTATATATATATATATATATATATATATATATATATATATAATATTATATATAATATAATATGTATTAATATTATTATTTATGTGATATGTTTTGTATTATTTAAAATTAAACGTTTATAATTATTTTAGGCTTCTGTATTTCAAAATAATCACTGTTTTACCGAGAACTGTCAATTTTGAAATCCGTTGGTGTCATGTCTAATTGGCAAATCCTTTATGTGTTTGGTTCATACGCTGGTGGTTGTGAGTTCGAATCCCAATTATGAATTTCTTTTTTTATTTTTGAAATATTTAAAAACTTCACGTTAATCTTATTAAATGTATGTAATATACGCAAAAACATAAATTTTAAAATAAAATGAAAATTTACAATATAATCCGAGTTATTGGTTTTTTATTTTTATCTTCGTAAAGTAAGTTATGTATATTGGCAGTTTTAAATACTTATGAATATTACATTTTAATGTATATTGTATTATTATATTGAATTATGTTGCAGTGTATTTATTGTATTGTAATTTTTATATTAATAACAAAATAAACAATAAATTTTACTGCAAAGTATGCGTAAATTTTTTTTTTGCATTCAACTCCTTTTGATACATATATAAAAATAAAAATATATATTTTCAATAAAATATTGATACAATGCTTCATTTATTATACTCCTATTACAGGTCAAATGTTTATATACAGCAAACGATGCACCATATACCTATATAACTAATTCTTTTTCTCTTTCTGCTCTCTCTTACCTATAGCATTACATATGTAATGATTGTGCAGATTAACTCCTATATAAATTTTTAACGGCTAACGCGTGTATAGAAGTATAACTTCTACCGGCAGTCCCGCTGGACTGCCACACCTGTTTTTTTTTGTTACTTGGTGAAAAATTCTTTGAATGAACTATCTTACAAGTAAAGTCGTCCCAGGAACACAACTCAACAATATTGGCAATATAATTTTAAAGTCGTCTACTTTAAAATTTATAATGTACGTCCCAATTGTCAATATAAATGAGTTAGATAAAATTAAATTATTAGAAGAATTTTTCACCACGTAACACTCTTACGTTCTACTTAACAACATCATTTTGTTTTTCCTTTTTGTACAGGTATCACAATATTAATCTGTTAAAAAATTGATTTGCTAATTGAAGCACTTTGTTGTTATTTATACTACCAACCTACCTAACATGTTTGTTTACAAAAAACTATACCTACATAAAAAGTGGCTGACCAACGAACAAAGTTTTGCAATAAAATTGTTAGTGTTTCTATATAAAATTAAATAACTTATATTAAATATTTAAAATAATCACATTAATACCTCCGTAAAATAAAAATCATCCTTAAACTCTTCACACCCAAGAGAGCGAATACTTCGCTGAAGATCGCTGGGAATGAAATATTAGAAAACGATAACATCGAGAAAAGCTGGAAAAGCTCAAAAATAACATAATTAAGGCAGTAATAAATCACTAGGAGAGAGAAAAATAACGAACATTTAAAAACCTCTTATGGTTTAGAGATAAAATGAAGACAAAATTTAAAGAACAGAAGAAAGCTTTTTTAGAATATAAAACACAACAAACACAACAGGCATACAACCACTATCAGAAATGCGGAGCTTCTCAAAACAAATGAAACACGACTTTTACGAAACATACCAAAGAATATAGAAAATGATCAGAGGACAAAGAAAAGAGATAAACGAACTAATAAAAACAAAACATATTCAGAAGTAAACATGGGCAGACTAGTTTCGATCCCTGTTTGCTAAAAGTGACGATAATGAACCATCAACACCATCAACACAAGCTAAGAAATTAATATTGTGGAAAAAGAGGTAAAAAAAGAATTAAGGAATTTAAAAAACAAAAAATCACCAGGAGAGGACAAAATACCCAAAGAACTCCAAAGGTACCAGCAGTACCAACACTCCTAAGGAACCAAACAAATTAAAACTAATCCAAAAAATAATAGAATAAAACAGAATTTCGCAAGAATGAAAATCAAGCATCCTAATACCTCTCTTTACAGAGGGAGACAAATCGGACACGAAAAATTACAAAGAAATTAATTTATTATATATATATATATATATATATATATATATATATATATATATATATATAACACTAAAATTGACAACCAAAGTAATAACACCTAAACTGACTAAAATTAGAACAAACACTGGCAGAAGAACAACTAGATTTGAAATCGGGAAAATCATGCACCCATATTATATTTATAATCATTGGAATACACAAATCGGCATATCTATGTTCCGTAGACCTTAAGAAGGCATTTTACCGGATTAAATTAAAGGGCGTTATCCACTTATTATATGCAATATCTCTATGAATATTTATAGAGATACTCTAGGAATATTCAAAACAATCAGTATATCTCAATAAAAGTAAAAGTAGAAGAATAAGTAACTGACCCTAAATGGGATAAGACAGGGAGATTTCCTGAGTTCTCTATTGTTTAGCCTTATTACGGATGAAATAACAAAAAAAGTATCTACTAAAAAAAGATGCCAAATTAAACAAAACAACTTAAAATCATCTGCTATGCAGACGATGCAATATTGCTCTCTCAAAATGAAGATGATTTACAACGTATGCTGTAACAATTTAATATAACCGCTAGAAAATTTGACATGTTAATTTCCCCACACAAGATAAAATGCATGGATATAACAGCAAATTTACTAATATGTAAATTTAATCTGAAAGATCAGATAATGAGTAGTCAGAACAAGTAGTGGAGTTTAAATATCTAGACATCTTAATATCTAGCTACGGAAAGCTCGAAACAGAAGTAACAGATTAAGTTAATAGATCAAACAAAGACGCAGTAAAAAAAATATCGGGAAATATACACTCATGGACAAAAATATCGAATATTTTGGGATTTTCTAATTTTTGTTTTTTCAAAATAAATTCTGGTCAATCAAGTCGTTTATTGGAAAATAGAGTTTATTTTAACAATGTTTATTGAACAATTTTAAGTTTTTATATGGAGAAAATTGTGAAAAAAAATAAATGTTTAATATTAAGTAAATAAGGTTATTTTACTCTAAACTTAAACGATAATTTAAATTGCTTAAACAAGTCGTTTTAACTGAAAGAAGTGCATGATCAGTAACGAGTATTCCCCCTCTAGCTCTTATTACTGCTTGCATCTTTCTCAGCATGCTTGCAAAGTAAATTTTGGACATCTCCTTTTGAAATTGCATTTCATTCATCTTGTGCAGCAAGCCGAAGCTGCTCTATCGTATTTGGAACGGGATTTCTTTGTCGTATGCTGCGTTTTAGGTGATCACATATGTGCTCTATTGGATTTAAATCTGAGCTAAACGGTGGCCAATCCAATCTTCGAATTTGAACCTCGTCAAGAAAATTACTCACTATGGCAGCGGCATGTGGTCGGGCATTATCGTGCATTAACGTAAATCTTTTATATCCAATGTAACCAACATATGACAAAACATGATGTTGCAGGATGTTTTAATCGTAAGAATCACCAGTCATCCGTCCAATCACTTCCACAAGTGCGGTATGTACCTCCCAATTTATACTTTCCCAAAGTTTATGCCATCAACTATTAACGGTCAGGGCGAGACTTCAGCTGGCGAATCGTTCTCCAACTCTTCTGCAGACGTAGTTTTGACCATCTGGCTTCCATATTAGAATTCTGGTCTCATCAGTGAAAAGAACGTTTTTCCAGTTGTCGATATTCCACTAAATAAGTGTTCTTGCAAATTCCAAACGACGAGCTTTATGATTTTTGAGAAGACGTGGAACTTTGACGGGGCGTCTGGGCTTTAAGTTTGCTTCTTTTGATCTTCGTCTTCGTTTGTGAGCTCACGTTAACTTGTCTTATATTTAATAGCTCATTTCTGAGGTGCATCGAAGTCAATAAACGTGTAGAATTAAGAACCAAAAAACGGCCTAGATTGCGGTTGTGCACCTTGGGCGTCCTTGACCAGGCCTTCGTACAAAATTTCCTGTTTCGCGGTACCTTTTTAAAGTATTCGAAACTATAGATTCAGTTGTGCTGAGACGTCGTGCGATACCTTTTTGTGCATATCCGTCCTAGGACAAAATTAGAATATGTGTGCTACTTGGGCTTCATCGCAGTGTCGAATTGGTGGCATACTTGTTTTAAACTTAGTTAAGTCATAACAATATTTAATTAAACTTAATAAATCAAACTAAAAATAACCGAACTAGTAGGATTTTTCCTTAACGTGAAGAAGGTTTTTTATGATAAAATGTACGAATGACACTAACCACTGAATGAACGTCAAAATAAACGTCAAAATACTTTAAACCAGTTGAGTACATCAACCTACTATATGAGTATTATCAGTAATCTAAAATTATTTTGAAATAATAGTGACTACAAAAAAAATTGGAAAATTCCAAAATATTCGATATTTTTGTCCATGAGTGTATTATAGACAGAAAAATAAACAGTCATCAGACCAATAATGACATATACGGCAGAAACACGACCTGACACAGCGAGGACAAAAATGATGCTAGAAAAGTCAGAGATGAAAACGCTTATAAAATTTAATGGTAAAACACTATGCGACTGAGCTAAGGAGTACAGATATACGACGTAGATGCAAGGTGTAGAACATCAAGCACTGAGTAAGAAATAGAAGAGTACAGTGAAAAGATCATATAAGGCGAATGGCAACAAATAGATTAGTCAAGACGGCAAGAGACGGTAACCTAATAGGAATACGATCAGTAGGAAGACCACGAAAACAATGGAACGACAACTAACAGACAAAAACAGACAGAGTCATGTCTACATAAAAAGAAGAAAAAGTAGAAGACTTTCACAACGGTACCTTAAATTTAACAAGTGCAATAGGTTTGCGTTACAACGAGGCAAAAATACTGGTATTACGATTGGAAGTGATAATATAAATGATAACGATTTTATCATTCAGATCTCGGAAAGTTAAAAGGGAGTTTTAAGAAAAATCATTCTCCCAAAAATATCTTATCAAATGCTTCTAAATTGAAGGACGTAAACAACTTACTAAGCACACACTATGGATATAAGTGAGACAAAATTGAAATTTTGCAATACTACAAAGGAGTGCAACCCAAAGTTTTACGATGATGATCCCAATCATGGCAAGAACCTTGTGTAAGCCATTGAAGATGACGATAAGAGTTATTGCCAACAAGTAGAGGAAATTACAGACATAAGAGTCTGATTCTTCAATTTAGGGCTTAGTATATGCGTCCAAAAGTACAAACTGGATTTATAAGAAGAAAGAATTTAGAGGGATTGGGCCCTATAAGCCTAAATGGTACATATCTAAATGAGTGTAGTAGAGTTTTTGGGGTAATATTAGACTCGAGACTTACCCGAAATCAGCAGATAGAACTAATAGCCAA
This sequence comes from Diabrotica undecimpunctata, assembly GCF_040954645.1. Taxonomy (NCBI): domain Eukaryota; kingdom Metazoa; phylum Arthropoda; class Insecta; order Coleoptera; family Chrysomelidae; genus Diabrotica; species Diabrotica undecimpunctata. The sequence continues at coordinate 134,102,049 of NC_092804.1, read as the reverse complement.
CAAAGCGCTGATTACGTTATTTGTAGCCAGACGCACTTATGGAAAAATGTGTGGTATAAAACCAGACGTATTATATTTTCTCTATATCATTCATAACATTATAATAAAACCAATGATTACAAATCATGATCGATATGAAATCTGTTTGGTAAATTGTTAAATTACGCAGATACACATGTAGATTATTTTTTTGATTATGATAATGGTACAGATTGCGGATTCAAAAAAATTGTTTTGCTATTTAAATTTTTTTCTAAAACTTTAGGTAATATTGTGGTATGTTAGATGGATTTTTTGCCTTACACTTAATGTAAATATAATTAAATGTGATAAAGTTTGCTCGTATTAAAAAAACCTACAATTTGAGAAAATTATGCCGATAAGATTTTTTAACAATTGTGCAGTTCTTAAAAAATCCTAAATTTCTATTTTAAATAATTTATCAAATTCCATATAACAGTATTAAAAAATGCACCTACCTCATTCCTATGATCCTTTTTACCAGTAGAATGTCCTCCTCCTGTACTCTGAACAGTGTTCATTCTACAGATGAACCAACATCAAAGTCGTTGAAGCATCAATATGGTATTATAAATTAATCCCTTCAGTTCTTTTTTAAACAAAAAAAAATATGTTTTGTTGGTTTATTTTTGTGCTTTAAATAAATATATAAACAATATAGATACCTATGTATTTAATTTTGAATATTTAGATTCCCAATTGAAAAGTGAATATTTCACCGTATGCACCAAATGAAAATTAACATACAGTTGATCAATTGAAACAAAACTGAGTAATATTAAAAATATCTATACAGGGTGTTTCAAAAAAAGGTAACCCTGTCTCTAGATAAGGTAAAAAACTAAAAAATAATTGGGGTTTCCTTAGTAAAAAACTTTTGTAACGCCATCCATTTTCAAGATACAAGGCGTTGAAGAAAAAAAAATTTTACGCATTTTTTACGATTTTGACGAAACTACTGGCAACATTGTAATGAAATTTTATACGAATATGTTTTGGAAGCTGATACATCCAATGAATTTGTTTCTATATCTGATTCTCATAGAGGGCGCTAGTTACACGGATTATACTAAGTATTAGTCAATATAACTTTTTTAAAAGTATAGTTATTATGAAAATTATGAAGTAATAACTGATGCTGGTAGTAATGATAAAGTTCTAATAGGCATACCTCTATTTTCTCCCAGTGTGCCATGTAAATCTGACATTTATTGACTGTTATGACGATAAATCAACAATAATTAGAGTTTTGAAACCTTGTTATTTGTAAAATCAAATCAAAATGTACTCAAATGTTGAATACACTGACATGTTATTAACCTTAGGTGAATGTTTAGGATGTTCTAGTGCAGCTGTGACACGTTATGCAGAAAAGTTTCCTAGAAGAAACTTACCAAGTAAAAAAACATTTAGAGCCGTTGAACGACGTTGTCGAGAAACTGGGAATGTGAGACCAAATAAAATAAATTCTGGTAGACCAAGAACAACAACAACAATTATTAAAGAAAATAATATTTTAAATTTACTTGATCAAGATCCAACAGTTAGCGTAAGGAATATAGCAAGACAAACAAATACTTCTTCTTCAAGTACTTGGCGAATACTGAAAGAACAGCAATTACATCCTTATCATTACAGAAAAGTCCAAGAGCTCTTGCCAGATGATCTACCGATTAGAGTGGATTTTTGTGAAACATTGCAAATTTTTTAAAATGCATTCTTTTTACGGACGATGCCACCTTTACGCGACAAGGTATGTTTAACTCCCATAATGCACACTACTGGTGTGATGAGAATCCAAGAGTCAAAAGGGTATCACATTACCAACACTCATTTAAAGTTAATGTTTGGGCAGCAACTTTAGGTAACAAATTAATAGGTTATCATATTCTACCTAGAAATTTAAATGGTGATATATATTTGATTTTTTAAACAATTCCTTATTCGAGATATTAGAAGATTTAACGCTAAACGAGCGAAGATCTTTATTTTGTATGCACGATGGAGCTCCACCACACTTTGATAGAAGGTGTCGTAATTGGTTAAGTAATCATTTTCCGAATCGATGGATTGGTAGAGGTGCAGAAGCTCCGATTCATTGGCCTCCTCGGTCATGCGATTTTAACCCTTCGGACTACGCAGTTTGGTCGTATATTAAGGAAAAAGTCTATGCTACAGAGGTAAATTCACGCCAAAAATTGAAAGAAAGAATTCAACGTCAATTTAATGACATCATAGCTGATCCCCTACCGTTTAGAAGGTTAATGGAGTCTTTAGAAAAAAGAATAGACTTGTGTATTCGCGAAAACGGAGGGCATTTTGAACACTTACTGTAATTGAATTTTATTATATGTTCTTAGTCATTAATTTAATTTTCTTCTTGTGAGTTTTGTTTAATTACTAACTATTTTATACTAGCATCAATTATTACTTTATAATTTTCAAATCAAAATATTCCGAAAACGGTACACAGTATCGAGTTTTACCAAGAGTACCTTTTTCGTGTAAAATTGAATGATGTTTAAGTTTACTTGAAATGTTGATTAATAATTATACTCTTAAAAAAGTTATATTGACTAATACTTAGTACGATCCGTGTAACTAGCGCCCTCTATAAGAATCAGATATAAAAACAAATTCATTACTAATTTTTTACTAAGCAAACCCCAATTATTTTTCAGTTTTTTACCTACCCTAGAGACGGGGTTACCTTTTTTTGAAACACCCTGTATAATAAACATTTAATATTTACTACTATAATGTACTAGGAAACTTCCCTAAATTTATTAGTAGTTTTTAAAAGCAAGATGATTAAATAGTATACTACATTAGACATGAGTAAAAATAAACCTCTAGAAAAAGTTATCTTTTTTTTTAATTTTTAATTGTCTTTATTTTAAGAAACTAACTTTGATACAAAGAGACATACCGAAAGAATTGCTAAAGGTAGAAGTACACGAGAACCCTTTTTAAATACAAACATATACCAGTATTCAGGGAACACTGGCAGAACTTCTCAAACAGATGGATCACGACTTCTGCGGAACACAAAAATAAATGTCAAGAATGATCAGAGGAAAAGTAAAGCGACAAAAAACTAATCAAAACGATACACATTCAGAAGAAAACATGGGTACATTACTTTCGATCCCTATTTGCTAAAGGTGACGATAATGAACCACCAACACCGTAGATAACGACAAAGGAAGATATAAATATTGGGGAGGAAGAGGTAAAAAAAGCATTAAGGAAATTAAAAAATAGAAAATCACCAGGAGAGGACAGAATACCGAACGAACCCGTACGGAGGATCAGATCTGACCAAACAACTATTAAAACTGATCCAAAAATAATAAAATAAAACAGAGTTTTTCACGAATGGAGACTAAGCATCCTAATACCTCTTTTCAACAAGGGAGACAAATCGGACCCGAAAATTAACAACCAAAGTGACAACAAATAAACTGAATGAAATTATTACACTAACAGAAGAACAACAAGGTTTTAGGTCGGAAAGATCATGCACCGACGCCATATTTATATTGAAGCAAGTGCAAGAGAAATGATGTGCAAGTGCAAGCGAATACACAAACCGAGATATCTATCTATTTCGTAGACCTTAAGAAGGCATTTAACTGAGTTTAATTAAAAGACGTTATTAACTTATTGTACACAAGAGAGATATCTCTAAGAATAATCAAAACGATTGAAAATATCTACCAAACAGCACAATAAAAGTAAAATTAGAAGAAAAACTAACCAACCTAATTGAAGCTGGCAATGGGATAAGACAGGAAGATCCCCTGAGTCCTCTACTGTTTAAACACCAAAAGATTTGGAGTCCTGTCCAAAAATATTTGCTACTGGTAGACCTCCCATTTTCGTTTCTTAAACTAAATATGGACAAGCATAAACTAGGTACTTTGATGAAGAGTCGCAAATTATAACAATCTCTATGCCTTATTTGGCAGGTTTTGTTGGGTATAAAAATCTTGATAATTCTAATCAACTCATTAGTTCCTAAACTTAGAAAAAAAATGTGTTATTTTATTCAAATTATGCTATAACAATAACATAATTTGAACGAATTATGTTATTGCTAGCAATATTTTAGAATATTCATTTATTAAGTTAAAAAAAATGTCCTTAGTTTTTTCATAACAAAATATTGCAGATACACAACAATGAGATTTCCGAAAACAAAATGTTTGTTATTTAATTATCTATTACTGCGAAATTGATTAAAGCAATATATATATATACAATATTGAATATGGTCTATTTATTACCTCCCTCCAAATTTCACTATTATAACATTATAACAATTACGGTTTAAAAGATACGAGGGGGGAACGGACTTTTGACTAGCACTGTATATATATATATATATATATATATATATACAGTGTATGTATATACGTATCGTATATACCCTCGTATCTTTTAAACCGTAATTGTTATAATGTTATAATAGTGAAATTTGGAGGGAGGTAATAAATAGACCATATTCCATATTCAACCATACTAATTTAAAGTTTAAGCTCATTTTGATGAATAAATTAAACAAAAACTAAAATTGCAGTTTCGCATTAAATTAATCAATATTAAAAAACCTCCGCCTTTGGTTACTAGTCAAAAAAGTTGACGTTTTTCAATTCTCTAATTGTTTTTACGTCAACGTCAATTTTTTAGACAATTAACCAGAGGCGAACGTTAGAATATTTATTAGTTAAACGCGAAACCACAATTATTTTAATATACCTATTTAATCATACTAATTTTGTTTGGATTTAAGATGATTTTGACGAATAAATTAAATAAATACTACAATTCTACTTTGGCATTTAATTAATAAAAATTCTAACTTCCGCCTTTAGTTTTTTGTCAAAAAAGTTGACGTTTTGTTAATTTTTTCTCTAGTTGTTTTTAGTTTGCAAACGCGTTTATATAATAGCTCAATATTTAGTTTCTGTTTCTACTTAGTTTAGTCAATTCTCTAGTTATTTTTAGTTTGCAAACGCGTTTATACCTAGATATTTAGTTTTTGTTTATTCTGGAATATCTGGAAGTTTAGTTAAATTGTTTTTAGTAAGTTGTTCTTAGTTAATATTTAGTTTAATTATTGTTTAACGAGACGTTTAAATTTTTACAATGGCAGAATGGTACGTACTCTAGCCGACAAAGCAGCAGCTGTGTTCATAATTGAGGAATGTGGAAATAATTTTTATGCAGCGAAACGTCTTTTTAATGAGGTACCCCGATCGCCCTATATCGAGAGCTTATTTGAGGAAGCTTCTTCGGAAGTTTAAACAAACAGGTAGTGTTCAAGATGTCAAACGATCTTGTTGACCAACAATTAGTGATGACAAAAAAATTGACATAATTTTAGAAATAGCACTGAACCCTAGCCCAAGTTGCATCTATCTATAGAATCAGTTAAAAGACAGTGACTTCCCTAAAACTAGTGAAAATATTTAACCGCGGTAAATTTTACGACCGTATATTATTTTAGGTTAAGACGAGAAATATTTTTATTCATTCAATAAATAAAAACATGGTGTACCTGTTCTTTCTCTGTTTTTAATGACAATTTATTTATAGGACCAAATTATTACTAAATTTGTAACAATTGAATAACCGAAGAATATATTCCTACCAGTATAATAATCCAACATGTACGAGCGAATAATGTCTGTGTTGTATAAAACACAATTTAGTTAAAATAGGTTAAAATAGCATAAAAGAGAATGGGCGCTAACTAGGCTGTTTACTAAACAAATACGTTATTTTCAACATTGCTTTTCTCATTTCATAACAGAAATGTTTGGACTACAAATAAAGTTTAAATGAAAATGTATCTGCGGTATATATTTTACACTTTGGTAGGCCTTTTTAAATACAAATAAATATTTTGAAAAAAATAAATACATACTCTACATTATTATATAATAGTATATATAATTGTGAAGCCACAAAGCCTCCAAGTAAATAATATAAGTGAACCGAAAAGTTGAGAAAGGGAAATTTTTAGCAATCAGAATCTTGATATCACTTTTTGTTTATAAAATATGCTTTTAATATATGTTTATTTTTACTTTGAATTTTTTATCCGGGTTTGAAGTCTGATATTCTCAAACTCTAATGATATTGCAAATTTATATTTATAAACAAATTATCGAGTCCTAACACGCTCTCGTTTCGACGATATTCGCTTTCTCATTCGCCAAGAAACTATTAAATATAATTTATCGCTTTAAGCGAGAATTAATTATTGTCATTATACAGGTCCAAACTTCTATTTTTAGTCTTGACTTATACATCTTTGGACATAGGCCTCTCTCTACTCCTTCTGTCGATCTCTATCCTGAGCAACATACTTCCAATTTGTTCCAGTTATTCTTTTTATGTCGTTCACTTATCTCGTCTGTGATCTTCCTTTTGTTCGTCTACCTTTGTAAGGTCTCCAATTATGTATTGTAGTGTTCCAACGTTTGTCTTTTTTCTAGTAGTGTGACCTGCAAAGCTCCATTTGAGTTTGGCAATTTTTGTTGTGATATCCTCAACTTTTGTTTTTGATCTTACCTAGTCTTTCCTCTTTTTATCTAACATTGCCTAACATTGCTCTTTTTATTGCCCTTTCTGTTGTGGCTAGTTTATTCATAATTGCCTTGGTTAAGGTCCAGGTTTAACATCCATATGTCATGATAGGAAGGACGCATTGGTTAAACACTTTGCTCCTTAAGTATTAAGGTATTTTGCGGTTTTTCAGTATCCAACTTCTTCTTCTTCTTCTACGGCACTACAGCCCAAATTGAGCCTGGGCCTTCTTTATTTTTTGCCTCCACCCTTGCTTTTCTATGGCTGATCTTATCCATACACGGACTCCTAAAAGGACTTGTGCGCCGCTGTTTACTGTATCTTCCCAGCGCTTTCTTGGCTTTTTAACAGGTATCTTTCCCTGCATTCTAGCATTCAGTGATTTTTTTGGTAGCCTATCCTCTTCCATTCTTTTCACATGTATCCAACTAAGTTTTTCAAATCCTTCCCATACCAGCCTTGCTCTTCTAGTAATTTCCGCACTCTGGCTTTCTTTGTTAAGTTTCAGAATTTGGCCAAGGTATATAATATATTTCTGAACTTGTTCTATCTCTCTGCCATTTATGGTTATACGCCTGGGATAATCTGTGTTGGTCATTATTTTTGTTTTTGTCATATTCATGTTAAGGCCTACTACATACTAGTAGTTTTCTGTGAGTGTTTCCATCATAAATTATAATTCCTCGAATGTATAGTCACAACGTAGTCAGTGAATCTGACGAAGGTGGTTTATCTTGTTTCTATTAGTGTTAATGTCAAACTTCTCGGTCTAATTATATTCAGGTTATAGCATGTTGGTTTATATATTATTATATATAAGTTAATTTAAATAATAATATTTAACAGAATGACGGTATTAGATTTTTGTTTCGATACAGTGCAGCGACAACCGCTGATACGTATTTCGACCTCCTTAGGTCTCGTCAGAACGGTATAGTCACTGCTCTGAACCAAAACAAAAATCTCTCCCGTCCTAGACAATAGTTATTAAAATAACTATATACGGACGTAACTACGCCATCTAAAAACAAAAAGAGAGATCAAACGATTTCTGCCTAGCGAAACCGAATTCAAATCTTAACCACTGTGTTTTCTAAAATTTGCGAAACAAACAGCTGGATAAATTACTCGGCAAGGGAATCTAAAATTGCATTCCACAAGCCATTCATCCTGGTCAAAATTCGTAGTAGTCAAAATACGTATCAGCGGTTGTCGCTGCACTGTATCGAAACAAAAATCTAATACCGTCATTCTGTTTTATTATTTACTTCGCTTGAAGTACCAGAAACTGAATACACTACGAATTTTGACCAGGATGAACGGCTTGTGGAATGCAATTTTAGATTCCCTTGCCGAGTAATTTATCCAGCTGTTTGTTTCGCAAATTTTAGGAAACACAGTGGTTAAGATTTGAATTCGGTTTCGCTAGGCAGAAATCGTTTGATTTCTCTTTTTGTTTTTAGATGACGTAGTTACGTCCGTATATAGTTATTTTAATAACTATTGTCTGGGACGGGAGAGATTTTTGTTTTGGTTCAGAGCAGTGACTATACCGTTCTGACGAAACCTAAGGAGGTCGAAATACGTATCAGCGGTTGTCGCTGCACTGTATCGAAACAAAAATCTAATACCGTCATTCCGTTTTATTATTTACTTCGTTTGAAGTACCAGAAACTGAATTCACTACGAATTTTTACCAGGATGAACGGCTTGTGGAATGCAATTTTAGATTCCCTTGCCGAGTAATTTATCCAGCTGTTTGTTTCGCAAATTTTAGGAAACACAGTGGTTAAGATTTGAGTTCGGTTTCGCTAGGCAGAAATCGTTTGATTTCTCTTTTTGTTTAATAATATTTAAATTTGCCATATTGACTAATAATCTAATCTAAACTAATAATTTGTCACATTGGCAGTGAAGATGGGTTTGTTCGATGAGCGCTGTAGGTTCGACTCAAAAAAAAGTAGGGACTACCATGAAGAGATGGACGGGAAATCTATTAAAAACTGATTCACAAATGTACTGTTCCGATTAAAAGAAAACTCCATCATCGTATTGGACAACGCGCCATATTATTCCAGAAAAATAAAAAAAATTTCAACTATTGCTTCTATAAAAGCTGATATCCAAGCGTGGCTGGAATAAAGAAATATAGGCTTTAAGGACTCAACGTTAAAAGTGCAAATATTAGCTATTGTTAAGCAATATAAAGGACAATATAACAAATACACTATTAATGAGATGGTAAAAAACCAAAACAAAATAGTTTTTGGGCTCCCTCCGGCTTCTTTGGCTGTAGCAGCCAAAAACAATACTTTTAAATTTGCAGACATAATAGTTATTAATGTACCAAGTGTATTAAATAGATAGTTTATGTCCAGAGGGCGACGATGTTACAAACCAGAGGGCCTCTGGTCCGAGAGTTTGTAAGTCGCCCGAGGGCATATACATCCATTAATACCCGCGGTGCATACACTGTGTACTATGACCCTGGTACTTTCAGGGTCATTCGATACGCGAAGTAATTGATTTATTTATTGTCGCCTTCTAAAATGAACCCTAATGTTGCCTTTTAAAAGTGTTACAATAGTTAAAAATACCATTAAACATTTTCAAACTTAGGGATGTGTAAACAGTTGTAAAAAGTGTCATGAAGGTAATGAACCACGTGTTAGACCTGTCGATGAGGAGCGTCAAAACATTGATATTGATATTTGCGCTTTTGTAGAAGCTAGTGAATCCTGCAATAGTGTACAAATTGCTAGGGAAGTTAACGTGAATGCTCGAACTGTCCAGCGAGTTCTCAAAAAAAATCACTGTTTTAAGATACAACCAACACAAGAACTGTTTCCGGAAGATAACTTTAGGTGGATGGAGTTTTGTAAATTTATGTTATATAAAGAGAATAAAAATGTACACTTTTTAAAAAATATTTTATTTTCTGACCAATCTTCATTTTCATTGCATAAAAACACAATCCATCCTTTGCAAGGTACTATTCTCTAAAAAATGAGCACCTCAGTGTTACAGTGCGAACGCAGCATTCGCAAAAGTTAAATGTTTCGACTAGGATGTTAGGCGACTACATTGTCGGTCCATTTTTTACCGACAGTTTGACGCCTTCCCGTTAATTTTCAAGAGGTTCATTTCCAAAAGGATGGGTGTTCGACTCACAACTCTAGAGCAACTATTGACTTCCTCAATCAAACGTTTCCCGATCGACTGATAAGTACACTCTCATAAACAAAATATCGCCCCCTCCATCTTCGAATCAAAATCCCACTGTCGGAAATGTTCGCGCCAACTCTCGCGCCAATCCCCACCCTAACCCCCACCTAGGCCACGTCACCATCGACGGTATAAATGAACCGTCCCCTGGTCCCAGTCGTAGTAGTGAACTAGTGAGTGAACTAGAAGTGACTAGTGAGTGTAGTAGTGTCTGGGGGCTCGGGAGACTGAGACCTCGGAAGCCCTGAAGAAGACATCAGAGAGGATGTCGAAAGCTCGGCAAAATGGATATCGACGCGGTTCAACCCGGAAGACTGGTGAGTTTAATATTAATTTTTATAATAATATTAATTTTAGCTCTAAGTTTAATATATATGTATATATATATATGGGTCAAACTATAAAACTTAACAAAGAAAACCAAACAGCAGAGATAAAAAGACGAGTTAGACTGGCATGGGCGGCATTTGGCAAACAAAGCTACATTCTTAAAAACAAAAGAGATCTACAGCATCTTAAGACCAAAGTATACAATCAATGCGTACTCCCTGTTCTCACTTATGGTTCCCAAACGTGGACATTTACAAAAGCAAACACGGACAAAATCATAAAACCCCAAAGAGCAATGAAAAGACAAATGTTGCAAATAAGACTTATGGATAAAAGGAGAAACGAGTGGATAAGAGAGAAAATAAAAGTGAGGGATGTTAGACAAGAAGTTGAAAAATTGAAATGGAGATTTGCCGGACACAATATAAGACAAAAAGAAGACCGATCGAACAAAATTCTTATAAGTTGTAGACAGACCGTGGGAATATAAACGCAGCAGAGAAAGGCCCCAAATGAGATGGGCAGATGATATCAAGAAGTACGTGGGCTCTAGGTGGATGACTATTTAGAATTTCTATAATTTTAATAAATTAGCTGTAGAATTTAACTTTTCTTTTAACACAGAAAAGCCCAAAGCAGAGTGGTTAAAAATAAATGTGCTAATGATGGAAAAAACCAACCAAATGTAATATTTTACAAAACAACATGGAAACAGAAGGAATTTTTTTAAATACAGATGAAGGCAGTTACTATCCGATGAAGAGAAAAAGTGAGTACTTTATCATTAGATCCAATGTACGCAACCCCACCTGGAATTTTGATTGAAAAAAAAATTATTCAATGTGGTTGCTTAAACAAAGTCATATACCTACGTCCCACGCACACTTTTATGAACCATTGGTAAGCAATCATAAGCAGAATAATTTTGTTATTAATCTACAAGAAAAAGAAGAGGAAGTTTTGTTCATCCAGTATAATTATTCTTTGATACGGTATGTGTTTTTGTCGTTCATTTACAAATTATCATAATTTTTGTTTAATTTTTGATAATTATTAAACAATTTTATACATTTACTAATGTTAAAACTGTTGTATGTTCCATCCCAGAATTTTATTTAATTATTTACAGCTAAAGAAGCAATTAATTTACTTAAGAGAATTGTTTTTAAGGTATAAACTTGTTACAATAAGTATTTAAAAAATGTATGGTGACTAAAATTACTGAAATCGTGTCCATCTTCGATTGGCAAAATGCGATTATCTCGAAACTTGGTTTTGGAAGATACGACACTTGTCATGGTGCGATATAAACACTTAAATTGTCTGGGTGGTGTATAATTTAAAAAAAAAAGTTTTACACAGAATTTTTGTCCATTTTTTTCTAATCACTACAATGAATATTTCGAAACTTTTTTTTTACAACTTTTTGCTGCAACCTCACATAAGTAAATATTTTATCTTATCTTGTAAATTATACAATTTCACCATTTTGTAACAATATTGTAGTAAGATTTTAGAATCTAACGGAATCTAATGAAATCGTTGATAAGAGTACACTTTGGCTTTTAATATTTAGCTGCTAATGCAAATAACCACCTTTTCGACATACATATTGTTGTGGTATGCAAAATTGAAGAATAAAAATATTAAATGTACGATGAAATCAATATTTCAGAGATTATAGAAAATAAAAATACTCCGAGCTGCCTGGAATTAATCAAAGGTAATCTTAGTCATAAATAATCTTTTGTAAAAATATAACAAGTGAATAGTGCGGGTACAATGAATAGAAGTTAACGATGGTTTTTTCCCATAAGCCATAAAGTGTTCCGTAATCCGGGTTTGCGCCATGAACAGGACAATAAAAATAGTTAATAAGTAAATGATCTTTCGGAATCTGTAAATACCCAGTAGAAATTAAGTGTCCTTGTAGAAATAATATGAATTAGGAAAGTTTGTAGGTATTTCTAATTTTATGTGGGAAGTGGTATGCAAATTTCTGATTGGCCGAGAATTTGGAAAGTGGTGATGGGCGTGTATAATGAGAGGTTGGATGGATGAATAGATGAGATGAGAGAGTTAGTTAGTTCCAGTTTCTTAAAGTGAATGGTTAGTTTTCGAGTTGGTCTCCAAGGGTAGTAAGTGATAAAGAATAAGTTGTGAGTTGGTGAAGTAAGTGTGTCCGACGATAGTTGATCTGGTACAAATTTGTAAGTAAACTTTTCCTACTTGTATTCTACGTATCGCTGTTTATTTCGGAAAGAGAGATTAAGTTTGGCGAGAGGAAAAGAGGCTGGCATCATTGGAAAGGTACGTGCATTCGAAGGAGAGCATTGAAGATACTAAATTGCAATATCTTGTTTAATATTGAAAATTACATAGGAGGCTGCTGAGAACTAATAGTTAATTTTGCATAAAACGAGGAATTGGACAACTCAAGGGAGAGGAAGCGTTTCAACGGGAGAAACATTCATAATATATTCAATTTGAGAATTTTGGGTCAAATAATATTAGATCATATTAGTAACGTGTGAATAAGTTGTCGATAGTCGAAGGAGATCAAATTTGTTCTAAGAGGGGACACGGAGTTGTGGAGAGAATTGGATAATTCATACAAAAATTTTCTTGGTACAATCGATATATCAAAATTGCATTAGGAAAGACACTGAATATTATTTGATTTGTTTATGTAGAGTAATAAGCTGGATTTTAGATTGTAATTGTATTATATTATCCATGCATTATTGAAGGTTCACGTACGTAGAACAAATTTTGTTTGATAAACATTGTATGCTAATAATGTTTGGAGGTATTTTAATCAGTTTATTTTATTACATTATTTTCATATCATATTATGTTGTTTTATTCCGTTATTCTTTGGACCTAACCCATCAGCTATAAAGTATAGATATTGGAGCACGAGTAAAACCTGAGATAAGAAAATTGAAAGGTGTGATATAAATCATAAATCAAAAATTTTAATAATGTTTTATATATATTTTTGTAAAGTTTTAAAATTAAAATTCTTGATATCACAATAATATATACATATATATTTATGTATAGTATACATGTGTATATATTATATAAATATGTATATATGCACTATGTTAATATGTATACATACATATTAAAATAGTATAAAACAGTTTGTTGAGTTGAATTAAGTTTGATTTTTGTGTTTTCCATATTAATATTTTAACCCACATTAACGTTATCCGACATTAGAAATTCGATACAGCCTATTTTCAGCGTCAAAATGTTCCTTTAGGATAGGTGTATTATATCACCGAAGGTCAAGCGTCCATTAGCCGACTGATAGGTTATTAGACACCATGTAAACACGTTCCCATTCCCAATTTAATTTAGCCTGGAGAGGATTTGCCAAATAAATCGAATAATAAGAAAATTAGTTGTGTTACATTTTTTTGAATTACGATTTCAGGTAATTCATAATATTATCGAAATATAAAATGTCTATAAATTACATTTTTATATTTTATTACATTAAGAATAAACCATAGTTTCTTGATTTGTTGTTTATGGGGCTTTTCCTAGTTTTGATGAAAATTTAAATAACACTCTTGTTTATATTTTATCACGTTACTGTCATTTTAGGCGAGGCAATGGAGCAGTAAAAAGCTCAAAACCTATAAAATTTTAAATTTGAATGAATCTCAATAAAATTTGCATAAATTTGATTCGTAAGAGTGACAGCAAATTTTTTGAAAATAAACAATGATGCAGAAATGAGAATTGCATTATTAAACAAGAAAAATGCATTTTCCAAAGTGTGTTTCAAAGTAATGAAAAATTATAAATTTGTAAATCCGTAATAATTGACGGAAATTATTTTAACATTATTACTCAGAAGGTTTTGGGGTCACTGAACATGAATTCGATACAAAATCAGTGCAAACTCGTTACTCAGAGAATTTTAAGATCGTTAAACACTAATAATTTGTCGGCGAGGATTGTGTGCGAGGCACCTGATTCCCTCCTCGGTGACCTCCTAGAGGTTGGTGGAAATGCGATACAAAATCAGTCTTTACAGAACACCAGGGAACAAGGCCCTTCCTGGCAACCAGGTGCCTTGGTGACCTTCGCCAATATGAAATTAGAGTTCAGTGACATCAAAACTCCTGAGTAACGAGTTTGCACTAACTTTGTATCGAATTTACACAAAACTCCAAGAGCAAAGTCCGTCTAAAGCTCCATGTGACTCGCAACCCATCGCTGACATGATATTACTGTTTTAAAGGACCCCAAAAAGCCCCAAATAACAAGTTTAAAACGATTGTGTTTCCTTATTTAATAATGAAATTTTTATTTTCACATCATCATTTTTGTTTATAAAATTTCCACTTACGGATACTCATGGGATACGAGATACTCCTTACGGATCGAATTCAACAAGTTTCATTGAGATCCATCCCTACTGCAAAAATTTGGTAGGTTTATTGCTTCATTGCTTCGCCTATTTCAGTAGGATAGCTAGTCTTATCTCCTCTATTATTCATGCTATCATTTTCAACATAATCTAGAACTTTATCTCACTAAATACAAATTAAAGTTTTATGGGAAAAATTATATTAGAAATTAGGACAAGTGAATATGAGTATTGGATCATATATTTTGAAATGTGTAAATTATAATACAAAATATTGATCTAAACTATTTTTTGTTTTTACCTTTGTAGTTAGTATATAATGAGAATTGTCAGCTTCCCTAATTATATTTTACCAAAAGTGTCTTTCTTGGGTCATATCAATATTAATACCCTTTTCCGACATGCTCTGCACAAGCGTCTCCCCCAGGTTTTTTTTCCTCTCCTACTACTTCCAGGAACCTGCAGATCAGCAATTCTTCGTATTGGGTCATTATTGTCTCTACGTTGAACACGACCAAAGTATCTTGACCTATCCTCTCTCATCTTGGCAACAATTGTTGCCACCCCTAGACTTCCCCTAATATACTTATTCCTAATTTTACCTTTTTTTGTCACTCCACTCATCCATCTAAGCATACTTATTTCCGCACATGCATTCGTTTTTCCTCTTTCTTTTTAACTGCCCAACATTCAGTTCCATCATAGCTGGTCTTATGGCTGTTAAAATTTTCCCTTCAGCTTCATTGGAATTTTTCTGTTACACCACTCGCTTTCTTTCGCTTCATCGATTCAACCCTAATTCTACTGTATGCATCCACTTCTGCTACCCAATTACTCTGTAACACCGATTCTAGGTACTTAAAACTATTATTTTTGACAATCATTACACTATCCAAATATATCATTCTATTTGTACCAACTTCATCTTTAAATGATGAACATTCCAAATACTCTGTTTTTGTCCTACTAAGTTTTAAACCTTTACCTTTTTTCTCAAAAACTTGCCTCCATTGTTCCAGTTTTTGTTCTTAGTCGCTTTCACTATTCCCTACTAACATCATCAGCATACACTAAGAACCACGGAATATTACCCTGTAGTTTCGCTGTTATTTGCTCCAGAACTAATAAAAATAAATAAGGACTAAACACCGAGCCTTGGTGCAATCCTACCTTCACATAAAATTTATCAGTCTCTCCCACACCTGTCCTAGCACTAGGTATTACCCCCTCATACCTGTCTCCCACAATCTTTACATATTCGTTAGTATTTCTATTGTACATCTTAGAAAAAAACTAGGCAAAATCTCCTTTTGCGGGTGGGCACGTCTATTTTATACACCACTAAATGAAAACTAATACTAAAAATATAATTCACGTTAACCTGTTACCGGGGTACCCTCGCGGCTATTAATTTGTTTTCTCGTGCTCTGTCGTTCGAATAATTCGTTTTTGAGTTATCTCATATTACACTTTTTTTATGTTCGGCGCCAATTTATTCCCTCGACTTAACTCAATGTACACAAAGTTAGCAGTGGTTACCTACCTTTTATCTAATAACTTTATCGCAAATGTTTTGCATAAAGCAAATTCTTCAGGTATAGCATATGACGATAAACGAGGCACACACGAACCTCCCAACAAAATAAGTGAAGAAAATATCATGTTAATAAAGCAACATATTACATCGATTCCGAACTATGTAAGCCACTACTGTCGACAAAAAAGCAACAAACGATTTTTGCCTTCATTTTATACACTCACTAGACTATACGATGAATATAAAAAATGGATATCACCACGAAATCCTGTCAGACGTAAGGTATACGAATCTGTGTTTCATACTATGAATATTTCTATTAAAAAGTTTAAAAAGGTTACGTGTCAAACATGCGATAAATACTCAAAATGAACATAGTGCAAAAGCCAGAGAAGAATTAAGAAAAACGTTAGACAAACACATGGAAAAAGGTGAAAATGCTCACGCCGCTAAACGCAAGGATAAGGAAGAAGCTGCCAAAGATGATTCCAAAATAGTCTATTTGTTTGATTTACAGCAATATCTGCCAACCCAGATATAACGACGTCTATTGCTTTTTACAAGCGGCAACTTTGGACATACAATTTGACCTTGCATCAATGTAATAACAATCAAGCAATTAGTTACATGTGGTACACGAGATTATTTTGGGAAGGGATGTTAATCAGATTGCTTCATGTCTCTATAAAGAACTTCAATCTTTACCGCTTGCAATAAAACACGTTACGCTTTACTCAGATACTTGTGGGGATCAGAACAAAAATTTCCATTAAGTGGCTATGTTTTTAATATTAATGAATCAATCCCATTTAAAATGTATAGATCATAAATTTCTTGACCCCAGGACATACTTATATGAAGTGTGACACAGATCACTCCATGATTGAGAAAAAAAAAGAAGAAGTTTGAACACAAAATTAAACATTTAGGTGATTGGGTTCAGCTGGTTAGATTATGTGGCCATAAGAATCCATTCCAGGTAACCGAGATAAGTAAAGACGATTTCTATGACTTTGCAGAATTTTTGAAGGAGAAATTACAAACTAAAAAATTAGACGAATCTGGAAATCAATTTTTATGGCAAGACGTGAAGTGGTTAAGGTATGAGAAGGAATATGGCAGATTTGCGTACAAAACGATCCTCGACGAAAACGAATCGTTCAGCTATATGAACTATTTAAGACGCAGGCAAAATGCTTGTTCTACAGAACATTTAAAAAAATGTAGGTTTCCAAATCCCATTACTGAAGATAAGAAAAAAAATTTAATTGAATTGCTGCCTTATATTAGTGACGTTTTTCATCCTTTTTATGAAAGCCTACCGACGCAAACAAATGTAAAGAAAGTGCTTCCAGATATTGAAGGCGATGTGTAAACGGATATAACTGTATTTTTCATTTTGTGTTAATTGAGATAACTCATTTTTTTTTGTTAAGTAAGAGTTACATGTTGGGTTTAACATCGTTTTTGTAGTTTATTACAATAAAAATCATTTACAATAGAAACTGTATGCTTTATTACAATGAAAAACGCTTATTAAAATGGTCATAATATTCTTCTATTTCAGCGGCTAATATCTTAAAAACCTTATTCTCCGACTTTTCTCTTTTTACACGCGCAAAAGCGAATTGAAGTAGCAGTTATGGTTGCAGCTGGTTAATGCATCAACATTTTTAATTATTAGAGCAAATAGCGTTTTTTGTACACAATATACTATATACTTACGGTAGATATGCTTAATGAATATAAAGAATTTAAATTGAAAGTTTACAACAGGTATACCGGTTATCATTTAGCTATTTCCCGTTTAAAAAAAAAATTACTACAATTGGCATTTCGAAATAAAAAAAAAGCAAGATAACGATCGAATTTTTACCATAAACAAATAAAAAAATAGGATCGTCCATGTTTTGTTTATAGAAAAATGTTTCATTGCTCGAAAGGAAAATTAGTTAGTAATTCTTGACGGTAAAAATTCAGTTACCATAGATACTAAAACAAAAAAACTCGAGAGTATTTTTGATTATTACTTATTACCAAACTACCAAACTATGAACTACCATACTTCACCTTTGGGGGTACCTAGTTCATAGTTTGGTGCCTACCTCGTGTCGCCCCTTTTTCGCGAAAGGATAAAAGCGTGATGCTGTTAAAATGCAGTAAAATGATATAAACCGAGTAAAATGTGGTTGTATACAAAATACACGGCGCGCCCGTTCATTAACATGACATAAAAGCTATTCCGTTTAACCAACTTCTACCTTTTTATCTAAATTTTATGATCAAATTATACGTTTCCTCTCTCTCTCTAATGGAGCTACAGCCCAATTGACCCGTAACCTCCACCAAATTATACTGGCAGTATCTTGCCGATCCCGCGCCGATTTTCTCTAGGTTCTTACGTCTATATACATTTAACAGAGAAAATTTAAGCTTCTAGGGAACACATTCTGCAACCTGTCAGTCTGTTAGTTTGGATACCGATAGTCTCTAAAAAAGTTACGAAGTTTTTGAACCCTACACATCTTTCCACCATAAGTTTACTCCACCGGGATGGAGTGCTACTCCTGAACAGACAATATGGAAAGAAATCATAAATTGTTTCTAAACTGCAAAAAATTTTATTGAAAAGAAAATACCTAAAACTTACGAGAAAGTGGCAAAACACACACGCACCTAATGACAAAGCAAACCTAAACAGAATTACCAAAAGACTTTAAAATCTGGTAACAGAAGAAAAAATAAGGGGATCCAAACTAATCTAGAAAAACTGATGCCGTTCAAAGATACAAACTATTCTTAATGGAAAGCGACGAAAAAAATAAGCCACACGACGCCATACGTCCTTTAAAAAATGCCGAAGGTAAATGGGCACGAACAGATACAGAGAAATTCGAGACATTCGCGGGAACATCTTTCAAAAATATTTAGTTCGTTTACTAGAGTAGTGCCTCTAGAACAAGAAGAACCTTTTCACTATTTTCTGGACACTCCATATCAAATTAAACTACCAGTCTCCCAATTTAACATTAAAAAGTAAAAAAGATAATAAAAAATGAGATTTAATTAGGCACTGGGATACGACCTCATTATAGGTAAGGTCCTTCAAGAACTAACCCATGATTGTACAGAATAATCAGTATGATCTGCAATGCTATGCTAAATCTACACTACTTCCCTTTTCAATGGAAAATGGCACAGATTATACTCATTCAAAACTCTGGTAAAGATCCAAAAGATGTCATCCCATACCGACCGATTAATCTACTTGCAGTCATTTCTAAGGTTTTTGAAAAAATTTTGTTGAGAAATATCAAACCAATAATGGAGAAAAAGGGCCTGATCTGACCCTCAATTCGTATTTTGTAGCCAACACACTACAATAAAATAAGTTCACAGATTATAAACAACAACAAGAACTAGTCTCGAAAACAAGCAATACAAAGCCTACCTTACATTTATTTCAAACTGCTTAAATCATACCTTACAGAAAGAAGATATATAGTAAGAGGAAAAAGACAGTTAAAATTTGATTTCACGTACAGTGCATCTGTGTATCCGCTTATACGTATTTCGCCCTAAAAGGGCCCTTTTAACGGCTATTCACAATCGCTCTGAAAGTGAAAATAAATATTTTCTGTCTTAGGAAGCAACTCTAACATGGCTTCGTATGGACGCAAATAGCGACATCTGATATTAAAATCCGTAAACTAATTTTTGAATTCTTAGAAGGCACAGATTAAAACAAAAATCTGAATTTGGTTTCGAAAATTAGTTTACGGATTTTAATATATAGTAAGGTTTAGTGAAGCCTATACAAAACTCTACCCCTTCATATCTCGTGTACCTCAGGGTAGTCTGCTCGGACCGATCTTTTTCATGGTATATACGGCTGACTTACCAACAAGCAATAATCTAACGCTTGCAACATTTACAGATGTTACTGCTTTCCTAACAGCTTATAGTAATCCAGCAGTAACATCAGGGAAACGGCAAATATATCTAAACAAATGTAATGAATGGTTTAAACTCTGGAGAATTAAAGTAAACCCCTCAGAATCTACACAAATTACATTTACTCTTAGAAAAGTACATGTCTATAAGTAAACCTCGATGAACATACTTTACTCCAAAAGGATAACGTAAAATATTTAGAGATTCGTCTGGACAAACGAGTAAAATGGACCAAAAATATATGGACAAAAAGACTACAACTAGGAATTTTCTACAGAAAACTTTACTGGATGCTAGAAAAAACTTAAACCTATCGATTGACAACAGGCTGCTGATATACAAAGTACTAATAAAACCCGTTTGGTCATAAGGTTGGCAGCTTTGAGGATCAACTAGCAAATCTAATGTTATGAAAATACAAAGATTTCAATCTAAAACTCTAACAATAATCGCTAATGCCCCTTGTTATATCTAGAATGATAAAGATCTGCAGGTACTAACAGTCTCTGAAGAGTGCAGAAGAATTTCTGAATAATAGCAAAACAGGTTGCGCGGACATCCTAACACTCTGGCATACAATCTTCTCAACCAACAAGCGAAGAGATCAAAGAGATTTGATCCCTTGGACATACCAAACCGTTCCTGATAGTGTCTATAGTAGTGGAAGTTACGCCTTCAACAGCGCCCAGCTATTGTGATCTGAGCTGCTTCTAGTATTTGTGTTTGCGTATCTGTGTATGTGCGCATCCTACCGGTAAACAAGTCAATATTTGTGTTCTGATGCTTTGGTCACTGGACCTTACCTCTCTCTGACATTGCAAAGACAAATAATTTTACTTATTGTTTTTATTGTGAAACAGATGGTAAAATATCTTAGATAAAAAAAAAAAGTTTACTCCACATTATAAGTTGTAGTATTTTATATTTTGGATTCCAAGAAATATTCCACAGCAATTTTAGCATCTGTCATTTACATTAAATATAATTTAAAATTCTTTGCTCATTTTATCTTGTGCAGTTGACTGCTCTTGGAAAACTTCTCGGAAATATGTGTTCGAATCGAAGGTCAAGAACAGCCTCTGATTTAAGCTTTTCAATATCTACAGCGAGTACTGTTATTCGACAAGTAATGGACAAAAATTTTAAAGATTATTGTGCAAAATCTACAAAAGTCTTCAAAACTTAATTTTACTTTTACATATTGTATTTATTTACTGTTTCCTTAATTTTAGTGTGATTTTTTATTTTATAAATATGTACTCCTCCACTCCACCAATTGTATTGGGATATAACGAAATAATTTACCGTTTCGTCTGTTTTATTTTTGATTTTTTAACCTTTTGTAAGTTATTTATTGAAATAAATTATAAAAAAAACAACATTACTTCGGTAATCCATTTAAATTACTTTAGTGTGTGTAAAGAAAAAATTATTACGTTCTGATTTTCATATCAGAATTATTCACTAAAGTAATTACAGAGATAACCTCAGGTTTAATCTAGCCAGCAAAGCCACGAAACCGTTTGTATATCGTAATGTAATCGAGAACTGATTTGTAATAAAATCAGTGGATATATGGATGCCACATTCAAACACTAATGCATTAATTACGTTCTGATATAATGCCATGTTATCTTAATGCATATATAAATTATATACGAGAATGAGTACTTCTAGAATATTAATAATTTGTTAATGGTACATCAATATTGCTTTAAAGGAACTTCGTTTATTTGTTATTTTGACAGTATTTTTAAATATTTTTCATTGGACCTAATGTAAAGAATTGCAAGCAAATCTTTCATGGAAACATTTTACTTAAACTCTCTGTTACCAAACAAAGAGAAATTACCTTCCAAGAAAGTCACCCAAAACACAAACGTCCCTGCCTCTAACAAAAGCTAAAGGTTTTCGCTAATTTTAGCAGTGACTTTTAATTGCTTCTGCAATATGTTGCTGTATAGAAAAACAATAAATTGAGGAAGGTGACGCATAAATCTAACAGAATTTATTAATTGTACGAACACCAAATAAAATATGTCGCCGTCGTTTGCTAATAACAATATGAAAATGGTATGGGTCCATAACATTTTACCTTGTCTACTTACATTTAAATGAGTAATATGAGCTCCTTTACAGTGAGCCAGCTGTACCAACGGACGTCTTCACAATCTGTTTTAGCAAATTAAAATTTGATTAGCAAAAACCATCGAAATCCTTAATTCTTCACTCTTCATCAGTGGCGTTTTATGAAGACATCTTAAAAGTATTGTCAACATCGAAAACTATATTTGAGATGAAAATGGGTAGATAATAACGTTATTTTTGATAATTTGTTGAGATAATTAATTGACAAATAACAAATATAAATAGGCCTCTTCTGTATTTTAGAAACCTTAATAAATTGTTGAATAAATAATTTAACAACGAAAATTACTGTGTGATTAACACCTTTAACACAAAAAGAGTAAATTCATAGGCATCTCGCAAATAATATGTCTTCTACAACGATAAAGATATTTATATATAACACAATAAATTTTTTTAGTTGCAGTTTAGTTTATAAATCATCGAAACCCTTGGAATTCATCGAGTCTTCTGACTAATTGGGGATAACCAATTACTATTACAAGTTCAATAACATTGTCCTTTATTTCATCCAACTTGCACATATTTTCTTATATTTGTAACATATGGATAAAACTGTTTTTCTTTGGCCACATATTCTAGTCACTAAATCAATCAAATATTGACCATATCTACCAGTATGTTCCTTAATCATTTTCATTAGTTTTGCTTTGGCCATATCTTCTGTAAATGGAATGCATTTGTGTCTTTACTCAGCTTCGCTTGACGGATTTTCATTGGAAATCTTTTAAAAAGGTGGCTGTGATAAGACACCCTATTCAACACTATGACATAGTTACTGTCAACACCTTGGAGCCTGTTCTCGAACCACTTTTCGAAGAATATGGAGTTCATGTCTTTATAATAGTTTACTGTTTGCCTCGATATGAAAACAATAAACAATTTGGCAGAAAACCAGTAAAATCTTTAGCAAAGGCTTGCCAAGCATTTTTAACCGTTTTATATTGCCACAATTATCAACCGGCATTATACCAAGTCTCGTCATGGTAATAAATCTTTTTTTTTGTCGAAATGACTGTTGATAATTACGTCTACATGATATTATTTTTTTCTTATCTAAAAAAGTGGAATACCGGCAGCGTTTTATATATTGAAGGTTAAAATCATGCAATAGTTTTTGTAGTTATTCACATTTCATTCAACCTATTTTTCCTGCTACAGATTTCAGAGGTTAAGTCCTATTAAAAAAAACGAATGTACAGTTCTGGGAAGGATATTTTTTCGTGTTCATTTACCTTAATAGGTTTTGTGTACACTTATTTTCATTGAAAGGTTTTAAAACACGTGTCAGTTTTCTTTCGCACACAATACGTTCAACTATAGCTACTGACAGTCATGTGAAAAACGAACAGCGACTAATAAATTTTTTCTTCAAACGTCAAATAATGATGACATTACTTATCTAACTTGATCCTGTCAAAGTTTGATGTCTCCGCCGGCAGCAGTTTTTTTCCCATTTCTTTACGGCAGAGGGAAAAATGTTGTCATGGCAACAATATATAACATGTCACAAAGCAACAATACAGATGTCATTAACAACAATTAAACATCATTTTTATTTATAGTAATATTAAAAGTACAATTAGTTAATGAGGCATTTTCAAAATTGAAACCGTGCAAAAATGTTCCCGACTCTTGATACGCATTGGTAATTGTTGATGATACTGATGATCGAGAACAACTTTCAGCAATCATTCCCGATGTTGGCGAATCATGAGGGTTTAAAATTTTTTGAGCATTATCTTTCTTATCGGACTTAGAGGGCCCCAAACGTGCTACTGTATCATTAGCCGCGGACCCAATTTCGTTTAGGTTTTCCATTTTCGCACCAAATTTGCGCTTGTGGTTGCAACAACAATAAGCTGTCTTTAATAATTGCAAACAACTGTCAAACAACTGTAACCAGGGAGACGCAAATCCCACCGACGACTTAATTATTTTAATTTCTAACATCTAGACGACTTTGATAGTTGTCACAGTTAATTTCGAGTAAAAATAGCGTATGAATTGTACTATTTATGGTTGAAAATTGCTACGTTTGAAGAAAAAACAGTATACTTTATTCGGCAAAGAAGCGACTTTTCTTGACTTGCCCTCTATTACGCGCCTCACTTCGTTCGGCGCGTAATATCGGGCGCGTCAAGAAAAGTCATGCTTCTCCGCCTCATAAAGTAATATACTATTATTGAAAGTAGTGTTTTTACAGTTTATCATAAACCGTCCAGATAATTTGTTTTTTTTTTGCTGTGAGATGGGTGTATGACGAGAATGTCGTATACTGGTACCATCTGTTATATCCAATAATATGTGTGTGAGATTGTAAAGACGTAAAATTACATTACATTTAATTAATTCCTTTTTTTTGACAGTTGACCAATTATCAATTCTTCTTTGACTTAAATTACTAAAGGATAGTTACATTCTAACAGCTTTACTCTATGGTCTCCTATTTTATCTAACTACTATAAACTATAGCTAGCATACAACACAGTACTATATTTTGCTTTTACACTAGTTAACGCTTTACACTAACTCGAATGGTTTTCTTCGTTTTAATCTTCTTTCTATATTATCGAGTATTACCGAGGAGCTGGATGCCCTTAAAGTGTATATGACTATGGAGCCGTTGTTCGTGACTACCTGCCATCTTAATATCTTATCTACATCTTATATCTCAAAATATTTGTGGAGGCATTGCTGTAAAGGCATAAACATTTCTGATGTACCAAGAACATCAACGGTGCTCCTGAATACCTTATTTTGGAATCTCTGAATGATCTGGATATTACTTGCCACAGCCACAGAATTATCAATCATACGTAAAATAATTTCTAATAAAATAAGAAAAGGGTTGCTGGTGTGATCCACTAAAACGCAAGATGTAACAATTATAATGGGAGACTTTAACGCAAAGGTTGGAGAAGAAAAAGTTAAAAAATGAACAGGGGGATACGGTCTGGGCAACAAAAACGAAAGGGGTGACAGGCTTATCGAATTTTGCCAAAACAATAATTTTGTTATAGCTAATACATTATTCAAAATTCCAAAGAGAAGACTATATACCTGGAAGTCACCAGCAGATAAAGAAGAATTGTAAGAATTGTAAGAAACCAAATAGACTATGTATTAGTTAGACAAAGATACAGGAACGCAATTATATCCGCAAAAACCCATCCAAGTGCCGACATAGGATCAGATCACAACCCAGTAGTGACCAAAACTAGGTTCAAAATGAAAATAATAAAACGAAGAACAACAAATGCAAAAATCTATACAAGTAAATTAAGGAGCCCACACATAAGGCAACGCCTCGCAGATCAAATCAACTACGGATTAATGAATGTTAAAGAACAAATTTTACAAAATAATGAGACGGATAAAAAATGGTTATTAATAAAGACAGAAATTTTAGTACCAACCAGATATAAAAAGAAGTAATGGATGACGGAAAAAATTTTAGATTTAATGGAAGAAAGACGTCAATATAAAAACAAAGATAATCAGATGAAAGAATACCAGAAAAGACATAATAGTTTTAACACACATAAAAAAAATAAAGAAATAGCTCACAGCAATAGAACAAAAAAACCGGTAATACTGAACTTGTATTGAATACTAACGACAAATTAAATATGGACAGAATACATTAATGAACTGTTTAAAGACAATAGAACAGAACAGATGGAGATAGAAGCAGAAGAGGATATGGTTTTAAAGGTATTAAAAGAGGAAATTAAAATGGCATTAAAAACAGCAAAAATGGTAAAGCATTAGGTCCAGACCAAATCCCTGTATAAACCTTAAAATGCATAAATGATGAATCCTTAGACCTTATATTAGACTTAGAAACATTAAAGTAGTAGAAACAATATAAGATATGCAGATGATACCGTGATTCTGGCAAGCTCTGCTGAACAACTCCAATTACTGCTAAACAAAACAGACAGTTTTTGTGAAAAATATATACTAAAAATGAATATAAAAAAGACAAAATACAGGATAATAACAAAGAAATCAAATATACCAACAAACACACATTTGAAAAATGTACCGATAGAAAGAGTTGATAAATACAAATACCTAGGAACCTGGATTTTAGACAATAATGATCAAACAACCGAAATAAGAGCCGGATAGAAATAACAAGAAATGCGATTATAAAAATGAAAACAATTCTCTGCAACAAAGACTAGACTAGACTTAGATTAGAACTGAGAGTAAGAGCATTAGAACTGAGATGCTACGTGCTATAAATATGGACTTGAAAGCTGGACATTAAAGCAAGAAAACATAAATAAGTTACAGTCCTTTGAAATGTAGTGTTACAGGAGGATGCATAGAATAGCATGGACACAAAAGAAAACTAACACGGAAGTATTGCGAGAAATGGGCAAAGAATGCAAAATAATAAACACAATAAAAATAAGAAACTTACAATATCTGGGACATGTAATGAGGGGACAGCGATATGAACTGCTAAGGCTGATAATACAGGAGAAGATAAGAAGAGGAAGGAGTATAGGAATAAGAAGAGTGTCATGGTTGAATAATTTAAGGGACTGATTTAAATGCAGTTCTATAGAACTCTTCGGAGCAGCATTAGATAGATTAAAGATAATAATGATGATGATATCCAACCTCCGATCGGGAGACGGCATTTAAAAAAGAAGAAGGTGTGAGCATATACTAATGAATGATAGAGAAATAAGTCTTTTACTCACAATCCCTAATAGGTTTAATTAAGGTTAAAAAAAGAGAATGCGCTAAGGGTTTCTCAAGGTACCCATTCTATTTTTTCAACTTTAATAATACTACTACGGATTGTAAGTAAAAGACTTATTTTTCTAATATTCTTATAAAATAATTTAATATTAGATTTCGTTTTTGACAATAATTAATCTTGACTTAATAATTTCAAGATGAATGGGCAGACTTTTGTAATCCCGCCAGGTAGGTTTCGATTGAAAATGCGTAGACCTTTTACGACTAACAGTGCGAGGCTTAGGTTAATGTAATAAAATATGCAAATAAATGCCAGAAGAGTTAAAAAATGCAAATTTTACGAATTCCCAAAAAATTGCAAAAAATGCAATAAATGCAGGTTGCATATTATCCGCCCTGTAATGAAAATTATATATTATTGTTTTAGAATAAAACATTTTTTTTAATCATTAAAAATACTTTTTAAATGAGTATACTATTTATACTTTTCTATTTAAAAATTTATTTTACGAGTAAAAGCTTATGCACTCGAAACCGCAGGCAAGGAAATCATTATTTCTAACAATTCTTTGCCGCAACAGTGAAAAAGCCTGCGGTTTTAAAATCCTACATATAAGTTTTAAAAGTCACAGAATTAAATTAAGAGTTTTCTTGTAGAAATAGGGTTGCAAATATAAAAAAAAAAATTTCTTGTCTTTCTGTTAACGAAGGCAGTCAGATATTTCTAAAACGGATTTTAACTTTTATTATTTCTATTATTATTCTATTCTACATTTAAAATGGAAATCGTAAGTATTTTCAATATATTTGAAAATCGAGCTCGTTTTTATTTCTTAACAGATAATTATACACAGAAATGATATCTCTTTACCACAAATCTTAAACTTCCTATGTTTGTTTTGTTTCTGACAGTGAATTTTCAGTAACTCGTTGTACAATCTTCTCGGGTTTCTCTATCTGAGTTTGCTACTATTAATATATAATGTAAATATGCTTGAATTTTTTGCAGTAAAATGACATATAATATTTCTTTATGAATAATAACGAGGGATTATTATTCATTATTTGCTACTGCATTCCAATATTAAAATTTCTCAAATTAAATATCATGTAAACAAAATGAACAAATATTATTCATCAAGCCTTAACACGAAAACTTATAGGATGACTCCACAAGATATCTATTCCAAAAAAGAATAACCAAAAAAAGCAGAAATACATATATCACAGAAAGTGATAGAGTCGAAGCTGGGCAAAAATTAAGTCTAATATCTTAGCTTCGGCCATGGAAGTCCTTGGTGAAAGAAAAATAAAAAACATAAATAGTTCCCAAGGCGAAGAAATCCATGGTTTTATACAGAAGTGAAGAAAAATGTAAAGAAAAGAAAAAAGCTTACTTGAAATACATATCAACCAAAACACAAGAGACATACCATAATTTTAAGACAATTAGAAACGAAACACATGCACTTGTAAGAAAAATAAAAAATGATCACTGGAAACGCTTTTCTAAAGAAATGGAACATGATTTTTATGCCCTGCAAAAGGAAATATGGCGCTTCATAAGAGGTCAAAGAACGGAGGTAAAGGAACTAATAGAACCAAAACACATACAAAAGGATACGTGGATTGACTACCTAAAAAAGCTATATGCACAGGAAAAACAAACGACGCTAGAACCGAAAATACCAGAAATTACCACAAATGAAGAACTTAATATAAATGTACAGGAAGTTCGGAAAATACTTGAAAAACTGAAGAACAGAAAAGCAACAAGTAAAGACGGGATACCAAACAAGTTACTGAAATATTGTGGAGCGGCAATGAGAGAATAATTAACAACATTTTTTAATAGAATTATAAAACACAATAAAATACCGGAAAATGGACAACGAGCCAACTAATTCTACTGTTCAAAGAAGGAGATAAAAAACAGCCAGAAAACTACAGATGTATAAACTTGTTTAATACTAGTACTAAGTGCTAATAAATCAGAGGACAAGTTTAGCAGATAAACAATCGGGTTTTCCTAGTGGAAGTTCGTGTACAGATGTAATATTCATTGTAAATCAAATTACGGAGAAATCACTAGAGTATTACAGACCAGAATTTATGTGTCCGATTATCCGAAAGAAAGACAGAGTAAGACTCAAAGATGTAATCCATTTTCTGTATAATAGAAAAGTTCCCCTAAATATTATAAAAACTATCGATAACATCTACCAAAACAACAAAATGATAGTCAGAATAGATGGACAACTTACAGAACCTATAGAAATAGGCAGCGGAAAAAGAAAAGGAGATTCATTGAGCCCCATGCTTTTTAATTTAAACATTTATAAAATCATCAAAACCGTTAACAAAGGAAGAGGATACAGAATGGGAAACAAAGACAACAAAAAACTCTGTTACGCAGACGACGAAATATTGATAGCCCAAGATGAAGATAGTCTGCAAAAACTGGTCCACAGATTTAAGATAAGAGAAAAAGAATTTAATATGACAATCATTTATTATGACAATCTCATCTCACAAAACTAAAACAATAGTAGTCAACAGAGAACCAACCAGATGTAAAATAGAAATTGATGGCATCAGTATTGAACAAGTAATGAAAATAAAATATCTGGGTATTACACTGTCTAGCTATGTGGACCTGGTCAAAGTTGTGAGAGATCAAGTACAAAAAGCAAATAGACTGGCAGGATGCCTTAATAACACTATATGGCGAAACAGACATATTAACACTAAGATGAAGTCAAGAATTTATAAAACCAGTGTAAGACCAATAATGACATATTCCTCAGAAACAAGACCCGACACAGCCACAACGCAAAGGCTACTGGAAACAGCAGAGATGAGAGTACTGAGAAGCATTACAGGAAATACGCTAAGAGGTCGAAAGAGAATTGAAGACATTAGAAGAAAATGTAACGTATAGTGTATAAATGAATGGACACAAAATAAAAAAATGGAATAACCACACAAGCAGAATGAAGGAGACCCGTGTCGTCAAAATAGCAAGAGATAAGTCACCAATCAGCAGAAGAAGTATCGGACGACCGAGCAAAAGATGGAGTGACAACTTTCTATAGAGGTATTATTCCGCCAATGAACAAGCAGAATTGCTTATAAAGAGGAACAAGGAGAAGAAGAAGCCTTAACACCTCAAGCTATTTTTTAAGGCATTTAAATACATTTTTTTGTATTTACACAAATATACCCGCATCAACCACTAAGGGTTATTAGCGGTAAGTCATGCACAAACAGTAAGATTCAATATGGTACATATTATTACATAAAAATAATCTAGAATTTGGTATATAATTTAGTGATTCTGAGATAATTTAATAGATATGTTAAATTTGAAGTAAGCACAGTTTTTAAATTATACCTCAGAGCACACATGATGCATTCATTCTTTTATACTAAACACTAGGTAACTACATGTTTCACTGATACCTGAGACTTGCACACATCGGGGCAGCCTCCTCGTTGAAGATATGTTTGTGCGTCTGTAAAGCACGTCCTATTCGAAGTCAATTGACGATGACTTAATCTTTTCTTTTACGTGTGGTGCCTACTTACCCTGGGCATTCTTTAAGTTTGGTAGCAGTGTTATTCCAAGTAGTCTGCCATGCTCTATGGATGTGCCCGTTAATTTTTGGATTTTATTTGGAAAACTAAATAAAATTTAAGAAAATTAAATAAAATTAAATTAAAAGTAATGATAATTGATATTAGTTTATAAGGTTTTATTATTCTCAATTTGAAAATTATTTAATTTTGCGAAGGTTTGTGTATTTTATTATCTTTTATTTTGTGCTATTGACGATTTATGTTATTTCAGTACCTAAATTTTAAATTGGTATTGTTATTTTTCTGACATCCTTTTCGTGAATTAATATTTTATAATAGTGGTCCTTGATATTGTGATTTTATTGCTTTATGTTTGGCTATTTTAAATATTCGTCCTTCATTCTTCCTGGTATCAAGTTGTTACAAATTGATGTTGGTATCTCGAAATTTTTCAACTCATGTGCTTAAGCTTTTGCCACTGCTAGTTTTGCTTTCTTTTGTCTACCTTATAGTTTTAAAGATCAGTATCCGACCTATTTTTTGCCACTGTTTATAGAATCTTTTTTCCTTCTTTTTTTTCGTAGACTATTTTTGATCACCATCTTGTCTTTTTATTCTCAACCTTGTTTTTTGAGATTTTTCCAAGTATTTCAAAAACAGTGTCTCTAATAGTGCTATGATTAGGACTTCCTTGCATGTTTCAGCTCATTTTTTCTAGAATTTTTGCTCTTAGTGGACCTGTTTTTTAAAATCAACATAGATGGATATATTGTTCTATTCAGGCAACGTTCGTGTGTCCCGAAAAGGTCACTGTTGTGGCCATCGTGGTCGATGGCGAGAGCTCTAGGTTGATGATTACCAACTTCTTTTGGGCTGAATTGAATGCCGTGGATACTAACGATATGTTGTTTTTAGTTTTTAAGAGGATACTGCTACATATCACGTAACTCATGCTCTATCATATCTTCTGTATCTTCTCTATGGGCGATTTGAAGGTATGCTCATCTAATAGGATGATGTTACGTGGCCACCGAAATTGGGGTATTTGACTTCGTTAGACATTTTTCTGTAAGTCATTCTTAATTCGTAGGTATATGAGAATAAAACAATAAACCACAGGCGCCCTTAAAGCCAACATAACCTACGACTTCGGTCGAATTCAACCTGATTTATATGCCACATGTAATGGTAAATTGGACATTTCAGGTACATGCCAACGAAGCCAGGAAGGACATTTGAAGGCATCGGAAAGAATTCCAAACGAAGAAAAATTTGGAATATGAAATAAAAATCTACTTTCAGGATTTTGATATGATATTGGCGCTAAAATTTAAAAATATGTTAGACTAAACATTTTTGATTAACCAGTTGGTAGTTATTTTGCAGTGATTTTTGTTTTATTGCAAACAAAACTCAAGATATTAAACTTTGTATTTTTAAAGAGAATCTTCTAACAGTCATTCCAGTTGGTAACAGAAGTGAATACTAATTAACTAGGTTATGCAATTTATTTTTAGGTAACTGGAGCAAACCTGTATGTGAAATAAATAAGAATTGAACGTGTCTCACAGTACAACTACTTGAAGACTATGGTCAATGAGTTGTGGGACAATCCCTGAGAGATTAAATGTCGCATCGGGAAGGCAAAAAGTGCATTCTTGAATATTAGCTCTGTATTCAAGAGCCATGACGTCAGTCTAGAAACAAAAATAAGGCTCCTTTAATGTTACGTGTACTCAGTGCTTCTGTACGGAGTAGAAACGTGGACATTATAGGCGAAATCTCTATCAAAACTTTAGGCTTTTGAGCTATGGTTATACAGAAGAATCCTAAAGACACAATGAACAGACAAAGTGGCCACTGAAGAAGTACTACGGAGGATTAACACAACCGCGGATTTAGTCAACATCGTAAAGTGCCGTAAGCTGCAGTACTTGGGACATATAATGAGAAATCATGGCAGATATGAGCTACTTTAATGCATTTTGCAATGTAATATTGAAGGAAAAAGGGGCCAAAGGAAGAAGAAGAAGAACCTGACTTACTAACTTAAGAGCATGGTATAGAAAGACCTCAATATAGCTATTCCGTATAGCAGCCAACAAAGTCATCATAGCCAGAATGATCGCAAACGTTCGAAACAGACAGGCATCCTAAGAAGAAGAAGGGCAAGACTAGGTAAAAAGAAAATCATCTATTCTACTTAAAGTTAAATTTTTCTAATTTTGCTATTTTTCTTATAAGTGCCTTTGTAGTAATAACAGTAATATATGCATTATTATTCATCGCCTACTTACTTACCACGTTTTATCAATGTGTGGCACCAGCTAAAAAAGTAAATATATTGAAAATAGGTATACCTGGCCTAAAATTTTAACTTTATTGAATTGTTACATGTCCATCAAAGATCGTCAGTGTTTAACGGTGATAATATGTGGTCACATCTACAACCGCCCCCGCATTGCCTTTGATATATTATACCGTAATTTCAAATTAAACGTCAGAGGCAAACAATTCCAGAATAGGGCATATAAGCAAGATAACAGCATACGTTTACAATATTAAATTGTTTTGTTATCTCAGACCGATAAACTGCTCCGGATCATTAAAAAATAAGGGTAAATTTTCTAGGGAGAAACGATATGAAAATAAGTAATATTGTTGTGATGTGTTGCCTTTGTACAACACAAGTAGCAGGTCAGATGTAAAAAAAAATGTAAATGTATGTAGACTTGTACCGAAATGGTAATGAAAATGGTAATAATATTGCTTCATGAATTTTAAGTAACTTTATTTTACGTTGCACAGTTATAAAAGATATTTGTTTACAAATGCATTTAATTAAAACTGAAACTTCTTATTATTCTGCTATATGCGAACGAAAATTCACGTAGGACGCGTGTATTTGCGAAGTAAATTAAAATTTCACTGTCTGGCATGAGAACCGAAAGAGTAGTCCTTAAATGCAGCTGGGATGACTGTTTTTTATGAGAAGCGAGAAATAGTAGTCTTTTCACACAAATCTTAAGAGGTCAAGATATAACTATTGTGAGGTACGGGTACCAAGAACGGAGTCAATGAATGACGCTCCAATCCAACATTTTATAGGAAATAGGAATCCGCCAAATTTCAATCAACCATTTTTAACAAACTTTAAATTTAATGTTCTAACGGTGGGTTGTAAGAAACCATTTTTTCTATACATTTACGAAGAAATTGCATAATAATAACACAATAATAAGACCAAAACATGTATTGCCCTTTTACGAGTTTCGAAAACAAATAAACATTATCGACCCAGTTGGAGATAGACAAAAAACTTGTTTTTTGCAAAGATTTTTGCAAATAAAAAATTTTTTATTTGCAAAATCTTTTAAATTCTGTAAGTGTTTTAAAATGTATTTGTACGCCATTTTTTGTAATGTTCAAATTGTTTTAGTTTACTCCTGAAGAAGCTGTTAAATAAATGGCGAAATATTGAGTAATTAAGAAAAAAGAAAGATTTTTATTACAGACCACTTTACCCGATAATTTGAACGTATTTATATATATATATATATATATATATATATATATATATATATATATATATATATATATATATATATATATATATATATATATATATATATATATATATCATCATCATCATCATCATGTGCAGCTTTATCAACCGTTTCCAATTACGGTGCAGCCTCCCTTATTTCAATGTTATTCTGTTCTTATTATTATTCGACGATGTCTTAGTTATACGTTGTTCTAATAATTTGCGCTCATTTGCGCCCATATTTTTCTATCTTGTGCTATTCGAGACCACGTTGTTCCTGTTAATTTTCTAATATCATAATCCCAACTGAGATTCGGGCGCCCTTTTGGTCTCTTAGCGTTCCTGGGGTACCACATAGTTGTTCTAGTGGTCCATCTGTTATCTGTTCTTCTTGCCATATGTCCTGAACATTGCCATTTCAGGGATTTTATTCTTTGGATTACATCAGTCACCTGGGTTTGCCTCCATATCCATTCAATTCTTTTACGATCCCTCTTTGTTATCCCTAGCATACATCTTTCCATTGCTCTTTGAGTTACTTGGAGTTTCGACGTTATTTCTCTCTTTAATATCCAAGTTTCACATCCATATGTCAAGACGGGTAATATGCATTGATCAAATACTCTCTTCTTGAGGTATAGTGGCATTTTGGACTTAAAGACTATGGAATTTCGTCCGAATGCTAACCACGCTTGTTTTATTCATCTGTTGATTTCCGGAAGTAGTGATCCCGATTTATGTATGAGCTGTCCCAGGTATATGTATTCATCTACTACTTCTAGCCAGGTTTCATTAATTTTTATTTC
This sequence comes from Diabrotica undecimpunctata, assembly GCF_040954645.1. Lineage (NCBI taxonomy): Eukaryota > Metazoa > Arthropoda > Insecta > Coleoptera > Chrysomelidae > Diabrotica > Diabrotica undecimpunctata. The sequence goes on along the minus strand of NC_092804.1, from coordinate 134,067,193 downwards.
CACGTTGGCAATCAGATCATTGCACATTATTTTAGTCTTTGTTGGCTGTATTAAGGTCATTAATTTGCAGTTGTAATTCTTCAGGACTTCTAGCAATTAGAATGATGTCATCAGCGAATCTAAGATGGTTTAGGTATTCTCCATCTATACATAGACCTTGGTTGTTCCAGTCTAATTTCCGGAAGATATTTTCTAAGGTTGCAATGAAGAGCTTAGGGGATATGGTGTCTTCTTGTCGGACTCCTTTCTGAGTGGGAAATTCTGGGGTATTTTCATATATGCTTACTCTAGCTGTGGCCTCTTTGTATATATTTGCTAGCGTTTCGACATATGGTTTATCTACTCCTTGGTCGACAAGAGCTTCTATGACTGCTCTTGGGTATACGGAGTCAAATGCCTTCTCGAAGTCTATGAATGCTAGCGCCAGTGGTAGATCATATTCTTTTGTTCTGCTCATTACTTCCCTTAATTTTTGAATATGATCCATTGTGCTGAAGTCACTTCTAAAGCCTGCTTGCTCTCGGGGTTGTGCAGCGTCAAGTGTGTTCTGTATTCTGTTGTTAATGATTTTGGTGAATACCTTGTATATCACAGGTAGCAAGCTGATCGGTCTATAATTTCTAATGTCTTCCTTGCTACCTTTCTTGTGAATAAGAATTATGTTGGCTGAATTCCACTTTTTTGGAATATGTCTCGATTTTAGGCAGTCTGTGTATATTTTTGCTAGGATTTTCCAAGTTGTTTTACCAGCAATCTTTAGAAGTTCGGCTGTAACACCGTCATTACCGGCTGCCTTGCCGTTCTCCATGCTCTTAAGAGCTGCCTCTACCTCATCCACGAGAACATCTGGTACATCTTCTTGAACCGCAATTTCTTCTTCGCCTATTTCTTGTGCTTCCGGAGCTTTATATAGACCCTTGTAGAATTCGGTTACATGTTTTATTATTTCATCCCTATTTGTGATCCTTCCGTTGTTGTTTCCCAATGCTATTATTTGCTTTCTACCGATTGTCAACTTACTCTTGGTTTTCCTATAGCTTTTACGGTTTTCGATTCTATTTTGTACAGTCGTTCATTGTAGGTTTTTATATCTTCTGCGATCTTTTTCCGTATTACTTTGCACAGTTCGGTATATTCAATTCTATTAATATTGGAGTTAATTTTCATTTCTCTTCGTTGTTTCAGGAGAGCTGTTGTTTCATCTGAAAGTTTTCTATTGCTGTTGTGTGCTTGTGATCCTCCAACTTCTTCGGCGCAATTTAAGATTGTTTCCATTAAGTGTGTGCTATTCGTTGGGTCTTGTAATTTTTCTTGAATTAAATTTTGATAGCGTTCCGAGTTGTTGCTTAGGTTAGTGATATTTACCCCTGCAGTTGGTTTCTGGAGTAATTTCATTCTTTCTAGTTTAGTGTTTAGAACGACCCGAGATCTAATTAGTCTGTGATGGCTAATATCATATAATAATAATCTATATATATATATATATATATATATATATATATATATATATATATATATATATATATATATATTTATATATATATATATATATATATATATATATATATATATATATATATATACACTATATAGACATTATATATTAAACCCTGATAGTAATTGATACAATTGTGTAAGTATATTGTCAGTTCTTTGTTTCTTATAATATCTGGTATTTCTTTAATTTTCTGGTGGACGTTTTTGTCTTCATACCTTAACTGCAAAAAGTCTAATTTTTCACCTATCTCTGTCATCAAATTTTCTTTTGCTTTAAATATTTTCGTTTTTATAATTTTTTTTATCCCTTTGTATTTCTTATTCTCTTTCTCCTTATATTGTCTTCTGTCATCCATCAGCTTAACTAAATATTTGTTGCTTTAAAGTTTCTTTGCCTGTCTTTTTTATTTTCTTGAGGTTTTCTTCACATTTATGCCATATTATTTTTAAGTCGTTTCCTATTTTGTCAGAATCCTATGTTTCGTTACCTTTCGTAATCTTTTCTTTCATGCTTTTATAATTTGCATTCAGTTCTTATTGTATCTTTTTATATTGTTTTCTTTTAGTAATTTTGTAACTATTGCTTGCCTCGTTTTCATTTAACTTTTTTTAAACCGTATTGAAACTTGGATACTACTAAATTGTGGTCAGAGGAAGGAAGATTGGCTCCAGGAAAAGTTTTAACACTCTTTATCCTGTTTGCAAATCTTTGGTTTATCATAACGTAGTCAATGTGGTTTCTAATGCAGTTTTTAAAACTATCTTTGGATAATTTCTAAGTATAGAGTCTATGGGATGGATTTCAACCATATGTTTATAATAGCTACACTATTTTTCTGTTAGAATTGCAGAAGTCGGTCGCATCTCATTCCGATATCCTCGACCATATTCACGAATATTTTTCTTAAATTTTACTTAAAATCTACTTTAAAACCCACTTTCGCGTTTAAATGTCCCATTATTATTTTTTTATTAACAAAATCGCATCAGCCAAATTGGCTATTAGCGAAACAATAGTAGCGAACAATAATTTATATTACGTTATTTATATTAAATGTTTAGATAGCGTTTAAAATGTTAGTTGATGATAAAAAACTTTTTAGGTTAGGTTAGGTTAAAATATCACTTAGTTTGTTGGGTATATTGTACAACATGCGCTTAGATGTTAATGCTGGACTTTTCTCTAATATATGTTTGATTGTTAATTTTTCGTCTACAATTGTCTCATCTTTGTTCTTGTTTGTTGGAAAACACATAGCTATTAGTTAATCACGTATGGCCCATCCGGTGTCGGGTTAATATTAGCTCTCTCCGACTTGGTAATGTGGGCCAGGATATAGATTTTTTACTATCGCGTAGTTTGGCCGATGACACTTTCCACTTTTATTCCCACATAATATATTAAACTTTACGTTTAACCGTATCTTTTACGTCCGCACTCGTAAATGTTTCAGTACACTCCGCACAATCACTAGTTACAGCTTCGTTTGCAGCGTTGTCTGCCTCTTCACTTTCTTGAATTCCAATATGGGATGCTATCCAGAAAAATATATTATTTTTTCCATTCATTTGAGCGGTGTGAACTTCGCGTTTTATCTTGATGACCAAAGGATTAAATGGATAGACATATTAGATTGACTGTATGGAACTTAGAGTCTGAGAATATAATATAATTGGTATTAGTGGATGCGTTGAAAGCAAAGGTGGCCTGGTGTAGAGTGTATAGTTCAACAGAGCGCATAGAGTACTCTAAAGGGAGTTTGTATTTATTTGTCGATGTTGTAGTTATGACTGCAGCACCAGTGCCTTCATTTAATTTAGATGCATCTGTGTATATACATGTATAATTCTTGTAGTTGTGAAGTATATCATTGAAGGCGGATTTGATTAAGTGTGGGTTTGTTAAATGTTTGTCAAAAGAAATGAGGCGAATAAGGCACTGAGGGTTCTTTATTTGCCATAGAGGAATTAAGAACGATTAGGAATTAAAGTATTCTGTAGTTTAATCGATTTAAGTAGCTTATAATCCTTGCGTAGAAAGGTTTGGCCGTTCTTGTCTTATTTATTAAGAGATTTGGGAACTTTTTGGGAACATTGTAAAACAGTTTTGAATAATAGGGATTTTTGAGTTAGACCTGATTTTGCGGCATATGCCACACTTAAATTAAGTCTTGTGTCTTCTGGGAACGGTTCACTAACTTTACAATAAATACTTTCGATTGGTGCTGTGCGTTGAGCTTCTGTGCTGTGATATTATACGTGAAGAGAGATTGTGAAGACTGTCAAGTAGTTTTAGCAGTATCTTAGTGGCTGTAGAATACACAGTAGATCCATAATCTATCGCATTATTTAACTTTTTTAGTTATTCGTAATAAACCTTGTAAATTTTTACAAAACTGTTCGATTTCATTGTAAGATCATCCCCAGTTTGTGCATAATATTCTAGTAGTACGTTGATATTAATTGTGATACCTTTTAGTTCAACCGATAGCATAGGGTCTTATAAGGGACAAAATTGATGATTTCTGAATTTCTTCTCTTAATATAAGCCCAACTCATAATAAATAATAAATAGTGTTGTTAACGATTTTCATTTTTCTCGAGTCTGGCTAGATCACACTTATTCTAGGAACACCAATGTCGAGTCTGTCCATTTCTTGGAATTTAAATCTATTTATTTTTTAAATATATAGACTACAAGCCAATGGGTCATTTTGATGAGATCGTTTTACCCAACATGAATCACACATAAATCAATACTACAATATGTAACAACACCTTTAAAAACTATGCCGCCAATTCTTATCAGTACTCAAAGCCTGGGGGTTCAAACTAAGGGTTGCGCCTTAGATTTCTTACACCTGCTTTAGCCAAAAAACAAGGAGTTGCAAAAAAATTTTATCTATATACCGATTCGAAACTCTGTATATGAATGTCGTACTGTGACAAGTTGTCGAAAATGGGGAATAAGTTTTCCTTGTTCCTGGTAACAATATTTTTGTCCGGCGTTAGGTCGCAGGTCATTATTTTTGTATAACTAGCTAATTTACAAATGCGGTACAAAGATGTTTGGCCACAAAGTCCCCACTCCATTAAGTGATAAGTTTATCTTACCTTTGACTTACTTGTATTGATAAGAATTGACAGCATAATTTCTAAAGATATTATTACACATTGTAGTATTGTTTTATTCTGTATCCTTATGCGGTTGACCACTTCCTTGATCTATCCGCCTTCGGGTCTGATTTCTCAACCCCCAGACAAAAAGGTGCACTACCATTTACCAACTCATCCACCCTACGAATTTGCTCAGTAAGTGGAATTACTTATACTGGCAACCATTAAGTAAATTCACTGGTAGTTCCAAATTGATGCCTGTACGATTTGCTTCTACTTCGGTCACCCAAATTTTGTCTCTAATCTTGTATTTTCATAAAATGTCTGAGTATACTCTTACTGATACAATTTTCCTTCTCGTGTATTGAATTTAGGTAATGGATTTAAGTTTAAATAATAGGATATATTATGCGATGTTAAAATTTGGAATGTTAAATGTATTTTACCGAATCAGACTATGTTTTAATTTATTTGGGTTATATATTTTTAGTGCAATTAATTTTGGTTTTATTGTCCCGGGTTACTTCACCTTAGAGAAGATTGTAAGACTATTTTGTCATCTATAAACTTTTACCTATATATCTTTATTGTAAAAATTAATCTTAATTGTTTCTGAATTTGGTTTTAGTGTTCTATCAGGAAATAAGCAGATATTTTATTTGATTTTTTTTTGGCAGTCTTTAGTTTTCTTTCTAAATAAGATTTAACAGAACACGTACAAAGACCGTTGCTTACAAACGGATAATTAAAATCAACAATAAAATGCTTTATAAATTTTTTTTAGGTTGCACAAATAGGTTTTTAAATTTATTGACTTAATTAAATAACTAGAATCGTGTAATAAAACAGCAAAAATACTATCACTTTAATTTACTGGAAGACTTTACGTTTAAGCAATAAATATTTTTCACATTTTCGCAATAAAATACTTAAATTACATTGGAGCAATTTAATTTAGTGTTTAATTGATGGATTATGTACTGAAGTTTTTGTTGGTTTTTTACAACCAAACCATCTTAAAGAGGTTATAAAACTGTTTTCTTGTAGGATTTTTATAGGCCAGTGTATCACTAAAAAGTTAATCAATTTATTTAAAATCCTTTATAAAAGGTATTAATTAAAATTTTAATTATATACCTTTCATAAAGGATATTAAATAAATTTTTTGTGATACATGGTATACAGCCAGCTACAGGAATTTCTTTGTGGATTTTAATCAATTTCACCTAAAATCTTATACAGGTAATCGAAGATTTTAAAAGGTATTTGGGATTATATACAGGGTGTCCAGAAACTCTCCTGACAAATGAAAACCGCAGATTCTTCAGATAATTTTAAGACGATTTAATCCAATTCACCTAGTCCGAAAATGCTTCCTAAGGGAGCTAGAGCTCTTTGAAGATAGCGCCTTGTAAGTAGTTTTTTTTAATAACCCCAGAATGCTTCTATTTAGAAAAATAAAATTACGATTATTTATCTTCCAGAGTTAAATCGATTTCATTAATTGCGAATTTCCAGTAACGTTAATAAGCGTCCGTTTTGGGTAGATCCACGGGTATTTTAACTCACAACTTTTTTGTCTGTAACTTTTAAGCATTTGTATTACTAGAATATTAAATTTTCAGATATTCTAGTACTAAAAGATACTCCTACTTTAAGTGGGTATGATACACTATTTTCGAGAAAAATCGATTTGAAAATTTTTCGTTTTTTTGTCATGAAAGTTAAATTAACATTTTTTTCACTAGTAGGCTTTGAACTGCGAACAGAACTATAACCTATGTTTTTCATTGTCAAACTCTTGTCAGTTCGTGAAGTTTCTTTTTTATTTTTTACTTTGGCATTCTAACACAATAGTTTTTATTCAACAAAAATGGCTTTTACTAATACGGAATACGCTGATATACAATTAGTTTATTGCGAAATGGAATGTATGTTTGAAAAACTTTGGTCAGTCCTTTTTTTGGTGATTCTTCTTTTCTCACTACTCGAGAATGCTTTGCTTTTATTATTTTTGTTTACACCGCTGCAGGATAGCTGTTCTTCGAAATTTATATTCTTTTTGCCAGTTGTTTCAATTTCTGGTTCGGTTGTAGGATTTTCTTGAAAATCTTCGACGATTGTTTCAATCTCTCTTTGTGTCAGACAACTAGGTGCAAAGGCAGCATCCGAAATAGCATTTGGATTGAATGGTCATATTTCAGTTGCTTCAAATCCATAACAAAAACTTTTTTGCGTCATTGCGTTTTTCCAAACCGGCGTAAATATTTGCCCATATCTTGCTCGGTTAATGGTACGTTCGTTATTATGGTTCACCCAAAAATTTAACACGTTCTCATTCCAGTAAGATTCAAAACCCCTGAAGACTGCTTTATCGAGTGGTTGAAGCTCATGGGTGGTGTTGGACGGTAGACAAAATAGAGTTACTTTTTTTATTGCAGCTTCTACAATTCTAATGTCTAAATGAGATGAAGCTCCATCAAAAATTAAAAGGGCTGGTCCAAGATTTTTAAATCGGCAGAAGTGATCTAACCACTCTATAAATGCATCTGCTGTCATGCTTCCTTACTTGGACATTTTAGTTTTTGTTTCTGCTGGAAGATTACAATACCATTTTGGTTTAACTCGTTGCCCTTTTATAATGATAAGTGGCGGAATGCTGTTCATGTAACGTGTGTAATGTGTAAGCTGGCATCCTTTTTCGTCCATGTTGTAAATTTGAGCAGGTTTCCCTGCGAAGCCTTTCTCATATAAAATCTGTCGAAGTTTCTCGAAATAGTCACTAATAACTGTACGATTCAATTTTTGGGCTCTAGCCAAATTGAGTTTTTTGAGCCCGACGCTTTGTAATGTCAGGATGCCTAGAAAAAAACAATTCCATCCATTTTTTTTCCAGCTATCTCCTTTTTAACTGAGAATGGATGCCTTATTCCTGTCTTTTTGACAAAAGCGTACAAGTTTTTTCGTAATATTTTGGGGATTAATGGCATACCCACATCACACAATCTTCCTATACGCCTAACCAATTCATCTTTCTGAGATTTTGTAAGTACTGGAGGCCGCTTAAGTCGTTTTTGTGAATTACCACCAGCTAGATGGTTACGCCGAGGAATATTAAATGTAAGTGCTGCCTTATGAATAGCCATGCCATTTCGTATGGTATTCATTGCAGCTTCAATGGCCTCTTCGGTCCACTGTGCCCTTTTCCTGGTGTACATATATGCAAAGCAAAAATATTTTAAACGATTATGTAAACAAATTCTTTATAATGTCAACTAGCTCTTAATAAGGCAAGTTGACTCTTAAAAAGGCCAATTAATTGACCTTATTAGGGCACTGTCTACTTTTCTATTTAACATAAAAGAACAATAATAAAAAGCAATATTGTTGCGTTCTGCACATACGATGACCTCAATATAACAATTGGGGTCATCCTGAAGGGGGAGGGAATGATATTCTGTTCAATCTAGAACTCGCTGGTTTCCCCCTTTCGGATTGGGTATGTATATTCAAATAAAGAAAAGAAATGAAAGCCAGTGGACTGTATAAAACTCTTTTTTAAAAAGAGGTGAAATTAAACATAAACATACATAACCCAATATATAATTATAACTAAAGAAGGATATAAACTTAAATATAAGTTAATATGAAACAACACCAAAAAGATAACCATTTACAAACCAAAACAAAGATGTTGATGAATAGGTTTTAAGAACACATTAACAACAAAGAAATTTAAGATTTCGATTGCTATGGTTGAGTATGATTAGAAATAAAGCATAAATTGATATTAAACGTTAACGAGTGAAAAATATGGGCACATATAATAATATACATAATCCGTGGTAAAATGAACAAACCTTGTTAATAAAGTTACACAAAATGCAATCAAACATAACATATATGTATCATATTAAACTCAATTCAAAGTATATATTCAAATAAAAATACAAATATTAATAAACTCAATTCAAAGTATAATCGGTAATGACAAAATTCAAAAAAATAAGAATACAGTAAATATTACATAAAACAAAACAAATGCAAAATGTCCAATTGACAACGTTCAATCGCGATCGCGGCACAAATGCGATAAAGTTCCAAACAAATATCAAATAAATATACCAAATGCACGTACTGGATATATATGCAGCAATGTAATTTTGGCAACAAATATTATAAGGTGTACTTTACCCCATGAAAAGATAGCATCACAGCTATCGCAAATCGTCTTCAGCGACGCACAGAAACCACACAAAATTGATAATGCAACTTTTCTGCATAAAACGACTTTCTCAGTCAAAGGACCGATGCCAAGTACCTCAGGTACCTTTAACCCAAACGCTCATACACATGTGTGTAGTTTGAGAGATAAAACTCGACTATATGTGTATGAAATGCATCCCCTATGGTGATATTTCGCAGATGGCTGGTCTTGCAAATTAGTTCTTAAAGCCGCTGTGTTTTTCGTACAGGCAAATCTCAGTTTAAATATATGGGGAGAATTGAAACTATCAAAAAGTCTGTTAATATTTTATAAATGTTTATACACAGTTGCGAAACACAGTCTCAAACAAAATCTTGTAATATCCTACAACAAAAAGGTTGACCTGTAGCTTCTTCTTCTTTATGTGCCATCTCCTCTAAGAAGGTTGGTAACCATTATGGCAATTCGCACTTTCGATACCGCTTCTCTAAAGAGGTCAGCAGAAGTGCAGTTAAACCAAGCTCTCAAATTGTTTAATCAGGAGATACGTCTTCTTCCGCGACTCCTTCTACCCTGTATTCTTCCTTGTATTATTAATTGCAGCAAGTTGTAACGCTCGCCCCTCATGACATGTCCCAGATATTGCAGTTTCCTGACTTTAATTGTATTTAAAACCTCTTTATCTTCTACCATTCTTCTCAACACCTTGACATTCGTGACTATATCCACCCAACCTATTCTTAATATCCTTCTGTAGGCCCATAACTCGAAGGCTTCCAATCTGTCAGAAACATCTTTTTTAATGTCCAAGCCTCCAACCCATAAAATAATACGGAGAACACGTAGCATATCAAGTCTTATTTTTAAAGAAATTAAAATGTCCCTGCTGTAGAGTACTTTTTTCAGTTTGCTGAAAGAATTTCTTGCCTGTCCTATTCTTACCTTAATCTCTTCTGTGTACTCATTATTTTCGTTAATTATTGTACCCAGATATTTATATTTTTCAATTTTTTTAATTTGTTCTCCATGTATTGTTATGTTTTCTTGGCGCTGTTGGGCTTTTGTTTTTACCATAAATTGTGTCTTTTTGTGTTTAGGGACAGTCCGTTTTCTTTACTGACTTCTACCACTCTGTACGACCTGTAGCCAGTAGCAGTTTATTTACGTCTAAACAAATATTCAGGTCAATCATAAGTTCAGAAATTTGTAACATAATTTTGCGTGAAAAAAAAAAGAAAAGGCAAAAAAATGTATAAGGATTTTAACAAAGAATTGGCGCAAAATACTTTAACACTGCCGCCAGAAAAAAAATTAGGCCATTTACTGAATGTAAGTTCGATGCATTTTTGGTATCCTAATCGTTGCTAGTGTACATAGAAATAATAAAGAATACTTTTGTGAGAAATGGAGTATCGAGTCTCTGCCACTTATATGTGTAGCAATGTCTCGAGATCGTTTTAAGACTATGCTTAGATTTATAAGATTTGACAACGAAAATACCCGCGAAGAACGAAAAAAAAAAACGATAAGGCTTCACCTATACGAGATATCTAGACAATGCTGAAAAAAAATGTGTAACAAGGCTACAAACCATACCAATGCATAACCATCGATAAACAATTGTTTCCGTTGAGAAGCCGTACAAATGTCATACAATATATTATACCTTCCAAACATGCTAAATGTGAAATGAAATCAAGGTACGTTATGCCTGTGAAGCATAAAATGCTTATCCCTACAAGGTCACCTTTATATTGGAAAACAGCAGATGGTTCCCGACAAGTTAACGTTGGCGAACGTGAACCAACAGTTTTGAAACTGGCCTCTTCTCACTTGTAACTTTTTATAAAGGTTCTGGGCGGAATATTACAACAGATAAGTTGTTTACCAGTTTTGAACTCGCTAAAGTTCTAAATTCATGCCAAAAGATTTCTACCATCAGTATGTAATCTAACAAGAAAAGAGCTGATGATTTATTTCTTCTTCTTTTTTATTTGAATTGAAAAATAGTAAATGTAGGAAAGTAATTTAGAAATATTGGCCCAAAAAAGAAAGGTTCAATTATTCTATAAATGAAAACTATTACAAGAAAATAAAAAAACCAAACCAGGTCAATAAGTAAAAAAGAATACAACATATATAAGAAATCTGAAGTAACAGTGATATACAATACACATTTGTTTTTAAGAAATTTACCTAATCATTCAAAGTTTATAGATTTTTATCTATCGCGATTTTTTATTTGAAAAAAAAAGATTCAATTTTACAGATAGCTATGCTATAGTCAACAATTATCTAATTATTCATTGATTTGTTTTATTTTAAATGAGACTAATTTATTAAATTTTTGTAAAGGAAATATAAATCGTACCCTTCCAATTGGCGCTCTAATTGAATTATAAATAATATCGTATTCAACTCTTGATTGAAAAAGGTTGTTTTTGATACGGTTTGATTTGTCAACATCCAATTGGTTTATTTTTGTGCGAAATAGGTGGATCGTACACATAAAAATTAATCTACTATTCGTTTTAATCCAGTTTAATCACGATGAGTTAGATATATTTATGACCAATAGCAAATTGTGTAGGTAGATGAGTTTAATTTTTTTTTTAATTTATAGATTTTAAAAACTCCGAATAACCGAATAAAGGAAAAAGCCGGGAATTTAACTACCTTTGAATAATATTTAACAAGCATTCAAAGTAAGATTGACGTGTGCAATAATAACTTAAAATAACTAAAACCTGGTCTATGTTTTTTTCTAACTCCATAACGCCATAATAAGTTGAGAATATTTTTCGACACGGTAGATCAGGTCTTTTTCGATCGCGCTGGTTTCTACAAAGCTCATTATTCAAGTTTTACCACTTGCAAGATGCTTTTGTTGACTTTTATTTTGTTATATGATTGTTTTTTCCCAGTTTTGGTTTGATGCACGTTAAAATTCGATGTTTCTTTATAACTCTTTCCATATGGCCTTCCTGCTGTTTTTAAATATTTTCCTCCATCTGTTTACGTATTAGCCAATTAATTATATATACTCAACTTTGGTGGGATTTTTTTATCTTGCATCAAGAGCTCTTTCCATAATTTTAGAATATTATGAGATTTTAAATTTTTTTTTGGATTATGGACCTACTAAATACACGAACTATACGGATAACACAGAGAATACGTTACAATTCGCTGATGGCCAGAGATTACTGACACAGGAAAAAGATGACTTGGAATATATGGCATGGAAATTACGATTAAGAATATCAAAAGGCAGGACTAATAAATATAAATAAAACAAAAATCCCGGTATAGGTAACAATACCTTATTTTATTTAGACACAAAGGGAATGTTAAAACTATAATTCTCTGCAATCTACAAAATTTGTAAAGGAATTCATCAGCGAGAGAGCTTTAGACGAACAGATGTACTGAAGAAAGATGTATATATATATATATATATATATATATATATACATATATATATATATATATTAAACAACTGAAAAAAAACCATGGGCTCGTACAGAAACAGATAACACAGATGTAGAACTAGAAAATTTGCACAAAGTAAGTCAAGAAATAACAGAGAAATACTTAAAACCTGAAAGAACAAATAAAAAGGAATGGATAACGGAGGAGATTCTATGTATGATGGAAGACAGAAGAAACGCTAAAGATAATAAGAATTACTACAGCAACATAAATAACGAAATAAAAAGGGCTATTAAAATAGCAAAAGAAAATTGGTTTAGCTCAAAGTGTACAGTCATTACAACAAAAACATGATTCATTTAACCTCCATAAAAAGATTAAAGAAGCGACAGGCTTATATAAACACAAGAACACTGGATTCCTGACAGATAATCAGGGAAACATAGTACTGGAAATAGAGCATAAAAGGGATATTTGGATTAAATACGTGGAAAAAACTTTTGAAGATATACGAAGTAACACTGGTAATACAACAAACCCCAATTGCGAATCTGGACCACCATTTACAGTCGAAGAAGTAAAATATGCCATCAAAAGCACCAAAGATGGAAAAGCAGTAGGCCCTGATAATTTTCACTCAGAATTCTTAAAACTTATGGACTATGATGGCATAAAATGGTTGACAAATATATTTAACAATATATATGATACAGGCATAATTCCCCAAAAATGGTTAGTGTCAACTTTTATAAATCTTCCAAAAAACCCAATGCGAGAAAGTGTGAAGACTATAGAATTATAAACCTTATGAGCCTTATTTACTTAAAACATTTCTAAAGGTCGTTCACAAAAGAATATATACAAAATGTGAGGAACAACAACTAACAAGAACACAATTCGGATTTCGTGATGCTCTGGGAACACGGGAGGCCCTTTTTGGTGTACAGGTGCTATTTCAGAGATGCAGGGATGTGAATTGTGACATATACGTATGCTTTATAGATTAACAGAAGGCATTTGACAGAGTAAAACATGACAAATTAATGACTCTAATGCAAGAAATTAGAATTGACAACAAAGATCTTAGAATTATCAGAAACATTTACTACAATCAAACGACCAAAATCAAAATAGAAGACCATTTAACTGATAAAATTGCAATAGAACGTGGAGTACGACAGGGCTGTAATTTGTCTCCATTAATGTTTAATATTTATTCTGAATGGGTATTTAGGGAAGCTTTAGACGGTTGTGCGAAAGGAATACTAATAAACGGTGAATGGTTGAATAACATAAGATATGCAGATGACACTATAGTTTTTGCCGATAATCTGAATGACTTACAGATATTAACAAATCGCATAACAGAAGTCAGCAACAGATACGGAATAGCTCTTAACATAAAGAAAACCAAATTTATGACAATTAGTAAAAAACCAATACTAAACGCTCAACTTACAATCAACCAACAGAATATCGAAAGAGTCGAGCAATATACATATCTAGGCAAAAATTTAAATAGCCAATGGGACCACTCAACAGAAATTAAACAACGAATAATAAAAGCAAAAGCAGCATTCGTTAGAATGAGAACCATTTTCAACAGTCGAGACATATCATTAAAAACAAAATGCTGTCTATTGAACTGCTACATATTCACAGTTCTGCTCTATGGAATGGAAGCGTGGACACTAACTGTTGCATTCAATGGGGAAAGAATGTGAAATTCTCATGACCGTCAAAACTAAAAAGTTGGAATATCTAGGATATGTAATGAGAAATCAAGAACGTTACGGCCTTCTCCAGCTGATTCTCCATGGGAAGGTAAATGGTAAGAGAGGACCGGGAATAAGACGCATTGCCTGGCTTCAAAATTTACGAAAGTGGTATAACACGACTACCACTGAACTGTTCCGCGCTGCAATAAACAAAGTAAAGATAGACGTGATGATTGCCAACATCCGGAACGGATAGGCACTTTAAGAAGAAGATATATATATATATATATATATATATATATATATATATATATATATATATATATATATATATATATATTTTACACCTGATATGAAACCTTAAAAAAATGCCTAAAAAAGGTTAATAATAAAAATAGGCTAAGTAATCAAAGTTACTGAAAAAGTCACATTCGTTAGTTTACCTAAGTGACTATTGTTAGAATGTTAGGCTACAAAGAATAGGGAATCTGTATTTGTGTTAAAGAAGAATGTGCATATGTATCACATATTGATTGATTTTCTCATGAGGTGGGTGAACAGAATAGAGACCTTTGAACAAAATTTAATGAAACGCTTTTACTATTTTATAATTTTGCTTTAAAATTTATAGAAGATTATCGGTTTAGTTGTTATGATTCGCTCTCAGATTCTTCACAGGCATCTTGCTCAGGAAGGGCATCTCATACATTGGTATCAGAGAGAAGATTTGTGTAGAAATCATGGTAAACACGTAATATTTGAAGATAGCTTATAAAGCCTTATAAAGCTTTTGAAAGTCTTTTAGTTTTTTCTAGCAATTGGGAAAAATTCAGAGCTATAAACCATAATGCAGGGAAAAATACAGGGAAAACGAAGTATTGGAAGAAGGTGGTATAATTGCAGTTTCGTCGACTTGTTCAGAGCTGCAATCTCAAAAGTAAAAATAGCTGTGATGATTACCAACCTCCTTAGAGGAGACGGTACCTAAAGAAGCAATTGGGAATCTCGATTGGTAATGTTTTATTGGAGAATTATTAAAAGAAGGTGGTCCCCGTTTGTTTTTCATCTATTTTGCAGTATACTTCATAAAAGGTACATCATCTGAGTAATCCGTCCTCACGAATACAGTATCTGGATGAGTCGACAGGTACTTAAACCAAATGGCTTTTTTGAATGGTAAGTGGTTATATTTTTTTTGCCACTGTCAGAGTCAAACACAACACTGGCATCTTTAAGATTTTAAATGGTAAGGTTGTATACAGCCAACTTTCTGACATAGAAGAATGGTCCACTAGCTCAGTTTGGTGTGTTCACTGTTCAAAACTGTTTGAAGATCTGATTGTATTGCCAAAACACTTTTTTGGTCCTTTGTATCATCTTTATCTTGATCTCTTATTTTTCGTGCTGCTTCATTGCGTTAATTATGCTCAGTATAGAGAGTATCATTATAGTTTGTATCTCCTTTTTGCTCTTCATAAGCAATTATTTCTTACAACGATATTTATCAGGTTTGTGAAATTTTAGTTTGAACTCACGAAAAAGTCGTCTGTACTTTTCTAAAGATACTGGATTTTTTTTTCTTGAATGTACTTTTCTTTATACAAGTTGTGCAAAATTGTTACATTTAAGTCACTGGCTAAATAGTGGAATTCCGATTTCTTCCTTGCATAGTGTAATACCATTCTTGGCAACAATAAAATGTGATCTCTTATGAATTTTTCATTTACAGGGTTTACTTTATTTGATGGATCTTTTTTCTCTCGTAGGTCAGATAGAATAATTTTACTAGTGTTAACCTTTTTATGAGTCCCTCTTATAAGTGACTCTGACATATTTAAAGTATCGAAAAAAAATTCTCTACACACATCAACTCTGTCATTTTCAATGGAAAAAGTGTATTTTTTTGGTGTAAGCTCTTCGTGACTCCACTAGTTTCGTCAGTTTACTTGATTTTGGTTGCACAATAACGTGTTTTAAAAGAAACTGCTGTTTTCTAATGGGGATCGCAGTTTATGGAAACCATTATAGATTTTTTCTCTCTCAGGCTCAGGTACATTAGTTAAACATTTATGCTTGACTCAGCTAAAGCATCTTGGTTGTTTTATGGGCCTTGCAATCATTAATTTTTATTTACGGTTGAATATTCAAGACCTTTTAGTCTCTTGCATGCTTCCTCCTGATATATAAACACCATTTTTTGATACTTTCGCTTTTTTGGTGATAAATGATTATGATTTTGTGCTGGGTTGCGGTAATCATTTATAGTAGGCCTATCACTTGGATCACTGCTTTTAACCAGTATTTCAAGACCAACTTTATCATTAAGTTGCTGCAAATAAGTAATAAATAAATTCGACTTACTACAAGATCAAAGTTCCAGTACTGAGATTGAAAAGTCTCACTTTATCATATAAGTTCCAATTCCAATCAAAATATGGAAAAGCCTGTAGTATTGTCAAAACTATTTTACAGAAATCCACAGAAAAGATTTGGAAAAAAAAATCGTAGATGACTGAAAATATACTGACACTGAAGAAAGAAGACTTGCTAAAATAAAGAGTTACCAACAAAAATATAGAACAGTACACGTACACACCAGAATTCGTCAGCAAACACTACTGGCCGAAAATAAATTGTATAGATTGCACTATAAGTGCAAAAAAGCATAAAAATTGCATGAGTTGCATGATGCATAATGTAGAAAAAAAACGACATGATTAAAAATTAACATCAGTTTAACTAGTACTAGCAACATTATTACAGTCAGCTCAACGGCTTTTGGAACTCTAGCAACATTTGGAAGAACCATGTATAAGCCTAGTTAATAATAATCCGTCAATAGAAAAAAAAGCCAATAACACAGTACAAGCAAAATTTTTTCACGGCCACGGCAAACAACATATGCCATTACATATTTTAAAAATGGTAAAACACCTTATCACAACAACATAGATGCTAAAGTCCTGTAGCTAATGGATATTGATTGGCTTGAGTATATCTTTTACAATTTTTAAGAAGCGATATATGAAGAGTTGCCAAGAACATAGACTCATTAGTCTCATAAGCCACGTTTTTAAAGAATGTCTTAAAATTATTTATTAGAGAATATATAAAAAAGTAAAGAGTTTAGTGAGGAATCGCCGTTTGATTTTAAGGGTAGGTTCGGTACCGGACAAGAACTATTTTATATGCAACTCCTGTTTAAAAAGTTCAATAACAAGGGAAAATATGTATATATTAGTGTTATTATCTACCAAAAGGCTTTCGAATATGTACACCATAGTCTCCATATGCCAATTTTACAAGGCATAGATGTCTAAGAAAATACCTTTCAGTTATTTAATCCATTTATTAATACGAGATGATCGAACTTATAACAATAATTCATTATCCACAGAGCATGTGCAAATACTGACAAAGGATAAGCGGGGTTATATATTATCACCAATGCTTTTTAACATATATGTTGAACAATTATTTCAAATTGCTATATATTATCACCAATGCTTTTTAACATATATGTTGAACAATTATTTCAAATTGCTCTAGAAAACATACAGCTTGAAGTTTACGTAAGTGCATAATTAACAATCTTCGCTAGGCGGAGGATACTGTTATTCTAGCAGATAAGATAAAAGATATGCAAGCAATGGTTGCAAATATTAATCGTAGAGGAAAAGAATACGCCTTAAAGATTAAAATCCAAAAGAATAAATTTATGATCATAAACAGACAGAAACACAAGCAAGCACACCTTCTTATAGACGATCAAGAAATTAAAAGAGTTGAGAAATTAAAGTAACTAGAATCAACTCTCTAAAACAAGTGGGATTGTGATAAGGAAACTAAAATAAAAGTAGTTATATCTAAGGCAGTTTTAATTAAATTTGAGAAATACTTCATTTGGTCAGAGGTTCCTTTTAATCTTTTAGGAAACCAAAATAAGGGTAGTTATAGCTAAGAAGGCTTTTGTAAAATTTCAAAAATACCCCAAGGTGCATTTCAAAATTTGTATGGTTGAGTGTTATGTGCAGCCAGTGTCATTGTATGGTGTAGATATATGGTCAATCAAACTAAAAGCTTAAAGCATGCGAAATGTAGATTTTGAAAAGACTACTTAATGTATCGTGGATGCACCAAGTTACCAATGAGGTGTTGCGACTAGCTGAAGTAGACCAAGAACTCTCGAGTGTGGTGAACCAACACAAGGTTTTTTTATTTGTGACATGCCGTGCGTGGAACAAGATACACGAACACACTCTTAAAACTTAAACTCACGGGCAAAATTGCAGGTAGAAGAGGTCATGGAAGAAAATTACATTTCTGGCTTAGAAACACACGAAACTGGTGTAATGTTAAAGATTTTGTGTCCATTTTTCAGCTAACCGAGGTAAGAAGCCTTAGAATAGTTAACTAAGACAGAAAATAAAATAAGCACAAGCTGCTAAACGTTTGGCACAACAAGAAGAAAAGACTAGTATAAGGGCAAAATAGTTAAATTAACTGGCGTTTAGGGCATTTTCGGTAACTTCGTTATTTCAATTTTGCAATTAATAATAAACTTCTTGAACTGGGAAAAATTTTATACTTTAGAAACGAAGAAAAGACAGTACTTAATTATATCAAAGTAAAGTAATAGTAAATATCAATTGAATATTTTGTGTTCTTATTTTGTGAAAACATAGTGTCTAGTAAACCACTTATATTGTTATCCTTATTATTCATTGGCTTTTCTAACTTAGTATAATTGTAAAAATAAGTTAATGATAGAAGATGGAAAATCATTTAACTGTGAAAGAGGTAAAAATACCCTAGTAAAAAAATTATAATCAAAAATTTTGCATTAAAATAGATATGAATATCACTAGTCCACACTACCACTAGACCACAAGTTGACAAATGCTGTACTTGTACGGAACTTTCCAATAAAATAAATTCTAAAATTTAAAAAGATTTTGCTAATTATCCAGCTGTTACATAAAAAAATAAGCACACAGAAAAGCCACACTTTTAAAATAACACCTCAAACATTATGTTATATATGGTACACTTAAACTCTAAATCCGGACAATGGATAAAACTTTTATTCATTTCGCTGTAGTCTGTAATTTACATTACAGACTACCCAAATCGCAGACAATTACTTTGTCCACGTCATTTTTGGATATCATGGTGTTGCTCAATCTGCAAAGAACAAGTTGACTTCGGCGATGAAGCAAATTTCTCTCAAAACGCACTCTATTCTGTACTTCGCTCTGGGCAATGTTCGAATAAAATACTCACTCCACGATTTGGTTATTCTGGAATATTCACATCATGAAATAAATTAAAATTTCGGCTGTTGTCCGGATTTGTCGTTTGACTGTATTATAATTACAATAAATTTATTTGCTAAATAAATAAACATGACAATTTTGTTATATTACTATCCTTTGATCGGATTTTAAATATATGACAATCAAAAAGCTTAATTATAAAATTTTCTGTTTTGTAATGTATTATTGAAAACAGATAACAGCTTTCAGCTGAACCAGCAAATTGCGGTTTTGAAGTTTACGGGTAAATTAGTTGAAAATGTTCATTACTCTCATAAATGTGAGCCACTATTTGCAAAGTTTTTCATAAATATCAAATTTTTAATATCAAAGGTAGATAAAACTGGTAATGTCGATATTTTTTTAATTCATATTTATATTACTATCAATGTTATTTTTGCTGTTTAACCGTTATGTCAATACCCAAGTACCTGATACGGGAGTCTATCTATACCCGTGCTACCCAGGTACCCGGCATTGTTTCGGTAAACTTCGCTTGTACATTCCGAAAATAACAGACAATTTTGATTTTTCTTTGTTTGCTATCAGTGTTTATTTAACTGTGCTTACAAGTTGTTAATATTTTTGTGACTATATGCGTGTTTTATGTTGTAATTACTTGTAATATTGGCAAGAAGAGAAGTGAGTGCTAACGAATTTAGAAGGTAAGTTATTACTGTTTATTTTTACAATGTTTTATACATAGATCATTCAATTTTAGAAAAAGCAACAGAAGTACTTGCAACAATTTATAGACGATATAGATGAGAAAGTAGACAAAAATATCGAAAACCAGGAATCAGATGAGGACTATGTTTCGCAAAGCAAATCGGATGGAGATGAAGCTTCTGACGTAGAGGACGTTTTTACTGATATCAATAATAAGATTGAAATTAATACCGACGGCGACGATAGTAGTGATGAAGATTTTGACGATTTTCAAGAAAGTTCTTCCCAAAGTGATGTTCTGATTTCAAAAGATAAAACGATTTGGCAACGAAAGCCGTTTACTGCAAGTCGAACACTGAAACGTAACCTTTTGCGTGAAAAATCGGGCCCAGTACGTTCTACTAAAACTCTTTCGATTAGAGATACATTCAAATGTGTTTTCAGTGACGTAATGTGTGACATAATTATACGCGAAACCAATCGAAAAGCTAATAGCGTTTGTGAAAAGTATAATGTTGAAAACCCCGACAAACCTCCAAATGTTTGGAAGTCACTCACAACAGAAGAATTTGATGCATACTTAGGTATTCTTATTACAGCAGGAGTACGGCATTCAAATTCAGAGCACTCGAAAGATTTATGGAAAACAGACTCTCATCCTTTGTACCGAGCAAGTATGGGCATAAATCGCTTTTGGAACATCAGCATCTTACGGTTTGACAATGACAAAACACGTGCAGAACGTTTGCAAAATGATAAAGCTGCAGCTATTACAGATATATTCCATCCTCTTAATGATAATTTACGTCGTAACTATGTACCGTCGGATTCTCTTACTGTGGATGAACAGTTATTTCTTTTTAGAGGTAGGACACGTTTCACGCAATATATGCCAGCAAAACCTGCCAAGTATGGCATCAAGGTTTGGTGGGTTTGTGACGCCAATAATTCGTATCCACTTACTGGACAAATTTATACTGGAAAAAATTCGACTGGACGTGAAACTAATCAAGGTGAACGCGTAGTAAAAGATTTGTGTTACCGATACAAAAATTCTGGACGAAACATAACAATGGATAATTTTTTCACAACTCTTCCACTAGCCCATCTCCTGTTGTCTCGGAATTTATTATTAGTTGGTACTTTGAAAAGAAACAAACCATATATTCCTTAAGAAATGCTGCCTTTGCCAGAGCGTGAGCCTGAATCGTCATTACACGGATTCAGTACAGATCGTGTTACTATTTGTTCATATGTTCATATGTTCTGTCAACAATGCATGACAACGATAATGTAAGTGGCCCAAAAAATAGACCTGAAATAATTCAGTTCTATAATACAACTAAAGGAGGCGTAGACAACATGGACAAAATGGTTTCTCATTATTTCACTAAACGCAGAACTTTGCGTTGGCCAGTAGCCTTCTTTTACAATATCCTAGACGTAGCTTGCCTAGCAACCTATATAATTTATACAGAGAATAATCCAGAGTTCTACTGAAACCAGTAAGAGTAGAATTTTTCTACAAGACTTAGGGAAACAACTAGTGATGCCTGCAATTTCTGCTAGATCTAAAGTACCAAATGTATACCGAAATTTTGCATCAAGGTCAGGAATTGAGTGTTTGTTAGGAAAACCTCTACCTACAGATTCAAGTAATACTGCAGAGTCATTTACCACATTACAAGGGATAGTTGGCAATCTACCTCCCAGAAAATTAGCCAGAGGCAGCTTCAGAATTAAACAGATCAAAAGGTCTCCAAGAAGTAGAAGAAGAAGACTTATATGTTATGATATTGTCAGTTTTGATTATTTGTATTATTAAAACACTGTGTATAAAAATTTTTTTAATTGGTTTAATAAAAAATGGAAAAAAATTAAAAAACGGATAAAATATTTGCTTTAAAAGAGATACAGAAATTTGGTTACCAGGCAAGAACAAATAATATTGTATAGAATACAATAAATGTATCACTTTTAATCCCAGACGAAATTATAATTTGTCGACCTTTCAAGTCCCAACGGTACACGTCCCACCACTTCATTTATTTTACATTAAACCTACTGTGCGGTATATCTAAGTCGAGCCTTGAACAACGCGATTTCATTGGTGGTAGTTAATATCATGCGATGTGCAATACGAATTCTTTATTTGTTTGTATCATTGTTATGGTAGTCAGGGCTGCTTCCTTCAAAGTGAATTTTTTTATTGTTGAAATAACGACTACAGTGTTTTGTTTATAAAAAATGACAAGGTAAGTGAGTTTTTTGTTTAACTAATTAACTTTTTAAATGGTTTTGAATGTTTAGTCACTAAAAATGACATTTTTTTCATTGGTACTTAAAAGTAACGTTGAGCATAATTGTAATATATTTTTATTTTTTCCTAATTTCAGACATTGTTCACAGTGGCGGAAAAAAAGGGTTTGACTGATGCAGAATTGTTAGAACTTATATAAAACATATAACATTATATAAAATAATGATTTTGATGATTTTTTGCCTCCATTAGATAATGCAAAAGATACTGATGTTGAATCAAATGTCGATGATGAGCTGGATATTTCTACTGCCGGAATAGATTTACAAATAAATCGAGAAGAAGGGGCAAATAATGAAGACCTTAAATTTAGGAACCTAATGAACATAAAAATCAAGAGCCTGGATGTCCAGAAATAAAATGGAGTTAATTGTAAAAAAACCACAGAAGTTCCTCAATATGCAGAAGCTGCATGTATTTGGGAAAAAGTTCATTTTAGAGAATGTGAGATCGCTCTTGATATCTTTGTTACGCTTTTAGTTAAAAGCCTAGAAGATATAACTTATTAGAGTAACCTTTATGCCACACAAAAAGGAACATAACTGAATATGTCCAAGGAACAACTCTTAGCATTTATCAGTATAAACTTTTTAATGAGCTACCATACAATTCCGAAATTATTGGTCTAGTCAGGAAGATCTATTTGTTTTATTTGTTACAGAAACTATACCAAGGAATAGGTTTTAGACTATTTTAAGATTTTTGCATGTAAACAACAACTCACCTATACCAAAAAATAATACCAATCGGTTATATAAAATTAAACCTTTACTGAATTGTCTAAATTCTCAATTTGGTAATTATTGTGATGGACAGAAAATGTGTTTCGACGAGTTAATTGTAAAATTTAAAGGGCGATCATCTATTAAACAATATAATCGGATGAAACGGATAAAAAGAGGGTATAAGCTTACTCTGACTTGAATGGCTTTGTAGAAAAATTCAAGTATGTCAAGGCAAAAAAAAATAGAAAGAGAAATACTCTAAATATAATTAAGGTGCACGAGTTGCTTTATCTTTGACAAACGCAGACTGAGGAAAAATTAAATTATTGTCTTTGATAACTTTTACATCACTACGAAACTACAGGAGAAACTGAAAGATTAAACTACTTTAACCTGTGATACGATCCAAGCTAATAGAAAAAGATCTTCCAAAAAACCTGTTAGAAGATTAAAAACTTGCGAGGGGTGACTTTGACAACCGTATTTCTAATACAATAATTTCCTTTTTTAAGTTAAAGGATAATTGCATAGTCACCACTGCTTATAACTTTTACGGGGGTGAATCAACCACATTGAAATGAAAACAACTTGATGGCAAAAGTATCAACATCCCAGCACTCCAATTAATAGAAGATTGTAACGAATCTATAGGCGTTGTAGACCACCACGACCAACTAAGGCAATGTTACAGTTTGGACAAAAGATCTAATAAATGATGGCATCGACTTTTTTGGGCATGTCTAGAAATAAACTGTGTAAGTAGTTTCGTTATAGCTCGTTTCGTAAAAAGTATTAGAGCCACCTCCAAAAAATTTGTTGGATTTTCGTATAGACTTTACTAGTAGCCTCTGTTTTACTTCCCTCCACAGAACAAACAAAACTTCAAGAGAAAAAAACAACTACATAATTTTAGCGTTTATTCGGAAATATGATTGTCCAATAGAGGAAATCACTGGCCAAAATTTGTTGATAGAAGTGGAAGATGTGAAGTTTGTAGTTTGAACAAAATACAATCTAAATCGATGTGAATGGCCTCTTTATGTAAAGTTTTTCTATGTATTAATTGTAATGTAATTAATAAAACTATGAACTGTTTCATAGAGTATCATGAGATAAATAATTGAAATATATAGTTACTATAATATTTTAACAATTTTAATTTTGGTCAAATTTAATTTTGATAAAATTAGATATTATATAATAGTTAACGAAATACCATTAATTAAACAATTAAATAACAAATATTTGTCTCTGCTACACTTGTTCAGATTTATATTTAAGATAAGACGTGCCTGTTGCAGTTTCGAAACTGTATATAAACATTATTAAAATAATTAAACACTTTTTGCTAGTTTTGAGTCTCACCGTATGCAGCCAACTTTTGGCATACAAAAACCCAGACACTATCAAACAATAAACGGTTGTTATAAAAGAATGGTGCAATGAATTGGGCTATTCATTCATGCATTAATGCATGTTAAAAATAAGTGAGTGTCTTTAATTAAAATTGCAAATCTTTTGGGTAATTATCTTATAAGATAACTTATAAGTTATGGGTGGAGGCTGCTTCGCGATTAGTACCAGGAAATTCGTTCCATCGACCAAATAATACACTCGTGTCTTAGTTGTCATAGGTAGCGGCCCTATCCGCCATCATCAATACTTCGTGGCTGCTGTATGTCTAGGAAGACTTCGTTTTAGATAGCAGATAGTGCTATCATTCCATTGAAGTAAAGTACAATCTACACAAGTTGTTACCAAAACTATTTGCAGCTATATCGAATACCGTTTACTGATATATGCAGATTGTTGCTGTTATATTTTTATTTTACACGCTTTACGTTTATTTTTTATAATAATTGTGCTTTTGTTTTACCATTTGTATCTACTTGTTTTACAAGTAAGTACTAGTAATTGTACTTATTATTTTACTTTATTTATATGGCAATCAGCTGTAAAAGTTATTGTTCTTTCCTGATGTCTTTTTAGATAAGTAATTTAGTTTGTGTAATATAGATACCCAAAGTTCGTTTCAGAAAATTTAGTTTTCAAAAACACTTGTGTTTTTATCCTAATTCGTTCACCTCTTGTAAAGCAGTCTGGGTTATGAATAACTACTGGTTTTTTTGTATCTTTGTTTACGCATATTTTAATTTTAAAATATTAGGGATAGTCATTCTTCTTTTAATTTTGTATGGTAATATACATACCTCATGCGAAAGGAAGACAACTAGCAAGTTCTTGATTATAAACATATATTCATCCTCCCTTTCTAATGGCTTTATATGTTATATAAAGGTTATCGTATGTTTCGAAAGCAATAGTACCTAGATCTGAGAGATAGAGCTAGTCGCAGCCTAAACAATAAAATTATCATCTCAAGTGTCTCTTTATAGTTACAACGACTGAAGTGTGATTTTATTGTTGAACAATTTTAGTTTGTATTTTTTTATTTAATATCTAAACCTAGTTTAATACAGGTTTGTAAGCTCATAACTTGGAAAAAATTACGAATGGGTATTTTTTAACACGATAAAATTTTAAACAAAACATTTTCTTACAAAATAAGTACACAGATGTCAAATTAAGTAAAACAAGAAGAGTTGTATAAGCGATAGAGTAGACAACACGTTACAATGCTCTTAGCTTAAAAATAAGGTGATAATCAACGCTGTTCAATAAAAGTTGCAAGAAAAATCCTTAGAATGACAACCGTTTACATCTCACGTCTAGAATGTGCTCTAACAAAAACAAAAGGTAAGCTGCCAGATGTTCTATTTGTTTTAAGTAGGCCTATTTTGTTGCACGGTCTACCGCTTTGTAAGGGTATAAAGGTTATTTATTTTTATGATTATCTTTATATCCTTTTCTTTTATTAAAGAAAATGAACCAAAATTGCTCCATTTACCCTTGTCGAAAGGTTTGGTATAGCTGATATTTTATCGAGATTAGATATATTACTATGTCTTATAGTTCTTAAATTCACAAAAGACTACGTGTAAAACGCACAATTAAACATACAAAACAAAGTAAAATTTATTTGAAGAAAATAGATTATTAAATTTTTAATTTAAATAGCTAATTTTGATTTATTAATTAATGTGTTGATAATTGGATAATGAGTATTTTTTTTAGAGAACTTGAACTCAGAACTCGAAAATTAACGCTACATAAAACAAGCAATGTTTAAAAATTGGTTTTTAATGCCAAATCCGACAGATAATTTAACTTACCAGGCAAAATATTACTTTTAACATTTTGATCGCCATGTGAAACCCGTGTGAATCACACGAATGTAACTCGTCAGGCCGCGTTGCACCCATATATATCTCACATGTTATGTTTTTACTTATGAATGAATAATGCAAAAGTATGTAATAAATTTAATATTTTAGAAATAGACGACTTAAAAAAAATTGGATCGGGTACAGATAATCCTATTGTTAATAACCCAGACCATTTTAAGATATTAAGATTTCTAATTTTTATTTTATTTTTCATAAGTATCTGTTAGTCTTCTTTCTTTTGTTCAAAAAATTGAAATAATTCTATAAATTGTGTTCGTTTCTAGGTTCCTTTCATTGTGAAAATGATTTTTGTTTTAGCAGTATATATTCTTTGTAGAGTATCATTTTATATACCCTATTATATATTTACTTTTAAGCTCGTGTTTATTAGATATAATGGTTGAATATTCGTAGAAAAATACTAAAAAAATAAAGATTTAGAGAAAATAGGACAAAAGAGATTTTGACTTTGTGATACAGTATGTGGAAGAAAAAAAAGTAAACAGTAAAAATCACAATATAGCTTTATTCGTATATTATTCGTGGTTGCTGGCATTCTGACGGTGCGGGTACTCTGATTAATATGAGTATTACCACGTGGGGCTGGAATTATACCATGTAAGCAGAGTTTATTCGTTCACTATTAGCTTAATTGCGTAAATTATTACATGTTGCCTAGTTTTTAGAATATGCCAAGTAAAACACAAAAATCAGTATGTGAGATATGTTCCTAATTTTGTTACATTCATGTTTTTAACAAATAAATCTCCCAACCATAAAAAAACGAATATACCACTTAGACCCATTTGTAGTACCATGAATTTTCCTTGTAGTGAACTATTAAAACTTTTATTAAATATTTTAAAACCAATTGCAAATAACAATGACACATTAATAAAAAATACACAACATTTTTTAAATAAATTATCAAATGTTGAATTTAATTCAAATAATACTTTAGTAAGTTTTGACATAAATAGTTTATTTACGAATGTGCCATTAGATAAGACTTTAAATATAGTCAAGACAAAATTAGAGAGTGATGATACATTGGCAATTAGACCAAGACTAAATATATCATCTATAATGGAGTTAATAACATTATGTACTGATAATACATATTTTCAACTAAATAATGAATTCTATAAACAAAATTTTGGTCTAGCAATGGGCTCTAGTTTATCTCCATTATTAGCCGATATATTTATGGAAGATTTTGAAAACAATATTATTTCTAAACAAAATTTAAAATCTTTAGTATGGTGGAGATATGTAGATGATGTATTCTCAATATGGCCTCATGGATCAGAGTTGTTGGACACATTCCTAAATTATATAAACGATAAAGAAGAGACAATAACATTTACCATGGAAAAGGAATATAATAACACATTACCTTTCCTGGATGTTTTAATCCCTAAGAACGATAATGGATACGAAACTCAGGTGTACAGAAAACCAAAACATACCAACAGATATTTAAATTTCAAATCAAATCACAATATTAATATTAAAAAGGGAATCATTAAATCCTTATACGATAGAGCCAAAATTACTTGTTCTAACGAAAATTCGTTCTTAGAGGAAAAACATTTGTTAACATCTGTTTTATTAAAAAATGATTATCCTTTATCGTTTATAAATAAGGAATTTTCAACAATCGATCGAATAGAACAAAACAACTTAGAACGAGATCCTACAGCATATACAAGGAATAATACGAGGAAAATAACAATACCATACATAAAAGGATTATCTGAAAAGCTTAAAAGGATAGGAAATAAATTCAACATTTCAACAACATTCAAAACAACAAACACGTTGAGATCTATTTTGTCCAAAACCAAACCTAACAATGAACAAGAAAGGACAAGGAATTGCGTTTATAAAATACCTAGTGAATGTGATCAGTTTTATTTAGGTGAAACATCAAGGCCATCAAATGTTAGAATAAGTGAACATCAATCCTATATTAAAAATAGAGAATTTGATAGATCTCAAATATGTAAACACGCATGGGATAATGAACATAGGGTTCAATGGAATGATTCAAATATAGTCCTAAAAGAAACGGATAGTAAAAAGAGAAAAATCAAAGAAGCGGCTCTAATTATGCTAAATGAGACCAATTGTATCGCGAATTCCTCGGCAGAATGTAGTAGGATCTGGTTACCCATATTGAAAGAGAAAGTTATTAAAAGGAAAATACCAGTATTGGTAAGTCAGTAACATATAGAGGATACATTATTTATGTTTTTTTTTTAATATCAAACATATAAAATCGGAATTTGGTGTTTATTAAAGGTAAACTAAATGCACGATCAAATACTTACCATGTCGGGATAGTATTATGAGGTTTTTTCCTGGTTTTTCCCTCATAATTTACTATGAAATCCCTAACAGAAGAATTTTACTGTCATCATGGCATGTATTTGTCTTTTTAAAGACGAATTACATGTTATGATCTTTTCTGATGGATATTCTCAAGTTAAAGTTGATTTCATGTAATCGAATGAACTTTATAAGTAAAGTCGTCCCAGGAACGCAACTCAACCATATTGGCAATATCATTTTAAAGTTGTCTACTTTAAAATGTATAATGTATGTCTGAATTGTCAATATAGATGAGTCAGATAAAATTAAATTAGAAGAATTTTTCACTAAGTAACAAAAAAAAAACAAAATTTGTTTAATTTACTAATGTTGGTCTTTTGAGAACGATTTCCGAAGTGGAAATTGAAACCGTCAATAAACGTACTTTAACCTTTAATTGTGGCTTATTCCCATTTAAATAGTA
The DNA here is from genome assembly GCF_040954645.1 of Diabrotica undecimpunctata. Classification (NCBI taxonomy): domain Eukaryota; kingdom Metazoa; phylum Arthropoda; class Insecta; order Coleoptera; family Chrysomelidae; genus Diabrotica; species Diabrotica undecimpunctata. The sequence goes on along the minus strand of NC_092804.1, from coordinate 134,038,109 downwards.
AGTACTCCCAACCATCATCCCATCATACCAATAAACTCAGTCAAGACTATATCGATAATATATAGCGTTTAAACAATGGTTGACATTAGGAAATATGTTCCTTGAAACAGACGGTATATTACTCGCCAGTCAGGATCAGGTTATATAAACCAAATATTACCTGAACTACATAGTTAAAGGAACCATCCATCATCTTACCTGGGCTGCCAGGCACCTGCTACAACTGAATATAAGGAAATGCATGATTCAGTAGGATACTCATTTATTAATAGATAACTATCAAGTTGGGACTTTTTCAAACAATTCATCTCCCATATTATTAATACGTTTTTGACAATATAGTGACAATGAAAACTGCAAGCTGTACTAGGACCGCAATGTGCTCTCAGACCAAACAGTGGCATATAATAGACTGAACCTCACACTAGTTATTAAATTACCGAGACAAACAACACTAATTGATGGGGCGATACCTAATACAAATAATCTGTTTGTTAAATACAACCAAAATATCGCTAAATACAGTACAGTACGAAAATGAAAAGTACACAGACAATAAATAATAATTATTCTCTGTCGTAGTGAAGTAATTCTAAAGAACCTCCTAGAAGACATAAAAAAGCGGCGTCTGAATGAACATCTCTATAACACCATGTAGAAAGCGGTACTACTTTCGACGTTCAAATGTGTATGAAAATTTTTGGGATACTCCTGCATACCACAGCGAGTTCCATCAGAGCTCAATCCTTTTTATACCTTAGGTATTTGGAATAAGTGAATTTTTCCATAGAGGAAGTAAGAATTATGTAACTAAATCTGTGATAATATAAAAATATAATTTATTGATCTTTTAAACCCTACAAGTATGAAGGCAAGTCACAAAAAAAAATTAAATATATAAAATATAAAAATATACACATGTACAAAAATAGAGGACAGACATAATATGTAAGTATATCATCCCTTCCCTAACTACCCAGTCCCTCATGTAAAAATTCCCCTACGGTGTAGAACGTTTTATGCAATAAATATTTTTTAAGTCGTTTTTAAATTTATTGTTGTTTTGGTTATTAAATTTTTTTAATGGCAGCGGTAACATATTGTAAAGAAAGGAATCACTGAGGACTCTTTTTAACACTAACATGATTAAATTTTTGTAAATGTATTTGGTCCGATATTCTTGTACAATATGATTGGTGATGACTATTCTTTTTAAACGATTTAATTGTGTCGAATGTAAAGAACAACAGTTTATATATTTAAACTGAAAAAAAACATAAGGATAATTCCTTAGTACCAAAAAGTTTTTGAATAATCCGTTTCTTAAAAAAAGGAAAAACTTTCAGGTACTTGGCTCCACAAAATAATGTTCTGCACAGCAATGGATATACCTGCCCAAAATACACGGGATGGATCAATGTATTTAGTGTTATGTCATTATCCAAGGCAGATATAGCAAAATATATTTTGTTAAACTTTTAACATATATGTAATCTACGTACAATTTCAGATTCAGGTTATAGTCTATAATCGTTCCAAAAAATTTCGTATGTGAAACTGTATTGACTAAAAAATATGTGCAATTTTAATTTGAAAAGAAGTTTGGGTGCTTCTTTTCTCATCCATCTATCTTATAACTCTGCAGCCCAATTTAAGCCCTGACCTCCCTCAGAAAACCTCTAAATTAATGTCTTCTCTTACTAAAAGAAAAATTATTCACGATCATGGTCTCTTATGAATTTACGTCTAATACTTTTCTACTGCACTAATTTTTATTACTAATAACCTAAATATATCTTTTACTTCATAAATCACTTGATTCAACATTCAACATTCAACATTCCCGTAAACATAATCATAATGTGTCGTTGGTATACATGAATAGGTCCTTCTAGCCTTTAAATACTCTGGGAAGTCATTCACACACAAAAAAAGTAAAGGACCCATTATTCCTTCTTGAGGAATTCCTAGGTTACTCTAAAGAATATCAACGTATACATTATTGAGCGCAAAATAAAACAAACGTTTCAAAACTAATAAAGTCAAAATCAAGAGAGGTGGTAGACAGGGCTGTGTCTTGTCGTCATTACTGTTTAATGCATACTCAGAGGAAATGTTCAAAAAAGCATTAGAAGATGAAGTAGCAGGCATGAAAATAAATGATCTAGCAGCACCTGAAATTAGATATGCTGCTGATACAGTACTAATAGCAGAAAATATCACAGATCTACTAAGAATTTTAGAAAAGGTAGTTGCAGCGAGTGAAGAATTTGGTATGGTACTAAACATAAAGAAAACAAAATTCATGGTTATATCAAAGAAAAATATAAGATACATTAATACACACGTAAATAACAAGACGATAGAACGAGTTCAAAATTATAACTATTTAGGGGCAAACATTAATGAAACCAACGATTATACCAAAGAAATTAGAGTTAGAATAGAAAAGGCTAGAAGTGCATTCAATAGTATGAAACAAATATTATGTTGTAGAGGCCTTAGCCCAAAATCTTAGAAAACGAGTAACAAACTGTTATGTATTTTCTGTTCTTTTGTATGGTGTGGAGACATGGACATTTAATAAAGAATGTTTCAATAAATTGGAAACATTTGCGATGTGGACATATCGAAGAATGCTGAGAATCTCCTAGACAGACAGAATAAACAATGAAAAAGTACTAAGAAGAATAGAGAACAGCAGAGAGATACTGGATTCCATCAAAATAAGAAAACTACAATATCTGGGTTATATAACACGTGGTGACAGATATGAATTCCTAAAACTAATAATGCAGGGAAAGATTCAAGGAAAGCGCAGCATATGTAGAAGAGGAATGTCCTGGCTGAGAAATCTCAGAGAATGGTTTGGATGCAACTCTACTAAACTCTTTCGGACTGTACTGTCAAAAGTTAGAATAGCAGTGATGATTGCCAATCTTTGTTGCGGAGATGGCATCTAAAGAATAAGAAAACAGACGTTTTGAAAAGTATGAAATTATCCATAAATTTACTGAATCTAAACTTAATTGTCACCAGCTTCTTGCACAGAAATTGTGGTTAAAAACAGTCAAAAGCTCGGGATAAATCAAAGAACAGATCACATGTATATACATTTTAATCAAATTTTTCAGTATCATATTCTACAAATTTGACAGTAGCAATTTCACACGAATGTCCTATATCCTATTAGAATATACCCACAAAAGGTAAAGAGATACCTCTCAGTCTGCAAGTAAAGAATGCCTTAAAAAGTAAACAGACTCTAACTTTAAATAAAGAAGAAGAATATTGGCGGGACATTCAAATACATTTTTATAAATAATCTGTTGTAACTGATACATTTATCAAAGTACCTAAAGTGACATGAGTTTTTGTAATGTTATAATAATAATAATAGCGTTTATAATAATAGCGTTTATTGTCCAACAGAATCCATTTATAGGACAAAATACAGTACTAAAGTTAAATATAATATTAATAATTCATAGGTACTAACTAAATAACACATTTTTCGAGTATTTTACCTTAAAATAAAGAAACTATTCAATCACCCAGGTAGATCTCAGCCATCCTAGTAAGCTGCTTTAAACTGCAGTGAAATATATAGCAGTAAGCACTTACTGAATTATAATAGTTGCACATGAGAAATAGAGGAGAATTTAACATAAGATTAGTTCTAGCTTGTGTATTTCTGAACGTAATCGAATTTCTCACTGGATAAGATGGAACGTTAAAATTTATTTGTCGAAGAATATCAGGGCAGTCAATGAGATTGTGTAGTAGCTTGTACAGGAATATTAGGGAGGCATTAGTTCGTCCAGATTCTAATGATACTACGCCCAAACCGCTACACAACACTATTGCTGATGCCCCTCTTGGGATATATGCCGTTAATTTTGAAAGACAAAATTTTTAAAAATTTACGCTGCACCTGCTCTATAATTTGGATATCTATCATAAAAAGGTGACCAAATGATAGAAGCATATTCCAGTTTACAGCGAACAAAAGTGTAATAAAGTAATTTAATTGTTTTAGTATTAGTGAGATTTCGACTATTTCTAATTATGAAGCCATAAGGTTTAAGTGCTTCTTTAACTTTTAAATTAACATGTTCAACAAAGGTGAGTTTATAATCAAATGTAACTCCAAGGTCTTTAATTTTATTCAACCGTTCAAGTTCATTGCCGTCGATAATATAAGGATGGTATATATTAGACTGTTTCCTAGAATAACTAACTACTTTGCACTTATTGGCATTAAGATTCAAATGATATGCATTACACCATTCATGTACTCGATTCAGTTCACTCTGCAGAAAATGACAATCATTAAGGTCGCTTATCAATGAATAAATCTTTAAATCATCGGCATAACATAAACATGGTGCAGAAATTGATTCACACAGATCGTTAATAAATAACAAGAACAATAATGGACCTAGATTAAAACCTTGTGGAACCCCTGAAGAAGCTAGGTACTTTTCCGATTTGTAACCATTATAAGCAACAAACTGCGTTCTATTTGACAAGTACGACCTCATAAAAGTCACAGCATCCTCAGAAAGACCAAAGAGACACAATTTAGAAAGTAATACGCCGTGGTGAATTCTGTCGAACGCCTTCGTAAAGTCAGTGTATATGACGTCAACTTGACCTCTATTATCTAGGGCCGCTGAGATATATTGTGTGACTATTAATAAGTTTGTCACAGTGGACCGATTGGAGACAAAATCATGTTGATATTGAGACAGCTGATTACGAGTGCGAGAGTAAATACGATTATACAAAACTATTTCAAAGACTTTCGATAGATTGCAAATAATGGAAATTGGTCTGTAGTTTTTTACCTGACCCTTTTTACCAGTTTTGAATATTGGGCACACTTTTGATTCCTTCCAGAGACTCGGATATTTCTTGTTAAGAAGACATAAATTATGACAATTATGACATAAATATTGTAAATAATGTCCAATAAAAGTTTTCGATTAAATAGTTATAATATGCAATAATACCATAAACAAAACACCATGTTAAAACCATTTTTTTTTTTTCAAAACTACCAAGCAAAAAATTAAATTTAGAATAACGTTTCAATTAACCAACTGTCATCAATCGCAAATTCTTCCGTATAAAAGAAATCAGTCCCTTTATCTCAGATAAAATAAAATACTGTATACAATTAGTACAAAGCAAAATGAAACTAATACTTCAATACGAGTATTTTTTTAAATACAAACTGTTTGGTTTAAAAAAAAGTTTTAAGTAAAAAATAAAAAGGTGAATGTGATCAGAATAATATTCTTAATTATTATATATTTCTGAAATGTAAATACTGTCTTATAAAAATGGACCAACTGAATATGTATATCTTCTGTATATCTTTTTATTTATTTATATTTATTTCCAAGAATAATTTTATCGTTTTATTGCTCAAAAATAAACTAATAAATCAATCATAATAATTATAATGAAATTAAATTATTATTTTTTTAATACTTTTTTTATCATATTTTTAATATATTTTTGTATTCTTTATTAATAACGCTTTAAAAAATTTATGGCGCTAAACCAACAAAACATATTAAAATAATCATCAGTACCCTTGTAAACAGTAAATCCAAGTCCCATCAAATCAACAGTAAATAATCCCATATCCCCACATCGACGAGATCGGCAAACTTTAGTCAAGACTCAGGTGCATCACTAGCGTAATTCCCGGGTTAAAGTGCTTTCAAAAGCTCGTTTGAGAATCTCGAGAGAAAGCTCAAACCGTGCACGCCGCCCGATCGCGAAGCTGTGAAGCTTTCGGCGTTTGGTGTGTACACGCGCGTATAGCCGGGCTATGAGCTTTTGCTACACTGCGGTCTCACTGTAAATGCTCGAGTTGCCTCTGACTTTGGTAGGCGTGCCACCGGCTTTTTCATACTGCAGTACATGAAAACTAGGGGGAGTGTCTGTTGGATTGTTAAATATAGGTCTTTTGTCAGGAAATGAGGAAGTCATCGGAAAATTCTATATTTCCTCTTCGTGGTAAAAATAAACACCGAGAACCGTATCCCATTTGCTAATTAAATCTCTATACTATCAACGAAGATGTAAGTTCTGCCACAATATAATCATCATATATGTTTTTTTTTAAATTTTAAAATCAAAACAGCTGATACCTAGTATGAATATATATATATATATATATATATATATATATATATAAATTTATATATATATATATATATATACTATATACTATATATATATATATATATATATATATATATATATATATATATATTGTTATGATGTATTATTTGTGAATGATGAGCAATGAGTATTTTTAATAATATATATAGGGTTTTTATGGCGGTTCTCAAAGAATTAGTTTGTAAGCACTTTTTGAAATTATCTTTATTATATATATTATGAAACACACATATATATCTAACATAACCAATGTAAAATTTAAAATAAACTATCTTTAAATTAAAATTCTTATGAAACTAATTAAATTATATAGATAATGTAAATTTTAAACAAACTATCTTTAAAATTGAAATTCTTATGACACTAACTAAATTATATTAACAAAATTTTGTACCTTTCTTTCACTGAATGCCTAAATGAAAATGTTTTCCAAAATAAAGATTTTAATAACCACTCAATGTCTTCGTTCTCAGCCTCGGTTATCCTTGTTTTTATACAATTACTTTTTCCAATTATCAGCTTCCACCAATTTAAAATATTTTTCTTCTTAACAGCATTTATATTTATTCTTCTTTTCAATATACCAATATCCAATCACCAAATATATTATATAATTTTAATTTTCAATTAATACTTCTTCCATTATCCAATCACTATTTATACATAACATAATTTTTAATCTTCTATAATATTTTCTTTATACTGTTTCTTAATCTTCATTTAACTCACTATATTGAACATCTGTACCTTCTGACTGACTATCTTGAAACTTACTGAACAACTAACTGTAACTAACTTTCTTACTAACTCTAACTAACTTTCTTACTAACTGGACTGGCCATTTTGAATCCAAATCACCGAGTATTTATACCTTTTCAATGTTCCAGAACCATCTGGCAAGAAATCATATTCGATTTATTCTATTTCCTACATATCTGAATTTTCTGGAATAGTCTATTTTTGAAATAGGTTATCTTCCGTGATCTAGAGAATTCATTTCGTTTCTATCGAGAATTTTATCGACATTTAGGCTTTTCAGATCAGAATATAAACTTATATATAAATTAACAAACTACACTACTTCAAATCCGTAACTATATGTAAACTAAACATTTTAAACTAACACATAACCCTATTTCACATTCGCAAATTATTATTCAACTGTCATTTAAGTGTATAGTTGGTTGCCCAATCACATGGCTCACTTAAATATATTTACAATATTATAATTATTAAAATAAAACTTTTTACACTTATTATATGCTAATTTCCCTCAATTTTCCCTAAAGAATACCCTCATATAAATAATTTTTATAAAATTCTCTAGTATATAACTTATAAATTATTTTCTTTAAACACCAATCATCTCAATATATATATATATATATATATATATATATATATATATATATATATATATATATTATATACATGTAAATAATACAGGGTGTTTCACGACGAGCTTACACTATCTATATATCGGAAACTACTTATGTTTACATACAATATATATGTTTACAAACATGTTACTTCTGGTTATACCGAAAGTAAACAGCAACTTTGTCTTTTTAATAGAATACCCCGTATATTATTGCATTTTTAGATTCAACATAAAGTTTAATACCAAATTTGTACCATAAAAGTAAGTACCTACCATTTGTACCATAGAAGTGGTTAGGTAGGTAGTACCTACCATTGGTCAAAGCCTCATATTTTTTGAATTATTCACTTTTTTCAATGATTTTGACAGATAGAGGCAAACATTTCAAAGTTGATAGCTTATCCATTTATAAATTTAATACATTGAAACGATTTTTACGCAAAGAATAGGCAAAGATCTGTTACGATAAATTATGTTTTCATATTTAACCTGTAAACATGTTATTATTCTAACAAGAATGTTCTCGTAGATTCTCTGAAACCTGTCTGGTGCCCCCTTTTCTTTGAGAAAGATCAACACCACTGCGAGCGAGCCACGATGAGACTGGTCTTCTTCCATGGTGTTCGAGCCAATTCATGTCTGCTTCGAGGGAATTTCAGAACTAACGGCTGTTTGGTATAAATACGTGAATTTTGTTGAGAACAGTTAGTCGAAAATAAATTGTTGTATCGAATAAGTTGTATAATAAACTAATATAAATTATTGTGTTGTTAGTGAATTAGAATAAGTGTATAAGACTGTAATAAATTAGAATAAGTGGAAATAAAGATTAAATAAACTAAGTGTTAGAACATTTTAATAATAAATAAAGACAATAAATTAGATTATTAATAAAAACACTACAGATCTTTCAGGAATTTACATCGAAATCGAATTTCTAAATCCATTTCTAAATATTCATAAATGATACGCGATTTCTTTAAACTTCAAATCATGGTAAGTCAATAATTTTAAACGAATCATCCTATATTTTATAAGTTTAGCGAAAGAGGAAATCAGTTCTCTTTTAAATAGTATCAGGGCTCTTTATCCTCCCCAGTCCCAAGAAAACAGTTTTTATTATTTTAACAATATTTCATATTTTCTCTCTTCGTTTGAGAAAACAATAAAAGAAAATTTATAAAAACTAAAAAAAATATTTGACAGACATAATATGACAACTCCAGCATAATGGACATCAGGACTATGTACGGTATTCATATAATTTAAGTATGAAACTGAAAAAAACATTCTCGCTCAGGAGAAATACACAAGTACATTTTGCATTTTGTACAAAAGAATCTCGTCTTCTTAGTACATCCAGGGTTTCGGCAACGCATGTAGGAATTTTTATTACTGACAGAGCATATTGGCAAAATTTTGTAACTTGTAAATTCTATCTCGGGAAAGCTAAGTAATAATAGGAATTTCAATTCCTTTCATGAAATAGAGGCGTAAGCGCGGTAGTCCAAAAATTCCCATCAAAATATGAATACATGTTAGTTTCTTAAATTCTTCTGGAATTGACCTTAGATTTTTCTTCCCGTTTGCTTGCATAGTACGTATGTTACTTGCTGAAGACAAATTTTCCCAAAAATGCTCAAGAAAATACTTAGGAAAATAATCTAATGGTGTTCAGAATTCGTGAAAAAGGAAATATGAATAGAATTTTACCGCATTATCATTATATATACACTGTGTTCATGTGTACAAATACTGTACATTCCAGTGAAGTCAGAATTAAAACGAGATAACTAGTATGGTATGGTCACGGTGAAGCGAATGAATAAATACAGATGGCATAAGAAAGCTTTAAATTACATACCACAACAAAGAAGAAGAAGGGAAAGGCCTTTAGCTGCCTGGGAAGTACGGTATATAATGAGAGATAGAGCCATCAAAGAAGACGACTAGATATAGAGGAAACGATAGCGTTCGAAATGCGAGAAATAATAGGAAATGCAGCAGAGGCTGTAAGTCCTCGCTTGTATATATATATATATATATATATATATATATATATATATATATATATATATATATATATATATATATAGGAGCTTGAAGTCTCGTTCTGGATTTCGACTATATTATGTGTGCCAATAAGTGTTAGTTTAACAATTTTTAATGATATGTGGAATTGAATCATAGGCTGCCTTGAAGTTTACGAATATTATGGTGGGTGTCGACATCAAATTCAAAGGTTTTTTCAAGAATCTGTATCAGTGTGAGAATTTTATCAGGTGTTGATTTATTAGGTCGAAAACTATACTAATATGTTCCTATTATTTGTTCGGCATAGGGTATCATTCTTCTATATGACTATTTTCACTGACTTCCACAAAAGGACAAATATCAATATCCCTGTTTTGATGCTTCTCATCGACAGGTCTAACACGTGGTTCATTACCTTTATGACACTTTTTACAACTGTTTACACATCCCGAAGTTTGAAAATGTTTAATGGTATTTTTGACTATTGCAACACTTGGTGGGGGTCTATTTTCGACGACAACAATAAATAAATCAATTACTTCGCGTAGCGAATGGCCCTGAAAGTAAAATGTTACAAATTGCACTTTTTCTTGAACGATATATAACGTAATAGGCATTTTATTAATTATTTGTTTTTTCTTTTAGAACTTCGTTTGAAATTTTTATTGTCAATTAACAATTACAACAATTCGTACCTACTGTCAAATGAATATAGAGGTAAAAACGTGTAACATGTCACAGTGATTGCCATCGTATTGATCGTATTGTATGGTCAATAAAACAATGTCATGATCTGTATAATAAATAATTGTAAGTCTCTTAAATTTAGGTAGGCATCATTTAAATTACTTACATTTGTAGTAAGTTCTAGTTTATCGTCACTCTCATTGTCGAAAACATTGGACACCTGTTCGTTTTCTTTAAAATCACAACACAAGTTTACTTCAGGATTTTCCGTCAATAAGGCTGCATCAATCTCTATGTATTTCAAAAACTTTTCAACTACATGACTTTTGCAAAAGACTGACAATGGCAAATTATCTTCCAGGTCTTGTAGCTACAGATTTTCCACAATTTGTTCTCCTCTACTATCGGTTTTTAAAAAAACCGCACCTAATGAAACACTTCTTAATTGTTTTGGTTGAAATATCTCTACATGCTGGCACAATCCAAATTAAGGCATTAGCAATCCTTATCGACTTCTCCAGTCCAGCCGTTAATAAAGAACATTATATAGATGATAACAGTCTTTTTATTAAAATTTTTCTATATAGCGATATAAGGTTTTAAATATAATTCCTTGGTCTAACGGTTGAAAACGGCCTGTAGTATTAGATGGCAAAATATTATCGATATGTCTGATAACTAAATATTCAGATGTTGTCTTGTCTAGAAATAAGAAAATTTTTCTTTTTTGACGTTGCATTTTTCTGTCAAATTTTAGCAGCCAATCTGACATGATATCTGTTATTTTTTTCGTCATCTGTCAGGCCTTTTTGTTGTAGTACCAGTCGACTTGGAGTTTATCAACATGAAAATTTTTAAAACATCAAGTATTTTTAATTTTACTTATCACCAAAGGTTTTTGTTTTTCCCCATGTAAATTTTTACACAATAATACGTTCAGTCTTAGCAGATTTACCTTTAGTGCAATTTTCATTACGAAATGTAAAAGATTTACTTGGTAAGGCTCGATAATACATATCAGTCTCGTCAGCGTTATAAATGTCTTCAGGTCATCGATCTAGATATTGAAATGTACTTACTTATCACTTTACAAAATCAATCGTACTATATAATTTGAATGGCAACACCTTCAGTTTTAATCGTCTTTTTTTGTTAAAAATTTCCACTTTGACTATACTACTTTTTTAAATCAACATTTTTCTTTAAAATGTCAATTAAACTGAGTTTTTCCTATTTGAAGCTTTTCGGCCAAAACACTATAATTATTTTTTTAGATGCTTCTATCACCGATATTTTTTCTATCAAACTTAAAAACTTTCTTTTAGTCGAAGACATTGTTACCATTAGTTCAGAATATTGTAACTAAATTAGAAATGTGTACAAAGGATGAATAAACTCTAAAATGGGTTTCTTCAAATCAAACTCGCTTTACCTAAAGTTCCTAGTTTTATGACCATAAGTAATTACATATATATTATAATTAGTTTTATGGTTACAATAAGTTATGAATATATTTGGATTTCTGGAGCCCCAATTTTAATTTTTTTAATCGCCTTTAATCGAATTGTCTTTCTATTTACCCACATATAAAATGTTCGGTGACCTAAAAACTGTTCGCTCAGCAGAGGTTTTCGTTGTGGAAAGGTGTCCATTAGCAGAAGTTTTACTGTACACTACATAGTATGTTTTATGGCGCCATGTTAAGATTGAAAACTAAGTAAGGATGGTTTAATATATTTAAATTAAAGACCTACAGAGAGAGAGAGAGAGAGAGAGAGAGAGAGAGAGAGAGAGAGAGCGAGAGATGGTATACGTGTAGATACTTAATAGAACTAATAGATAATTACCAGTGTAACTTAAAACTTTTGATCACAAAATTTGTTTGAAATCGTCACTTGGTGCATAAATCAATTTATAAATGGTTCTCCCGTGCCCGACAAGTGGAAAATTGCTTATATTTCGTTGATCCATAAGAAAGGAGATAAGCTTAAATGTGAAAACTATAGAGGGATATCAGTCACTAGTACATTAAGCCGTTTGTATAGACGAATAGAAAAAAAATTAAGCACAAATCAAGAAACCCACCTCATGTTTATTGACTTGCAGAAGGCGTACGATACAGTTCCTGTAAACAAACTCTGGAACGTGTTACGACAGACGAATATTAGTGTCACCTTAATAAAAGCCTTAAGAAATTTGTATGAAGGGTCAAAATCACAAATTAAAAAATGGAAACAGACTATCGCAAAGTTTCCTGGTTATTAAAGGTCTACGTCAGGGGTGTTGTGTATCACCGACCTTGTCTAAAATATATGTTGCAAAAGCATTGAAAGAGTGGAAACGAAAATGCGGAGGCATGGGCGTAGACCTTGGAGAGATTTGCTTGTATACATTGCAGTTTGCTGATGACCAGGTTGTTACAGCAAACTATAAAGATGATCTGGAGTAAATGGCAAGGAAATTACAAGAAGAATATATAGGGGGAACTAGAAATTAATACAGAAAAAACAAAAAACCTACCAATAGGTAACTATCGAACATCACATTAGAAAATAACGAAATCATCATACCCTGCGACCATTACACATAGCTAGGAATCGTTTTTGACACAACGGGGAAAGATGATGAAGAAATAAAGAGAAGAATAACACAATTCAGAAAAACAATAGGTTGTCTAAACAGCGTACTGTGGAGTCATGAAATAGGAAAAAGAAGAAAACACAATATCTACGAATCTCTTATTAAAAGCAGTCTATTATACGGAGCGGAAACTTGGCGAATAACCGAAAACAACAGAAGAAAACTGGAGTCAGTAGAAATAGACGCCTTTAGAAGATCAGTAGAGAGAGAATACGTAATGATGAGATAAGACAGCGAATGGAGGTTGACGGCTTTTTAACAACAGACATAGAAAGAAAACATACATAATTATGCAATGGATACCACCAAACCGCAGAAAGAGAGGAAGAGCCAAGAAATCTTGGAGAGAGGGAGTAACGAAGACGATGAGCGCAAGAGATCTTAGAGAAGGCCAATGGGATGATAGAGTGTCATGGAAATTAGGCATCAGACAACGTCGCAAGACCGATTAATTTATATACTTAAAACTGGGAAAATAAACAATATACCAGATCTGTATCTTGCGCCAAATTTTAGAAAAGGGTTGGGAATACAACAAAGATTTACATCATTTCTTCATTTATTTATTTATTTATCGTATGGCAATTACAACAAATTTAGAACAAATACACAAACACTAGTAATATAGGTATTTGACAAACTTTAAATAGTTACAAACAAACATCAAGTGTATTTATATAATCAATTGACTCTGAAGTTGCAAACACGAAGTCTTCAGGGCTACCATTGTGGGATCATGAGGGACACTCTTGAATAATGTGGTCGATGGTTTGGTTCTCCCCACAGTCACATTGAGGAGACGGGTTCTTTCCCCATTTATGTAGCATGTATGCACATCTGCCATGTCTGGTTCGGATCCTATTTAGAGTGGACCATGTTTTGCGTGGAAGATCAAAACCTGGTGGCTTGTGGGTAATGCAGGGCATATTATTTTGCCATTCGTTCCATTCTTGGGACCATGCATTCGTGATGTTAAACTCCTCCTGTATCATTCTTGCCGTTTTCATTGGTGGTTTTCTAGAACGGAGACGGGTATTTCGTGCATCCTCGATATCTTGGTGGATCGGCAGGTTTATATTGTTCATGATCTTTTTGTATTCACGTGTAAGTGCGTCGACTCGTCGTAAATGTGGAGGTGGGATGTGACTTAATACTGGAAGCCATTGGGTGGGAGTTGGTTTAATTGTTCCTCATAGTGCTGTGCAGCTGATTGTCGACCTTTTTTACGTGTGGACTGTGTAGCCAGACTGGAGCACAATATTCAGCGGTCGAGAAAACAAGGGCTAAGGCAGTAGAGCGGAGAGCGGTACCGCAGAGCTTCTGTATAATGTTATTTCTTGTACTCAACTTTTGGGCAGTTTTTGTTAAATGCTCTTTAAATGATAGCGTTCTGTCTAGTGTTACGCCAAGGTACTTTGGTGTTTTGTTGTGGGTAAGTGTGGTATTTTCAAACCGTATGTTGAGTTCCTTTCCAGCAAGTTTATTGTTCGGGTGAAAGCAACTAACTTCTGTTTTGGATGCATTTGGTTGAAGTCGCCACTTGCGAAAATATTTGCCCAATGTAAGTCTGCCGTCAGAACTTCTTCAGACGTTTCTAGTATTCTGCATCGTGTAGCGAGGTCCCAGTCATCGGCGTATCCGAACTTTCTTGACTGTGTTTCTGGCATATCTGCTAGGTATAAGCTAAATAGTAGCGGAGAGAGCACTGAACCCTGTGGTAGACCATTCTTAAGTTTCTTTGGTAGGCTGATATCTGTGCCCATTACTACTTGAAACATTCGGTCGTTGAGCATGCTATCTATTAGGCGTGCTATTGGTTTACAGGGGATTGCACGGAGAATTTCGTATATAAGGCCCTCTCTCCATACTGTATCGTAAGCTGCCGAGAGATCAATAAATGCCGCTGAAGTTTTAAGTCTTCTTTGGAAACCCGTTTCGATGTAGGTGGTGAGTGACATTACCTGGTCTGCACAGCTTCGTTCTGGTCGAAAACCCGCTTGTTCGACTGGGATCGCCTGGAACAGTTCTGTACTGATTCTATTATATATATATATATATATATATATATATATATATATATATATATATATATATATATATTGTAGCGAGATTAAATAAAACGAGCGGTTCGAATTTATATACACATATTTATTTATAACTTTACAGTTCGGTAGTATCTTAACGACTAACCCTACTTCTAACATTGTTACCTATATATACCAAAAGTATTATGTTCGAGAATATTCTGGCGTAGTCCCACCTCTAATTCGCCTACGTGACCGGTTATTCTCTCTCGCACTCGATACACCGAGAATCTTCTGGAAGGGTATTAGAGATGCAATGCAACCGTTACCTGGACAATGCCAAAAGTATGTTCGTAACACTGCTCCCCTCTTAAATCTGATCGTCCCGATCAGCAACTCTATATGTAGGCACAGGATGGCGGAATCTACAGGACTCTCCAGCTCTGCATGAACCCTTTAGAAAGAAATAACAGTCTACTGACTTTGAGGGATACGATCTCATCGGGTTAATGCAACACACAGTAATTCGTACGCCGGTTTCTCGGAACATTACTTCAAGCATGCTTCTGACAATCTTCCAATCCAGATTATCTAGTGCATGGCCTATCTTGGGTAAGGCCAAATTCTTGATGTCGTAATTGCACACAATTTTCTTCAAATTAGTTAGAGCACGCCATATATCCTCGTAGCTTGCCCTGTCTGTATACAACTTCCTGGTCACCATATACAGCAAAGATCGAGAACCATCTTCTAATCTCAGTACTCTTCCAACTTTAGGCTGCTGGTTTTTTAACTCGTCCAAACGACCGAATTTCTTATAAAATACGGATGAGATTCCTTTAGTCATCTCAAGATCTTGGGCAACACAGTGGGCTAGAGAGACGTTATGCGGAACACTAAAAAGATCCTGTTGAACTTCTGTGGTCACGCCGAATCTAGCACTCTTTCTCTCTGCGTAATTTGACATAAATTCATTAAAGCTTGGTCGCCGGTCATCTTTGATCTCATGTTGAAGGGTTCGTGCTTCTTCTGTTTCATTTGAGCCAGCATATGGTGCAAGACGATTTATGTGAACTACTTTTGGTTTACCTTTTAGCAACTTCTTAATTCGGTATATTACGTCATTTATTTTCTTTTTAATTTCATATGGACCTTCCCATTGTCTTTGGGAAGCAGTTTGGGAGACAAGCCTCGACGACGTTGTGGATTATAAAGCCAAACAAGATCACCTACTTCATAGCTTTCACTCTTGCATCGAGAATCATATTGATCTTTCATTCTGTCACTGGCTATCTGGATGTGTTGTCGGGCAAGTTCATGAATGTTGTTCATTCTTAACTTCAGGCGGTCGACATAATCTTCGCTTGCAACATGTTCTTCGGAAGGTCTGCAGCCAAACTCTAGGTCGCAGGGTAAACGAACTTCACGACCTAACATCAGGCAGGTTGGAGTCTGGCCTGTAGTTTCATTCACGGCCGAGCGGTAGGCCATTAGGAATAAATGAATATGCTGGTCCCAATCTCTTTGATGTTCTGATACAACCTTGGACAGGTGTTTACCCATTGTTCGGTTCATTCTCTCGACCATTCCATCTGATTGAGGATGCAGGGGTGTCGTTCTGGTCTTATTGACACCAATCAATTTACAAACGTTTTGGAAAAGGGTTGACTCGAAGTTTCGCCCTTGGTCGGAGTGGATCTCCAAAGGAACACCAAATCGGCTAAAGAATTCTTTAACAAGTACCTCTGCAACGGTAGCAGCTTCTTGATTTGGTATCGCATAAGCCTCAGTCCATTTTGTAAAATAATCCATGGCTACCAGGATATATTTATTTCCATCATTTGTCTCTGGAAGTGGACCTGCAATGTCGATTGCTACTCTTTCCATAGGACTACCAACATTGTACTGTCTCATGGGTGCCCTCTTTTTACCAGCTGGACCATTACTGGTTGCACACAGTTCACATTTCCGGCACCATCTTCTTACATCATCTTTACAGTTCACCCAATAGAACCGTTCTCGAACCTTTTGCAGAGTCTTCGTGATACCAAAGTGTCCACCTTATGCACCGTCATGCAACTGACGCAATACTTCTGACACTTTACTTTTAGGTACAATTAACTGAAGCTTAGTTTCTGTACCATCATCGTTCTCAAAGGTTCTATACAGAAGATCATCTTTCAGCACTAGGCAATTCCATTGGCTCCAGTAACACTTGACTTCTGGACTACATGCACTAATGTCTTGCCAGGAAGGTCTCTCACTTCGACGCATCCAATCCAATACTCTTTTTATACATGGATCATCTGCTTGAGCGTCTTGTAGCTGTTGAGGCTGCCATTGCTCATTAATGACGGTGGTTCGTCTCACGGGGCAAAGTCGTTCTTCTAATTCAAGACAATGATTACGATTTGCACTGTATGGCCGTCTTGACTGAGCATCAGCATTTGAATGACTTTTTCCAGCCCTGTATTTGATTTGTTCTAGCTTTCTGACTGTTGTATTATTTTCTTGCAATTTACGACGAATGTGACCTACGTCGTTACCATTCCAACATCTGGGTTCACGTGTCTTCGGCATCATGTCACGAACTACTTTCCGTACGATTTCCTCCAGACGTTTCTCGTTTTGTTCGTCGCTCTCTTCAGAGGTTCGTACTCGATAGCTCCGTGAAGCTTGACTAGCTGTTTCATGTTCTAAGGCAATAGCGAGCGCTTCATCTAAAACTTTCGGTCTTGCTAGTCGTAAAGCTTTCTGTAGTTCAATGTCTCTTAACCCATTGACGAAGGCATCTACAGCGATTTCTTCCAAAATGTTGTCTGGTGCCTCTGGATAGGCCAACAGCGCTATACGAGCAATATTTGCTTCAAATTCTTGCAAACTCTCACTTGCTCGTTGGATTCTACTTCTTATTTCTTATTTTGTAGATGGGCATCTCCGTAACGTTTATCTAGTCGAGTGAACAAGGTCCGGTAACATTTTTCTTGACCCTTAGGAATTGATCTTAGGATATCCGCAGCATCACCTCGTAAAGCAGTAGTCAAGGAAACAGCTTTTTCTTGTTCTGTCCAATGATTGGCTGTCGCAATAGCTTCAAATTTTCTAAGGTATATGGACCAAGAGGACTTTCCATCAAATGGTGGCAATTTGAATCTCATATGATGTGTCATTTCGTCTCTCGGTGATTCTTCTTTCACTACCGGATCTAAGGCTACTGTATTAACTGGTGGTAGCACTTTCGTGTTAGTTATCATGGCCTCTAATTGTTTGATCTTCTCTTCTACGTCTCCTATCTTGTCGTTTACATTTTTCTGTATCTTATCAAATTTTCTCGAGACTTCTTCAAATTTCTCATTGTTTTGAATACATATTTCTTTAATTATTTGTGAAGTCTCGTCGAATCTTCTAAATACATTTTCGAATGTTTCATCGAATCTTTTGGGAACATTCTCTAATTTATTATTATCTCTTTTAAAAGATTCTTCAATTTTTTTCGGGACATTCTCAAATTTTCCATCAATTATTTTCGTTAAACTGCTTCTTCTGTTGATTGAAACTGGAATGTCTCTGGGTCTTCTCCATTCTTGTTAAGCACAGTCTTCAGTCGTTCTTGGAGTATCTTCTTGGACCCACTGCAGTCTTCATCGCGTTCTTCTAGCTGCTCACGCAACTGTTTTACTGACAGTTCTACTAGCAGCATCTTTGGTCAGGCACGCGTACTTTTTAAAATGTTCAAAAGTCTTTTTCAAAAGTCACTGCTGAATTTATATTTAAATAAATCAATTATCCTCACACCGTGACACCACTGTAGCGAGATTAAATAAAACGAGCGGTTCGAATTTATATACACATTTTTATTTATAACTTTACAGTTCGGTAGTATCTTAACGACTAACCCTACTTCTAACATTGTTACCTATATATACCAAAAGTATTATGTTCGAGAATATTCTGGCGTAGTCCCACCTCTAATTCGCCTACGTGACCGGTTATTCTCTCTCGCACTCGATACACCGAGAATCTTCTGGAAGGGTATTAGAGATGCAATGCAACCGTTACCTGGGCCATGCCAAAAGTATGTTCGTAACAATATATATATATATATATATATATATATATATATATATATATATATATATATATATATATATATATATATATATATATATTATATATATTTATTATACATTTATTTTGTATTATGAAAGGTAATGGTAGAAATGAGACTATTCAGAAAATCTGGTAGGATTAGCCTAAAAGTATGTGCAGGATTCAGGTGCACGTATCAGAATTGACAGCAGTACATCAGATGAGTTTTAAATCGAAACGAGTCTAACACACATCGATCTACTTTCCCATTCGTTATTTAACTTCGATTTAGAACATGCAGTTAGAAAAGCATAACCAAAATTACAAAAACTTGGTTGCCCAGGAAGCTTTTGCTGAAGCTATGCTAATGTTTAAAATACGAAAGAAGTTTTTACCATATTTGATAGCGGAGCCACGAAAATAGGCCTTAAGACGAAGGTAAGACCAAGTATATAGTATTTACTAAAAATCCAAAACTAAGAATTGTGCAACACATTTTAATAAATAAATATAATTTTGACGTTACCAAAGAATATGAATACTTGGGTGCAGTGACAACAGCCGGAACTAGTTATGAAAAATATGTAGGAGCTGGAATCATGACAGTAAATATAGTGTATTATTACCTTGTGACGCTACTGAAATCAAAATGAAACTTAAATCAAAAGACAGCTAAAACAAAGATATTTGGTATATATATACAGTTGGTATATATATATATATATATATATATATATACAGTGATGAGTGTCTTACCACCCGGCAAAATAGCGGAAAGGATAGAAGGCAGATTAAGTTGTGAGATAGTACGAGATAAGGCTAGTTATTAGACGAGTCTATTTGACTTCAGTCATAATTATACGGATGACCTCGAAAATATTTTATTTTAATAATTTCTGATGTTAGAATAAATGATTAAATATATTAAGATATATTATAGTAAAAAACATTAATGAGTAGCGATTTTAAATTATAAATCTTTAAGTTTATTTAATAATAAAAATAACTCAACTGAAATATTTGACTAAACTAAATAGGTATGATCAGTCCGAAAACAATTATTGTATCTAGAATTGGTGTAATAGTTAGAGACGTTGTCTATCGATAAGAAGACTGGGGTTCAATTCACACCAAGGGTAAAATTTTTGTTTTACTCAATCAAAAATAATAGAAAATATGATACATATTAGGTAACAAGTTTTCGAAAAACTCATTATTTACAATTTATTGTTATTTCACTGTTATAAAATAGAAATACAAAATATTTCAAATTCAATTCCAGTTTTACAGTCTTTAGTTGTGAATGGAAAATAATCCATTGAAGACTGTTTAATGTCAAATCCATCACTAAATTCTCAGTGTTAATATCAATTCCTCTGTACAGGTAATGATTTTCAAAACAATTGACGACATTGGAATGGATGCGCGCGAACAGCTACCTGCTTTATAGCTAACCAAATCATCAAGCCTTCAAATAAGCCAAGTTATCAAATAATAAAACATCGAGAAGTGTTTTTTACGGTAAACAGAAACTTTTTATTGAAAAAACAATTATTCGTGAAATGGATTTTAACGGTCGAGGAAAAAGTGCAAATTGTTGTCTGGCATGTGAATGGATTATCAGACAACATGATTAGACAACAATTTGTAAATATGTTTCCAAATAGGCCGGCTCCAGCACGATCAACAATTCAGTCTATTATACGTAATTTTTTTACTTATGGATCCGTGTTCGATCCAAGAGGAGTTCGCAGACGAAGGGAGGTAAATCCAGATTTGGAACTAAGGGACACTTTGATTTGTGCAAGTATTGAGCAAAATCCTACCCAATCAACACCTCGTCTCGGAGAACAATGTGGAATTCCAAGATTTAGAGTAGGTGAAATTTTGCAAAGACATCGATACCGTCCCTATAAACTTCATAAATCCAACGAACAATTCTCTGGGGATCAATATAGACGTTTAGAATTTTGTCAAACTGCAATGGAAATGTCACATCAAGATGAACATTTTTTAGAGAACGTTTTGTTCACCGATGAATGTACATTTTTATTGCATGGCCGTCACAATTCAATCAATGCTAGGTATTGATCTCGAGGAGATCCTCGTCAGATTTATGTCGCTCGTACCCAGCGTCTTCGAAAAGTAAATGTTTGGGGAGGCATAATAGGGAATCATGTCATTGGTCCATTTTTTATAGACGGTATGTTGACTGGGCGGAAATACTTGGAACTTCTGCAAAATGTAATTGTCCCAGCCCTTTGTAATTTACTAATACCTTTCGATTCCATATGATTTCAACACGATGGTTGTCCTGCACATAATTCTCGCATCGTCAGTGAATATCTCAGTGCGACTTTTCCTAAGCGATTGATTAGTGGCCACGGATATTTTTTTATTTTTGTAGAATTTTTACTTATTTAAACATTCTTTAAAAGTTTTTACTTTATTTTCGAAAGTACGACGATACTATTTTGTCAATAAGATTTTTTGTTTTACCTTTAGTTTTTGTTTAGTTTTGTTTAGTGATTCAAAGCAAAACGATCTTTGCATAATTTCAAATTATTAAAAAAAAAAAAAAGAAAACCACATGTGGGTTTTGAACTCTAATCGTCTGCGATGTCTGTATCGCAATGTCGAATTCTTACCACTAATCCACGAAGGATTTATAATTATTCCGTGACAAGAGTGTATGAAACTTAAAACTTTAGATTAAATAATCTCTACACATTTTTGCTTTATTGTGGTCAATCAGTTTTTACTTTATGCGAAATTAAAAAATGGAAATACGTCACACATTCGACGTTACTCATAATAATTATGACCGAGGTGATTTAGCTCGAATCTAATGCCTAAAGGTGTGAGACTATCGTTAGTGGTAATGTAATGTAATATAAATTATAGGTTTTTCCGATTATTTCTCACCTCTACGAGTTTCATCTCTTTTTATTTCACAAGGTAACTGTGTTTTCTATCTCTTACGTTAAAAAGCCGGGTGGTAAGACACTCATCACTGTATATATATATATATATATATATATATATATATATATATATATATATATATATATATATATATATATATATATATCGATACCTTAGAACACAATTGTGCTATGTCCACTGTTTTGTTTCTTAAATATTGGTGACGTTAATTTATGATAGAATGATACAATAATTTCAACTGCACAACTGATCTATGTCCAAAAATAATCTAAAGTTAATTTAATAAAGTTAAATAAAAAAGTGTTATGTCCAGCTTCGAATAATATAGGGGTGCACATACGTACCATGTCCACCTGCCAGATCGTTTAAGTGAACACTTGTGCTATGTCCAGACATAGAACGTTTGTGTTATCAAGACAATGACAAACATATTAATAATATAAGCTGAAAAGTTGTAAGGTATCTATAACTTTTTACTTATTAGGAAGACTATTAAATGGTAATATTAAAGGGTAATATTAAACTTTGTTTTGACTACAATAAACTGGTTTTAGATGACATTGGAATAGTCGCTCAAAAAAATAAGGAAGTTCCTGAGCAAGGAACCTTGGAAAATGATATTATTACTGTTTCTTCACGCAAAAGAAGAAGGTTTGCTGATCCCAAAAATTGGAAAAGCAACATAATAAAACAAAAAAGATTAGCTGGGGAGGCATATATTAACAGAAAAAGTTAAGAAGTTCATGCCAATCAAGTAAATCTAGATGATTGCAAATGTCGGTTTAAATGTAGACTTGCTATAAGTATTGAACAACAGAAACTATTATTTCGAGAATATTGGAATTTGAGGGATTCATCTAGGCAAAAGAACTTCCTATGCTCCATAATAAAAGAAACAACTGTTGCCAGGAAACGAAACAGAAAAGTTTACTCCAATTTTAACAAAGAAGTCAGCAGAGCTTACACCCTTCCTAACGGTGAAGGTGAAAATGTACGAGTCTGCCTCAAGTTCTTCTGTAATACTTTTTCAATATCAAAAAGAATTTAAAATGACGCTTTGAAATTTAAAAGCTCGAATGGCAACTATCATGGTTGTGATAAGAGAAAAGGAAGACCGACAAGTAACGCTACTCCGCAAGCTCGTATTCGAGAAGTGTTGGCATTTCTTTCGAAGTTTCCGAAGGTTCCATCACACTACTGCCGCCAACGCAGATCCCGATTGTACTTTGCTCCTGATCTTACTATTGAAAAAATGTACGACCTGTATAAGGAACATGCTGGAGAACAAGCAGTGCAAAACAACGTGTTCCGAAAGATATTCAGGGAACATGAACCTCCTTTAGCAATTTACATACCAAAAATGACCAATGTTCCCTGTGCAACGAGGCAGAGAGAACCAAAGAAACGAACACGGAAAAATACCAACAGCATGTTCAAAGGAAAACTGCAATAAAGGTTATGAAAGATGAGAATAAAAAAGCTGCACAGAACAATAAAAACATTATTTACGTTAGTTTTAACCTTCAGGCAGTTATGACAATACCGTTTGCTGGGGATTGTCAAATTTACTATAAGCGGAAGCTTTTTTTGCTTAATTTTACTATCTTTGATTCGCGTAATCAAGAGCACTGTTTTTTATGGGATGAAACACAAGGAAAAAAGGGAAGTGCCGAAATATCAACCTCTTTATTAAAGTACATTGAATCATTAGATCCAGATATACAACATCTCGTGCTCTACGCAGATACTTGCGGAGGGTAAAATCGAAATCGCAATGTACTTGCAAGTATGTTTTACGCCGTGAATACATCTAATTTAGAATTGATTGATATAAATTTATGGAAAGTGGCTATAGCTACCTTGAGGCCGACAGCTTTCACGCCACTATTGAATGATCTCGACATTCAAAAAATATTTACACCACCAATGAATATAAATTATTAAACAAACTTAGCATGAAACGTCCATTTCCATACAATGTCCAGCAGCTAGCGTACGACGACATTTATGACATAGAGGATTTGTTAAACAAGTTAGTGCAAAATAGAAAAAAAGCAATTGATGGCACAATATTAAACTGGCTAAAGGTTAAATTGTTCAGATTCGAAAAAAATGTTGAAAAAGTTGGCTTCAAATACGATGACGTGCGTGGGGAATTTAATTATATAAAAATTAACCGTGAAGAAATCCAATGGGAAAATATTTCTATAAAACGGAAATATCACAAACGCTTAGACATTTCAATTGCAAAAAAGGGACTTGTTAAGCCTTCTGAAGCATGGCGTGATACCCCAAGAATACTCACTTTTTTATAACAACTTGCCCTCAGCTGGAGGAAAGAAAGATTTGGCAGTGTGGAACCGTCAGGAAGACGAGGATTCGGACTACGATTAATTTGGTTTATTAGTGTTTAATGAATGTATTTATAAGTTATAAGACTTCTACTTAATTAATATATATATATATATATATATATATATATATATATATATATATATATATATATATATATATATATATATATATATATATATATATATATAACGCAAGTTTTGACTTATTTTGACATGTTTTACCTTTTATTTTACTCCTACTAGGTCTCACTATTTTAATTATTATCTTACTGTTATTTAATCCTACCTGGAAATAATTATAATATAAATAAATGCGTGATATTTGATGAATTTAAAGTAAAAGATCCTAATCAGGGTTTATTTGGGATGAAGACTTTTTATAGAATACTAAAAAAAGTTAGTAAACAATTGTTCCATGTCCAGAGTTGTAAAAGTCTATGTAGTACAAAGGTGATATGTCCATACAAATTTTAGTAAATCTTTAATTTATTGGAAAATCTTTTAGAAATAACTCAAATTATTATTGTAATTATTTTCCTTAGATTGCATCGAGTTAGTAAAATAATTAATAAAACAAAATTATATGCAGCACTTGAGTAATGCAATCCGCAAAACTTTATTTTGCATTTTCAAAAAATAGTACTCCAAGGACATAGCACAATTATTGTGTTCTAAGGTATCGATATATGTATGTATATATTGTATATAGGTATATATATAAAAATATATATCGCACTATGAGTGCAATACTATCGCAACTCAAAAAAAAATTAATGTGAAGATAATGAATGTTTTGGTTTGGCTCAAATTTTTATCTTTTTTTACATCCACCCTAATAATGATAGAATGCTATTGTTAAGATAGTCTTGCACTGAAGTAATAATACGTATTTTGGCATATATAATCCTAATTTAATGATAATAAAACTCATAATCAATATTTTCTAAACAAAACATAATTTAATAAATAAAACCATTAACATAAGAATATGATTATACAAGTACAAATTGTGTTTCATTTATAACCTAAGCCTTTGCTTCATGAGTTATTAAACATCTAAGTCATTACTTGCACTGGTGGAAACTGGAAGTGATTCGTTAAAGTCGTGGTATGCTTTTTTTATTAAATTGTTGTGATATAGAGATAGTAACTCATCTTTTTTCTTTTTACTTATACCCAGGGATTCATTGTAGGCATTGTCAAGAACTAGATCTCTTATGCTGCATTCAGATAGTCGTCTGTTGGATCGGTTAATTAAGATTTCTTTAAACGCGTCCGATTCAAAGGTTGGTTTGTTAAATATAGAATGTGGGGAATCTTTTCTACACTGCAGCATTTTAATATTACTCCATATTACCTTCTCATTATTAATATTGTTTTTAAATTATTTTCCCATTTTAGTTGTTAACGCTTTAATATCATGGATATCATTTTGCTAAACTTCGTTTACTAAATAGGGTGTCCCTCTTTTTTGGCCAGAGCAATAATTGGTATCAACTGTGCCAGTATATAAATGTTATTTGCCTTTTACATTCTATTTTTATCCCGTTCTATTGCTGAATGCATACTATCACCCTCATTCTGGGTATGACCAGCAATTAAATATTTGTGGGAGATGGTATTTATATTCTCCAAAGTACTGACTAAATAAAGGTATGTTGCTGCTATAAATTTATTTTTATTTTGTCCGCAGCAATTATCTGAATAAAATATGATATCAGTGTAAGTGATATTGTTCTTTAAAAAGTTTATTAAGAAACTGCTAATCTCGTTAGCTCCTCGCTTTCCAATTGTTTCATTCCATACATAACAATAGCTTATATAAAGTGCTTCAATTTAAATTTCCTTCAAAGTATGTCTTTTTTGTCCGAGCCCTTAAATAATGTGATTCTACTGTGGGTATAGACTCAATGTGATTTCTGATATATTGTTGAATTTCTCTGGATGTTCTTTTTTGCTTGTTATGGGTTCCCCTTTTCTCAAGTTCCAGAATACCTTTATGTGACACATTCTACACCTTCTTCACAAGCAGTTCTTGACATCATGTCACTAATTCCGAGAGTATCGTGGAAGAACTTTTTACATACTCTTATTACTGTACTTTTGATTTCAAAAAAATATTTAAAAGTTTTTACCTCGGCTTGTCTTATTATACCTGTATGTGGGCTCAATGAATTCCATTATGTCTCAGTAGAAATTATCTTTGTCGATCTATGTTACCAAGCTCGCAATATTTCTGGAAAATTAACTGCCGCTTTGCATTGTCAATATTTGAATGGTATTTAAAACTGCACTTCTCATTACAACCTAATTTTATTATTTTTTTCTACGAGCTGTTCAGATGTAGGAACAGACTCAGGAACAGATGTAGGAAATGTAGGAATGACCTTGATTTACTTTACTTTTTTTAATATTTCGTTTCCATGTTTCAGGTTTTCTTGGTCTTTTTCTACATTTTCGTTTTTCGTCACCTAATTCTTCTGATTTCTTCGTGCCCACTTTTCTAGCTTGTGGTGTTTCATTAGGTGTCCAAGTCTCGTCTTTGTTCGATAATGTATAGTCAGTCTCTTCTATTGACTACTCTGCTTTAACATGGTCTACAATTTTGTCTTCTAGTGACTGATCTTGGTATGTTTGTTGTTTATTCAACTAGTGTTCTCACTATGTTCTACATTTACTGGTTGCAATATCTCAAATGATTTGTGTGAGCTATAATCGTTAGTTAATGGTATACTACTAGCAGTGTCTACTAATGGGATACCCGAGTCACTGGTAACGCTTGCGACATTAAGATCATCGGTAGCGTATGGAAACAAGTTGACAAATTGTGAAGCGACTGTAACATCCTGAATATTTTTCAAGCAAATAATGTTATTATCTGGCTCTGGTACTGGTGCTATATCTTCATCCTACAAAAAAAAACAATAATTAATAATTACAGTATACTATATTTACATTGTTTAGCAACAATTAAACATGCGTGATATTTTATTAGAATATTGTTTATGAAAACCTTTTTTTAACAAAAACAATAATATGAATTTTACGTACTTGATTAAAAAAAGTGCGTTTTCTAGCTACACTGACTAACAGTTTTCCTCTAGACTTCATTTTTACAGACACAAACTGATCGTCGTTGCTGTTAATATGAAACTAAACTCTTACATTTTTGTCGTTATTCATACACATGATGTAAGACACCCAAATTTATCGCCGCGTATGGCAATTAGATGTAAGACTATCATATCTCTAATGTGACAGTCTTGCACAATAACGATAAGTGTTATACTCGAATGTTATAGTATCTTAACTTGGGAATTATACCACGAAAATTAAATTTTTAGTTACAATAGTTTTGCACTCATATTAAATGCTATAAATGAATTATTTTTCCCGGTTATCTCTGAAAATAAATTTTTTTGACTAACGATAGTATTGCACTCATAGGGCGATATGTAAATCTCCCCATATTAACGTATGGAAATGAGACGCGGACAATGAATCAGCGTCAAACCACAAAGTTATTAGTCTTGGATGGGAAGATCCGCTAGGCAATCTTTAGGCCTTGTAGAGAGAAGAGACACCAGTAGAGTTCAGACGAAGACAGAACCGGAAACTCCAAGCACTCTATGGAGAGGAAAACATAGTACGATACATTAAGGCAAATACAATAGGCAAGACAAGTACTGAGATACAATGATGAAATAATACTAAATACAACTTTCTGGGAAAGGCCCGATGGCAGAGAGTGAGTTGGTTGCTTAAGAAAAAGATGTAAATATGCAGTAACGAGTGGTCTACGTTAGAAAGGGGTACAGCTATGGGAGATTGCTACACAAGGCCGGCAAATGTAGAGAAAAAAATAGTAAACGTGACCAAGACTCTTAGAATTAAAGTTGTAGAGACAAGAAAGAAGAAAAAGGAGAAGGCGAATAAAGTATTCTGCTGGGATATATTTTCGGATTATTCTTATGAAACATAAATCAGTATTCGGCGCAGCTTGTGGGCTACACTAACGATCTGGCAGTCTTAGCATAGCCAGAGCTAAAATAATTTATACTATATTCTGGGGGAACTATATTCTGTCTCAGTGGTTCCAGGAACACGTTTGATTTAGCTTCTACCTACAATGGATTGGAAAGTACAAGGCTGACATGTGTACATATTTTTAGAAGGGGCAGAAAGATCCTGTAAAGAAAACTCTGTTTACATGCGAAAAACAAAATAAGCAGCAGAACAAAAACTATTCCAAAATATTTATAATAGTTTTACTAAAATGGCTAATAAAATCCACTTCCTCCTATTAAGCCTCATTTAAAAAGAATTTCTAATTTAATATATTATAAATATTTATACATATTATTACCAATTGTTTACACAGCAATATTAATCCTTATATTTTTAAATACTTTTAAAGTTATTGATATTAATAAAATAAGAAACGGGATACAAAACACAAGAAATATAATGCTATTATCGAATCTTACTGTGTATCTAATAGAAAATACATTTGACTTCACATGCACATAAATATCTTTTTTGGAATTTACCCAGAAATGGAACTTATGTAAAACTCTATCGATTCGGATTCGCATCCTATTTTTAAGAACTGAAGTTGCTTTGAAATAGAAACTGCAACTTCCTTACTGACTGCATCGGTAGAAGTGTAGTACGAGTATGTACTTAACAACAATAGATATGTAGTTATATACGAACCGAAGAGGTCTACCAAGTATTCCTTTTCAGAGTGAACATATATACACGGCAAATTGTATTGAAAATAACTATTTCTTTATATTAAATTACAACAAATATTGAGATATTACTATTATTTTTCTGTTTTGTATTTCAATATTTATTTGAACAGCAAATTGAATAGTTTTTTCTTAACCCTTTACCGCATACGACAACTTTTAAGGTTTTAAAATTTCAAAGTGTTGTAGTATGCATAATATCCACCACCCAACGAAAATTCTGACTACATCATAGGTAGTACTCATCATACTAGGCATCAGTATGTTTGGTTGTCTACCAGTTCGTTTGTACACATGTAGTGAATGAACGGTACCTTAAGTGTGACTACAATTTGAAGCAATATTTTTTATCGAAATAGTGAATTTATTTGGTGGAAAAAACTTTTTGGAGAAAATAAGTATTATTTTTTATTGTATAAATATTTTTCTACTTCGAATTTCACCTTATCATCTTGCTTTATGATGTCATTTATTATCAAACCACATATGGTTTCGTATGCATTCTGTATAAATTGGTACGAATCCGTAAAATCCATAAATGGTTTCGAATGTATTTAATGTTATTTTAGATATACCGATTTTAAAAAAATTATCATATAATATGGATTTTGTTTTCAGAATGGATCTTGGGAAGTTTTATGGCTCATCTAAATACGTTAAAAAATGTATTCCTGGTGATGGAGAACTAAGTGAAGATGACTTATGTTTAGATTCAGATAATGAGTATATTTCTTTTAATAAAGAACTAAGTGAAGACGAATTAGGTTTAAATTCCGATAATGAATATATTCCTCTATGTCGTTAGTCCCAATCTGATGATAGTGATAGCAATGAACAAGAAAATTTGAATAAATTATACCTATTTGCTCTGGTATAAATAGAATTGTCAACCAAAAAAATAAAAAAAAAATCGGTTGCCTGTAAAGTCGGTTTTACGGGCGAAGATTTTACGTGACGTCTTTTTCTCGGTAGAATATTTATTGATATGAATATTATTAAATTGCAAAATAGGAACAAGGAATTGAATGAAAATAAGAATTGCACAAATTTTAACTATAGAAATATATTTTGTTTACTAAAACATTGTACATGTAAACTTAAACTTAACTAATTTCTATTTGAGTGATTTTGTTGAGGATAGGACGATGATAGGAGAAATATGAAATGAAAGGAAGTGTTTCTGCTGTAATGTGTATAGGACACAAGCACGCACCGATTCAACGCGTCTAATTCTCTAGTGCTGCGCGCGCAGCGGACCGATCATGTTTGAGTGGAAGAGAGACGCAAGGCATTCGCCGGTCCGGCGCAAGGTTAGTAGATATTTAAGTAGGTTGTCTCGTAACTATAGACCAATCAAATGCTCGCTTTTTAAAGGCGGGAATACGTCACCCATACGACACTTTTAAAATTGCCATAAGCTTCAATGCTAATATAAGGTTCAAAAACTTAGGTCTTGCAATATATTTTGGGATTTTCTTGGGTATAGTTATGTTAAGTGGTTCTTATATTAGTAATTATATCAATTTTTTTTTCTAAAATCAATAGTCTGATGACAAAAAATAGAATTGATTATAGTGATAATATTGTGTGTTTTAAATGGAGATAACAGTTTATTTCGCACAAAAACCACAAAAAACAGTAGAAAAAGTTCAAAAGCAAAAATACTAAATATGTAGTAACTTACTTATTATGTTTTTCCTGGAATTTACAGCATTTTTATCATATCTAGTGGTAGGCAAAAAAAAACCAATAGGTAATATAAATTATTATTAGATTAAAATACAAAAAATGGTTAGTCCTTCCAGCACAAATCTTCAAGCTATATATACTTATCTCATCTAAAAAATATATCATTATTATAACGTACAAAACTACATATTATTGTTATGACAAACCTTGATATCACGGCTACGAAAACACACTTCACAAGTGTTTATGTACACAAATAACTAAATAATAAGTCTCTATAAATAATATTGTCCTTATACCTATACTTAAAAATAAAAACTAAACAATAACTAAACAAATAAACGAACTAATGATACTATAAAATAGAGACAACAACAAACGTGAACTTAAACTCAGACGTGCAGACAACTGTCCATCAACTGTCAAATTTGACTTTGTCGTATGAGTGACGTAAGCATTCTGCCTTCCCCTCGCTTCGCCCACATAGTTACGAGACAACCTACTTAACATCTACTAACCTTGGGTCCGGCGGGCCTCTCTCTCGTTCGGTGACTCATCGTAACAGACGTGAGCGGGCGTTACACTTTTTCATGAGTGACTCCGAGCCACAACCTAATTTAAGACGTTGTCACGTCAAAAAGAAATCTGAAAATGTTTTATGGGACTCAGGCCATTTAAAGCATTTTAATAAAAGTGATTACGCATTTAAACGCGTTATAGAGCTACCAGAATGTATCCTTGAGTTAGAAACTTGTTTTTCTTGTTTTTGTTTTCAAAAGAATTAATATCCATGCTTGTTGAACAATCAAACATAAAAGCTCTGCAGGATAACATAAACTTAACATCATCGAGACTTTACTGGAATGCAATTCTAAGTAAATTACAAGTATTTGAATCTATGACCTGCAATAGATGGGAAATTATAAGGAAATACCTTTATTTTAGTGATAGTATTAACTACGCTTCTGTTGATAATCCAGGCCATGATAAACTGTTCAAAATTCGACATCTATTAGACAAGATTAAACAACATCATTTACTGGTTCCAT
Source organism: Diabrotica undecimpunctata (assembly GCF_040954645.1). Classification (NCBI taxonomy): domain Eukaryota; kingdom Metazoa; phylum Arthropoda; class Insecta; order Coleoptera; family Chrysomelidae; genus Diabrotica; species Diabrotica undecimpunctata. Next base: position 134,006,261 of record NC_092804.1, on the reverse strand, counting down.
GGAGGAACATCTAGCTGTTGACGAACAAATTATCATTTATCAATTATTAATTATTAATTATTAACAAATTATAGTGGGGATACAAAAATCAAGTACTTAGTGATGTATCAAGTTTTAGTTATAATTTTGATATTTTTGCTGGTGAACAAAGCAATACTTTTCCAAATGAAGTGCTTGATTTAATAGTCACTGGAAATGTTGTCACTATACTGACAGAGACAGTGCCGAAGAATTTCTTCTTCATATGACGAGCTCGATTATCGAGCGTTGGCTATCAAATTGGCTATAGTAATTTTGTTGACGGCAGCTCGGAAAAGAGATGCAGAGGTTCTGTTAAACCAATCTCTTAGGTTTCTAAGCCACGACGTTCTTCTTCGACCTAGCAGCTAGGCCTAGATGTAAAGCAGCTTCGTTACGAACTCTATCCACCCAACTTATTCGTAGGATTCTCCGATACACCCAGATTTCAAAGGCTTCAAGTTTCTTGAGAAGTATATCCATCAAAGTCCAACCTTCGACACCATACAAAAGAGTAGAGAACACATAACATCTCACTAATCTAATTTTCAGACTTAAAGTAATATTGTTTCCACATAACAGTTTCTTCATCTTAAAGAATGCAGCTGTGGCCTTCTCTATCCGTATTCTAATTTCTTTGCTCATATCCCAGTTCTCATTTAGATTACAATTAAGGTAAGTGATACTGTTATTTCTCTTCAGTTGTTCACCATAAACTGTTACCACTTCCGGTTGTATTGACGTTTTACTGACGACCATCACCTTTGTCTTTGCGGTATTTAGCTTAAGGCCATATTCATCACATGTTGTGGTAATCCTATTAATTAGATGTTGAAGTTCTTCGTAACTGCTTGCAATTAACACTGTGTCATCTGCATATCCCAAATTATTAATATTGACGCCATTCATTTTTATACCACATTGGACATTATCCACTGCTTTATTGAAAACTAACTCAGAATAGATGTTAAATAGTAGCGGTAACAAAATGCAGCCCTGCCTTACTCCCCTTCGTATTTGAAGCTTTTCAGAGGTATCCCGGCCAATCCTGATATTTGCACGTTGATGCCAGTAAATATTTTTAATAATGCGTAGGTCTTTATGATCAATACCTACCTGCTAAAGAATGGCTATTATTTCAGTATGTTTTACTCGATCAAATGCCTTCTTAAAGTCAATAAAACACATATAAACTGTATGTCCGACATCCCTGCATCTCTGTACCATAACCTGAATACTAAATAGTCCTTCTCTTGTTCCAAGGTTATTGCGGAATCCAAACTTTGTGTCACCAAGTTGTTGTTCTATTTTTTGGTACATCCAAAAGTGCAAAATTCGTAGAAATATCTTTAAAACATAACTCATCAAGCTGATGGTTCGATAGTCACTACATCTTTTTACATTTGCTTTTTTAGGTACTGTCACAAAAGTCGACAGCCGCCAATCCGTTGGTATATAGCCAGTTTCATAAATTTTATTACACAGATGAAGGAGAGATATTTTACCTGAACTTTCGAAGAGGTTTATTATTTCACTCGCTATTTTATCTGGTCCCGTCGCTTTTCGGGTCTTTGCTAATCGTATTGCTTGTTCAATTTTGTCTATAGTTATGTCAGGTCCTGTAAATACTTCGTTAATTTTAAGCTCGGGCCTTTAATCACTAAACAATTTCTCAATATACTCTTTCCATCTGCCTATTTTATGCAAATTAGTGATAATCAGTTTTCCGTCTCTACAAACGATGGTATTTGCCTGTTTTTTTGTTTTGACCTGTCAGTCCTTTAATTTTTTTATACATATTAAATGAATCATGTTTTCCCTGTAATTCTTCAATTTCTAAACATTTGTTTTCGTAGTATGTATACCGAAGAACCTTAAATATAAAATATTTTTCAATAACTGGATTAGTAGTTTAAAATTACAGATTTATCTTACAAAAAATGGATTGTTGCCTTTAGGTAAGGTTCGGTTAAACCGTGTTCCAAATTCAGGAATCCCATCCGAAAAAGATCTAAAGAAAAAAGAAGGTGGTTTCATTGTAGAACAAGTCACCCTTGTTGAGGACTTTAGTCTAATAACTTGGTTCGATAATAACCCAGTAAATATGTTATCGAACTTATGGTGGTAGTGAACCTAGAACCGCAAAACTTAGGTACTTCCGAAAAGAAAAAACGTAAAAAGATTTCATGCTGATGGGAGGAATGGACTAATAAGACTTGATGCTTAGGCTTTGCTTGATGCAAATCCATCTAAAATAAAGAAAATGGTATAAATGATTTTTTTTGCATATGTTGGATCTATGTGTTGTGAACGCATGGATACTCTGGCGTAGAAAAAATAAACAAAGTTGCTATATGCCATTATTTGACTTCAAACAAGCCGTTTCTAAACATTTATGTAAATCTGGGCAGTCACTTCTACGAAAGAGAAAAAATAAAAATTCCTTTAAAACAACAAGAGATACCGTTAAATTTTGTGCGCACATTCCAGAATGGCAAAAATATCAGCAACTGTTCATGCTCAGGCATTTTATAGTCCCGAAGCACCAAGGAAGTCCACAAAAAAACAAAAAAAACAGTGTTTTTTCTGATTAAATAACGTAAATTCATATTGATATTTTTATACTTTTCATTAAACCGTTTAACGTAAATTTACCTTATATAGCAAATATAGAAGGGGCCCATCAGGCCTTCTATATACCGCTCTGCGGAATAGGCCCTTAAGGCAGATCGAGTGAAAGATCTACTTGCGAAATCCGAGCACTGAGGTCATGTGCGGCATGCATGGGCTTGGTGGCCGGACCCCTCTCGGGTGCTTAGCCGGCGAGGAGAACAAAATTTATTTTGCCAAATCGGCGGCTGAGTGACCGAGCACACACTCTTTTCCGGACATAGAAAGCTAGAGTAAAATCAATAGAGTCAGTAAAGTAAATAGGGAGAAAAGCCTAGATGTGGCTACCCCTACAGTTAGGTGGCATAACCACACTCACTAAAAACCGAGGATACCCAGGGCATCTTAAGTAAATTTCAGATCATAAGCCTCCTCACGTAAGTCACACGATGAGGAGGGGTGGAGGAAAAGCCTGGGGGTCAGATAGGTACCACTTCGACTAGCGAAGTGTGACCGGTTTGATCTTCGGACATGTGGATCCCATTCTTACATTGGTATACACATGTTCCTAGGGACAGGGTTGATCACTGCGTGTGTGTGTGTGTGTATCAGCAACTGTGTCAAATATGTACAAAAAAAAACTTACACCAAATGTATAAACTGTAAAGTATTTTTATGTTATAATGAAAAGAAGAAATTGTCTACCACAATCTCAAAACTAATATATTTTTGTATGTCAACATTTTATTAAAATATGTTCGTATAATACATGTGTACCCACATATGGATTTTCAAAAATTCTTCCAGTTTGTAGATATTGGATATGAAACCATATATAAATTTACAAAAAAACTTCTATATATAGGACTGAATTGTTTGAATTTTAAATATACTAATACCTTTTATATGCCTTAATAAAAATCACAATACATAAAAATATTTATTATTTCATGTTTGCAATAATTAAAGCAGTAGAGCGTTGAAATTTATACTTGCTTACTTGCATACCCCATGGCGTTACAACCCTGCATGGGCATTAGTCAACTTGATAACATGCCTCCATTCTTCTCTGTCTTGAGCAATCTCCATTCAATTCTCCACTCCCATTACTTTAAGGTCTCTTGATATAGATAGTATTATCTTGCCACCGGAGTCAAGGTCGAACACGTGGTTTTCTTCCAGTTGGGACTTCTTCCCATACCAGCCTTACTACTCTTCCGTCAGAATGTCTTCTAGACTTTATTTCTTTTATTATGTTGGTGTCTACATATAGTTATTCCAGTTCTTTATTAGTTCTTATCTTATATTGTCCTGTTGGCTCAAAGATCTTCCTGAGTCATTTTTCTCGCAAACACATAGTCATTCTTCGTTTGTCGTTGTTGTCGTCCACATCTTGCTTTTGTAAATCACCTAGTGTTCTTCTGCTTCAACTACTGCTCATATCGGAGATTGGAAATCATTCTGAATAGTTCAATTAAATTGCATTTAAACCATTCACAGAGATTGCGTAGACATGGGATTTTACGTCTTCTTGTGCCACTTCTGCGTTTGATTTTGTCCTGCATTATATTCCTGCATTATATACAAACTACAGTAGTTTCTATTCTACATCTTTCATTATGTGCCCCAAGTATTCCAAGTCCCTAATTTTTATGAAATTTAAAACTTTGTTTGTTTTTCTTGAATTTTAAAGCATTGTTTTCCTAGTTGTTAGAAACTTGTGGATTTGTTTTGCGGTCACCATGATATTTTCAGCCAGATAATACGCTAGTAACATCACTACTGGTATTAACCAATTTTAGTAGATCCAGGTTGGTCATATGGAATGTGTGGCAATCTAATATTAATAAGGTTTTACCTGGAGGCTTTCTCGACAAAAAGTGTATTTGTAACCATTCTAAGAAAATGTCACTGTTAACGTATGCTGATCTTTCCGACATTCCTATTCGTGGAACCCGGTGACATACTACAATCCCACTCGTCTTTTTTATTTTTCCTCTTAAAAATGCAATATGGGGGCATATAAGAAAATCTCTTCTGTACTATATCAAGCTATTACACCGATCGTTTAACCTTTTTCCCCAGGACTTACGCTAGGAACACATTTTTAACCTTTTTCTGCTAGAACTTGATCGGCTCTAGTATTCAGTTGTAGTCCTGTTTCGTCAGTATTAAATATGTGACCAGGTTTATCATATAAATTATATTCGGTCATAATTCTCTCGAGATCAGAAAAGTAGTTAACGACTGTTTCTTTCTACATTTCTAAAGCTCGTGCAATTAAGGTTTTCTCAGCTTTTCTAATTGAAATTTCAGGTCCTCGTTTCAAAACGAGTTTTAACCATTTTTTACAACACACTAGTTTAAGTTAGCACAAGATAGGAAGCACTGGAACTAACTGACGGAGGCTCATACAAAGCAGTGGACGCTTTAGTCTGTGTAACGATGAGGATATTTACTTTAACTTTCCTGGTTTTTAACAATATCATCTTTGCAATAGATATCAATATTATCTAATTAATTAATTAATTTTTAACCTTTACTCAGGTTAATTCAAAGCTGGATCTTCTAGAATTGACAAAGAAAAATTTTGTTCACCTAACAACCGACGCCAACGCTTTTCTTTGGTTTTTTTATACTTAGTATAATAAAAACAAAAAAACCAAATTAACTGAATATCGTTGTTTTATTTATATATAATTAAAAGAGCTAATTAAAATCAGAATAAAAAAGTACTTCCCAGGAGATCACCACGAGCAGCAAGTAATAATTTTGAGTTGAATTAATTAGAGCTTTAGAGACAGCATTGACCTAATATTTACAACTAGGCGACCATCATTTTGGTGTTAGGAAATTTGTATTTAAGAACGATTAGAATGATTTACTAAATTATAATTTGGATTAGTTCATTACTAGGAATACTGAGGAAAAATAAAAAGCACAATATACCTCCTTGATTGAATAATAAGAGACCTTAGAGGACGGGCATGTTTGCATTTAGATCGCTACTTTTGGCTTATATTACTAGATGACACAAAAACGTGTTATTTTTATTGTAATACCTTTTATGATGTGCATATAACAGTCCTATTCCAATAACGTAAAGATTTTACTTCTCACTAAAAGTTTCACTCTATGTATACGTTGGTATAAGGATTTTTATTCAAAGCTTTCTCTATTATATACAGTAACAATCCATTTCTGTTATCTTTTTTTCAACTTTTTATTAATAATACAAAATTATTTATACCTACCTGGAAGATACCTAGAAAAATATATCCAAAAAATATTACGAGATTGTCAGAATTTAAAATTGATCTTACATTATATTATATAGAAGATTTATTGAAAGTTTTGAAAATTTCGTACTACACTCTTGATATTGTAAAATAAATTAGTGTTATGTTGTACAAATAAAGACTTTAAATAAACTTGTGTCTTATAATTGTATATAATTATATTATATTATATTATATTATATATAATTATATATAATAAAAGTGTTGCAACATTTTTATAATAAATAAAGTTAATAAATTAGACTAATAGCCTTAGTTCAATATTTTGTATACCTACTTTGAGTCTTTTTTATATATTATAATTTATTCAATTTTATAATTATTAACAGAATCTGAAAACCAAGGTACTATGTGCAAAATTTTTATTTTGGAATCCTATACTACTATTATTTTTTAAAAACTAATTAATCCATTTTTTTAATTATCAAGGTTATGAAAACATTAAATGCCTAAACTAAAGTAAATAAAAAGAGGTATACACCTATTTTTATAATCATTTATTAACAACTATATACAATATTTTCTCAGAATATAAATCACTGTCGGTTTACTTGATCTAAGCCTTTTAAAAAAGTATATCATTACAAAAATCAAAATGTTCGATTCTGCTTATATTTTTGATTTCGAAATAACCTATAACATAATATAACGAACTACAAAAAATACAATTTATTTTTCAGATAACTTTTTATTCAGTACTTTATATGACACATAAATATTTTACATTTTATCTGTCAGAAAATTTAAATTTATTTTATTTGTCAGTAGGTAGTTCACATTTCCTAGGTTGTAGCATTTTTAACTTCCCTGGTATATATTAAAACCCCCTCGTGTATGCTAAAACACTGAAGAATATTTTAAATGTATTTTATTTTCTATCGTATACGTATTAAAATATAAAAGTATTTTTAATTCCTCTTTGCGTCGCCGAGTAGGTATAAACCATTTTAGAGTTGTTTATATTTCACAGATGGTTATTTCCTCGGTATTCTTTGATCTTTAAACCGCTCGATATATTAGTTTCAAATAAAAATCTATTTAGATCGCTGAGAAGGTGTTACCGGGAAGATAATTGCGAGACTGTCGCTGAGATCGCTGTTGGGGAAAGTTGGTTTTAGCGTTTGTTCAAAATTTACATTTCAAATGTTTGCTCGTTTTTTGTCCCTTTTCATGGAAAATGAAGTTACAATGATTAATGTGTAGTTACAGTGAGGTTTGGAGGATGGGCCATTGAAAGCAGTCATGTTTAATTTAGTCGAAGGGAACCGACAAATTTGTGAACAAAAGTGATTTTTACTCAAAGTGTGTCAATTATGAACGAGTAATCACTGTGTTTTGTTGTATGCCGTATCTCATATGAGAGATTTGAAAAATGGCGTTTTACAACAATTTTAAAGATAACCACGTGTTGCCATTGTATTCGGTTGTACCTGTTCCAGTTATTTTAAGGAGACGAGTTTTCCAGGTTTGCGTTGCAGTGCTAGCTTCCATCCTCATTTTTTATCTCTGGTCGTCGTCCCAGTCTTAAGATGCATTTTTTTTGAATGGCTGTGAATCTCCAGTTCCAACCTCAGAAAATATGTAAAGTAAGGAAATTTTATGAAATCCAGGTAGCTCTTTTGTTTTGAACTTTTAAAGTAAAAATAGACATTTTTTATTATTAATAATAATTGCTTTAATAAATTAAAGAAATTGTAATAATTAGAATTATATGTGTTAGGCTGTCATAATTATTCTCAGTTTTGAATTTCAAGTATTGACATCTGACAGCTAGTTTTTTTTTGACATTAGTTGGTTTTTATATTTAGAAAAAGGTTAAGCTATATGAATAGTCTCATTTTAAAGATATTTCTTTATTTGTAATAATTTATTTCTGCCACAGTTGATAGCCCGGTAATAATTTTTTGTAATTTTTCTAGCAATTGCCACTTGTAAACGGATGTTGTAAACGGATAGGAAATGTAAGTTTTTCTTCTACGTTATTTTGGTATAAATCTTTGTAACTATTTATATGGTAATTATTTTTGCATTATCTGTATTTGTAACTGTTTGTAGTGAGACGGTAAATTTATGTCTCTGAACCATTTTGTCTATTTATTTAAAAAAAAGTCCCACTTTTTTGTGTTTTTTTTGTCCTCTTCTATTTTGTTTGTCCATTTGTTACAGGAGATTCATGTAAGTACCCCTTTGTTTCATTTTTGTAGTTGCCCCAATCCAACTCCCTTGCCATTCACTTATTCAAGCCGCCAGCTCTTCAAATAAACCCTAAACGACGTTCGCATAAGGTTCGTTTATTTTGCTTGCCCCGTCTACACTCCCAGTAACTTTTGTCCACATTTTTTAGCAAGGCAAAATATCAACCTCTTTGCCTTGCTGTTCTGTCATTTTGACCTCAAGGCCATATCTATTCACGTTGTTTGCGTGGGTGTTAAATCTGTAAATTCATTTACCTGCGAGATTCAGTAAGCTTAAGACTGGTAACTTCATTTTTATCTTTATTACTATATTAATCTTAAATAATTCAATAATGTTACCTAAAGTTAAAATTAAAATCTAATTGATTATAAATAAATTGTTGGAAGTGCATTCTCATGATCTTTCTAGTTCTTTACACTATAAAATAAACCTTAATGTTTTTTACTTAAGTTTTTATAATAACTTTTTTATATACATGTATGTTTATCACATGTTCTTTTGCTGTGCTAATTTTGTTAAATTGCAAACTACACCTAGTTTCAATTAATTGTTTTATACAACTTTAACTCTAAATGTCCAGTTTCGTAAGCTTTTTCATATTTTTAACAACATTGACTGCTACATGTCTTTGTAAGGTAACACACATTTTTTAACTTCTCTATGGATGTTTGGTTTCATATTGTTCTTTTTAGATGAACTGATGATGCTTTCTGAGTAGAAAGCGAAACGTCTTCAATAAATAGATGAAGTAGCCACCTTCTTTGTCTTTTATTTCTCCACTTTGACCGAAAAACCCACCACTCTTCGAGTGTACCTTAGTTTATTTTGGATTGACGGTCGTACTCCTTTTCTTGATATATATATATATATATATATATATATATATATATATATATATATATATATATATATATATATATATAGACACCACCCTTCGAGTGTACCTTAGTTTATTTTGGATTGACGGTCGTACTCCTTTTCTCGATATATATATATAGATAAAATCTACTTCATGTTTTCTTTCTTGTGAATTAATTATCTGGGATTATATTGTAGTATTACAAAGACAGCGATATCATATTTTGATGTACGTTTATTTTCCATTTTTTCATTTATATTGCTTAAAGTTATATCTTAAATTGTTTAGTTTTAATTTGTTCAATTTTTTATATTCCTTAATCCTTTTTATTTATGCCAAATCGTCGTTACTGCATTTTTAAAATTTTCTTGGTGTCTAACCTATAGTATTAAGTTAACAGTGCGTTTATTATTTAGATAAGCAGAAAGGGTATTATCATGATCCCACAAATCTGTTAATGGTACTGGAAATGGGCATACGGCTGTAAGTACACTTGACATAATCCATGAAACAGGTGCTTTTAGTCGCAAAATGAGCAGAACGTATTTCAGACTCGTGAGAAGTGTGTGTCAAAATTAACAGGAATAATCATAGTCTGTTTTGATCTACAAATAAATTGATGTTTGCTATACTATTGCTATGCTGAATGTAAATACAAAACATGCAGAGTTCGTTTATTCATATTGAATATAAAAAATATATCATAAAATATTGTAAGAGGTTTTATATGATATTCAAAAATAACAAATATATTAGTAGCATATGAAAAGTTAAAAACAGAAAAGAAAAGAAAAGTAGCATAGAAATTTTAACAGAAGGTAGGTAATAGCCTAAGGATCAAAATCTATACCGAAATAAAGTGCGCCAAAGCCTTGGGGGTGGTTGCCATCCCATCTTGAGGGTGAAATTTTTTTTTACGTTTTAACCACAGGTTTCGATTCAAAAAGTGATTCTAAACAAAAAATGTTCTATACATTTTTTTTGTAAAACTGATATTTTTCAAGTTATTCGCGATTGAAAGTAAGAACTTTTAGACAAAAAAATCGACGTTTTTAATCGATTTTTCGCGAATAACTCGAAAATGGTGTATTTAATTAAAAAAATTGTAGAGAACAAATTTGTAGCTTTTAAAAAGACAAATAAAATTCATTTTTTAAAATGTTTTTGCGATATAATAGGAACCGAAATACGGCCTATCAATGTTCAGCGGTTTTATTCAAAGGCCAAATTTGAAAGATTTAAAGTCAAATATCGGAAAAATGATGATGAAAACTCATGGAACCTTTTTTAAAGAGCATAAATAGACCTATCATAAAAAAAGACTCTAGCTTAAAAATTGAGTGAGCTATGATGAAAATAAGGTCAATACCTCATTTTTTTTTGAAAAAATCGATAAAAACAACCCCCTAACCACCCCCATATTTAAAATCGATTTTCACCCTTCTGCAATTCTCTTTGTACATGTATTGTTAATACGTCCAAGAAGTTTGACCCATTTAAAATGCTTAGTTTTAGAAAAAGTACAGCTTAAAGCGAGAAACGATTTACAATTTCATATTTTTTACCCTTCTTCTTTTAAATATCTCCGAAATAACTGAATATATGAAAAAAATAAAAATGTACTAAATTGTAGCTTTTTTAATGACTAAAATTTTCCTTTATTTAGATTTGTTGTACAATGAATATTTGGCGAGATATAGCCGTTTAAAGCATCGATTTACGATCAAGCACCATCTTTTTCGAGCCCTTTAAACTCACCCCATTTAAAAACCAAGGGTTCCAAAAAAATTTAATTCACATATTCTTGTAGCTCTTAAAAACCTCTACAAAATCGTTTTTGACGAAACACTCTATCGTTAAAAATGAAGGAAATACGTTAAAAAAACCAATTAATTTTTTGAAATAGGGTACCCAGTTAGTTCAAAATTAATAGCTTTTTCCCATGCTTTTACTTGCTGTGATACTGTATCTGCTTTTTACAATAAAGGTAAAAAAAATATTTTTTATATTATTCAAAAAAGACCGGACATGAGGAAACATGCCGAAATTTTTTACAGTAGTACTGCTAAGCTTGAAGATATTTTAGATGCTGGCAGATACTGTGCAATAATGTTGTACGGAACTGTTAAAGACACGCAACTTACCAAGATAAAAAAAATAAAAGATTTGGAAGCTTTTCTCGAGCAGATGCGGTACGAGCAGTTCATCAAAGCTACAACGAAAAACTGTGCGGTAAAGCTATCATCCCTTCTGCCCACTGTTGATGCCTTAGATGAGCATTCAAAAAATGCTATTACCAAATTCAACAGTGGCTTAGCAATGAAAATATCAGAGCAACAGATTGGGGATGGTATTCCAAAGATGGTTTGTTATTACCCGTACGCATGAACAAACAACCTGCACCCGATGAACTTTTGAAAATTATTTTTTGCCAATGCAAAAAAGGATGCGGCGTTTCATGTGGGTGCAAAAAAGTTGGTTTATACTGTAACTCTACTTGTTCTGGGTGCTCAGGTGAAGGGTACAATAATAGTCCACCAATAATTGAAGAAGATGAGGATGACATAGATCACGATGAAGATGTAATTGATGACGAATAAAATTAATATTATAATTGTTTTACCTATAAATGCAAATATTTTTAATATTTTATGTATTAATTACTTTTTTATGTATTAATTATTAGTATTCACTATTTATGTAAATGTATAAGAATATATGGTGCCTTTTTATGTTGATAAATTTTTTTGTATTTATTACTACTTTTTTCAATTTATATCTATTAAATTAGTTTATAAAAACTGCAATGTTTTAAAGGGTGATTTTCAAAAGTTGAAAAGTTGCAAATTTTTGGCAAAAAATTGTTTTCACCTATACCACTCATAACAATTGATTTTTAAGGGTTGAAAATTAATGAAATTGTATTTTAAAGTATAAAAAAATCACTATTTAACTAATCCAAACCAAATTTTACTCATCTTAAGATTTGTAATGTTATTTTACAATTTTTGAAAATTAGGAGTAGTTTTCACCCCTAAGAACAATCAGGGTTCATCTGCATGACATAAACTATAAAGCAGAGCGTGAGTTGAGCTTAAATCCAAATTTTTATCCAAATCGATTCAAGACGAAATCATTTTTTTAGAATTAGTAATTTTTTTTCATTAATCTTTAACAAGGGTTGCTTTCTAAGGGATGAAATATGATGGAACTCTATTCAAAAGTAATAAAATAAAATAATAAAAGTATAAAAATATATAAATAATAATATAAATTATTTAACTAATTCAAACCAAATCTTACCCATATTCAGGTTTAATATGTTATTTTATAATTTTTGAAAATTAGGGGTAGTTTTCAACCCTAAAACCCATCAGCGCACTTCGGTTCGATATAGATTTTGATCCTTGGGCCATCACCTACCTTCTGTTAAAATTTCAACTCAATCCATGCAGGACGAAAAAATTGCGAGGTTTTAACTTTTTTCGAGCTTCATTTCCTGAACTAATATAAAAGAGCATAATTTGCCATGAGTTTTTATAGGATATATAGGTAGTTTTTCATCATATTTTAATCTTTGTTTAATATTGGGCGAATAAGCAGCGTAAAAAAGAAATGTAATATAAACAATTATTCGTAAATCATGTAATTGTACTAGATAGCAACAAAAAAAGAAAAGTTCTCAAAAGTAATTAAGGTATTACATCATCCAAATATACTTATATATTCAGAAAGCATATTATTTATGTGCAGATGTTTAATTTGTTGGAGTTGAAAATACGCCAGTTTTCAAAGAATCAAATTGTGCGAGTATTCGACTTAGTATTGTCGTTCAGTGAGTGAACTATATCTTAATGCTCTTTACACGCCTAATGTCAAAGATGTCAGTGCGTAGCGTGCGTATAAATAAAATTAATACTAAAATAACATTATTGTTGATGAACACTGTACATTTGATAAAATGCATGTTAAAATTTAAAAATTTATTTATGTGTATAATCTTTTAATTTCTGTAAGTATTGTAAATCTAAGTGTACGTCAGTGTTTTGAAATGTTTGTTTTTTACAGTTACTCCCGATGAAGCCATCAAATAAATGGCGAAATATTGAGCTTTAGAAAAAACAAAGATTTTTTATTTAATATAGACCACATACCCGATATTTCCAACATATTTATAAATTGTTTTTTGGTCGAAATGATCACGTTAAATATATATATATATATATATATATATATATATATATATATATATATATATATATATATATATATATATATATATATATATACCCGGTATTTTAGGCGTCACGCCCTTCCGGTAGGGATCTATGGAGGAGTATCACCGAGCCGCAAGCTCTTATCTCTTGCCGTACTGCTCCACCATAGGCCGATCAGACACCAGCATATTCTAGTCTAAGCCGCAGATTCATCTAGAATTTTAAACTGCTGCGTTAGACTTTTTGTTTTTCTGTACACCGAGCTGCTGGGGAACGAACCCACATCCACTGAATCACTCGCGCAGTGAAGCGAATGAGAAGCTGGCCGCCCAGCCCGTTTGGCTATCTGACCGACTAATATAATACTTGACATAATATTCTGTAATAATTATATTCTGGTAAAAAAATTGGGTTTTTTTAATAGTCTTTCTTTCGTCTTTATCCCATAGTCCTACTTCTCCTACCTTGAGTATTTCTGCTAGGGAAATATTCCTTCTTATCCTGCATGTTAATGATTCTTTAATCCTTTTTATTAACTCCTCTGCTATTGGGTCCTTATTTATTTATTCGTTTTTTTATCATTTGTGTTTTTATTAATATTATAATTTATCCTTGGACTATTTATTTATACCAAAAAAATTATAACTTACTGATGTTTTTCTTGTTTGTTTAAACCGTTTTCTTTTATAGAATAAATTTCTACGTGTTTTTCCAATTCTATTCCCTTTTTTGACTACAAAGTTGATGTGTTCAAATAATTATAACCCTGCACAATCAAAAAATGGGCCATGAAAACAAAACAAGATTAATCGCGTAGGGACGTAAACCTACCATTAAAAATTGGATTCTTAAAATGAATCTACAAATTCGTAGATTAAACAATTGAAAAAGCTATCTACCCTTTAAGTCACAATTAACAACAATATATAAATATTATATATTATTATTAATATATAAATATTAAAAAATTTTCAACGGACACTAAAATGATTAGATTGATTACAAGATGTTAAATTTTAACAAAAAATACATAAACACAAGGCAATTAGTGAGAGATGAAGAGCTTAAAATTAGACTAAAACTTAAAATAAGAAGAAATTACAAAAACGAGTGAATGACAGAAGAGATTTAATGGAGCAACGCAGACAGTACAAAATACATCAAAACCAACATCAATACAAGGAAACGTACTGTAAGGGCAAGAATAAAAATCGCAAATAAGCTGGATGAAAAAACGGTGTGAAGAATTGGAATCACTACAAGAAAGGGGGAACAGCTTTGGACTACATAAAAAGATTAAAAAAATTTCGAGTGTATAAAAGAAAACCATAATACTCGCCTAAAGAATGATCAAGGAGACTACGTACATATCCAGGAAGAAAATCTGGATAGACCAGATCACCATTTATAGATAATAGGCCGAATCTGCCAACTACTCACTTAGGTACTCACAGAAAATTTATCCGGCCCTTCCGTCATTCGTGCCGAGTTGGAGTATGCTATTAAAATAGAAAAACTGGACAACCCCCTGGACCCAATATCATTCCTACGGAAGCCATAAAACGATTGGAATGTGACAACATCGACATGCAAGTAACAATTTTCAATGTCATATTCCAATGGATTGGCGTTGTTTAACTTTTATAATAATCCCTAAGTTATAAAAAGTGGTAAAATACAAAGATCACAGACTGATCAGTTTAATGAGCCATTTGCTTAAAATATTTCTTTACATCCTTTACACAAGAATAGTAACAAAACTGGAAGAGCTAAGAGGCCAGACACAATTTGGGTTTAAGAGCGGACTGGGTACATCTGAAGCAACTTTTTGCTAGAATACTATTGTACAAAACTGCATGGACCAACGAAAGGATATATTCATCACATTACTTGTTTATGAAAAAGCGTTTGACACAGTAAAACACGATGCAATGTTAAAAATGCTACACAACGCTAACATTGACGAAAAAGATATCCAAGAACACTAATCCAAAATCTCTATTGGAATCAAAAAGCACCAGTGAGGCTGAATAATTCAATGAACACAGAGAAATTTGAAATTTTAAGAGGGGTGCGACAGGGGAGTATTTTGTCTTCTGTGCTGTTCAACCTCTATGTGGAGAATGTTTCTGCAAAGGCACTCGAAGACTCTGAGTGTGGTATAAATGTCATAAATAACATTCGTTACGCCGACGACAGCGCTATAATCACAGACAACGAACATGATATGAAGTTAATGCTAAATAAAAAAAATACCGTAGTTAAAATATGTGGCTTAATGATAAATGGTGGACGAACTAAATGCATGGCAATAGAAAAAAATGCACTTTTAAGAGTACAGCGGCAAGTTGATAACGCTTCAATCGAGCAAGTGAAAACATACAAATATTTGGGAATGATAGTGAATGACCAATGAGATCCTCAACAAGAAATAAAATGCCGTACCGAACAAGCAAGAGAAGCTTTTGTTAAATTTAAACAGTTACTCTGTAACCGCAATCTTTCCTTTAATCTCCGCTACAGGATGATGAAATGTTTTGTGTGGTTTATACTGTTATACGGCATGGAGACATGGACGTTAAAAATATCCTTCAATAACAAGTTGAAGGCCTTTGAAATGTGGAAGGAATATTCCATATACCATGAACAGATAAGGTGAGAAACGAGGAAGTCTTAGAAGGGCAAATACTGAGAGGGAATTACTTAACGGAGAGGAAAAAATACACACTTCCTCGACTAAAACTATCCAAGCAAAGATTGAGGGCAAGAGAGGAGTAAGTCGCAAACAAATGATACGAAACATAAAAAACTGGACCGGCATAAATAAACTGGCGAGCTTTTACATACCGCAAAAGATAGACGTCCGGCCCTAAGAGAATTTGCCAACGCATTCTCTGTGCATGACACTGTAAGAAGAAATAATATATTAAGTGAAGATAATACAACAATTTTTAAACTTATTATAATATTTCTACAAAAAATTAAATTAAAGGTGTGAATGAAAAATTTGATGATTTGAATGGATATTTCCTTTGTATATGTACCTATTTGTTGCCCACCGGTCTAACCGTGGTTTATGTCTTGTGTATTATAGTGAAGGTGGATGGCAAAAGAGATCCATGGAGAAGAAGAAACTCATAAGTAAGTGGTTTGATCTGACCTTTGTAGAGATTTTTAAAATATTAATTAAATACGATTCGTTATGTTAATAGTTGTTAGCGTCCGCGATGTATAGGATAACAGAAAAAGAAATTTGTTACTAATTAGCTACGACAAACCTAAAGATAGTTATATATTTCTTGATTTTTTTGCAGTGCACACATTTTTGAAATTGTTTAGTTTGTTTTATTGTAATACTTTACGTTTAAGGTTGTATCTACTTCTGAGTACGTAGCTATCTGGAATTAACGGAAACCTTTCCTGTAGGTTAGCCAGGATTGCCAGGGTGTCAATATAGAGTAAAAGGTGGGGTTCCATAACTTCTTGGATATAACGCTGCGCGTTAATATTACCTCTGATGAAGATTAAAGCACCTGGAACCATAAGCTATAGCAGCCCAAACCATAACTCCAACAGTGTGATGAACATGTCTTTCAAAAAAAGCTGTGGATTCCTCCTTTCACCAATCGTAAAGAATGTCAAGAACCACAGTCCGCCAAATTTGGATCTTTACTGCGGCTGAAATATTCATTTTTAGATTGTTAGTGAATTTAAAATCAAAAAGTATAAAAACCGGAATCTCCAACTGATAAGGCTAAAAACTTTCACTTGTTTTTTTAGTAAGATAACTAAATTACACCAAATTTTATTAAAATTAAATCATTTAAACTGGCTTTTCGGATTTCTATGTCACTTAGTATACAATTAATGCCAATTTTGAGGAAGTCTCAATTCGCAGATTTTTTAAAAGGAACTATTTTAGCGGCAGTGGTCAAATGGTTAAATACTCAAGTGGTTAAATAAATTTTCTGAGTTGTACATCAACTTATAAACTGTAGCAAAATAAACGATGAAGAGTGTTTGAGGCACATAAAATAAACGAGGCCACGTTGCCCCTTATGCGGTGAGCGACTAGTATGTTTACTTGATTTTACTTTGTCTGGTCAAGACGAATGATTTCTCAAGTACTTAAATAAACATAGTGTTCATAAGATACTAAGTTAAAGAAGGTAACAATATGAAAAAGTAACCAATCTCAACGGAATTTACTTTATAACCAATAGATATACGATCAAATCTTTCATGTGAATTTGTTACAGTTAACTCAAAAGAATGAAATACTACTCCCAATGACATCACCTTGTAAAGGAACAGCAAAACAAATAAAAAAGAAATAGTTACTCTTAAAAAAAAAGGAACAAGAAATATTACATAGTCGATTTTAAACAAATAGTCCAAACAGTCTTTAATAAATTAGCTGAAAGTAGAATATAGCAAAAATACTATACTGGAATATAATAGCTCATATAAATTCAACTAAAAAATCTCAAGTCATGTGACTAACAATAGTCACTAATAAACTTGACGAAAGTTACTCTAAGACAATTTAAAATTTTGATGTGCCAGTTTCTGGCGTTAGATCTATCAATATATCGTAAAGAACTAACCAAAAGGAGAAAGTTTTGCAGTGACTACTTAAACCATATTTAGGAAACCAACCAGGCATTGAGCCTTTACTCCGCTCCAGTATACAGTATACCATCCTGTATACTGGAGGTGAGAAACGAGGCAGACATATCCCAGCAAAGAAAGTTCCAGAGGGGGATAAACCAATCATTGTAAATTATATTGAGACTTTCCCGTTAATTGACTCACATTCCTGTAGAAAAGCCTCTAAGAGAAAATATTTGGTACGACACTCTCCATATCTAATATGTGGGTTTGAGCATTTTTGTGGATAGTGCTCGGGTCTTGAAATCTTCCATAAAGATATTGGCAATTACTGGAAATAGTAGGAAGCACATTGGGGCATCATTTATTTTCTATAGAATTGATTTTGGAAGATGAAATAAGTGTTGGACATGCAACGTTTAATGAGAGATAAGTGGTCTTGCTGGACACTGTATTAAGTTTTCATAATGTTTAAAGTTTCGTCTATAGGAATGTTTGTAAAGAGAGAAACGATATCGAAACTTACTAGAATGTCTGACGGTTTAATAGGGGATTGTTTAAGAAGTTCGATTAAATAAAAAGAATTTTTGACGAATTATTAAGCATTTTCGGTAAAAGGTTCTAGGATTTTGGCCAAGTACTTGGCCAAGGGCAGTTGTATGCACTGACAATGAAACGTAGAGGAATATCGACTATTAATTCCTGTCGGGGAGCGCCAGAAGGGTTTGGACAGCGGGAGGTATTGGACACACTCATAATTCCCATTCCACTAGACAACAAGCGTAACCGCAAATATAAGTTGAAGTGCATTTCTATATTCTTAGTGTTTGTCTAGACGCCAAGCCAGCAGGTTACTTTGTTATGATGATTGGCCATTTTCGAAATTTTCCATGTTCTAATATTTAGCAATTTGAAACTGTGTTTTTAATTAGCTGGTTTTGTTTGTTTTGGGATACTGATTGAGTATTACTATTTGGTTAACCTAAATAATAAAAGTTTGTTGTTATTTTTACGATATATAAAAGTACTCTAATAAATTTTGTATTTATTTATCTGAACTGTCTTGAGGGATGGTATGGACATCTGTCCAAACCCTCCCTAATTTATAAAATTGTTACAGAAAACATGCCGTAAAAATATAAGCGAATAACCGAAGAACGATTCCCGAAGAAGCCATGCAAAGTGCAACAGCTTATGTTTTATCTGGAAAGTTTTCTATCAGAAAAATCCCTCAACAGCATGAAGTTACAAAATCAACACTAGCTTTATATATTGTAAAGAAAGCTAGAGAAGTAAGAATCGACAATACGACATTTTCTCCACATTACGTCATATGTCAAGTGTTTTCTAATGAAATGGAAGCCTCCCTTGCGTTGTACCTTAATAGATGTTGTAACATGTACCATGGCTGAACTCCAAAAGCGACTCGCAGATTAGCATACGAATTGACTAAAAAAAACGAAGTCAAATTTTAAGAACCTTGGAAAGTAAATAAACCAGCTGGGACGGACTGGTTTACAGGATTTTTATGGCGACAATTTGAACTATCCTTACCAACCCCGGAGAATACAAGCTTAGCGAGAATTTCCAGTTTCAATAAATTTACAGCCGGTAAATTTCAAGGTAAGTTAGAGGAGATTCTAAAAAGGCACAGCTTTACTGGAGCAGATATATTTAATTGGGACGAGACGGGCGTAACCACAGTTCAAAAAACTCAAAAAGTAGTTGCTACTAAAGGTCAGCATTAAGTTAATAAAGTTAAAGTTAAAGAATAACTGACAATGAAAATAATATCACAATAGACAACTATACTATCGAACGAGTGGATGCCTTTACATATCTCGGCACAGAAATCAATCAGAAGAACTCCGTAAGTAGCGAAATTAATGCACGTATTTCCAGCGGGAATCGTACATACTATGCTAATAAAAGATTGATGACATCGAAATTATTAGACAAAAGAACCAAAATGACTATCTACAGAATACTGATTAGACCCGTAGTAACCTATGGATGTGAAACTTGGGTAATGACGAAAAAAGATGAAGCCCAACTCAGGATATTCGAGAGAAAAATACTGAGGAAAGTATATGGCCCGGTACAAGAGGAAGATGGCACATGGAGAATCAGGAGAAACGACGAGGTTAATGAGTTAAATGAAGGTTATGACATTGTAAGATTTGTAAAAAGTCAAAGACTGTCATGGCTGGGACATGTGCAGAGACAAAACGATGAAAAAACAACAAAAAAAATGTTACAATGGAAGCCCATAGGAAGGCGAAAAAAAGGAAGGCCCAGAACGTAATGGTTGGATGACGTGGAAGACGACCTGAAAACAATGAACATAAGACAATGAAGAAGAAGGGCACAAGAGAGATCTGAATGGAAGGACATAGCCAGACAGGCAAAGACCCATCCAGGGTTATGATGCCAAAAGAAGAAGAAGAAGATTAAGTTGATAAAGTAGTGTCGCTTGAGAGAGGCGAACTAATTACTTTAGTGGGTAATATTGGAGCAAATGAAACAGCACTTCCACCAGTGTGGGTGTATCCAAGAAAAAAATTTGACAAACATAGTATGCTAAATGGTATTCCAGAAGAGTATGTTTAACCAGTTTAGTGCATTCATCTGGATGGATGACCAGTCCCATTGAGAAATTTTTTAAAAGTTTTAGAGCATTTTGTAACTCATGTTCGGTGTTCTTAAGAACGCCGTGTTATTTTATTAATGGATAATTATAAATCCCATTTATCTGTTTCTGCTATTGATTACTGCAAAGATATTGGAATTAAAATTCTAACTCTTCCACCCCACACATCTAACAAATTGCAACCAAAAGATAGGACTGTTTTTGGACCATTTAAAAGGTGTTTCAATCAAGGAGCAGATCACTGGATTATCTCTCATCCAGGAAAGGCGTTATTAATTTATGGCCTTCCACCAATATGTACGAAAGCTTAAGATCGATCTGCAACTAGTTCCAACAGAAAATCTCGATTTCGTTGCATTAAAGAAACATATTTTTGGTAAAGAAAACTTTCTGTGGTCGTTTGTAACAGACAGAATGGTTCCTTTAACATCAAAAGTCCCCAATGTTTATTCATCGAGTAAATTTTCAAATCATACTCTGGAGGTGTCATCGCAATTTAGCCTCTCCGCATTGTCACAGTCCGGCACTCTAGTTCAAAGCAAGCACAAGAAAGATTACTTACCATCCCTAATAAAACCATATCCGAAAGCTTCAGAAAGAAAATTAACTAGAAAAGGTCCAGGTAAAAAGAACAACCATAATAGCAACCGATACCCTGGAACCCAATGCAATTGCAGAAAAGAAATTAAAAAAGAGACACAACAAAAAAGATCAGAATGAGGACCTTACTAAATTTCGAATAATTATAATTTCGTGGTTTGTATTTGGAAAAAAATCAGTTCGACATTATGCCGCCAAAACTGAAGAAGTTGTTGTAGATGGCTACAACGTGAAATTTTTGAAAAAGCAAGTTGCTTTTAACCAAAGTGCCAATCAAAGTGCCAGATATAAAGACATGATATATTTAACATTGATCTTTCCCATTTATTTCCCAGTTTATTTTAATAATGAATATTTTGTTTGTTTCATTAATATATCACGCTGTTTTGGCAAATAAATACTTTAAGTAATATTTTTGTATTTATTTGTTTATTGTCTAGACCCTCCCGGCCATAATATGTTTATGACTACACTATAAAAATTTTTACTTTGTTGACTGCACTAGTACTTTCTCTATACTATTCTTCGTTCACAAATTGTTGAGAGCACGAAATATACCTCAAACTCATAAAACGGTCGTAAATCATAGGCGTTCCTAAGGTGTTTATTCATTAAATAATAATATAATGTTTTAATACTGTTATATATAATATTAATAATATTTTAATACTAATATATTTAGCAAAAAAACAATTAAAACTTTTACGACTAATGTTGGTTATTATTTTATATTAATAAAAATAAGAATTTAACCATTAACAATTTTGTAAATAAGAATACCTTATCTCTTTGGATATTTCAATACTAATCTTCGCGTTTAATCACTTTACTAGAAAACCTGGAATTCATATCCGAAGGTACTATTCGTTGCAGGATAATTAAGATGGAATTCCCCAGATTTTTAATAATATTATTATATTCGAAACTTAACTTAAAACGGTGAAGTTATTACGAACGAAAACAATTTTTTTGTTTAGTACGTTTTTGATCGCATGTAATTTACGGCTCGTCGGTATTTCCGCGTCTACGGCAGTAATTAGCGTCTCGAATATTTCTTTTGCGAATTATATGCAGTGCGTGAGTGATTTTTTATTCCATATACCTACGAACATATACGTACCTTTCGCTCGTGCTCGTTTTGTTGGATTGTTTGTGATGGCTTGGTCATCAACATCATCAAGTTTTACACCGGTACTGTTGCGTACAGTCAGTAAGTCTGTCTATTCGCCAAGAGAGAAGACTATTGTCCTGAATGTTCACGATGCTCTGGTTTCTCAGAATCCCATAAACACTGTTCGCAACATAGTCGAAAGTTGTGACAACATGACTGGCGTAGGAGAGTCAACTTTATATAGGTTCCTATCAGAAAGAAAAAAACACGGTATAGCTAACCCAAACACAAACGAACACTTAAAGAGAGGGAAAAGGCCTATTGAAATTGATGAATTTACCAAAAATGGTATTCGAAGGAAAATTCATGGATTTTTTTTTTTCAAAAAAGTAATACCAAACCTAAACAAAATTTTACAAGAAGTTAGAGACGACCGGATTTGCCTCATATTGGACGAACTAAATTGTGGCAAGTTTTAAAAGAATTAAATTTCCGGTGGGAGAAATCAGACCGAAAATCACTTTTGATTGACCGGGAGGAGAAGATGATGTTGGAGAAGAAATTATCTAAGATTCATACGAAAATTCCGGGCTGAAGAAAGGCCCAACTTCTACCAGGATGAAACGTGGGTAAACTCAGGTCATACTCTAAAAAAATTGGTCAGATAAAAATATATTAAGCTCCAGGCAAGCTTTATGGAAGGTTG
This sequence comes from Diabrotica undecimpunctata, assembly GCF_040954645.1. Taxonomy (NCBI): domain Eukaryota; kingdom Metazoa; phylum Arthropoda; class Insecta; order Coleoptera; family Chrysomelidae; genus Diabrotica; species Diabrotica undecimpunctata. The sequence continues at coordinate 133,983,384 of NC_092804.1, read as the reverse complement.
GTCTACTGATATCTATCCGTCTTCTGGTAAAGGCAGTAGGTTAATAATTTCTCACATTGGCAGTGAAAAAGGATTTGTTAAGCATGGTTTGTTGGAATTTCATTCCAAAAGCACAAAAGACTATCACGAGGAGATGACAGCTGATGTTTTCGAAGAGTATTTTAAGCAAATGATTAAACACATACCACCAAATTCAATTATAGTATTAGATAATGCACCTTATCATTCACGACTAGTACAAAGACTTCTAACGAATGCGTGGAAGAAACAGGATATTCTTGACTGGCTGCGGAATAAGTATCTGCCTTACGAAGATGGAATAGTAAAAGCAGAACTTTTAAAAATTGCCCGGCAACACAAATCTAAGTTCAAGAAATACTTAGTTGACAAAATGGCGGAAAGGCGAAACATCACAGTCTTTAGACTTCCACCCTACCACTGCGAAATAAATCCAATTGAACTCATTTGGGCACAAATGAAAAGTTATGTGGCTAGAAAAAATACGTCATATAAAATACAAGTTGTACGTGAATTGTTATACGAGTCTTTATAACATATTACAAAACAAAACTGGAAAGGGGGTATTAAAGGGGAAAGGCGCAAAATGTCGCCTGTCAAAATGTTCAATGTGTTTTAAATGTATCCATTTTTTTTTTCAAATCCTGAGAAAACTAAAAAGCATTTTTAAAAAATTTAAAAGCAGAATGAAATATTTTTTAGAATAAATAAAAAGTTTCTGGTGCATGCAATATTTTCAATTAAAAATTATACTACATTTTCTCTTTTATTTTCACCCCTGTTACATAACATATTAAAATAAACACTGTAGACGTTTTCAGGGACTTTCTGCCCTGAGTAATAATGTAATCTTTCATTCTGCGTTTAAATTTTTCAAAAATATTTATTAGTTTTCTCCGGATTCGAAAATAATGGATACATTTAAAACACATTGGAAATTTTGCCAGGCGACATTTGGCGCCTTTTTCCTTAATTAAATAAATGTATCTTTTACAAATGGCAAGAAACTTTTTATTTTTGAATAAAATAAATAAGTTTTATTAAAAAATACAATTTACATAAGTACAATTTAAGAAATATATTTATTTAGTTCAAATAAATGTTTCAATCATATACTCTACGACACTGGTCGTTCATTTTTAACCATTCAAAATACCCCCGTAATAGGATTATAAGGTATTGTATTCCTTCAGATATAAGGTGGGTTAGTCGAAAACGTCTTAAACCGTCAGTTTTAGGTTGTATTTCAGTTTTCTAATTAGGGTTAAACTTGTAGTGAGCTATCAACAAATTGTGAACCGGGTATACATAATTTCTGCCAAAGCGGCAGATTTCTGTTTTCGTAATTTGTTTAAAATATTTCATAATGTATTTCATTTAATATTTAGACTAAAGTAAAATGTATTTTTTTACAAAAATTTCAAAATATGATAATAATAATTATCTTACGTAAAACATGTTCAACAGAAATATTATATTTTTATTTGTGTCTTCCACCACTGGTTGCTTTACTCCGGGAGTTTTTAAAACAGATCAGCCTGTTGATATGCGTAGAGCTTCGATTCTGTGTAACGTAAAATCAAATAATCCAACAACTAAACTGAGACAGGCCTACAAATCCGTAAACGCGTAAATAAAAGAGAAAACATTAGAATGCAAACTTCGATGCGATACAGATTACACCCTCAGCACAGTTTGATGCGACAAGGTCGTCATAGCAACGTGTTGATGGGCGTATGCCTGACCTTCTGTATGTCAGGTCAGGATACGCACTTTGAATGAACATGTTTGTTGAGTTTATTCAAGCTCTCCCTGTTATAATTTCCTGCTCGAAGACTCCCAATACACCAGTCTGCAGCAATCAAATATAAATATCTCCACACTTTTACTTTTTTTGGGAAACTACATAAGAGAATTTTTATTTCTTCGAAAAGTGTTAAAAAAATATTTAAACAACTTATTTTGTTTTAAATATTGTTGTGATCTGCTTTATGATGTTTTATTATTAATTAACACTAATTTAATTAATCCAATTATTTAATTAATTAATTCAGTAATTTATGCAGAGTCATACAAATAAATTACTATTAAAAATTCTCAGGGTGCCTTTTTAATTTTACTTTAATCAGTTTACTTTATATATCTCTTCTAGTGGGTTCAGTATCTCCTAGTTGCTCATAATCGGGATAGAACAGGAAACGGAAGTAACATTAAAACAACATAAATATGCACACAAATTATTATTTATTTTCAATAAGCAATACGATGAATATTAATAAATAACTTTTGTGGGCAATTATCTTTCCCAACAAACTCCTATACTCTAAATTTAATTTAAATTACAAACTATCTATTGATCTGTTTTATAATAATATCTACTAAAAAAATGACCATATAAAAATATAATTTATTCACAAAAAAAATAACTCTTTGAAACTTGGAATCTTAGTTCGTATGCTTATATTTGATTTTATCTTTAGAATATCTTAAAATTTTCTTTTATTCAAATTATTTGACTGACCTTTATTTTTTTACACCAATGATGTCTCCTCTCGATCAAACCACAGTTCCTTCCTTTATTGATTATGTCCGGCTACCATCAAATCTTTCCCGTTCTCAGCATCGATCCAAACCGCATACCAGCAAACTACTCCTCCGAAAACAAGCTCAAGCCTCTTTTGACCGGTACTCTTTATTCACAAATTCTCCTTTCTTTCTCAATTATATCTCGTGGACTATGCAGACTCAAAAGAGGTATTAATCTTCTCGATTTTGATCTGCTCTCAGCTTCCACCTTTTTCACTAACAAACGAAAACACTGGTACTCAGATTGACTACACGAAAACACGTCTTCTCTTCTGGTCTGCCGGTAACATAATAATTCTTTCAATCTCTCCCAGACAACCTTCTCAACTCTCTCATTCCCACCATTCCTTTCTAACCAATCATAAGCACTCATCTTTTTCACTTATTTTCGATTTAGAAAATTTCCAACATGATATTTAAAACAAATAAACTACTTTCACTCAAATTACTTTTCAGAAACCATTAACAATTTTGCCTTTTTCAACAGAAATAAGTTTCCAAATTCTTGTTATCTCATATCTAAATCTAATTCTTATTTACTTTCGAAAAATGCCCACCGCAAAATACAATTACAAGTTTATTCCTAAATCTATAATTATACGGGTTCCATTGTCCTTTCACTATTCACTCAGTCACTCACGAAAAAACTCGTCAGAGTCCCGTCACGTAACAATGTTTTCTCCTATTCTAACTATTACAAATAAGTACAGGGTTGTATTTTAACTTATATGCCCGCGGTATATTAAAATAATAAAAAAACTCTTTATTCTATTTCTGATCGATAAACTGATCCATAACAATATATTAAAATTAACATTTTTTTTCCTTGAATTAGCCTCCGTCAACATATAATTTCTAAAAATAACAGATAACTATGAATTTAAAATATAAATAAAGCAGTACTAGCAACTTTTCTGTAGAATAAACGGTTCTCTCACGAACAACGCTTCAAGCGACCGGCGATTTTGAATGTGTTAAATACTACTGAAGTCTGTCCCTTCAAGTTCAATCAAATGGTCGGGTTCTTACACCCGTACATTTAACAAATTGTTTAATATGTTTTTCTATCTTGTATGTGTTTTTTCCATGAAACTTAAACTTTTATAAATAAAAAAGAAAAATTGTAGATTTTTCCACCAAATGGGATCCGTCTTGTAGTGGTGCTTTTTAAAACTTTACTTTACTTTATAGCTCTGAGGTTGGCTTTGTAAGACAATAGCGCTTAGCTAGGAATTAAAAATGTTTATATACTAAAAAAATATTTTTCTTTTCCATTCTTTTATTTGTCATAAGTGTGTATAAAAAATTAATCAGTCTTTTCAATAATTTAATATTTATTTATTATTTGAAATATTTTTTAGATCCATTTCAGCTACGTATCCAACCTTCTTGCATTTATGATTCTTGATGAACTATTCATTATGTTATGACTGAATAAATCAACTAATTTATGTGTCAAAAAAATGTCATTTTTGAAAACAAAAACGACGTAGCGCTGGGTTTCACATAATAATCAATACCAAAAAAGATATTTTATAAACTGTTGTAATTAGAGTAGAGAGTAGAGTAGAGTAAATTTTTATTTGCATAAATTTTTAAGCATAATTGAGCAAATAACCTCACATTATTCATTACAGATTAAAAAAAAATATATATGTATATTGACATCACACATTTAAAATATATTAACATTACAAATTAAATATGCTGATCAAGGAGAAGGATAGGCCAGGTACTCCGCCACAGTGTAGGACTCAATGTCAACTAGGTGTTGAAAAACCTTTCTTTTAAAAGCTCTATAGTGTGTTTCCTGTTGAATGTCAGATGGTAGACTATTATAAAATTTAACACACGCATACAAAGGACTTCTCTCTGTTATTGACAATCAATAGACAATCTGTGAAATGGCAAATTCAAATTAAGGCTTCTTGTATTATATTCATGATTGGGAAGCAGGTGAAAATACAAAGAAAAATTTTTAAAAAGGAACATAATAAATTTAAATATATAGATGGCTGAGAAAGTGAGTATATTGAGTGATTTAAATCGGCCTCTACAGGATTCTTCCGCCTTCAATCCTAAGATCACACGGATTGCCTTTTTTTGCACTATAAAGACAGTTGAGCTATCTACTGCAGCATTCCAGAAGATTACACCATATCGCATAATAGAATAAAAGTTTGCATAATATACTGATAGTAAAATCCCCTGGTCTAGATAGCTCTTTAACACCCTTAATGAGTAGCAGGCTCTATTCAGTTTTTTTGTCGTATTTTGTATTTGTTCCCCCCAATTCAGATTCTGGTCAATATGAATACCAAGAAATTTAACTGATCTAGCAGGTTCCGTGTTCTGTGATAGAAAATTAATTGTATCTGAAATTAAGTTCGTGTATATAAACATCTGATCTTTTTTTTTTTCTTTGAAAACATTTGTCCTACAATGGTCGCACTGCAGCCAATTGACTAATCCCTAGAATGGTACACTGGTGTACATAGTCACCACTTTTCTAGAGAGGGATAGCCTAGATTCTCATCTCAATTATTATATAGTACAATTCCAGATGAAATTTTGAATATATAAGTAAATGGCTTTTACGAGCAAAGCGTTGGCTCAGGCTGAGTTACAAGAAACTGTGCGTGCTTATGAGGCTGGTGAGAGTAATAATTATGTCTCTTTAAGTAATACAGAATTTGAGTAAGGATGAAGACAAAGAGCTAAATGAAAGTAAACATTCTGATACCATGTTATCACAACCGAAGGTTAGTTAAGAGGAAAGTGAAGATTCATCGCAGAAAGATAGCGATGAAAGAAGAAAAGTAATATATGTAAAAGTAATATATGAGTACTATAAAGTAATATAAAACTCGGTTTTTTTCTTCAAAGAACACTCGCACAGTTCAAAAACACCTACTGTTTTGTTTTCCAAGTGCAAATGATTAAGCTTCAAATAAACCAGAAAAGATTTTGGATTGGAAACCTGTTAACAGCGACTCAATGATAGACTATATTACTTAGTACACAGACCAATAAATAATCTTTAAATGATCTACCAAATTTAGTCGGATTCCATGTTTTACAACTGCAATAAGCAAAGAAGAGATTTTGACATTATTTGGTCATTTATATATGAGTGGCGTTCAAAAACTAGCTACCTTAGTACCTCCAAATACTGTATCCGGAGGTCGGTATACAGACTATATTAAATGTGAAAAAGTTATTGGTAATAAGTAAGTGAATTTTTTCTATACCGGGTACATCTATTGTTTTATTACTGATGGAACTCCTTCCCCTCGACGAGTACCTCTATCTCTACGAAATATAGTAAAATAATCAATGTTTACAATGGCATTTGGGATAAACGAATTGAGCCATATTTATGTTAGGAGAATAAGATGAGGGTCTAAAAGTTAAACAGTAGTTAGAAATTCATTAAATTTGGACATAAGAGGGTTTAGATTCGTTTACATAAGAAGCTAATCCATAAATTTTTGTGCAAAAGAATTATGAAGGAAATTTTATTATGTGGAGTCCCTAAAGAAATAGACTAAAAAACGAAGAATTTCGTAAACGGACCGGAGTGAAGGACTTTATCGAACGTATTACAAGGCAAAAATAGAAATGGGCGGGACATATTGCAAGAATAAAAGATGGCAGGTTAACAAAAAAAAGGTTGAGTGTAGACTACGGGTAGATAAGAGAAGCCAGAAAAGATCTCCATCGCAATGGACCGATGAAACTAAAATAATTGTGACCAATTGAATAGCAGAGACGCAGAACATCTTCTTCTTCTTAGCCTTCTGTCGTCCATGTTTCGACATAGGCCTCTCCAGACTCCTTCCATCGGTCTCTATCCTGAGCAACATATTTCCAATTTGTTCCGGCTATTCTTTTAATGTCATCAACCCATCTCATCTGTGGTCTTTCTCTTGGTCGTTTACTTTCGTAAGGTCTCCAATGTTGTATTGTAGTATTCCAACGTTGGTCTTTTTGTCTAGCAGTGTGGCCCGCGAAGCTCCATTTAAGTTTGGCAATTTTTGTTGCTGTGCCCTTGACTTTTGTTCTGGATCTTACCCAGTCGTTCCTCTTTTTATCTGACAGTCGTATACCTAACATTGCTTTCTCCATTGTTCTTTCTGTTGTAGCTAGTTTATTCATATTTGCCTTGGTTAGGGTCCAGGTTTAACATCCATATGTCATGATAGGAAGGATGCATTGGTTGAACTCCTCAAGTATTGGGGTATTTTGCGGTTCTTAAGTATCCAACTAAGTTTTCCAAATCCTGCCCATGCTAGTCTTGCTCTTCTAGTAATTTCCGCACTTTGGTTCTCTTTGTCAAGTCTCAGGATTTGACCTAGGTAGATATATTCCGGAATTTGTTCTATCTCACTGCCATTTATAGTTATACGTCTGGGGTCATCTGTGTTTCTCATTTTTTTTTTCATATTCATTTTTAGGCCGACGAATTGGGAACTGACTGCTAGTTCCGCCATCATAATTTGCAGTTCCTCGAATGTGCTCGCTATAATCACTATGTTGTCAGCTAATCTGAGGTGGTTTAACTTGTTGCCATTGGCAATATTACGTCTCCTTGTCTCACTCCTCTCTTAATGTGGGGATGGGATTTGTATTTTCGTCTAGTTGTACTATCATAGTTGCATTTTCATATATATTATGTATTCGTTGCCTATATCTTGAATCTATTCTACAACACAGACGCAGAACATAAATAGATGAAAATATCTGGAGAAGGCCTATGTTCAACAATGGACAAATTAGGGCTGATTGATAATGATGACGAATGTGTATATTTTATATGTGCTTTTATATGTATCTGTCGTGTTCAAACAAAAAATCTACTGACCATTATCTAGCTGCACTCCCTATGTAACTTTTGGATATGATCCGCCGCGCCGATGTTTATTTCTTTATATCTTATTCACGTATATCCTATTATCCTGAATATCATAGGTGTTTCTCCCAATGTTTGCTATTAATCAATGTGATGGTTTTAGGATATGAACTTTACCACCCAGTCTGCCTATGCAAAGTCGTACTTGTTTTAAAGCATCACTTGTACCGTCTCAGAATGGCACCTCCCACTCTTAAGTCTTTAATTTTATATATATATATATATATATATATATATATATATATATATATATATATATATATATACATATATACATCAGCTTAAACAGGTCCACGAGGCCCAAGGTTTCAATGGTATTCTTTCATTTCTTCCTATCTTGTGCTAGGTTTCTCCAGTTTTGCTTCAGTATTTATTTTTTCTTTGGGAAATCTTCTTTCCTGCTTTTTAGCTACGTGTCCGAGCCATCTTAGTCCTTGAACTTTCGCAATGTTTGAAATTTTTTGTTGTCCATATATTTGCATTATTTAATTAGGTATTTGTTTTTCTTCTCCAGATATGCTTATGTTTCATACCCCAATATTTTTTTTGAGTATTTTCCACTTCCATCTATCTAGCTTTATTTCTATAGTTTTGCTTAAGTTCCGGGTCTCGCTAGCATAAAACACCGTTGGTCGGATAACCGTTATATTATCTTCCTTTTCCTCCTCTGAATGATTTCGTTGAAGTTAGCATCTTATTTAGACTTACAGCAATTTTGCTACCTTCAGCCATTCTTCTTTTGATTTTTTGATTCTTTTCATTTTTACTTGTTAGTGTTACTCCCAAATATCTAACTATTCAACTATGTTAAAGTTATATTCCTTGTCCGAAGCAGATATTATCCAAAACTCTTCTAACTGTTCATTATTTCCCCCCATCTCCATAAACTTTGTTTTCTCTTCACTTACTTCCAGCCCACACTCTCATACTTCCTGGCTGTTCTCTCGAGTCTTTTAAAAATGTCTCTTAATACTGTTGGTCTTCTTGTTATTATGGCAAGGTCGTAAATTGAAAAATACAGTAGACAAGAGGTCACCTTCTCGTAGGCCTCTAGTAATGTTAATGCTGTGGGAGATATGACCTTCTATTATAACTTTACTTTTGATTTCATTCAGAAGGGATATAGTTATTCTTATTATTTTAACCGAAAAGCCAAAATATTTTATTGTGTTAATTACTTTATGTATGTTTATTGTGTCATAATGTGTTTGTCGAGAATAGATAAGCAATACATTTATTGATAGATTTAATTCATATGAGCTAGCCAGGATCTGTTTAATTGTAAAAATTTGTCTATTATTGATCTATTTGCTCTAAAGTCTTAATTTTTACATTTAAAATTTATTTTTTATCACAACAAAAAATAAACAATTGTATGGAGAGTTTTTATAATAGCCTCTTCTTTTGCTTTTTATAGAGAAAAGGTTTCGATTTCTCAGTAAAACAATGATTACTTATCGTAGAGTGTGATTAAAAGCTAGCCTCATGGGGTTCCATGTAATTGTTTTCCACGTTTCTCATTTTCTGTTAAAATAAATATATGTCGTATTTTCTCCCCTTATCGCATTTTAGATTGGTGTACGTAGAGCTTTCGTTTTGCAAATAAAACTTGTTCTTTATTGTTTCTCATGTACTCTCACAACTTAAATAGGCAAAGTTTTTAAATAAGATAAGTTAGAAAGTTAAATTTGCACCCGATGAATACGTTAACCAGAATGTAAAAATACTAGACTCTAGAAACTCACAAAAAGTTTCTAAAATAAAACTGGCAATCTACCTTGTGTAAGATCTATATACCGTACTACTTTAAAAACATTTAATAGGGCTATCTGAAAAAAAAAACTGTAGGTACTGTAACATTATACACGTCACATCTTTATTAATTTATAATTAAATAATTATTTTATTTTAATTTCTTTATTAATTTATTAATTCCTTTACATTTAGTTTCGTTTATTAGTATTTTTTCTTCAAAAAGTAGTTGGTGCCCTCTGTCTTTCTTTTTTCTCTCTTTCTGTCCCGTAAAATAAATATTCGCCCTCTCTCTTTCTGCCCGGTAGACTAGATATTCTGTTATATGTTAGCAGAAGAGCTAATTACATCATAGGCATACGTCCTATGACATCTGTGGCTAACTTCATTGCAACCCCTTCCTACTTTCTGTTAATCACCTTTTATGGAGGGATTATTTTTTGTCTGTAATTAGAATTTATAAAAGAAGGTAGGAATTATTATAAGCTTAATTTTATGGTCTGCAGGATTCTCTTGGGGTGTGTACTTTCATTGTAATCTATATTCTATAATTCTGACAACATGTTCAATATTCATAACCTTACTTCTTTCGAAGCCAGGTTTTTTAATTTTGTGCAGTAGGAATTGTAACAAAATTTAACTAAGTTCAATAGTAATTCAATTTCATTTTATCCTTGCCATCTGCTATTTGTTTCATTGTAATTTTGTAAAATTACAAGAAAGTTAAACCCCCTTTGATGTTTCTCTAACACAAGCCGTTCCTTATATTTTAGTTTATTGGCTGTACTATGAAGGTTTGTTGGCTGAATTGAAATACTATTGGAGATATTATTGGCTTTATGGGATATTTCTAGAAGACTATGGGCTTTATTGGTTTTATGGGATATTTACTGGAGAATATATGGAATAACATGCTTTGAAAGACCCAACTGCAGCTGTCAGGTGGAACAAACCATCTAATTGGGCGGCCACACAATCACCCATCGATGCCATAAGTATCGTCCAAATTTATTGCAATGACAGGGTCGATTATTTCTTATTTTTAATAAATATAATTAGTTAAATAATTGTTTTATTTGCTATCAGAGTAAGGGTTCATGGTTTAATTCATACTTTAAGAAAAGACGAATTCACACTTAAGACTCTGAGCTAGGAAAGCATAGAAAATAAACTCCCATGGTTGATTGAGATATTATTTTTTTAATAGTATTTTAATTCTCTTTGGTAGTCTTATCGTTACACATTGACGACCACGTTACTACTTGTTTTATTCGAAGAATTAAGCTCTGAATTTTTGATTTGGTGGCAAATTAACAATCTTACAGTCTTAGTTATTTATCTTATGTTTTATACTTAGACATTTTTACATATTTTTTTTTGTGATGGTAGGTACTTTCATTTTGATCTACGTGGTTTGTTTTTTTTACTTAACCAGTTTTTGTGGATAGCGTACTTAAATTATTTTCTTATTTTTTTTTAATTATTTCTTTAAGATGCTGCCTAAACATCTAAAGACAGATGAATTATCATAAGAAATTCTTATTACGAATGTCTCTGTCCCAAATACAATAATTGAGGGAAAACGAAAGATTCTTAGTGGACTTCTTTTTCAGGAAGCCAGTAACCGTAGTTTTTCTGATATTTTGGTCAATTTATCTTTTAATGTTGATTACCAACAAGCTTTAGCTTCCTATTCTGATCTGTTAGGTCTTTTTTCTGATTTTAGATATAAAATCTGATATAAAATCTGATAGCAGATTCAAAATATTGTAAACCAACCTGTTGCTTCTACTCCTGATAGAGTAAACATTAATTATTCTTAATCTTCAACATTACTTGTTAAGTCTGTTCCTGTTATGAAGTATTAAAAAATTTTCTGGTAAAAACCTCTAATTCCATTTCTGGAACAGAATGAAACTTTAAAGTTTTCTAGGAACTGCACTGATAAAGATTTATTCATTTCTGCAGGAGATTTATTTGAAGGTGCTGCTTTTACTTGGTGGCATAATCATTTCACAAAAAAATCTTTTAATTCATGGTCTGAATTAGTTGCTTCCTTAAAGGAAACTTATTTACCATATAATCATGAAAGAAATTTGTGGGAACAAAATACGTTCCACAAAACAGTTTTTTAGACAACCAGTCTGTGAATATATTTGTTATATGCAATCTTTGATGCTCCGGTCTTTAAAATCAATTCCTGAGTGTGAAAAAGTAGATGAAATTATTAATGGTCTTCTTCCTGAATATGTCACGGCTCTTACTTTCTAGGATGTGGAATCAGTGGCAGACCTTACAAAGTATTGTAAGAGATTAGAAGCTTTTCTTACTATTTCGTCTCGCAGCAAATTTTCTGTTGAGTCTCTTTCCTCCTCTGTTACATGTTGGAACTGCAACATGAAAGGAAATACTTTTCAAGTGTGTAATAAACCCAAGAAACAGTTTTGTCATGGTTGTGGATTTAAGAATATTACCACAGATGAAAAAACGGTTTGCAAGGTCAAGCTTCGGCAGACAGCATGCCTCAAAGCAGCCAAACATCTGTGCCAGGAACATCGAGCAAAGGCAAGAACATCATAGGAAAAACTTTTCAAAAACGTTTAAACAACCAAAGCCAGTGAGTGTTTTTAAACAACTTATAGCTAAAACTGCTTCTTCTTTTATATCTAATGATAATTTATGCACTTTTTCTTCAGTAAAATCTGAAACTTTACCTTCTTCTAGTACTTCCGTTTCTTCTAGCGGTCCTTTAAATTCGAAGGTACATTTCAATTCTGGTCCATTACTAGATGTTCATACTAATGATAATAGACCATATATTTCTATTTTTGTAGATAATGAGACAATCTCTGCACTTCTTGATAGTGGCAGTAATGTTAGTATTATTGGTTCTCCTTCTTTATTTTTACATAAAAAGCTCAATTTAGCACTTAATTATAATGTCTAAGTTTAACTCACTACTGTTGATGGAAACATTCAGAGTACTTTAGGATATGTTTGGTTACCTGTTACTTTATTGAGTAAAACTCAATCACTTAAAGTGTTAATAGTTCCTTTTATTTCACATAAAATGATATTAGGTATGGATATTATTCATTTTTTTTAACTTTCTTTGGATTTCTCAAATTTTTCATTTAAGGCTACAGATTTATCTACTTGTGTAGTAAATACTATTATCAGTTACTGTTACTGTTTTAAGACGTCCACCATATCACTGCAAATTAAAACTTATTGAGCTAATCTGGACACAAACATAGGGTTATGTGACACGTCATAATGTAACTTTGAAAATTAAAGATGTAAAGCGTCTGCTAAATAGCATTAATGATCAGGTTACGCTATTAGGATGGCAGAATGCTATTTCCCATGTAGGGATGGTAAAAAAACAAATGTGAGAATTAGATGTTCATGTTGATACTATAATGAAACACGTAGTGATTACGTTTACAGGCGATAATAGCGATAATAGTGAGAGTAATGGTAATATTAAGCTATAGCAAGCAAATATTTTAAAATTTGCGAATAGTGTCTACAATAACATTATCTATCATATTTACTGTAAGTCCGTCTGGGTGATTTCCCGGTGCCTTTGTGTATATCTTTTCAAGCAAAGGTGAAATTTGACAATCGATTAAACAAAACTAATATAAAAAAAGACGTTTTGGAAATAACAGCATCAAAAATATTTAAAATTCGTTATTTTTCAAGCACCAATTTTTTTCATTTTGTGGGAGTGTGTTACTATTCCTGTTTCATAGCATGCAAGTTAAGTATTTACTTTGTATTCCAATTCTTGATTTGGCGAAATTTTTAGTTTTTTGTGGACGCTTCTAAAATGAAAGTATTTGCTTCTTTACGAAGTTACTGTAGTCTGCTAATTCAGCTAACTAGGTTATTTGACACTCATTAAATTTATTTAGAAATAAACTTTAAGTGTTGATAATTGCGTTTCCTTTTGTTGTTTGTTTTGTAAACGAGTATGTTGACATCTATTTCCTGTATCTACACAAAATTTAAAAATTCATCAGAAAATTTAAAAATTATTATCGTCGTTTTAATTTTTTTATACATACATTTTATCCCTCATTTTCAAAATCCAAGAAATTATGGGTAAAAAAAAGAAAACCGTAAACCAAGATGTCAACCATTTTCTAATTCTGTCATCGAAGAGGTTTAAACGGTTTTCTTTAATTTTTATTATTAATAAATTGAAGACGTATATACAAAGTATCAATTGACCGAATATTCCGATAATTTTAACTTATACATACTATTTTGGTTTGTTTTGTAATCGATTCTGTTTAAACTAATATGATCTTTACAATGATTTATTTTTGCAGTAGTTCTTCCAATTATTTTAAAAATAAACACGCCGACATGCCGACTAAAAGTTTTAAAAAATGTGCTGCCATCTCCCGGAGGGCATCGAAATTTACACAGCTTTAACTGAATTGATTTTCTCCGGAGAAACTTTCTCTCCAAGTCGGTAGACAATAAAGTTTTCTACCGCTAGGTCGTTAGTTCGCTAGAAAATTTAATTTCCTTCAAACTTTCTTTCTGCTTTTTCTTTGTTGTCTGTAGCCATCTGTTTCAAGAAGTTTCTGCCGGAATGTAAGTGATTTATTTCTTTATGGAACTGTTAAGTTTATTATGAGTGTCTGTTAAGTGTTTGAAAATACCTTAATAGGCTTTCCATTTTAAGGGTATACCTTTGATTTACATTAAAAACTTTTAATTTTATTTCGTAGTTTTGGAATAAAAAATTGCGGAAAATATGACATTAGTTAATCACGTCTATTTCAATCTAATATTTTTGTAAACTGTTTTGGAATCATAGTTATCAATATACAAAAATTTCCTTTTGAAAAAATTGCCAATTAAAAATAAAACTCTCTATAACTAACATTAGATACAGTTTTAGCTAGCTAATATCGGGCTGATAAATCGACTTTAACAAAAGACCGATTTGAAACTTAAGTATAGTTAATAGTTATTTATTGTCTTCTTCTTCTTCTTCTTCTAATGGCGCTACAACCCTTTGTGAGTCTTGGCCTGCTTAACAATGTTCTTCCATTCTGCCCTGTCGGATACTTTCCTTCGCCACTACCTGATGTTCATGGTTTTAAGATCCCTCTCTACGTCGTCTATCCATCTTTTACGGGGCCTTCCTCTTGTTCTGTTTCCTTGGGGCTTCCATCTCTGGACTTCTTTTACAGCTCGATTATCTGGCATTCTTTCTAGGTGACCAAGCCAGTTTAGTCTTTGTGATTTTACAAATCTGACAATATCTGCGCTCTGCATTAGTTCATCCAGCTCGTGGTTCATTTTAATTCTCCACGAGCTATCGCTGCATTGGGTTGGTCGAAATATCTTCCTTAGTATTTTGCGCTCAAATATTCTCAGTTGATTTTCATCAGTGGTTGAGAGGGTCCACGTTTCACATCCATATGTGACCACTGGTCTAATTACTGTTTTGTAGATTCTCAGCTTAGACTCACGATTCAGTAACTTACTTTTCATTAAGTCTTTGTATGCATAAAAGCACTTATTACCGCTAAGAATCCGTGCTTGTATTTCTTGACTGATGTTGTTGTTGTCATTTATTATTGAGCCTAGGTAGGGAAAAGTGGAGGCATATTTGTAGGTATGGTAGTTATTTATTGTACAAGACGATAAAATTGTACTTTATCTTCGAGAGCGTTTTTTAGACTAATTATGCTCGAGAAGATAATGCGATTTTGTCGTCGTGTGCAATACAACATTTTTTTCTATAGCAAGACTTCAAGTTCAGATAAAAAATAGAATTTTAAAGAAAATTGTAATTTTTAGCACAAAAATCGCAATTGCATTGCTCCGTTGCTAGGGATATGAATTACTCTGTATCCAATATAAAATCAATCCAGTACCTCGAAGCAAGTGTTTAAGCAAACGAGTACAAATTGTGATGCTCCAAAAATAGATATTTCTAATAATGTTAATTGTAAAATTTCAGTTGTTTTTAATCCTTATGTGTTTACATTCGTAATTTTTTTGAATAAAAAAAAGTTAAAACATTTTATCTACTCTTGCTGTTAAAGTGTCACTTTATCTACCCTTGCGGTTAAAGTGATACTTTATCTACTCAAAATTATTGTTATAGCAACACTTTAACATTAGCTATGGAAAAAAATAATAAAATTTTCTTTACCAAATAATACTAGCCGCTGAAAATAGTACATTAATTCTCGCGACAACTTTAACGGAGAATAAAAATGGCATGTGTTTTAGACGAAAAGTGTTCTGATTGAATGATATTCAGCATTTTTTGGCGATGGAAAAGTCCATCAATATTCCAGTGTAAAATAGAGTTGAATTTTATGTTTCAGTTGAAGAGTGTTCGCTGTCAGTAGGGTCTTGCCCGAGAAAACGTAGCAGTTTAATTTTTAGGCTTATAAAACGATGTTTTGTAGCTTTGTCAGAAATATATTGATCAAAGATGATAAGCAAATGTATAAGACCAAGAAAATGTGTATTCCTTAAAAAATTTTGATAGGGATTTGACTGTCTTGAATATTTTTAATGAGCATCATTAATTGGTCATAGCCCAGTCCGGTTATGTAAAAATCATCGATTTCAAGGCAAAATTTTTCGCAGATATCTGAAGCTTCTAAGACATAGGTGGGGGTTACTAGATGACGAATAGATAAAAAGTACTGTTATTTTTACCTTGCGTTTTTTTTAAACAATAATTTATGGTCACAATTTGATTTTTTGTCTACAAGTTTTTTCCTTTATATTTTACATAAACAATATTTATATCATTTTTTTTATATTAAGAATATCTTTATTTTCTCGTTTTTTAAATTAAAATTGATAAATAATTTACAGAGATATTTGCAAAAAAACAGTTTTTTTACTAATTTATAAATTTATTTAAATTTTTTTATTTACAAAATAAAATGTTATTAATACATTTGAACATCGAGAAATTACCGTCTTTTAAATTTGTGCGAAATTTCCCCCCGATTGGTCAAATAGTTTAAAAGTTATTTAATTCATTTATCCGTGAGGCTAAATATTTAAACTATTGAGAGAACTTGCTCATATTGTGATTTCATCGAAATTATTTACAAAATAAACGTTTAAAAAAGGGGTATGTTTTTTACTTATAAACAATTGTAATACCTTCTATATTTTTCAAGCTACAGACTTATACGTACAACCATTGGATAGCTGGTAAAAAAACTCACATTACAAAAAAACCTTTTATAACCGATAGGAACGAAGTTAGGGACTATTTTTTAAAAAAATCATATCTCCATCGTTTATAAAAATTAAGAAGTAAAATTTGCACAAATTTTGAAACAAAATCAAAACTTTATATTGAAGCTTATAGCTATAAAATTCATTAAATTTTTCGAAACTTACAGCCCTTCGAAACGAAGGCACTTTCGTAAGATTGACATAGGAAAGTGGAGGGGATAACTGTTTCAGATCCGTTTTTTTTTTTCGGGATTGGAACTTCAAATTGAAACACCTAGGAAAAATTATTTAGGCATTCATTGCAGCTAGATGCCTTTTTTTAATCTGGGGTAGCTCGTTGAAATATGAATAACTACATAGTTTTCACTGGCCGGGAAATATAGAAAACCTCGGAAAAATTAAGTCCATTTGAAATTCATCGTAAAAATTTTCTTTTTTTTTTAATTTAGCTAGGAAGCTAGAATAGTCTGTCGCAGCATTAATAATAATGACATAATTTTCACCCACCCTCCCCCGGAAATCTCGGCAAATTCCGAAAAATAAACATATATTTCTTTTCATTTTATATCAATGATGTAATAATATTTAAATATTTCATAAATTAAATTTTAGGTAATATCTTAGACATTAAATTATTATATTCCTTATATTAATTATAATAATTTACTACCTTGACGATCTATATATATATATATATATATACATATATATATATATATATATATATATATATATATATATATATATATATATATATATATATATATATATGTATAGGTATATTTTATGTGTATTCGTGTGAATAGAAGAAAGCTTATCTATATAATAGAAAACCGGTAATATATCTTAGTATGCGTAAAAAAGGCGGGATGAGTAGCAGCTGCCACCACGCTCCAAAAGTTCATCAAAATAGTCCCTAACTTTGTTCCTATTGGTCATAGAAGGTTTTTTTTTAAATGTTAGTTTTTTTACCAGCTATCCAATGCTTGTACGTACAAGTATGTAGCTTAAAAAATATATTACAATTGTTTACAAGTAAAAAACATACCCCTTTTTCAAACGTTTATTTTATAAATAATTTCGATGAAAACGCAATATCCATTTAACTTCTAAGATAGACTAAGTCTTAAAGAATCCGGGGATAGGTAATAAGCGTTTCGGTTTTTTAGGTTTTTGAGTTTTGGTTTTACGAGGCTGAGCAGGAAGAAGAAATGTTTGATTATTAACAGTATTATTTTCGACATGTGGAGATAATATTTCCTCTATGGTTTATTTGGCAGCTGGACAGGGTGATTATTTCGTGATCGCTAGTGAAGTCTGTGAAATTACCTCCATATTTTCGGCTGTAGCAGTATATTCCAGTGGAGTAAATTCATTGGTTTTTAAATCTTGGGTTGCTTCAGAAACAAGCTGTATAATTTGCACTGATGTAGAGTTGAAGATATTTGGTGTAGACACGTGTGGAAATATTTTGGTATTTTTGTTATTATGATCATTATTAGAAGTTTGGCTAACTTGATTACAAGCATTGGTAGAAGAGTCGGAAGGTTTAATAGTAGAGGTTTTTAAGAGCACTGAAGGCTAAGAAGAAGACTTTTTATTACTTGAGCAGTTACTAGCAATGTAAACTGTTGGTTTACAGATATAACATATTCTATAACTAGTATTATCATAATTTACAACAGTTAAATCTGGAATCATGTTATGCGGACTAATAAACACTTGCCTTCTAAATCTTAATATAGCTATATTCTTATAGTGAGCCACTGATTTTTAATAAAATGAAGGAACTAAGTTTAGGCCAAGGTGTTTTAATTCTTGATTTATTACGCTATGTGGGATAGTAGCACAAACATTTGATAGAACTAGTCTTTTTACCGGCGTTATAAGCTTTCTGGCCTTGACTAAATCTCCATGTACCTCTATAGAACCTAAGTTCGTCATAAAATCCTCAACAGCTTGCTTGCTATTTAAATACATCCATATTCGATTGTTAGATAAAAGAGACGTGAATAAGATGTTTTTGGGATTTATTAAATTACTTAAGGGAATAAGATAATCTTAAAGTTGTGCATTATTAATAGGGCTGAAAAGTATAGCTTGTTCTTTTGTTAGAACATTTTGCTGGGAGGCTGCTAAGCAATAATATTTAATATCCCAGAGATTCTGTACAGTAACATCTGATGACATATTGGTAATTTATTTGACGGTACTACCGAAACTAATAACCTTTTGCTTCTCGCAAATAATAGACTGGTTAATTAGTTATAATCATAAACCTGTGTCTATCTACAGTTGCTGTAGTAGACTAACAGGAATAGAAATGATTTAAATACGCAATTTTATGCTTAAATAATATATATGTGGTATAGAACTTACAGTTTAAAGTTAGTTTGCTCACTTAAACTATAATTAAAAACTAGCAGTTTCACTGGTTCACACTCAGCCAAATATCAAGAGCCGAAGCACTTCGTGTTTACAACTCATTAACTTTTTTTCCCTCTCAGTTTAATATTTTAAAATCAAAAATCTAATAGGAATGGCTAAAATACTAATAAACGCAACCACACAATTTAAAAAATAAAAACGTATAATACTTTTAGTAACCAGAGACAAATATTATGCAGTCAAGATATCAATTTAAGATTGCGTCTTCTTCTTCTTTTGGTGCCTATTCGTTTCGAATATTGGCGATCATTCTGTCTATAAATATTTTATTAACTGATGCTTTAAATAGATTGGTTGTTGTTGTGGAGAACCATTTCCTCAGGTTTTTTTACCATGATATTTTCTTCTCCCAATTGCTCGATTTCCGAATACTTTGCCTTGAAGGATTATTTTCAGTAATCTGTATTTAGAGATATAGAGATATTCTAACTTTCTCCTTTTAATCATATACATCACTTCTCTTTCTTTTTCCATTCTTCGTAGTGCAGTCTCGTTGGTTATCTTGTCCGTCCATGATATCCTCAGGATTCTTCTGTATAGCCACATCTCGAAGGCTTTAAGTTTTTTTAGTGAGTGTCTCGGATTAAACTCCGTAGTATAATATCAAGAAGATATACATAACATCGAGAAGAAAACCAAAAGGTAAAAGACCGCCAGGCGGACCAACTAAAAGATGGAGAGATAGCTAGTAGTCAACATGGCAAATACTGCTACATTAGACCAGAAATATCCCCACCCTAAGGCCTAACATACGAAGAAGAAGAATTTAAACGTCTATATGGGTGATTTTAACATTCGAAATTTATTTGCTAGACACTCTTTATATATTTTTTTAAAAACATAATTTTAAGGGCAAGATATTTTGAAAAATGTGGGTTGGATATATTTAGCGAAAAGCCAAATCTTTAAAAATTATTCGTAAAATGGAATGTTTTACATAAATAAATATTCTCACTTTTATTCTCATGTTTATGCCTTTTTAATTAATTTATTGGTAAAAAAATTATTATTACATTTTATTTATAAATTTAGATTAGCACCATGGGCAAGGGATCTCCATCGGATAAGGGGGGGGGCAGCAATGTTGCAAAGACCCATCTTATTAAAGCTCAACAAAAAAAAACGATAAAAAGGTAGAAAGGAAGGAAGGAGTAGCAACAGAAACCAAAAAAAAAGGAAATGGAACGAAAACAATAGAAGACCATATCCACTGCTGGAGTGGAGTTAATTAGCAATGTAGAGCAAAGGCAGGAGTGGGAATACTAATCAAAAATAAGTGGAAGAACAGGGTTTAAATATGGGAGCCAATCAATAAGAGGATAATTAAAATGCTAATACGGTAAAGAGACAGTGATACTCGGAGTATATGCACCAACAGACGATTCCCCGAGAGTAGAAAAAAAAAAGTTTCACGGAACAACTTCAACACCAAATAGAGCTAATCAAAAAGGACGTGCAGATAATTATAACAGGAGACCTTAACGGCAGAACCGGAAGGAAAGAAAATGATGAAGTAGTGAGAAGATTTGGAAAGGATAAACAAAACGATAACTTATAACGTCTGAATAAATTATGCGAACTAAACAACCTAAAAATCACGAACGGATTCTTTAGACATAAAAATATCTATAAATATACATAAACGTAAGAAACACGTAAGCTGACATCGATAATAGACTACGTAATAGTTAAACAAGATACCACAATAAAGATAAAAGATGTGAGAGTCAGAAGAGGAACAGAATTTGGAACTGACCATAAACTACTGACAGCAAAAATGGCCATTAATTGAAAACATAACAAGACCTCCGCTACCGAAGAATCGTTAAACACTAAAAAACAATACAATATAGAACTACCCTTGGAGAGAAATAACATATAATAAATAAACTGCACTATTATGAAATAAATAAACCAACAAAATAAATAATTGAAGAAAAAAAGCAACCATGCAGAAAATGGATGACTACAAACAACGAGGAAGTTTATAAAAAATGTAGAGAAAAAGATAGAAAAGTGAAAAAACAAATATGCTAACATACTAATACAGACATACTAACATATATAGAACAAAAAAGACTAAAGTGGTATGGACATGTACGAAGAATACATGATTTCAATCTTATTATTGATATCAGTAAAAACGTCCTTTACCTCAGAAGCTTCATCTCCATCTGGTTTGCTTGCGGAACATAGTCCTCATCTGATTCCTGGTTTTGCGTTGTTGCAAGTACTTCTGTTGCTTTTCATACGTCATTCTAAAATTGAATGATCTATGTATAAAATATTGTAAAAATAAACCGTAATAACTTACCTTTTAAATTCGCTAGCACTCACTTCTCTTCTTGCCATTATTACAACATAAAACACGCATATAGTCACAAAAATATAACAACTTGTAAGCACAGGTAAATTAACACTGAAAGCAAACAAACAAAAATGCCAAGCGTCTGTTATTTTCGGAGAGTATAGACTACCATATCAGGTACTTGGGTCTAGATATAACGGTTAAATCAAGTGAACAACTTAATAAAAATACTACCCTTGGCCCAATAATATTCTTTGTTTGAAGGAAGAGAATCGTCTAAAAAATTATATTAAAACATGCCAAGACAAAGGTTTTCGAGTGAGTGAAAGATATACCAAGACTCGATTAAAGGTTTTCCTGACGCAAATTCATGTGCCAATCCGTTTACTGACAATCGGTCCGAAAGAGGTAGATATAGATCATGGTTTATTAGTGTTTTAAAAGTGGATGAAATCTGATTTCCTTTGTGTCCCAAGAATAAACGAGTGTTGACTGTAAAGGGCAGCAAACATTACAAATAATTATAAATTCAGTTTCATGAGAATATGGTATAGGATGTAGCGATACGGGATGTATGAAGAATGAAAACTTTTATGAATACATAGGAAACATCTCATATAAATACCTAGATGCGAAAAATACTAAATTTCCAGTTATTTTGTTTGTTGATGGACATAAAACTCAATTAACCATTTAAATCAGTGAATTATGTTCAAAGTTACGAATCATTTTATTGGCATTGTATCCCAACGCGACCAGAATTATGTAGCCTGTAGATATTCCTACGATAAATTACAACCGGGCAGTATTAACTATACTTTAGGTAACCAAAATAAACGTGTTGGGGCCCGACGGAAAAATATCGATGTGGAGAAAGCCGAATGAAGAACTAAAATTAAAAAATATAAAAACTACGGTAAAGCACAGTGGAGGTGGAGTGAGAATATGGGGGTGTATGTCATCTGCAGGAGTAGGTAACATACATTTTATTGAAGGGAATATGAACCAATACATGTACTTGGATATACTAAAGCAGCATCTCGCCGTTAGTGTTAAAAAATAAGGTATTTATTATTAACAATTAACGGTTTTATCACGACAACGATCCAAAACACATGTCATATTGGATTCGTACTTATTTGCTTTATAATTGCCAAAATGTTATTAAAACACCAGCCCAGTCACCAGATTTGATGTTATTGAAAATTTGTGGTTGACATTAAAAAATAAAGTAAATAGTGCTTCAATATCAAATAGACATTTTTTTATTAACTCCATTGAGTACAACAATCTGCCCATTGGGCATTAAGCATTTGGTATGGTAAAAAATGCAGACATATAGAGAGTTACTCCAGTGAGTAACCTCTTTATAATTCTAAAATTAAAATTTTATTAGTTTGAATACACTTATTATGTTCAGTGGCACAAGTGGGACGGAATTGCCGTTTTAGTCTACGCACTTCAAAGACGTTCCGCACATTTAGTTGTCGAGCAAACGCATTAGGATGCACGAGCACTCGTTCACAGTATTTAGCACTAAAACGTTGTATGGCTTCTTTCACAGATTCTAGGGGGATGTCGTGTTGAATCACCTCGTTGGATACATAATATGGCGCATTGACTATGGCAGGCAGCACCTTGTTTTGGAATCTCTGTAAGATGTTTGTATTGGAGACGCTAGCAGTGCCCCATAGCTGAATTCCATAAGTCCATATGGGCTTGAGGATGGACTTGTAGAGTAAAATTTTGTTATCCAAAGATAGTTTTGAATTGCGTCCAATGATCCAATACATATTTCTTAATTTAATTTAATTTAATTCCAAGCTGTTTTCGTTTGTTAAAAATATGTTTTTTCAAATAGAAATAAATTAAATTTCTCCAGAGTACACTAGAAATTTGATTGAATCAATGCCTTGATGACTGCAGGCTGTAATTAACAACGAAAGAAGACCAACAAATAATTAGCTATTATTTTTTAATGCGTAGAGTGTATTTTCTTTATTAATTTTCTTGTTTTAAAGTATGCTTCATTTTAGCTGTGACATCAAAATCATATATAAAATAATTTAATATTTATTGTTATTTAAGTATGGCATATTTTTTAAAACCCAAAGAATAGCTTATACTATTTTAAAAGACTTGAAAAGACAAGCTAGTTTTATTGCTAGTTTTATTAAGTAGCTACTGCATCATTTAAGCTGTGAGTTGCTGTATGAAACTAAAAACATTTAACTACATCATAGAAAAGATCTTTACCTTGAAACAAAACTTAGAGTTTTACATTATACATGCTATTTTATTAGATACTGTTTGCTATACAACTTCTTAAGTAGGTTATCTAGAACGAGTCTTTAGAAAGTCCCGTTCTATATCTCTCCATTTCTAAACGTAAAAAGCATTTGATTTTATGAGCAGAAACACATAAAAGGGACGTGTTTACCTTGGAACTCTTTTGTGAAATTTCCTTTAAAAACATTTCGTTTTACATAAAAAACAGGTCCTACAATCGTATCAATTTTTTAACGACTTCAAACGTAACGATTTGATACAAAGTATTTAAATTTTTTTGTTTGAAATAATAAACGTAGGTATATTATTTTTAGCACAACTCATTTAAAATACACCGTTTATCATGGAGTGTTGGTTTAAATAAGATTGTATATAGTTTATAAGAAGTAAGGCTTGAAAATATTTGTTGGCTATAATATTGCAGCGATATAATTATGCAGTAGAGGTCTTAGGGCCTGTAGTAGAGCCAATACGGTCGACAGCCAATACGGTTATGGAGTAAGAGGAGTTAGCATGTATTTGGTTGTTACACCGTACATTCAAAGCTAGGAAAAGACTACAAAGAAGATGGTAGATGCATCCTTTAATTAATGATAGATTGACCATGGGTTATTTTGTGACTCTGTACCCCAAATTCAAAAAATACCCTTTAAAGTTTTTTACTATTTCCAAATGAGTATAACCTTATTTGATGAACTGTTAAATTTATTAAAATAATGCTTATCACCATGTGAAAATGCAGTAATGCATGCCATTTAACCCAAAAAAAAACTCGTATCATTAGGGTATTTCTTTATATTACTTTTTATATAATCAAGTTTCTTTAAACCTCTCTTTTAAGAGGAATTGTTGTGGGATTTTGGAGTAGTTCTTGTACCTTAAATATTTAGTCATGAGTAAAAATTATGAAGAGACTGTTTCACTTTCTTTAAGTGGACGACGCACAAAAGAAAATAAAGATTACAAATTCGAAGGAATCCGTTAAGTCTACGTTGTGTAATATAGCAGTGAGCAAAACTCCACTCTTGTATTCGTCATAATCCATGTCCGAAATATATCTTCTCTTTTACACTTCATCGATGAACAATTCCGTATAATAATTTTCAAATTCATTTGTAGCCAGACCATTTCCCAACACAGTACAGCGACGTCAACAGAGCAAAAGCGCGCGCTTGATTTTGAATATGTATATGTACGATCAAATACCTCTCCTATACCTGGACGGCGTTATGCATCACTAGACCAAGAGCCAAAAATTGATTTTGAGATATTTGACTTCAACGTTTTTACTCTATTAAAATTTAGTATATATTACAATAGTCGTAATTTTTTGTTTTCGAAGACAGTTTTGTATGTTTTCTCTAAGTGCGAAATAGTAACTTGAAAAAGTCTTTTGGTCGACTTACGATTTTCGCCACATTGTGTAATTGTGTTATACATCAATAAACCAAGCGACATGGAGGTCGGTTGGTCTAGTGATGCGTAACTAAAATATCACTTTTAGTGAATGATTAGTAGGCCACAAGCTATTTTTTCTTTTTGGGTATGACAATAAAAGTAGTTGTTTTGAATATTTTATTTATATTACTTAAGAAATTAATCAAAAATATAAAAGAACTCAGTGTTAACAGTAGGTACAATTTTCTGAATATTATGAAAATAGTAAATAAACATTACTCATCTCGTATGTCAAAGTCTAAGTCTCCATCAAATCCGTCAATGTCATCTTCTACTGTATTGTTACTGAAAAGGAAGCGATACAGAGGTTTTGCATCATTTGATATTAGGTGCATTAAAGATCTTATGCCGTTAAGCTTAGGCACAGAAAGTGGCTTGCCTGTGGGCCAAAGAGGAATCAAGTGGTTACTTAGGGATTGCATTGCAACGGGGCGTCCTTTTTGAAGTTTCTTGTGAAGATCTACTTAAACTTCGCTAGTGTTAAAATCAGTTTTCATAAAAATGTTCAGTGGTTTATCCTTTCTTATTTCAATTTCTCCTGTTTTAAGCTAGCTTACCTTACTGTTTTCTATGTCTGATTTACGGTTTGTAATCTTAGTTTCCAACTTCTTTGTTCCAACAAATTCTTCTTTTTTCATTCTGTGAACTACTAGTGGGTTCTTTTTACTGGATTTCTCCATCACGTTCAGGTAATCATTAATGGTATATAAACGTTGTTGAAATTTTAGGGCATTTTCAATATCTCCAAAATCACTATCATTGGGTAAAAAACTGTGACCAGAAAAGAGATAGCGTAATTTAATTTTTTACGGTCTGACCACAAAACTACATGTTTTGCAGAAGTAACATTTTCTTCAGTGTTGTAACGATGTTCTGATCGTTTAACAGTTCAAACCGTGGGAGTGTCAATATTTGCGCATCCACTTCTACAACGAGACGACGACGTGGGATTCAGAACGGCTATTTAAGGCGTGTGAGTAGCGGAATTAGACAGTCTTGTAGCTAGCGCTCTAGGCTCCCTGACTCGCCGGTGTAGCGAACCTGCGAGCCAACCCGGACAGAGATATTTCCGTATTAAGGATCGTACTCTGTCCTTAATCAAGCGGAACCCATCGGTATTGTGTATTGTACATTACCGTGGATCTACACAGAGCCAACCCGGACAGAGAGATTTCCGTATTCAGGATCGTACTCTGTCCTTAATCAAGCGGAACCCATCGGTATTGTGTATTGAACATTGCCGTGGGTCTGCACAGCTAAATATTTTGTTTGCGAGTACATTCGGAGCTTTCGCTGAATTGAAGCGAAAGCGAGTATAAATCTGGCGCGATCGATTTCCCCCATTTCATTTCTTATTAGTACTAATTAATTTCTTTTCTTTTATAGACGTTCGCCGGTGACTTCATTTATCGCGGGATCCAGACGGGGACGTAGAATTCATTTTATTTTTATTTATTGTATAAGTATACAACGTAGAATTCCTTTTTATTTTTATTGTATATATACTAAATTAATAGATTTATTTTTATTTCAAACCTGTGTTTTACTGAGTCTATCGCCCCGAAAGAGCTACCCATCACAGTGTGTTTCTTAAGACAACTACCTACTTCCTGGACTCCCCCACCAGCTTCACTTTCTATCCAAACATAACAATGACCTTTGTTATCCTTGCCGCTATGGATACCAAGGTTGTAAATACATAATTGACTTATAATATACGATATTTGTTGGAATTCTCGGAAGGGGAAGAGTTTTTTTCTAATTCAAAACAAAAGGTTTACACTTCTGGTTGATCTATGCTCATCTTTATGTCTAGCTTTCTTCTAGATTATACATTTTCAGCTTCTTCTAAGTGCACATTTTTTCTTCCTTTAACTTGCTTAATTTTTCGTTATCTGCGCAATTTTTAACTTCTAATTCGAAACAATCACATCTACTACAATAATTATATTTTTTCAACTTTTTTCTTTGAAGATTAAATCGTGTTAAAAATATTTTTTTGTAAAACGAAAATTTAACAGGATCATTGTATGCTTCTTCAATATATAACTAATACATTTTACTTAATGTTGTTTGTTCTGTTAGGTATTCTCTTTCTGTGTTAGCTCTTCTGTAATGTGACTTGTACTTAGGGAATTTCGTTATGTGCTCAATTACTTTTTATACACGATAATCGTTAATTTTATTATGACCTCCACTTTGACCACGACAATCTCGAACGCCCATTGGACGTTTCATAGCTTTCAATGCTGCATTGACTTTGCAACTTGATATTCTCAAGGTCTGTAAAAAAAAAAGGTTTACGCGCTGTCACAGCGGATATTGTGTATATCCTTGTAGTATTTCTTTTGTTACTGGTTTTTGTTCTTTTACGCGGATATTGTGTATATCTTTGTAGTATTTCTTTTGTTACTGGTTTTTGTTCTTTTACGCGTTATTGGGACTTTGGAAATATTTGTACAAATTATAGCTCTCTTAATGGTATAGAAAAATTTAAGCAATAACTGACACTACTTCTTTACCTAAACGCATCAACAAGTTATTGTCAACAACGTTTATGTACGTATGTTGCCAAATATTCGATTTACAATCATTATAACGCCGTCCAACTAGAAACGCGCTGCAAACGCGGCGTATTATATGAGAGCCACGTTTTGACGACGTTGCTTCTAAACGCGCACTTGCATGTGAACGATACCATTTGTTCCTTTTCATCTAGTATATTTACGGGTTTATTTTTAGCTGTGTTAGATATGCATATATACTTTACAGTACTTTTTTATTATTAGTTTAAAATTGTCTGCCACAGTATCCTGTTGTTTTTCAAAAAAAGTTATTTAATTATGGCGATTTGTAATTTTGAATGAATAAAAAAGATTATGAGTCAGTGGTCTCTACATAATGACGAACAAGGAGCTGGAACGAACAATAATAAATACATATGGTTATAACGAAAAATGTTACAGAAAATTGTGAAAAATATAACAAAATATAAGTACTAACAGCTTGAGAAACCAGATCCTTGCCCTAACACAATCTATACCTATACGGCAAAACACGATATTAGTGGTCAAAAGTATCTCCTTATTGTAAAAATACATGTAAGTTGCAATATCATGTAGTGTTAAAAAATCAAAAAATCGTATCCGTCACTCTCTTACATAATTAGGTTGAACACGTATACCTTTATATATAAAATCTCGTGTCACGATGCCAAGCTTAATATTCAAAACCCACTGAATTGATTGCATTACAATTTTGTGAATTTTTTGTTTAAACGATATTAGAAATACTACTCAATAAAAACTTATAATTCAGTTTACTGCAGCCTAAAATATCGTTGGGAAATTTTTTTCTTTAAATTAAAACAAATTTTAAGGGTTGAAAAGAAAATTAAAATTTTCAGTGATCTATAAATACTACGCTGACCGATAATGGGTTAATGTGATAATGGAGATTTGATTGTAGAAAAAGTTAATCACTTCACATCACAAAGTTTTAAAATATTATATCTGATTATAAAAGCTTGAAATTTGCTATTCTTGTTAATATTTTTTATATTATCAGGCTGCAATTTCATTAAATGTGTTTGTTTCAATGATTAATTTTTATTAAATCACAATGAATAATTTTAATCGATGCCACTTTTAATTATATATTCATTGCAATACTAACGTAACAATAAAATACATTGTCTAGAGTTGCCATATCACCAATCACTAGGTATAATGAACCGAAATATTAAAGATTGATAGGTCTCGACATGACGTCTCATTATATGACAATCTTGTCACTGATTAATACAAAACTGACGAGTTAATTATTAATAGAAAGGAATTATTGTTCCTGCTAATTTATGCGAGAATATATATAAAGGGTAATTGTTAACAACAGTCTAATATATATGGTATTTTAATAAGCTTCATAGTACATCAAAATTAACAAAGGAAACTAATGCATACATCTTTTTGGGAAATAACGTGCAAAGGTTAGAAAAGATGAAAACCATCATTTCAAATATTATATTGTCGTACGACACCTAGCGGATGTGAAACATGGAAACTATTTTCTACAAAAATCATGCATAGAAAAATATTTGATTAACCCCCATATTACTAAAACTATTTTTTTTATTTTATCCTTACTTTAAGAAAATATAAGGAAATGTGTCTTATTTAACGACAAAAAATACAAAAATATTAATTTTTGCATTAGCTGTTAAAATATGTCATGTTCTTTTAAAAGGACAGCAGTAAGAAGCAGTATATATATTAAAAAGTAAAACTTTATTATTACAAAAATAATTAAAAAGTATGGCAATCCTTTAAACATTATTTAGGGTGTAATGGTAATTCGCACAAAAATTGAACCTTTTTCTTGCAAAATCCGCAACGAGATTGTTTTTCTTGATAAACAATTAAACGGTTTATACCACCATATCTTGAATGTAAGACTGTGTTGGGATTCCGTCTTGTTGGGTCGCGTTTGGTATCTTTTTGTAGGTTTACAGAAGGTTGCAAGCTATTTGCCTTCTAAATTCAAGCTGATCAAGGCTTCCTCCGTCTTTTTGGTCCAATTGCCACGCGTTTTGAATAGCCATGTCAATTTTATGCACTATTAGGGGAAACTAACATTTTTTCCCTCTTATAGGAATCCGGTAAAGACTAATGTTTTGGTCACAGCGGTCTACGCCGCCCATAAAAGAATTGTATGGCTTCATCATATTTGGTTGAGAAACAAAAATTTGTCTCTTCTCCTTATTGAAAAACCGTTTGACAAGGTGACGTGGTTTTACTGAACAAGAGTTAGATGCAATTGTAACGACACTATTGTCGTACCAGCGACAAACCACAATTCCTGTGTTTTTATCTGATTTGTAATCGTAAGTTCACCTTTCCTTTTCTTCATAGCTGTTGGAGCGAATAGTGAGCATTTTAGTGTTCTATTGTCCCTTATTGTACCTGTACCGAAAAGACCTAGTTTAGTAGATGCATGGATGAGAAAAAGTTGAGAAAGATGAAAAAAGAAAAATGTAAACGGAACAAAAAAGATGAGAATAAACTACAGGTCATTACAAAATGCAAATCAATTTTTTAAAAACTTTAAATAAGCTCTCCTGAAAAGTAATTATTTTTGAGATACATTTTTGTGTCATTAAGCCGACGATAATGTCTTTCCGTGTAACCCTAAAATACTAACGTTTCTTTAACATACGTAAATTTTATGTACTCACTGATTTAGGTCTAGTATTTTCTTTTTATTTCATATCTAATTAAAACAAAATGGTTTAATTTCAAGAGAAGTTTATTTAGAAACGATGCAAATAAAAAAACATTGAAATATTAATAATCCAAACATAAACAACATAAAATAGATACTTTTGACACAGAACCTAATCTTGTAATATGTACACGATAAACCTGTGCATATAATAATCATTACAAATATACAAACGATAACCTTTTATTTATGTACACATTCCATACATATTTTTATTTGATGCTCTTTACACAAGGCACTCCCACATTTGTAACATTTGGTAGTTGTCATTCGTTTTTTTGCTGTAGAACATAAACTACAGTAAGTCCATTTTCCTTTCCCTTAGAGACCTCGGCGGTCTTCAGCAAAATGCGTTAAATTCAAAAGCATAGAAAGACTCTCTTTGAGACTTCTTGATAAACTTGGTACTGTTTGGAGTCTTATTTGTTGCCACGGCTTCGTTAATTGTTCATGAAGTTTCAGCATAAAATTTAATCTTGATAATAGCTCCTGTTTATTTTTAGTTGCATTGTGATGGTAGATTACAAAAGCGTTTACTCCTGCAATATTCATCATATTGTAAAATATGCATAGCGGCCACCTTCTTGTCTTCCTATTACAGCAAATTTTCTGAGATATTTGGTCAAACATATCTACAGTCCCTTTAGTTGAATTATATGTATGGATTATTTCGGGTTTTGTTGTTTCATGATTAATGTTTACAGAAAAATGCATAGTTGAAAGTAGAAGAACTGTCTTATTTTGCTTAGGTTTATAAGATAATCAAGTCATGTTTTCATCGTAGACAATCATACTTGAACCGCACTTCCAAGTTTTGTTATCGAGCAACTCAGGAGGTATTTCTCCTTTATTTTCTGGAGTGTTTCGACCATTGTCAAATTGTAAGAGGAACATAATAATTTATTCGCAAAAGGGATGCTGGAAAACCAGTTGTCCATTGTTACATTACGTCTACTTTCATGTAAAGGTCTCGTCAGGCTTTTGATAAAATGTTCTGCTAAACGAATGCAGTTGGTTACAGTAGATTTACTTAGATCCGGCGTTGCATTTATCACATATTTCGCAGCCACGTCGCAAACCAAAAATATTTTTATGCCATATTTACTAGGTTATTTTGGCATATACATGCGAAATGGACACCTATCACGAAATCCTAGGAGTTGTTCGTCGATTGTCACATATGAACTAGTTTTTTAATTTTTGACCAAAACTCAATGAACCAAATTTCCAAATTTTAGATATTGGAGCAAAACTACTTTATTTTTTACGTTCTTCTCTTGTCAAGAAGTTATCAAATCGTAAAAAATAGATCAAAAAATTAAACATTTCTTTACTCACCGTTGCTTTATCTCTATGGCCACAATAAGTGCTATCAAACAAAACGTCAGCTGAGAGGTGATTATGTTTTAAAGCTGCAGATAAAAATAACAAACCTAACAGTGCTTTCAGTTCAGGCAATGTCGTTTCTAAAGCAGTAGCTTTTTTGTCTGGTACATCTCTCGTAACTCTGCAATTTTTTCGTTTGTACGTATCAAAACTTCGTCCAGAATCTGATCTGTAAAAAATAAATAAAAAACATCTATAGGTTCTATAGCATCTTTAGTTAAGTTGGTTGGACCTGGACGGATATAAATAATATTTCTGGATGCGACTTTACCACCTTCATTATTTATTGGTAAATTACTCCACTTATAACCGTTTTTACCTACTAAAGACTGTTTATTCCATATTATAACAGACGATTTTTGTTCAATACTGTTATCAGTATATATTGATTCTGATAACGGCTGCTGCGTAATTTTAATTCTTTTACGAGAGCATGTATTTCTTGTTTCTTTGTGAGTTTCTGGTGGTGTATCTACCCAGGTGTTAGCTAGTTTTGTGAAGACATTTTCTTCGTCCTGTGTAGGATCATAGTCTCTATCTTTAATACTCTGGTCGCTGTCAAATGGATTTTCTAACTCCTCTAGATCATTTTCTGTATCACTTAAATCACTGAAGTCACTTTTATTTATAATTTTCTCCAATTCTTTCTCAGTAAGAGGACGCTTTAGATTAACATTTGATTTTGTAGACATCTTATTTATACGTTAATAATAACACGTCACAATTACGTAAAAGACTTTTTACGCGGATACTAACCAAACGTATCTTTTACGTACAGAGTGTTATAACTACTATGGTCAAAGCCTAACCCAAACTAAAATCAAAGCGAGTATTTATTTGTTTTATTGACCATGAAGCACACTCTGAAGTGAGAATAGCGTAGTTCACGCGGCTACGCATTGCCACGTTTAGTTTTCTTTCAGTAGCTGTCAGATTAAAATCAGTACGTAAAATTTACGTACTCCAGGGTTAAATATGCGTGTTTGTGCGCTTTTCCTAAAAATTATAAGTTCAAAAATTATTTAATGCCCAAATGCATACTAACATAATATCATATTTAATATATAGAGTGAAAATCATCTGCAGAGATTGTTATATAAATTAAGTCGAATGACAAAAGTTTTTAAAACAAGAATATTAATAAAAAAAAGAAAATCTTTTGTAGTTTACTAAAATTCTAATGAGATACTTAGACCTATAGTGCAAAGACGAGACCTGATACCAAGAAAACAATAACGTTGATGGAAATTTGTAAAACGAAAAAAGTCAGAGAGAATAAAGTTAAAGAAAATAAAAGTCTATGTATTTATTAAAAAGAAATAAAAAAAAATGAGTAAAAAAGCCATACTTATAAATAAAATGGAAGACCACAGAGTAGTAAAAAAAGTCAGTGACCAAACGGTTAAAGAAGTACAGGAACGCCAAGAAAAGGCAAAGTAATAACCTGGATCCAATAAGAAGACATCCAAATGGCTAAAATAGGCTAAAAAAGAAGGAGAAAGTCTGCGATGAATGTGTAAAGTGGCAGTATTTTAACTAGATTTTAAAACCGTTGTTCTAGTCTTCAGTTATCCGTTTTCACTCGAAAGTGAATAATTATTGTCTACTTGTGAGACAGTTTGTATACTACCACCTAATATTTTGTAAAAAATATTTACGATACGTTTATTAACTTAGTTACTTGATAATAACACATTTTGGTAATATCTAGCCACAACTTGTTCTATCACAATAATAATTAATTTAAATGTTTTTAAATACTTTACATGCGTCTGATAGCACTTACATTCTACCGCTTGTCAACAAAGCATTTGGGATTACCAGTAAATTACTGAATAACAAACACCAATTGAATGTAGGTCATAAAATAGAGGTCATTGGTGCATGCATTTTAATTTCGGTGACGATTAATGTAAACAGGGACTCAAAATATTATTGGCAGCGAGCAGGCAGTGAGAAGCTGCTAGTAAATTAAAAATAAACGTTTAACGAGTAGGTACATCGGAAACATAAGACACTATGTCCACTTTTTTGTTAAAATTAATATTTTATGTATACTGTTTTACTTTTTAATACTGTTTTCAGAGTTATATGACACTATTTTCTAGCCCTACTAGATTCTATTTTAGAATCAAAATTAAAACACTATGCGCCTTTTATAGTTACAGCCATACAACGCTACGAGTACATAGCCTACAGTCGGTTCACAATTTGTTGATAGCTCACTACAAGTTTAACCCTAATTAAAAAACTGAAATACAGAGAGGATAGGTAATACGATATAATAGTAAAAACCAACCTAAAACTGACTGTTTAAGACGTTTTTGACTAACCCACCTTATATCTGAAGAAATACAATACCATATAATCCTATTACTGGGGTATTTTGAATAGTTAGAGATAAACGACCAGTATCGTAGAGTATATGATTGAAACATTTATTTGAACTAAATAAATATATTTTTTAAATTGTACTTATGTAAATTGTATTTTTTAATAAAACTTATTTATTTTATTCAAAAATAAAAAGTTTCTTGCCATTTGTAAAAGATACATTTATTTAATTAAGGAAAAAGGCGCCAAATGTCGTCCGGAGAAAACTAATAAATATTTTTGAAAAATTTAAACGCAGAATGAAAGATTACATTATTACTCAGGGCCGAAAGTCCCTGAAAACTTCTACAATGTTTATTTTAATATGTTATGTAACAGGGGTGAAAATAAAAGAGAAAATATAGTATAATTTTTATTTGAAAATATTGCATGCAAAAGAAACTTTTTATTTATTCTAAAAAATATTTCATTCTGCCTTTAAATTTTTTAAAAATGCTGTTTAGTTTTCTCAGGATTTGAAAAAAAAAATGGATACATTTAAAACACATTGAATATTTTGACAGGCGACATTTTGCGCCTTTCCCCTTTAATACCTTACGATTACAACTATTATTACTTACCTTATATAATTACGATTAGAAAACTATTCAAATTCAAAATAAATAGGATCAACTTCGGAATCCGAGTCATCTTGAGGGTTAATAATTAGCGGTTGTGTCTCTACGGTCGCATCAATTATGTTATCAAGATCCCACATTTTTTATTCTTCTTCTATTACATGTCTTACTGCATCTTTCCAGTTTTGTTCTGTAATATGTTGTAAAGACTAGTATAACAATTCACGTACAGCTTTTATTTTATATAACGTATTTTTTCTAGCCACATAACTTTTCATTTGTGCCCAAATGAGTTCAATTGGATTTATTTCGCAGTGGTAGGGTGGAAGTCTAAGGTCTGTAATGTTTCGCCTTTCCGCCATTTTGTCAACTACGTATTCCTTGAACTTAAATTTGTGTTGCCGGGCAATTTTTAGAAGTTCTGCTTTTACCATTCCATCTTCGTAAGGCAGATACTTCGCAGCTGACCGCAGCCAGTCAAGAATATCCTGTTTCTTCCACGCAGTCGTTGGAAGTCTTTCTACTAGTCGTGAATGATAAGGTGCATTATCTAATAATATAATTGAATTTGGTGGTATGTGTTCAATCATCTGCTCAAAATACTCTTCGAAAACATCAGCTGTCATCTCCTCGTGATGGTCTTTTGTGCTTTTGGACTGAAATTCCAACAAACCATGCCTAACAAATCCTTTTTCACTGCTAATGTAAGAAATTATTATTCTACTGCCTTTACCAGAAGATGGGGAGATACCAGTAGACCAACCTTCCATAAAGGCTTGCCTGGAGCTTAATATATTTTTATCTGACCAATTTTTTTTTAGAGTATGACCTGAGTTTACCCACGTTTCATCCTGGTAGAAGATGGGCCTTGCTTCAGCCCAGAATTTTCGTATGGATCTTAGATAATTTCTTCTCCAACATATTATCTCCTCCCGGTCAATCAAAAGTGATTTTCGGTCTGATTTCTCCCACCGGAAATTTAATTCTTTTAAAACTTGCCGCAATTTAGTTCGTCCGATATGAGGCAAATCCGGGTCGTCTCTAACTTCTTGTAAAATTTTGTTTAGGTTTGGTATTTCTTTTTTGAAAAAATATCCATGAATTTTCCTTCGAATACCATTTTTGGCAAATTCATCAATTTCAATAGGCTTTTTCCCTCTCTTTAAGTGTTCGTTTGTGTTTGGGTTAGCTATACTGTGTTTTTTTCTTTCTGATAGGAACCTATATATAGTTGACTCTCCTACGCCAGTCATGTTGGCACAACTTTCGACTATGTTGCGAACAGTGTTTGTGGGATTTTGAGAAACCAGAGCATCGTAAACATTCAGGACAATAGTCTTCTCTCTTGGTCAATAGACAGACTTACTGACTGTGCGCAACAGTACCGGTGTAAAACTTGATGATGTTGATGATGAAGCCATCACAAACGATCCAACAAAACAAGCACGAGCGAAAGGTACGTATATGTTCGTAGGTATATGGAATAAAAAATCACTCACGCAATGAATATAATTCGCAAAAGAAATATTCGAGACGCTAATTACTGCCGTAGACGCGGACACACCGACGAGCCGTAAATTACATGCGATCAAAAACGTACTAAACAAAAAAATTGTTTTCGTTCGTAATAACTTCACCCTTTTAAGTTAAGTTTCGAATATAAAATGAACAAACGAATACCCATTATATTATTAAAAATCTGGGGAATTCCATCCTAATTGTCTTGCAACGAATAGTACCTTCGGATATGAATTCCAGGTTTTCTAGTAAAGTGATTAAACGCCAAGATTAGTATTGAAATATCCAAAGAGATAAGGTATTCTTATTTACAAAATTGTTAATGGTTAAATTCTTATTTTTATTAATATAATGTAATTACACAACATTAGCCGTGAAAGTTTTAATTGTTTTTTTTGCTAAATATATTAGTATTAAAATATTATTAATATTATATATATAACGGTATTAAAAAATATTATATTATTATTTAATGAATAAACACCTCAGGAACGTCTATGGTTTACGACCGTTTTATGAGTTTGAGGCACATTTCGTGCTCTCAACAATTTATGAACGGAGAATAGTGCCTTATGCCCCTAAAGTAACAAACAAGGTCACATCCGTCTAAAAACGTTATGTACACTGTCCACATGTTTAAATTAAACGAGAGTTTGGCAACATGCATTAACAATGCCTTGTTAACGTTTGTTAATATTATAACTT